>NC_077230.1:325857914-326525914 GCF_027887165.1 Monodelphis domestica | reverse complement strand
CCAACAGAAAACTCTGGTGGCACTTTCTACTAAGAGAGAAAGACTAGCATTAGATCTCCTGGGAGCACTAGTTTTAATAGAAGATCACGATGATTTGGGACTGCAAGTTTTCCTTTTATAAATCTTTATGTATTAAATGAAATAATATTTTATTTTCCAAACTGTGATCAATCCTTCCCACTGCCTCTCCACCAAGTGAGAAAGCAAAACGTTATTACAAACATATTCAAGTAAAATAAGAATCCCACATTAATCATGTCAAAAAAAAGTTTCATTCTTATATCTTCATTATAAATGAATAGTATGTTTATCTTGAGCCCTCTGAAACTGTAGTTGGTCATCATGTCTTAAAGGCTGTCTTCATAATATTGTTGTTTTTGTATAAATTGCTCCCCTGTTTCTGCTCATTAAACATTTTATCAGTTCATATAAGTCTTACTAGATTTCTTTGAAATTATCCCCTTTATCATTTCTTTTAACTCATCAGAATCAAATTGGTGTCATGGTGGATAAAATGCTGAGTCCAGTGTCAGGAAGATGTGAGTTCAAATCCAAACTCAAACACTGATTAGCTATGTGACCTTTGGCAAGTCACTTAGACACTGTTTGCCTCTGTTTCTTCAACTTTAAAATAGAGATAATAATACTTGCTCTGTAGAGTTATTGTGAAAAAAGATAATATAATATTTGTAAAAGTATTTTTAGTGTCAGCAATTAAAAGTGATAGTGCTTGGCACAGAGTATATATAATAAAGTATATGCCTCAATTAATAAGCACCCACTCCATTTACAATTCTTTGCCACCACAAAAAGAATTGTTTGTTTGTTTTTTACAGATGGATCATTTTCCTCCTTCTTTCTTATTAGGTATATTGTAATATTTAAAATTAGGAGGCTATTTGTAGCTTAATAACTTTATTAAATCAAAGTAGTAGTAGTAATAGTAGTAGTAGTAGTAGTAGTAGTAGTAGTAGTGAGAGGGAAAAGTAGAAGGTAGAGAGATACTTAGCTTTCTAATCTTTTGGCTGGCATAATGAGCCTATAGCTATAAGCCAACAAGGGTCCACTCTGCTCCTCCACACACATGCCAAAGACCTGCTGGGTCAGAGTTTATAAGTTCTTTTCTACACCCACTAACTCTTACATGTCACATCTCAGGAACCAAACATAGTTTCTTAATTTTCTTGGGCCACCCAGGGGGGCAGTGCCTGTGGAATCAGTTTCCTGTCTCTTTGGTTCCCAGGTTCTTTAACTTCCTTTCTCTGAAAGCTTATCTATACCTGAATTTACTCAGTGGTCTTTGACCTCCAGGTCACTGGGAGATGAGGTTAAAAAAAGGGACACTGAAGAGAAATTTGCTTTTGACAGTATAGAAGTAATGGTATGACTGTGACATAGGGCATCCATAATAGCTTTGGAAGCCAACTAGTGAGTCAATAAATATTTATTAAGTACTTTCTACATGCCAGCTATTGTAATAAAGGCAGAGGATGCAAAGAAAGGTAGAAAATAATCTTTACTGACAAGGAACTTTCCTGAATGATTCTTCTCCAATATTTCTCAATTTATCCCAATGTCTGCCCAACTTCCCCAGAAAAGACTGAACTTATAACATTTTTTGTCTTCTCTACCCCAGTGGTGAAAAGGTCATTTTATGGCTCCAAGGAATATTTTATGTTTGCCTGATGAGTTTCTTTTTTTTTTTTTTGTTATTTCAATATAAGGTGTATTTTCTTCTGATAAAGGGTTGATGATACAAAAAGGGGTTAAGAATCTTGGGAATAAGGTATTGGATGGGGACCGTGATAGAGGAGAGTGAGTAGTGTTAAAGAAAATACTTTTAATTTAAAAACAATTTTAAAGACATTTATTTATTTATAAATATTTTACCATGACTACATGATTCATTCTCTTTGCTTCCCCTAAGTTGACAAGAGATTCCACTAGGTTATACATGTATTATCACTTGATACCTATTTCCACATTATTCATTTTTGTAATAGAGTAATCTTTTAAAACCAAAATGCCAAATCCTATATCCATATAAACAGATGATAAATCATATGTTTTTCTTCTGTGTTTCTACTTTCAAGGTTCTTTTTCTCAATGGAGTTTCTTAGCTAGTATGTTTTTTAGTTTTTGAGCCACCTGTTCATCTTCATGGTGAAAAATGTATACTCTGTGGCCACAGGTTGGTAATTTGCTTAGATTTAAGAATGAAGAGGCTATAGAATGTTCAAAGAATTGCCTTCCATTCCATTCAACAAAGATTTATTGGTTCATTATTATGGCAAGGTATGACGTGGGCACTGAGGATACAGAGTTCATTGATCTTTAAGAAGTTTATTAGGAATTCAGTAAAGCACAGTCACATAAGCAAATATAAAGCTTTTATAAAATAAATAGAGCAATTTGGGAAGGAGAAACTAACAAATAGAAATATCTATCAAAGCATTCTATTGTTCACTTCATTTTATTTGTGTTTTTTCATTGTTTTATGTGAATCTTCTTCTACAACATGATCAATATGGAAATACATTTTATATGATTGCACAAGTATAACCAAGATCAATTTGCTTATTAGCTTAAGAAGGGAAGCCAATAATTTGGAGCTCAAAATTTTAGAAAATTATTTTTAAAAATTGTTGTTACATATAGCTTGAACAAAATTATATTAAAAAAACAAAAACAGAAAATTCCTTGAATAAAAGTTGGTATCTGAATTGAGATCGGAAAAGAGCTACAGATTGTAAGTGGTATACATGGCTGGAAAGATCATACTAGGCAAAGGACAACTTATTATTATAGTTCTAACTAGTTATAAAACAATAAAATTTGAAGTTCAATTTTGAGACTGAGCATTGATAACCAGTATTTAAACATGGACTTACATTCGTACCCCAAAAGAGATAATAAGGAAAAAGTCTAGTACAAGAACATTTATAGCTGCGCTCTTTGTGGTGGCAAAAAAAATTGGAAAATGAGGGGATGCCCTTCAATTGGGGAATGGCTGAACAAATTGTAGTACATGTTGGTAATGGTATACTATTATGCTAAAAGGAATAATAAAGTGGAGGAATTCCATGGGAACTGGAAGGACATCCAGGAATTGATGCAGAGTGAGAGGAGCAGAACCAGGAGAACATTTTACACAGAGACTGATACACTTGAATGTGGTACAATTGAATGTAATAGACTTCTCTACTAGTAGCAATGCAGTGAACAACCCAGAGGGATATATGAGAAAGAACACTATCCACATCCAGAGGAAAAACTGTGGGAGTAAAAACACCAAAGGAAAAAACTGCTTGATCACATGGGTTGAGAGGATATGATTGGAGATGTAGACCCTAAATGATCACCCTAGTGCAAACATCAACAACATGAAAATAGGTTCTGATCAAGGACACATTAAAACCCAGTGGAATTGCACATTGGCTATGGAAAGGTGGGGGGGAGGGAGGGAAAGGAGGGAAAGAATATGATTCTTGTAACCAAGAAATAATGTTCTAAATTGACTAAAATTAAAAAAAAAACTAATTACTTAATTAATTTTAAAAAACATGGACTTGCAAAATGCCTGGTTGGATCTCAGCACTTGTTTAACAATGTCTCATGCTATATCACATTGAATTAGAAATGGTCTGAATTATATAAATAAAGTTGCAATGAACTTCAAAGGAAATCTAGTCTACCCTCCCTACCTCCCTCCATTGATGAGAAAGTCAAAGATCACAAAAATTAAATGACTCAGGTTTCCTAACTCCAGAGCTAAAGCCCTTTCTTAAGTACTATTCTGGATGACAGTACAAGACAGGAGGATTCTGAATCTTTCCAGTAATTGAAATCAAATAGCTAATGACTGACTCAATATCAATCTCAAGGAAGATCTCTAGGAAGATGCCACTGGATCCTATCCTTGGTTGGCTTTTTTTTTTTCTATTCAGGATATTTTTATTTTGAATGACCAGGATTGAACAATCAATAAATAGCTGGTTAGTGCCTACAATGTACCAGATGTTATACTAAATGCTGATGACACAACAGAGGCAAAAAATAACGCCTTCTCTCAAGAACTTTATAATCTAATGGGTAGAAACAGTATATTTCATCAAGCATATGGAGAGCAAATATTGGAAAGGATAAAATTTATAATGAGTAATGTCTTCAGTAAGGAGCAAAAATGAGGAGAGAGAATACTGGATGACAAATTAGAAGTTTGACAAATAAGTAAATATAATAAAAAATAAAATTAATTTAATGTAAATGAAAATAATAAAATAAGCTATAGGGGCAAATAGGTGATTCAGTGGAAAGAAAAATAAGTTTGGAGAAGGAAGATCCTAGGTTCAAATCATAGACTTCCTAGTTATGTGATCCTGGGCAAGTCATTTAATCCCAAATGCCTAGCCCTAGCTCTTCTGCCTTGAAACCAATATACTCAGTATCAATTTTAAGAGAGATGGTAGGGTTTCAAAATTGAAAAAAATCATCTATAAATACAGAAGATATTTATGGAGAAGAGAGAATGTGACAAAGATCACCAGGTATTATTGGGCCATAAGCTGATAAGTCACAAGTTTTAATAATATACATTCACAGCCAAAGAAGAGAATGTATCTTGGGCCCCACTCAAAAAAGTATGCTACTGGGAGTTATTGAAGCCATCTCAAACTAGCTTATGAAAACTAATTAGTTGGCAAACTCTACAAATCAGTTCTTAATTTTTTTTTGTTGTTTGTCTAGACTTATGAAAGTAATGAATAAAATGTTAATAAAGCAGATTGAGCTTAAAAGCGTGTGTGTGTGTGTGTGTGTGTGTGTGTGTGTGTGTGTGTGTGTGTGTATTAAAGCTGGTTGTTAAACTTTTACACCTCACTGGTGTCTCAAGGGTATCCTCAATATACTTTGTCCAGTATATAGTTAGGCTCATAAGGCTGCTTTCACCATTGAAACTGCATGATTCTATGTTAGAGGTGATAATCTCCTGTTTAGACTCTATCTGGACTTCTGATAGTCAGAATTGTTAGGGAGAAATTGGCCTAGATGATCACCAGAGAAACTCTCACAGAGTGAGCTCTAAGATTTTGTGATTCTTGATTCCATAGGATAATACTCTGATGCTGTGTAGGGAAAAAGCAAGTATTCTTTCCTCCATAACTAGCGCAACCAGCCCAGGTGTGATGGAGAGCATGAGGTCAAAAACTGACCGAGTCCTCCAGAAAAGAAAACAATGGATGCCTGCAGAAGTCTAAGGCTTTTACAAAAAGTATAGTCAGAATAAGTTAGAGCAAGAAGGGGCCTTAGATATCACCAAATCCTACTGCTTCATTTTTTAAAACCTGAAAACAAACGGAGTGAAGGGGTTTTAATAAATTAGAATGTAAACTCTAGAAAGCAGGGATTATCTTTCAGTTTTGTCATTTGGTCCCAGAGAATTTCCTGTAGCTTGTATCAGAAACTCAGATGTTCTAGAGAACTTGTGTTATATACAAGGGAATCTCTCCTGTAGAATTGCTGCACTTTTTTGCTACCATTTAAAATATATATATATAACATAACATTTCAGATAACAATAGTGTAATTCATATGTTTTATTACAAACTGTAATAAATTATAATAAATATGCTTATCAAAAAGAAATTAATTCTCATATTAGCTATGTCAAAATATCTATGTCATTCTTTTTTCCCCTCTCCCACCTCTCCCCAAGAAGGCAGGTAAAATTATATCTATTGTACACATATTATCATATAATGTATTTTCCCCTGTTCATAATGTTGTAAAACAAGACACATTGTTTACAGAACATGGAGGAAGTAAAGTAAAGAATGGTATGCTTCAATCTGCATTCAGACACTGTTCCATCGATGGCAGTGGAAAACCTTTTTCATCATGAGTCCCTTGAAGTTGTCCTGAATCTTTGCCTTTCTTTTCGCTGACAGAAAATTCTGGTAACAAAATCCCACAAACAGGAAAGGACTGGCATTAGATGTCCTTGGAGTATTTGGTTTTAATAAAAGACCAAGGTAATATTGAACATGTTGGAATGATGGAAGAGAAATGGTCAAATGCCCAGGCTCAAATGAAGAGAATAGTTGCATGTGTCACCAGAGGCAGGAGGAAACATTACCAGTTTCTCTGAATTTACACTCATGTACCCAACCTCATGCCAACAATCCTTGGCTTCTCTCCTTCACTGAGAAAAAGGTATCATGGGACTAGTTCAGTTTCTCTCACATAATAGGTTCTCAAAATATTTTTTATTATCATTATGAAAAAAGTTCATGGCAGAACTAGGACTAAGACCCAGGACTCCTTGTTTTCAATTCAGGAATCTCTCTCTTCTCTGCCTCACATACATTCTACGTGGTAGGTGCTGTGTTATTATTTCGACAATAAATAACACATCTCTCCTTTAGGCTGTAAACCTTTGCTTTATCAAAATTCAGAAAGGATGTAAGAAGGAATAGTGTGGGTACTCCATCTTCCTATAAAACATACCTCAGTCTGAGAAGCTCCACAGTGTTCTTGAATTCTTAATGTAAAGAAAGCCACAAACTGGGAACAACAAGGCTGCTTTTTTAATCGTGTCTCAGTGCTGCATCACCTGAAAATTGCATTGCTAAATGTAAGTGAATTATCACCTTGTCTGTAGCATCTCCCTAGCAGTCCTGCTTTCGGCTCTTCTAATCTTTTTCATCTGTTTCTTTTATTGATTCTCCTACCCCTGAGAATCAGTGCACAACTCGATTCATATCAATATTAATCCCTTTGTTCCTAAAAACTCCCAAGACTGATTTGGCTGCTTTTCTCTGAAAGCTGTTCCCTGTTTAAAGTGATAAAATGTTACTTCTTTTCTTCTATTCTAGACTACCCATCCATCTACATATGTATAGTAGAATCATGCACTCACTGAATCTAGACATTGGGTAGGACCTAAGAGGTCATCTAATTTTAAACTCCAGCCTGATTCTTTTTTTTTTTTAATTAGGGGGGGGGGATAAATGGATGGATGGATAGATAGATAGATAGATAGATGGATGGATGGATGGATGGAGAGTGGGAGGATGGATGGATAGATGAATAGATAGAAAAATAAAAAGAAGAACTTATTTTTGCAACAGCTATATTTCCCAATGTATTCCTCCTTTTATTTCTCCCCTATAGTAAACAATAAGAGAGAAAAAACAATTAAGCAAAATTAACCCATACATTGAAAGAGGCTGATATTAAATTCAATATTCAACACCTAGAGTCCCCCAACTCTATAAAGAAGAGCAGGAGGTCCATTCCCATATCTCTTCTTTGGGGTAATTTTGTAACATTCCAATTCCATTTTTGTTATTGTTGTATTATTAGATTAAATATGTATATTATTTTATGGTTCTACTTGCATCATTGTGAATATTTCCTATCTTCCCATACTTCTCTATACTCAGTATATTCATTATTCCTTGCAGCAGAGTAATATTCCATACATTATTGTACCACAAATCATTTAGCCACACCCCAGTCAATGGGCATCTTTGTTTTTATCTCTTTGCTAAGACAGAAAATATAGCTATAAATATCTTGGTACACATTGGAACTTTCTTTTTATAATTGACCTCCTTGGGATATACATTTCTACTACAAGTAGAAATTCTAGATCAGAGAGTATGGATATTTTAATAATTTTCCTTATATAATTCCAAATTGTTTTCCATAATAATTGGACCAATTCATAGCTCCACCAAGAATGAATCTGTACTTTTATTTCTACTGTTGTTGTTCAATCATTTCAGTTGTATTTATCACTTTGTGACTCTGTTTGGAGTTTTTTGGCAAAGATACTGCAGTGGTTTGCCATTTCCATCTCTAGGTCATTTTATAGATGAGAAAACGGAGGCAAACAGGGTTAAATGACTTGTCCAGGGGTCCTATAGCTAATAAGTGTCTAGGGCCAGATTTGAACTGACTCATCTGCCTGACTTCCACCCAGCATTCTTGCTATTGTGCCACCTACCTGCCCATCTTTCTATATCCCCACCATCTTTGTCAGCATGCTGGATATAAAGTAAACCCTTTCTTGATTCTTAAATCCCTTCACTGTTGTATGTGCATATGCTGAACTTTTGAGAGACTTGTTCACTAGCTCCTCTTCCAGTCTTTAGCTTCTAATAGTGTTCTCCAGGTTCTGCCTCAGGTCCCTCTGTTTTCTTTTCCACACTCCGACCCCCATCTCCATTTAAATATATCTTAAACCATCCTACCTTTCTAACCTTATCTCCCTGCCCCATATTTTATGTTGCAGCCAGACTAGTCACCATTCTTGTATATGCCTTACTTTGTACTTTAATTATATTTACATGTTACTTCCCCAACTAAACTGGGTTGTTGTTTCATCCTTTTCAATTGGTCCAAGTCTTTGTGACCCCTTTGAGATGTTCTTAGCAAAGATACTAAAGTCATTTGCTCTTTCTTTCTCTAGCTTTTTTTTTAATGGATGAGGAAACTGAGGACAAAAGGGCTAAGTGACTTGCCCAGCATCACACAACTAGTAAATGTCTGAGGCTGGATTTGATCTCAGGTCTTTCTGACTCCAGGCCTGGTAATCTATACATTGTACTACCCAAGTTTCATGAAAGCAGAGACCATATCTTATCTACACTTTAAATCACCCTTAGTACTTTCTTAATACAGTATTTTCCATGCAGTGAGGAATTAAATAAATAATAACTGAATTGAACTAAATAATGAAACTACATTATGTAAGAGTTTTTAAAATGTTTTACTAAGTGAATCTGGATTTAAACCCCACTTACCCTCTTTGGACCTCAGTTTCTTCATTTGAAAAATAAGCATGTTAGACTAGATGACCTCTCAGATTTTTTTTACTCTAAAATGCTATGAAGGACCTAACTATGAACATTATGGACCAGAGTCATTACCCTACTAACCTTTTGGTCTTTTCTGTGCTTAGACTTTGAGGGCATTATGACAAGGTCCAGCAGGGTCCAGAAATATACTCAGTACAAGGGGGAACACTGAGACACTCGAGTTAAGCCAATAAAGAACAAAAGATTAGCTGGAAAGAGCACTGGATTTATAGAGGGCCTCGGCTTCATTCCTCATTCTGCCACTTACTAATTATATGATCTTGGACAAATAATCTAACTTCCCTGGGTCCCAGTTTCTTTATCATAAAACCCAATGAAGCAAGTGTTGCTCAGTCATTTCAGTCCTGTCCAGCCCTTTGTGACCCTATTTGCATTTTCTTGGCAAAGATACTGGAGGGTTTCCCATTTTCTCCTCCAGCTCATTATGCAGAAGAGGAAATGCATGCAAACAGAGTTAAATGCTTTGCCCAGGGTCACACAGCTAGGAAGTATCTGAGTCTAGATTGGAACTCAGTTTTCCTGATGCCAGAGATGGTGCTGAACCCATTATACCACCTACTTGCCCAATGAAGCAAGTATCTGAACCCAAATATTTAACCTCCTTGATAGATGAGGGAAATGAGACTTGAAGAGTAGATACTTAAATGAGATCACACAAATATTAACCTGAGACTCAAATATAGATCTTCTGATGTCTAGCCCACTGGTCTACCCACTACACTGCCTCTCCCAAGAGAACTCAAGCAACAGTGTCAGCAAACCATTATTCTTTTTTTTAAACCCTTACCTTTTGTCTTAGAATCACTACTATGTATTGGTTCCAAGGCAAAAGAGTGGTAAGGGTAAGGCAATGGGGATTAAGTGACTTGTCCAGGGTCACACAGATAGAAAGTGTTTGAAGCTACATTTGAACCCAGGACTTCTTGTCTCTAGGCCTAGCTCTAGGTCAAGAATGGCCTCCCAAAAGGTCATTTTTGATGTCCCAATTTCTTACAGCCTTATATAATAAGAGCAAATAGATTGCTCAATACAAAGCCCAGTGATATAGAACCTAGAGAATTAGTATTATAAACGAATAGACATATAGTAATGCTTTTCAATGACAAAATTTATCTCGGTAGGTAACTATTGGGCCCTCCCATTTTCTTTTGGTTTTATTTACACAGTGGGATTTTTTTTTTAATTTCAGGTATAACATGTTGCTTGGGACCAATTAAAGAAAATACTTTACCTAAATTACTGGGAATTAATCTCTATCATACAGGGTAATGTCTTTTTTGTTCTTGTTATTCTTCTTCTGACTCTTTATAAAGGTGGTAATTGCATAGCATGAATTCTCAGAAAAACACACATTTCTCTTTGATTCTATCATGCCAGAACTGTGGGCAGCAATGAATCACAAAGAGGGTATGTTAGCACAGTAGAAAGGCAATACAGCTTCAGAGAGTAGGGAGAGAGGGTGTTGCCTCTTCCTTAAAAGAACCATTCCATTATGAAAGAGCAAGAAATGGGACTATGGAGTTGAGAGAAAACTCAGTACTATTTGAGTAGAGGATGCTTAGTGTCAGCATATATATTTAAGTAGAAGAAACAAGCCTCACTGATATAAGAGTGACTATCCAGAGACTGCCAACTCACTATATTACAGAAGAAAATGAGATGGATAGAGGACTTGGATTGCATTGAATTATCAAAGCAGCCTGATCATAGTAGTCTTTGTTGTGGGTGTGGGGTAGGAGGAAGGAGTGTCAGACCTCTACTCTTTGCCAAGATGGGGCTAACAAATGCTGATTATTAGGGTCAATTAAGAGAGCCCCAGGGAGAATGTCCTCTTGAAGAGGAAAAAAGTATGATTCAAGTCATGATATGCCACAAAGGAGTGATAAACATAATTCAGTTCCAATTCAAAATAATGTCCATGGAATTAACATAATTAGAGGATCAGGTAGGAATTAGGAAGGATGTTGTAATAATCATGGAAACTAGTCTATATGTAGAGCACAAAGAACAGTCATTCGGTTAACTATATTTATAAAGCACCTACTATGTGCCATGTAGGTGCTGGGGGTACAAAGAAAGGCAAAAAAAAAAACAGCCCCTGCTCTCAATGAACTCATAATCTAATGGGAAAGACAGCATGTAAACAACCTTGTGCAGACAAGATATATTGGATAAGCTGGAGATCATTTCAGAAAGAAGGCACTAAGATTAAGGAGGGCTTGGAAAGTCCCTTTGCAGAAGATAGGAAGCTGAGAAATGAAGGAAGCTAGGGGAGCCAAGAGGTGGAGTAAGAAGGTGAAGACTAATGATAGACAGCCATTGAGAGCTGACAACTGCACATTGAGTTGAGAGATGGGACTTCATGTATGAAGAAGAGAAAGAAGAGAAATGTTACTAGATCTCAGTATTCCTCCTTGAGAGGAATAAGGTATTTGAAAGATAGGAAAGTGTGAGATTATAAAGAACTTTAAAAGCCATATGGAAAAATTTATATTTTAATCCTGGGAGAAATGGAGAAACCCACTGGAGTTTATTGAATAGAGGGTGATATGGTCAGCACTGTCTACATTTTAACATTAATTTACATCTGAATAGAAGATGGAGGGGGAGAAATTTAAGGGAGGGAGATATAATAACCAGTGGGTTATTATAATCGTCCAGGTATAAAGTGATGAGAGTGGTGGCAGTGGCAGAGGAAAGAAGTGGAGTAGACAGGAAAGATATTACAAAGATAGAAATGTAAAGATTATTTGGTAATTAAATAAGCAATAAAAGATTTAAAATAGATTAAGGTATAGGCAGATAAATATAGATGGTTGAGTGAGTGGTATTTCTTTAAGTCAGAGAGTAGAATTTTATGAGGATGATTGGGAAAAGGAATTTTCCAGAGGTTCTTGTGAAGGACAGTTGGACCAATGAACTCACTCTTTGATCAGTCCTAAATAAGGAAGGTTGTTCAAGGAGCCCTGCTCTGTGAGAAGATTTGGTGATATTATTTCTTGAAAAACATCTTAGCAGACAAGAGGAAAAGAGTGGTACTACAATTCCTGTGCACTCACCAATAGCTGGCAGGATAGTGCTATAGCTGAGTGAAGTGTCTGTGGAAAATTCTGACAACCTAGTCTGTGCTACATCTGAGGAGAGAAGAAATCCATTTTTTTCTATTTTTGTTTATAAAAATTATATTTTAGATTCATAATAAAAAGATAACTATTTGGGAAATTTAGTTAGATAGTATAGAATAAGAAGGATCACTCTTGGTTATCATGAAGACTTCCCTCATGGGAAAGATTGGGCTCAGGGATTTGTTTAGAATTTATTAGTTATAGGAAATATTTTCTTATCAATATCTATTTTTCCTTTTACTTTCCTTTTATATCAACTTTTAATATTTATGACAAATAAGGTTTTATATAACTGGATCGAACAGAAGTTTTTCTTCAACTGCTTGAGCAGCCATTTTTTCCTCAACTGCAAAACCCAAGATCAACTCAAGAGCCTATTCATATCAGTATCAACTATTGGTAATACTGATACCAATAATAAATAAGGCTTAATACTCCTTATAATAGAAACAACAGAACTTGACAACTGATTGAATATGAAGAGTGAGAAGTCAGGGTGGCCCCTAAGTTGTAAAGTTGGATGACTGGGTAAGATGGTGATAACTTCAAAACAATAAAAGGAAAATGAGAAAGAGAGGGGAATTTGGACATTTACTTGGCTGTGACAGAAATATAAACATCTCAGTTCAATGTAAATCAGACTACCTGAATGTCATGATAAAAAAAAAAGCTTGCACATCATAATACAATAAATTATCAAAGAAAACTGCCCAGATATCCTTGAACAAGAAAATAAAATTAAAATTGAAAGAATTCACAGATCACCTCCAGAAAGAAATATTCAAATGACAACTTCCAGGAATAAAATAGCTAAATTAGATTCTGTGTAAGTCATTAAAAATTCTTCTGCTGTTCATGGTGACTGAGATTCTTATGCTTATCTTTTTAGCTCTGAGGTGTTTACATCTCACTTGGTAAATACCTCATAAGACTTTTACAGCATTTTATCACCCTTAGTGACTTGAGAACTACAAGGGATTTTCTTTTGCCTCAGCAAATTTATACTTACTTCCTTTCTCTATTTTCACTAACTTCTAATGTGTTTAAATTGAAAGACATAGCTTCTGCTTTGAAGGAGTTTACAACCTAGTAGGGGAAATGACTAGTATACAAATAATAGCATTACAAGGCAGAATATGATCAATCCCATCAGAGAATTATAAACAAGAAACTATATGAAGTCAGATGAATGAGATATCTTTTCAGTCATAAAGCAGTAATATTTGTCCTTATGGCATTCTGACCATTTCTTTTTTTTTTTTGTGCTGTCTAGGGCAGCTCTTAGATTTTTGTAGTGTGATACAGTAGAAGAAGTACTGAGTTTAAGTAAAAGAGATGTGGTTCAAATTCTGGCTCTGCCATTAATTTAATCCCTGTGTTATGCTTGGCAAGATGCTTTTACATATCTGAGTCATGCTTGCTTCATCTGTAAAGTAAATGGTTTGGAATACCTTTAAATAAGTGGGTTAGAATGACCCTTCTAATTTTAAATCTTTTAAGAATGTGAGGGGCAGCCAAAGTCACCCTAGTTTGCAGGGGAGAGCAAAGGCTCATGAATGAAGTATGAGAAAATGGAGGTAATCTATAAATTACTGAATAGTGGTTTAGCACCTTCTATGCACCAGGTACTACACTAAGCACCAAGGATTCAAAAAAAGGCAAAAAACAGTCCCGGCCATCAAAGAGGTCACAATCTAATAGAGCAGATACAATATACCAGGCAAATGGAATAGCATGAACATATTTGGAAGGGGCAGAGCAACAAAATAGACAGAATTCAATATTTGGAGTAAAAAGGACCAGGGTTCAAATTCTTTCTATGATGCTAGTTATATGACCCTGGTTGGGTTACTTAACCATTCTGAGACTCAGTTTCCTCATCATTAAAATAGGTCATAAGAGTGTCTATCTCATGAAACTGTTGCAATGCTCAAGTAAAATAATTGTAATCTGTAATCCTTGAAATACCATATAAATGCCAATTATTATGTGAGAGACTAACTGGAGGGGTGAATGAAGGAGAGAAAATAGTAGAACTGGGGAAATGTTTTTCAGTAGTGTCCAACTCTCCCTGACCTCATTTAGGATTTTCTTGGCAGAAATATTAGAGTCATTTCCTTCTCCAGCACATTTTATAGATGAGGAAACTGAGGCAAATATAGTTAAGAGACTTGCCCAGGGTCACACAGCTAGGAAGTGTCTCAGACAAGATTTGGACTCAGGAGGATGAGTCTTCCCAACTTCAGGCCTGGTGCTCTATCTACTGTGTCACCTAACTGGTAAAATTATTTTGCACTGCCATTTATACTGCCATTTTACTTCCTCCATTGACTCAGCAATAGATATTTCTGGCTATGCAAGAGGAAGTCTTATTATGAACTGAGGATATTTTCTCATGGATGATTACAGTTGATAATCCCTTCCATCTTCTTTGTTCCAAAAGCAAGACCCTCTCACTTTTGTCAATCTGGTTTGATTGCTTTCTACTAAATGAATGTTTATTGGAGCAAATCCCATAGTCTTTATTGTTTCCTGCTGACTCAATTTATAACCTGTGCTTCCTATGATGAATTAAGCTTGTGCTTAAGGGCAGAATGAATAAAGAAGTTATTTTAAAATTGGAACATCAGTATGTCAGAATGTTGGGGAAATACCCTGCTAATTTGTTAACACATCCTCTGAGAAACAAAGAAAATTCCTTTTGATGAATGAAACATCTTTTCTAAAATGATCTTATGTTATAAAGCAGTAATGTTTACACTTATTGCATCCTCAACATATCTTCTCTTTTCTTCAGTTAGTGGAAGAAAATCATAGGACAGCTGATATCAATCAAATAACTTTTATTAAGCACTTTCTTTGTCTCAGATCCTAGGATTGCCACCCTCAAATGTTCTCACACACACATATGCACACATGCATGCATGCACACACGCACACTCTACATCTCTGGAATTCTCATTATCATTTAGCCCCATAACAATGGATGCATAGATATCAATGGATCAGGCTCAGTTGACCCATTATAAAAAAAGTAAAGAAGGAAGGGAAGCATTTACTGAGAACCTACTGGGTACCAAAATTGCACAATCTTGGAGCAATCTGTTCTTTTCTTCATTCCTCCTCCCTATATGGCCATACTTACTTTAATGCTAAATATGATCCATTTTGCTTCCCTAATATCTCTAGATCTATGCCCATTTCTCTTCTCAAACCACTTCTGCTCTAGTCACACCATCATCAGGTCTCTCACATAAACTATTATAATAGCCTTCCAAATAGTCTCTTATATTTTGAGACTCTTCCATCTCCAATCTCTCTTCCACAACCTACCAAATGGATAGAAAGAATCAGAAATTTAGAAGTGTGAGGGACTTCTCTTTCTATGTTTTCAGTCTTCTTACATTTAAGTTCCCTCCTCTCACTCTTAAATCTGGCTACATGGGTCGCCTTACCCTTTCTTCCATATCCTTCCACCAAAACCAAATGAATTTTTACTGGGTTCCTCCATCCCTGGAATGGTATCCTTTCTCCCTTCTGACACCTATATTTCTTGGCTTCCTTGAAGTTTTTCATCATGTCTCACCTTCTTGAGCAGGTCTTTACTTGGCCCCTTTCACTCCCTCCTCACATCGCTTTCTTCTGAAATTTTCTTCTAGGTATACTATATGTGTCTTGTGTGGAGGGTATACAGGAAGACCTAGCAGCCCTCGGGGCTGTTTATTCACCTTTGGCGTCTACTTGTCACCTGAGGTTCAAGAAGCCCAATGGCTACACATGCCAGAAAACAGCTAAACCCAGATGAGGAGGGGCAACAACTTTGAAATCTCTTGATGATCTAAGAAGATGTAAAGACTTCTTCCAGTGGAATGGGCAGAAGAGGACAACTTGTTTCCAAAGCCATAAATTTGCCTAATTAAGTACTATGGAGTATTGAGAGTTGAGTCAGATGTTGTAGACATTGAAGTCATCCAGGTTGTCCCTGGTCTTCTTAACTGCTGCATTGCTGCTAGACTTTGATGGTTCTGGATGAAAGAGTGAGGCTAATGGCTGTGTATAGCTCTGCCTCAATTAAATCCAAGTCATGCTTGAATCTAGACATTACTCATAGTGAAGCCATTGGCCTTCTTCAAAAATGAAGGATGAGCACTCGTTAGAAGGATGAGCACAGTGGATAGAGCACCAGGTTTGGAGTCAGGAAGTCCTGGGTTCAACTCTGGCTTAATACACATCTTTACTATGTGACTCTGGGCAAGTCACTTGATCCCCATTGCCTAATCCTTTCTGCTCTTCTGTCTTAAAACTAATACTAAGACAAAAGATAAGCGTTTAGAACAAAAATGAAGGATGAACAACAATATATCTTGTACGTACATGCTTATTTTCATAGTGTCTAAACATCATTAAAGCAGGGACTATGTTTTGCTTTTATTTAAATTTCTAGCACTTAGAATATTGTTTGGCACATAGTTAAGTTTATTTGTTTGTTTGTTTTTTAATACTATCTGAGAATCAATACCAAGTATCAGATCCAAGCAGAAGAGCAGTAATGACTGTGCAAGGAGGGTTAAGTGATTTGCCCGGGGTCACATAGTTAGGAAGTATCTGAGGTCAAATTTGAACCCAGGTCCTCCCGTCTCGAGGCCTGGCTCAATATACTGATCCACCTAACTAACCCTCCATGATAAGTTCTTAATGAAAACGTATGAACTAACTGACCCCTCAGTTTTACAGATAAAGGAACTGAGGCTCTTAGAGGTGAGACATATTGTCTAGATAACAGCAGACTTGATAGTAGAGTCTGGGTCTCCTCGGCAACCCTATTCTTATCTATCTATTCAAATTTCAGCTGCCCTACAGGTGACGTTAGCAAAAGAAAGGTGACTTTAAATATACCACATCCATCAAAGTTATCAACAGTGATACTAATCATTGCCTCTTATTCAGTTGGGCACTTATCTCTAGTGGAATGATGGCATTTATAGAACCTCATAGAAACTAATGGATCTCTGATCATAATTATTACCATAAGCTTCCCATGATGGAAGTATCAAGTCACACTTTACCCAGCAGAAAACAGATATTAAGCCTCTGAGTCATATCTATGATGTGGCCCTAGATTTGAATTTCTAATCACATCTAGCAAATGTCTGTAAGAGATTCTACTCCATTATTCTTCCCTTCTTTCTGATTTCCTTTCTCCAGCTTCTGATCCCCTTTCTGTGACTCTGAACCTATAGCACAATAATGGAGAGCTTAAAAAATAGTGGGGGAAGACTATGTAGAAATATGGGGATGAACACTGTGAAAGATACAATGATGAAACAGACATGTCTTTACCCTCCAGGATAATCTAATGGGATTGATTCATGTATACAACTACCCATCAGAAGCCATTTTTAGTAGAGTAGAAATAATTCTGGAAAAGATCTTATAGATAGGAAGAAAGAAAGAAAGAAAGAACAAAAGAAAGAAAGAAGGAAAAAGGAAAGAAAGAAAGAAAGAAAGAGAGAGAGAAAGAAAGAAAGAGAGAAAGAGAGAAAGAAAGAGAGAGATAGATGGAGGGAGGAAGGAAGGGAGGAAACAAGGAAGGAAGGAAGAAAGGAAGGAAGAAAGGAAGGAAGAAGGAAGGAAGGAAGGAAGGAAGGAAGGAAGGAAGGAAGGAAGGAAGGAAGGAAGGAAGGAAGGAAGGAAAGAAGGAAGGAAGGAAGGAAGGAAGGAAGGAAGGAAGGAAGGAAGGAAGGAAGGAAGGAAGGAAGGAAGGAAGGAAGGAAGGAAGGAAGGAAGGAAGGAAGGTAGGAAGGAAGGAAATTAGTTCCAAGAACTTTTAACAAATAACATTCAGCTTATATGATAGCACAATCAAAAGAGAGATGAACTAGGAGCCAGAGAACCCTGGTTCTAGTTCTTACCCTGTCACCTATTTGTTATATGACCTTGAGCAAGTCATTTCCCTACTTAGGGACTCAGTTTTTCATTTGTAAAATAAATGTGGTATATATTATATGATTTCTAAGACAGTTTCCAGCTCTAAAATCCCTGTCTTAGCAATATAAGCTTTCTTTCTCTGCTGAATTTAAAAAAAAAAAAACAACTCTCAATCACATTAAAAAAAAATAAGCCATACTTGATGACTTCCTTATTTTGGGGGGAAATTCAAGTCAGTTCTGGGCCTGAGGAAGAGACATGTGTCTTTACTGGTTGACCAGACTCAGAGGAAGATATGTTAAATGACAGGCCATTAACAATAGCAAGTTGGATCACTGTGTTTGATGAGTAAAGCTCTCTGGCTGTTCATCTTGGGCGCCATGGGACTTATGACCGTGATCAGCCCCAAAGAATTACTCCATTTCTGTCTTCTCTCAGTCTCAATTTATCCTTCCCCAGACCACAACCTGCAGAACCCGGCTGGCCTTGTTTTGCACCATCCCAAGACAATAGTCATCAACACCATTCCTGCTCTCACCCTGTCTCCTCAGATACAGGTTGATCTCTACAAATTAAAAATACCCAAAATGCCCTGGGCTGAAACATAGGAGAGGTCTTCTAAAAGCAGTTAGTTTTTGTAAGTATATTGGCTTCAGTTCTCATTTGTGAAAACTTCCCATTTAATTTGAAACAAAGGCTAACAAAGGGCACCTTTGGGTGTTCCTTGTTCAAAAGAAGCTGACCTTTTAAATTTACTTTTATTGGTGGATGAACCCCCTACAGTGGGATTTATTTGACTTCACAGTTCTCTGCATCTTTCCCTTTGCTTAAGCAATCCCATTGCTTACATTATTGTCAACTATGTTTACAGTATGGTAGAAGCTAGAAAAGAAATGAGTTTTAATTTTTCTGCTTAAAAATTAGCACTTAATTACCTCTTCTGCCATTAGGGATGGTATATGATAGACCAAGGTGGTATATGCATGCTTTAAAAAGTAAGAAGGAAGGGGGCAGCTGGGTGGCTACATGGCTAGAGAGCCAGGACTAGAGATATCAGCTCCTGGGTTCAAATATGATGTTAGACATTTCCTAGTTGTGTGACCTTGGGCAAGCCACTTAAATCCCACTGCTTTAGCCTCTTCTGCCTTGAAACCAATAGTTCCAATATTGATTCTATGATGGATGATAAGGGTTTAAAAAAATAAAAACTTGGTTCATAACCTCAATTTGAGAAGCAATGTTGTTTGTTCCTGAATTGCAGTATAGGAAGACAATGAACAGAAGTCAAATCAGCAAGTATGCATTAAACACCTACTATGTGCCAGGCACTCTATTCAATATTATGGCTACCAAGAAGGAAAAAACAAACAAAAATAGTTCATGCTTTCAAGAAGCTCACAGTCTGATCAGGAAGACAGCATGCAAACAATGGTATGTTAACAAGCTAAATACAGGATCAATTAGAGATAAATTCAGAAGGCACTAAAATTAAGGACTTAGAAAGGCCACTTGTTGAAGGTGGGACTTTGGCTGGAGGAAGTCAAGGAAGTTAGGAGTTATAGATGAGGAAGGAGAGAATTCCAGACATAGGATGCAAGGCAAGATGGAGAGGTTATCTCTTCACCTGAATCAAGGTGTCAATGTGTAGATTCAAAGGTGGAAGCTATAGGGATGACAGAGGAGACAAGATCTCATTTATAGCTAACATGGAGAAGAAGGGAAATTATTTAGTAAGTGAAGAGTCTATAATATGGATATAAGGGAATCTTCCAGTGTTGAGGAAATGGTAGTTGTTGCTCTGGGCAAGTCACAACTTCTCTGATCCTCAGTTTATACACAATACCTGAAGCACTTCATATGGATATTACTTATATAAATGCCATTATAAATGCCATTGATGATGATAATAATAATTACATTATTGATAACAAAAACAATATGCAAAATAGCAGTTAGTTTCCCTGTGAAAGGAGGTGGAAGGCTCAGGGAAAAGTATTTTTGCTTTCGAAGTTCCAATGAAGATTTAAACATTATTTGAAATAATGGAAACAAAAGTTTAAGGTGAAAGAAAAGAAGAAAAAGGATGAAAATACAGGAAAATGCAGAGGAGGAGGCCACTTGTGCCAGTAGGTTGATGAGGGGGAAAAAATTTGACAGGGGAGCAAGTAAACATCAGACCTGCTGAAAGCTTGGAGCCAAGTAACAGGCAAGGGTCTTCCCATGGAGGTGAAAGCTGTATTTTGCTTATTCTCAGAAGTAAATAGCTTCTTGTGTTCTGAGGAAGGATGTTATTTGGATTGAGAATAAAGGTAGATCTCATCCAACAAGAGAGAGAGAAAGAAGCAGCATCATAGAGGGTAAAGAGGACTGAACTCAGAATATTAAACTTATAGGTATGGGACCAGAGTTCAGATTCAGAATTTGCAATAATACTACCTGTGTCATGTGATGGTCAATTCCTTTATCCTCTGTGAGCTTTAGTTTCCTTTAGTTTAGTCTAAGATGATAGATGGGGTGGTACTAGATGACTTCTGAGTTATTCCCATTGGTGATGGTTGATGACTCCCTGCTGAATGGGTCCTGAGGCTAGTAGTCATTTGTGAAACATATCATCAACAAAGGGGGCACCTGGCTTCCTGAAACACATGTCCAGGATATGTTGGAGAGCCCTAAAAAGCTTGTAAAATAAAAAAGTTACAAGCTGCTTCTTGCACCTGAAGGTGACAAAGCCTTTCTTGATTCCACCCAAACCCAGCTAAAGGTATCTCTCTTCTCAAATTATCTTGTTATAAATTTATTTCTTAATATTCTCTAATTTTCTGATAAAACAAATTCCTTGAGGACATAGATTCTTTCATTTTGTCTACCCATTCTCAGCACTGGGCAAGGTGTTTATTATATAGTTAACAAATATTTGTTAAATTGAATAGCTGGGGGGACTTCTGGGTAAGCATGGCGGCCAGCTAAACGTGGCTTACTCACTCTCCCCGACATACACCGACATACAGTGATAACAATCACTCCAAAAGACCTTAAGAATCTATATCAGAGGAGCAAAGGAGCTGTAGAGCGGGGCCAGCAGTGAAAGTGAGTGGGATTGGGGATTTGCCAGCCTATAACAGGGGGAAAGGGCTTCCACACAAACCTGTGGATCCACTCTCCCCCACCCCCACCTAAAGGGCCAGAGCCGGGGCCAGGGCACTTCAAGACTAACAAGCAAGGAGTGCCTCTGAATCAAGGAGAGGGCATTTCTGTGCCCTTGGGAGCTGACTAGGACAGCAGGGGGACCCCCACCCCTGAAGGCAGCTAGGCAGAAAATCTCAAGACATGAGAGAATGCAGACTTCAGGTGCCCAGAACCAGTGTGCTACCCGGAGCCAGGGAGTGAGACAGGAGTCTCTCTGGAACGAACAGGGAGTGGTTTTTTGGGGTCCTTGGGAATTGACTAGGTCTGCAGGGGACCCACCCCCAAAAGTAGCTAAACCATAAAACCAGGTGGGCAAAAGAGCACAGACACTGAGTGCCCCCTGGAGGAAGGTAAGAGAGAAGCCACAAAGGACTGAGGGAAAACTAGAGCCAGCTCATTAACTCCATAAACAAAAAACCTGCTCAGCAGACTCTGATTTCTGACTAAAGAGGGAACTGAAAACATCCAGAAAAAAATGGCTAACTGTGCACAGGAGCCTCAAAATCCCAGCAAAAATCAAAGAAAAAAGCTGTCACCCTCGAAAATGTTTATGGAGGAAAAACCCAGGCTACAGAGGAAATACTGGACAAAACTCAAAGACAAAACTGAAAAAAAATGAAAATCGTCCACAAGCTCTGGAAGAATCTCAAATGGAGTTTATCATCAGAAAGATGGAAGCCCTCTGGAAAGAGAAGTGGGAAATGGTTCAAAAAGAAAACCAACAAATTATATTAGAGAACCAAAAAATTACAGCTGAATGCCAAAGGATTAAAGCAGAAAACCAGGCCTTAAGGACCAGAATAGAGCAACTGGAAACCAATGATCTTGCAAAACAGCAAGAATTAATAAAGCAAAGTCAAAAAATTAATGAATTAGAAGAAAACATAAAGTATCTCACTGACAACGTGATAGACCAGGAAAACAGAGGAAGGAGAGACAATTTGAGAATCATTGGTCTACGTGAAAAACCAGAGATTAACAAAAATCTCGATGCCATACTACAAGAAATCATTGAAGAGAATTGCCCTGATATTCTCAAACAAGGAGGGGAAATAGAAATAGAAAGGGTTCATAGAACACCCTCTATACTAAATCCCCAAAAGGCAACCCCCAGGAATGTATTTGCCAAATTCAAGAGCTTCCAAGATAAGGAAAAAATCTTACAAGAAGATAAAAAGAAGAACTTAAGATACAGAGGAACCCCCATAAGGATCACACAAGACCTAGCAGTGAAGACTCTAAGAGACTGCAAAGCATGGAACACAATATTCAGAAAGGCAAGAGAGCTGGGTCTTCAACCAAGAATCAGCAACCCATCAAAACTGACTATATGCTTCCAGGGGAAAGTATGGGCATTCAACAAAATAGAAGATTTCCAAATATTTGCAAAGAAAAGACCAGAACTCAGTGGAAATTTTGATATCCAAACACAAAGAGCAAGAGAAACATGAAAAGGTAAATATGAAAGAAAGGGAAAAGGAGAAAAGTATTTTTTTTTC
Source organism: Monodelphis domestica (assembly GCF_027887165.1). Taxonomy (NCBI): domain Eukaryota; kingdom Metazoa; phylum Chordata; class Mammalia; order Didelphimorphia; family Didelphidae; genus Monodelphis; species Monodelphis domestica. The sequence continues at coordinate 326,503,294 of NC_077230.1, read as the reverse complement.
TTTTATTCAAACTCTCTTCTCTAAGGGCTACAATTAGATCAAAATTATATATACTAACATATGGGAGAAATGTTATGTGTAACTCTCAAAAATTTTATGCAATAATAGAGTAACCAAAAGAATCACTCATAGGGAAAGATCGGGGCATTAACTTGATTTGGAGGGGGAAAAAACAAAAAGAAAGATAAAGGGAGGGGGGATCAATGAGGGTACTAAGATATACTTGAAGAAATAGAAATAAATTAAATAGAATTATCTTTGTCATGCAAAGATACACATGGGAAGGGGAGGAGAAGAATTCTCTCATGAGAAGGAGAGGAAAAGAGTGCTAATTAATATTACTTAAACCTTACTCTCAGTGAAATAAACTCAGAGAGGGAAGAGCATCCAGATCCATTGGGATCTTTAATTCTATCTTATCCATCAGGGTAAGGGAGAGGGGAAACTAAGGGGAGCTGGGAGGGAGGGAGTACAAAAAGGGAGGGAAGGATAGGGGGGAGGGGAAGGGAACAAAAAGGGAGAGGCCAGAAAGGGAAGCATAACAAGGGAGGGGAATAGGGGGACTGATTTAAAGTAAATCACTGGTTTAAAAAGTTATAGAAAAAGAAGAAAGATCAGAATTAAGGGAAGATATAAAAATGCAGGGGAATTCACAAATGACAATCATAACATTGAAAATGAATGGGATGAACTCACCCATAAAATGTAGACAAATAGCAGAATGGATTAGAATCCAAAATCCTACCATATGCTGTCTTCAAGAAACACACATGAGGTGGGTAGATGAGCACAAGGTCAGAATTAAAGGTTGGAGTAAAAGCTATTGGGCCTCACTGACAGAAAGAAGGCAGGGGTTGCAATCATGATATCTGACAAAGCCAAAGCAAAAATAGACCTGATTAAAAGGGATGGGGGGGGCAGCTGGGTAGCTCAGTGGATTGAGTGTCAGGCCTAGAGACGGGAGGTCCTAGATTCAAGTCTGGCCTCAGACACTTCCCAGCTGTGTGACCCTGGGCAAGTCACTTGACCCCCATTGCCTAGCCCTTACCACTCTTTCTGCCTTGGAGCCAATACACAGTATTGACTCCAAGACAGAAGGTAAGGGTTAAAAAAAAAGGGATAGGGAAGGTAAATACATCCTAATAAAAGGGAGTATAGACAAGGAGGAAATTTCACTAATCAACATCTATGCACCAAATGGTATAGCACCCAAATTTCTAATGGAGAAACTACTAGAATTGAAGGAGGAAATAGGTAATAAAACTATACTAGTGGGATATCTGAACCAACCACTATCAAATTTAGATAAATCAAACCAAAAAATAAATAAAAAAGAGGTAAAATAGGTGAATGAAATCTTAGAAAAATTAGAGTTAATAGATATATGGAGAAAAATAAATAGGGATAAAAAATAATACTCCTTTTCAGCAGCACATGGCACATTCACAAAGATTGACCATACACTAGATCATAAAAACATGGCTTACAAATTCAGAAAAGCAGAAATAATAAATACAACATTTTCAGATCATGAGGCAACAAAAATATTTATCAATAAGGGCACATGGAGAGCCAAATCAAAAATTAATTGGAAATTAAATAATATGATACTCCCAAATCGGTTAGTTAGAGAATAAATCATAGAAACATTTAATAACTTCATTGAGGAAAATGACAATGGTGAGATGGTGAGACATCCTTTCAAACCTTATGGGATGCAGCCAAAGCAGTACTCAGCGGAAAATTCATATCCTTGAGTACATATATTAACAAATTAGGGAGGACAGAGATCAAGGAATTGGAAATGCAAATAAAAAAAAACTTGAAAGCAAACAAATTAAAAACCAAGAAGAAAACCAAACTAGAGATCCTAAAAATTAAGGGAGAAAATAAAATCGAAAATGATAGAACTATTGAACTAATAAATAACATTAGAAGCTGGTACTTTGAAAAAAAAACAAACAAAATAGACAAAGTACTGGTCAATCTAATTTAAAAAAGAAAGAAGAAAAGCAAATAACAGCATCAAAGATGAAAAGGGGGACCTCACCTCCAATGAAGAGGAAATTAAGGCAATCATTAAAAACTACTTTGCCCAATTATATGGCAATAAATATACCAATCTATGTGATTTGGATGGATATTTACAAAAGTATAAACTGCCTAGACTAACAGAAGAAGAAATAGATTTCTTAAATAATCCCATATTAGAAAAAGAAATCCAATGGGCCATCAAAGAACTCCCTAAGAAAAAATGCCCAGGGCCTGATGGATTCACAAGTGAATTCTATCAAACATTCAAAAACACCTAATCCCAATACTATACAAACTATTTGACATAATAAGCAAAGAGGGAGTTCTACCAAATTCTTTTTATGACACAAACATGGTACTGATTCCAAAACCAGGCAGGTCAAAAACGGAGAAAGAAAACTATAGGCCAATCTCCCTAATGAATATAGATGCAAAAATCTTAAATAGGATACTAGGAAAAAGACTCCAGCAAGTGATCAGGAGGTTCATTCACTATGATCAAGTAGGATTTATACCAGGAATGCAGGGCTGGTTCAACATTAGGAAAACCATTCACATAATTGACCATATCAACAAGCAAACCAACAAAAATCACATGATTATCTCAATAGATGCAGAAAAAGCCTTTGATAAAATACAACACCCATTCCTATTAAAAACACTAGAAAGCATAGTAATAGAATGGCCATTCCTAAAAATAATAAACAGTATATATATATATATATATATATATATATATATATATATATATATATATATATATAAAACCATCTGCTAACATCATCTGCAATGGGAATAAACTAGATGCATTCCCAATAAGATCAGGAGTGAAACAAGGATGCCCATTATCACCTCTATTATTTAACATTGTATTAGAAACTCTAGCAGTAGCAAATAGAGAAGAAAAAGAAATTGAAGGCATTAAAATAGACAAGGAGGATACCAAGTTATTTCTCTTTGTGGATGATATGATGGTCTACTTAAAGAATCCTAGACAATCAACCAAAAAACTAGTTGAAATAATCAACAACTTTAGTAAAGTTGCAGGATACAAAATAAACCTGCATAAGTCATTAGCATTTCTATATATTTCCTACACAGCTCAGCAACAAGAATTAGAAAGAGAAATTCCATTCAAAATCACCCTAGACAAGGAATCTATCTCCCGAGACAAATACAGGAAATATATGAACACAACTACAAAACACTCTCCACACAACTAAAACTAGACTTGAGCAATTAGAAAAACTTTAACTGCTCATGGATAGGACGAGCCAATATAATAAAAATGACCATCCTACACAAACTTATTTATCTATTTAGTGCTATACCCATTGAACTTCCAAAAATTTTTTTTACTGGTTTAGAAAAAACCATGACAAAGTTCATTTGGAAGAACAAAGGATCAAGGATATACAGGGAAATAATGAAAAAAAAAATACAAAGGAAGGAGGACTTGCAGTCCCAGATCTCAAACTCTATTATAAAGCAGTGGTCATCAAAACAATTTGGTACTGGCTAAGAGACAGAAAGGAGGATCAGTGGAATAAACTTGGGATAAGTGACCTCAACAAGACAGTTTATGACAAACCCAAAGACCCCAGCTTCTGGGACAAAAACCCACTATTTGACAAAAACTGCTGGGAAAACTGGAAGACAATGTGGGAGAGACTAGCTTTGGATCAATACCTCACACCCTACACCAAGATAAACTCAGAATCGGTGAATGACTTGAACATGAAGAAGGAAACTATAAGAAAATTAGGTGAACACAGAATAGTATACATGTCAGACCTGTGGGAAGGGAAAGACTTTAAAACCAAGCAAGACATAGAAAGAGTCACAAAATGTGAAATAAACAATTGTGATTACATCAAATTAAAAAGATTTTGTACAAACAAAACCAATATAAGTAAAATTAGAAGGGAAGCAACTTCATAACAATCTTCATAACAAAAACCTCTGACAATGGTCAAATTTCTCAAATTTATAAAGAGCTAAATCAATTGTACAAAAAAAATCAAGCCATTCTCCAATTGATAAATGGGCAAGGGACATGAACAGAGAGTTTTCAGTCAAAGAAATCAAAACTATTAATAAGCACATGAAAATATGCTCTAAATCTCTTAAAATCAGAGAGATGCAAATCAAAACAATCTGAGGTATCACCTCACACCTAGCAGATTCACTAAAAGATAGCAAAGAAAAGTAATGAATGCTGGAGGGGATGTGGCAAAGTTGGAACATTAATTCATTGCTGGTGGAGTTGTGAATTGATCCAACCATTCTGGAGGGCAATTTGGAGCTATGCCCAAAGGACAATAAAAGACTGTCTGCCCTTTGATCCAGCCATAGCACTGCTGGGTTTGTACCCCAAAGAGACAATAAGGAAAAAGTCTTGTACAAGAATATTCATAGCTGTGCTCTTTGTGGTGGCCAAAAATTGGAAAACAAGGGGATGTCCTTCAATTGGGGAATGGGTGAACAAACTGTGGTATATGTTGATGATGGAATGTAATTGTGCTAAAAGGAATAATAAAGTGGAGGAATTCCATGGAGACTGGAACAACCTTCAGGTAGTGATGCAGAGCGAAAGGAGCAGAACCAGGAAAACATTGTACACAGAGACTGAAACACACTGTGGTACAATCAAACATAATGGACTTCCCCATTAGTGTCAACACAATGTCCCTGAACATTCTGTAGGGATCTAGGAGAAAAAACACTATCCATAAGCAGAGGATAAATTGTGGGAGTAAAAACACCTAAGAAAAGCAACTGCTTGACTATAGGGGTTGAGGGAACATGATTGAGGAGAGACTCTAAATGAAAATAGCCTAATGCAAATACCAACAATATGGAAATGGCATCAAATTACACATGTGATACCCAGTGGAATCCCGCGTCGCTATGGGAGGGGTGGTGGGAGGGTGAGGAGGAAAAGAAAATGATCTTTGTTTCCAAGGAATAATGTTTGAAAATGACCAAATAAAATAATGTAAAAAAATAAAGATAAGAGAAAGAGGGAAAAAATGAATAACTGGGATTATGAAGTCTTCACAAAAAGCTGGAGAGTTCAGGAACATAAGTGGCATTTTCATTGATGTTGACAATTCAAAGTAGAAGTCTCAGAAAAAAATTACAAATTTGGGATATAAAAATATGGTTAAGAAGATTTTTTCAAAGAATAAGTAGTTTAGACCATAAATAAAAATATTGAACTAATGGGACTTTGGGTAGTAACTTAAAGACAGCTAAGAAAAGCTGATAATAATATTCTCTTATAATCTTATTAATATGATGAAAAGTGTTTTAAACTGAAGGTAGAGAAGAGAAAGAAAATAAAAATATAAATGCTAAACAAGATATTATAAAAGAAGCACCTATTACTTAGGAATAAAGATCCAATAATTCATAGCAGATAAAAATCCAAGAAAAGAGCCAGAAACAAAGACAATGACTTCTATTTATGAAGAAATGTATAAAGTATAGCTAATAAACAATGTGAGCTTGAAAGAAAAATTTAAGGCAAGAAGAGAAATTTGACCTTATAGTTTCTACAAAGAATTAGTCATATAGGACTCATGACTTAATTAAGGCTCTGAAATAACCTACTATATTTTATTCAAAAGTAAAAAAATAAAACAAAGATAAAAGTGCTGATAGGGTAATGTTATGTAAAGAAGATCTACACATATGAGGAAATAAAGGAATGAGAGGGGCCAATATGATCGAGCAATTTGGTTAATGAACAATGGAGAGAGAAATAATGTCATAGGAATATTCTACAGACCACCTGGACAGAAGGAAGTACAAGATGAGGAACTTAAGAAATAAATCACAAACATGACAAGAAATCATCCTATGCTGTAGCGGTGCTAGGGAAATTTCATCAACACGACATCTTTTGGAACTCCTCTATCTGCAAAAAATAAAATAGTGTAGAAAGAATGCTTTATTGTATTGTTTGGAAAACAGAATAAACTATTATACTGTTTAAATATAACTAGAGCTTGGACCCATAATATTATTCTAACTCCAGTACTTCTCTAGGAATGCTAGAGATGGTTACAAGGAATTTTGGGTTCCCCTCAAGTCTTGAATCCACCCACACCAAGGTCTTTTTTTGGGTCCACCCAAGATTGGGTGTTGGTTTCCCTTCATTTGAATCATGACTTACATGCAATACTTATGTCAGATTATTTGTGTGGGAAACTTTTGTCAAAATCCTATATAATGCAAACCTTCCAAAACCTGAAAGAAAGAGCCACTCCCTTTTTATAGCTTTCTCTTCTACCGAATGACCTTATAAATTTCTTTTCTAAAACTATTTCATGTTTGAGGGTCTCTTTTCATGAACAGCAATGGCTAATGAAAGCTTGACTCCCCTTGATGACATAGACCCTGGAGTAGAAATCAAGGTCATATTTCTTTCTTTCAATGGATGAAGAAAGTGACAAGAGAAACTATAATGTTGGGATAGATAATAACCAAAAAGGAAGAACTTGTCACAAGTAGGGATATTGAGAAAATATGGGGGGGTGGATGATCATGCAATAATAAAACAAGTCATAAAGAAGAAGAGAAAAACCAGATATCCTAGATTTGGAGAGAGAAAAAGTTTCAAAGAAACATTATATAGGGCCATGGCCTAAAATTTTATAAGAAAAAGATACCCTATAGATGAGAAATTCACACTGATTTCCCAGAGAGGGAAAGCTAGATTGCTCAGTGGATAGTCAGGTGTAAAATATAGGAGATCCTGAGTTAAAATCTGGCCTCTGACACTTCCTTGCTCTGTGGCCCTGGGTAAATCATTTAATCCTAATTTCCTAGCCCTTGCTGATCTTTGAAAGCCTTGGACCAATACTTAGTAGTGATTCCAAAACAAACGATAAGGGTTTAAAAAAAAAAGTTAAATCACAAGATGGGAACAGAGGACCTAGATGCTGTCTTAATGAAATAAATCACCAGGCTGAGTCTAAGTTCCAAGGAAGTCAACGAACTGTTCAATGCCATTATGGATCTGCTGTCAATGATCATGAATAAATTATGGAGGATAAGAAAGATACCCCAAGACTAGAAAAGGACAAGGATCATGGTCTTGATTTAAAAAAAATATTTTCTCCTTTCAAGGAACAATATTCTATTTCTATCAGAGATTCACAATGAAATCATATTTCCTTTTTTACTCATTTGCTATGTACTTAGGTCTCTGCTAAGTGAATCAAGGTGCCACAGTGGATAGTGCATCCATAGGAATCCTTAAACAGATACTACAATACACAAAAGCCAGCAGTTCTATTTTGAAGTGAACTGATTTGGAGTTTCTGATCAGATAATCTATTACAAATTTGGTGTATTCTCAGCCCTCAACAGAAATACGGCATAGGCTTCTCCATGCTTCCAGTGCCATTTGGTGTGTTGTGTTCCCTCCAGAAGGCAGACATGTTGAGGGAATGAACATGTTGTCCTTTTTCCACTGCATTGTTTAAATAACTCATTGTCTTTGTTCTTCAAATTGGAAACTGTTTTGGAACTCTATGGCTATCCTGTTCTGCAAGAATCACATTGCTGGGGGCAGCTGGGCAGCTCAGTGGATTGAGAGCCAGGCCTAGAGATGGGAGGTCCTAGGTTCAAATCTAGCCTCAGACACTTCCCAGCTGTGTGACCCTGGGCAAGTCACTTAACCCCAATTGCCTACCCCTTACCACTCTTCTGTCTTGGAACCAATACACAGTATTGATTCCAAGACATCCAAGATGGAAGGTAAGGGTTAAAAAAAAATCACATTGCAACAGGAAATCATCTCTTTCTAGAAGCCTAATCTCTGACCTATCAAACTTGGAGTTAACTGTGAGGAAATCCCCAAAGCTGGTGCCATAGGCACCTAGCACAGTGTTTTCCTTAAATACTTAGTTTCTATCTCAGAATCAATACTGTATATTGGTTCCAAGACAGAAGAGTAGCAAGGGCTAGGCAGTGGGAATTAAATGACTTGCAACAGGGTGACACAGCTAGAAAGTATTTGAGAACAGATTTGAACCCAGGATCTCCCATCTCTAGGCCTGGCTTTCAATCCATTGAGCCACCCAGCTGCCCCCTAGTACAGTTGCATATAATAGGCACTTAATAAATACTTCCTGATTGACTGATAGGTTAATTCAATTCTCTCCCCCGACTCCATCCCCACACAGGAGTTTAGGGCTTGAGCATTTTAGAATGTAGGATGTTCGATCTGGAATGGAACTAAGAGAGAAATTAATCCATGTCTCTCATTTTAGACCATAATAATAATTCACACTTGCCATGTAATAATTTGTAGATTTGAAAGTGTTTTCTTTACAAAATCCTGTGATGTAGGTGGTACAGTTATTAGGAAATGACAGCCATGTTACATAGATAGATCCATACATGGATACAGATATAGATCTTGATAGATAAAACTATATCAAGATTTATATTAAGATAACTGCAAGATAGAGATATATCTATCAAGATCTATATCTATATAACATGGCTGCCATTTCCTAATAACCATACTATCTACACCTCAGCTTCTTGTATTTATACAGATACAAGTTCTATAGATCTATCTATAGCTAGCTAGCTATCTCAAGATCCATATCTAGATCAATCTGTCTATATCAAGGCAATGTGTAACAGTGGAGAAAAGAGTATTGACTCTAAAATCTGAGAACTGCAAATCCTGTCATTGAGGCTTACTATTTGTGTGTTTGGACAAGTCATTTAATTTCTCTGGGCCTCAGTTTTCTCTTTGGTAAAATGAGTAACTTAGACTAGATAACCTTTGAGAATTCTTCTAGCTCTATTGACATGATTCCATGAATAAAATGTTTCCTCTTCTTTCTTTCTTTCTTTCTTTCTTTCTTTCTTTCTTTCTTTCTTTCTTTCTTTCTTTCTTTCTTTCTTTCTTTCTTTCTTTCTTTCTTTCTTTCTTTCTTTCTTTCTTTCTTTCTTTCTTTCTTTCTTTCTTTCTTTCTTTCTTTCTTTCTTTCTTTCTTTCTTTCTTTCTTTCTTTCTTTCTTTCTTTCTTTCTTTCTTTCTTTCTTCCTTCCTTCCTTCCTTCCTTCCTTCCTTCCTTCCTTCCTTCCTTCCTTCCTTCCTTCCTTCCTTTCTTTCTCCTTCTTTCTCCTTTTCCCTCATCTTTGATATCTTTGGGATACAGGCCTAGTAGTGGTGTTGCTGGTTCAAAAGACATGTAGTTTTATGGCTCAGTCCCAAATTGTTACCCAGAATGGTTTTATCACTTTATAGCTCCAACAGTGTTTTAGTGTCCCAACTTTTCCACATATCCTCCAACATTGATCATTATTCTTTTTTTGTCATATTGGCCAGTTTAATAAGTGTGTGATGGTACCTCAGAGGTGTTTTAATTTGCATTTCTTTAATTGTTATTCAGAGCACTTTTTCATATGACTAAAGAAAATTTTCATTCCTTTTTATCTGAGAATTACCTGTTCATACTCTTTGACTATGGAATTTATATTATAATGGGAGAAACACAGCATACATGGGGGAGATAGGACAGGAGGAAGATACCTGTGGGAAGTAAAGCTACTGGAAAAGATGTGGGGAAAACTGGAAAGTGAGTGGCAGAGGTTGAAATAAAGTGAGCATAGCATCTATACCTCATGAAGTGGTGATCTGGGCAGGAAACTCATCAATCATGGCAGAAGAACTTAGAATGGAAATGTCTCTAGGTGGAAAAGTTGTGGGCTGAGAGTCAGAAAAATCCATAGAAATGAGAATCGAGCATAATCTGGGTCCCTTGTGACATGGTGGTCTTGCAATGATTATCAATTAGATTAAATTACCCAAGGAACTGTTTTCTTCCTTTCCCTTATTTTTTTCTGTACATGGTTTCAGTCAAGTTGGCAAACCTGTCTGGCCTTCTCCTTTCTTCTAAAAGGCCCAGTTCCAAGTACATTTTATTCCAGACTTTCCTGATTGAGTTTCCATTTTTCTTTTCAATTATTCAGGACCCAGGCTGCAGGATTAGTCTCCATCCCAATTCATCTCTGTTCAAAATCTTTATGAGTGCTACTACTCAGAAGTCTAAAAGAGTCAAGACAATCATCTGAAAATTCCTTATTAGAAAATCTCTCCTTTCAGGAATTGGCTCAGGTCCCCCTAGATAAAAAGTTGGCATGGAGAGACATACAACAAAGGATTAAGTCCAAGAGGGGAAAAGTTTGCTTTATATTTTTCTAGTGAGATGGCTGAGAATAGTTTGGAGCATCTTTTGTCCTCTAAACAGTTAGAAATACAATGGAAATGACCTTTGAGGGCAGTCCAGTGCTTTTATAAAGAAGGCAGATTTGAGCATCAGGAAGTTGTTTTTTCTCTTCTTGAATCAGTTAGTGAATTACTATGTGTTCTTGGGGGAAGCCTGCATGCATCAGTTTTTCTATTTGTAAAATGGCACTTGCCTCTAATTTGTATCCCTGGGATATAAGAATTATAGATTTGCCAGCATTAACTGAATTTTCTCTCCCATACCAGTTATATTTTTTAAAAGATAGGAGATACAGACACATCTATAAGTCTGGCTCTCAATCCATTGAGCCACCTAGATTTCCCCCTCCAAGTTAATTTAATAATATTCCTGAACTGGAATCCTATCTAAAAGACTGTCACAAGCCATTATCCAATGCAACCTCCAGCTAAAGAATTCCATTGTTGTGTTCAGTCATTTTTGTTGTGTCCAATTCTTCATTACCATTTGGGATTTTCTTGGCAAAGATAGTGGAATGGTTTGCAATTTCCTTGTTCAAGTCATTTTACAAATGGAGAAACTGAAGCAGAGTTAAATAACTTGCCCAGGGTTCCACAACTACTAAGTGTCTGAGGCCAGATTTGAATTCAGAAGATGAGTCTTCCTGACTCTGGACTTGGCACCATATCCATTACACTACCCAGCTGCCCCTGAAAAACTCCAGGGATGGGGAAATCTCTATTCAGAAAGGCAGCCCACTCAACTCTCATGATTAGGAAGTTCTTTTTTGTTTTTCTTTTTCTCCCTTACAAATCAAAATCTATCTCTCAGTAACTATGATGCATTGTCCCAAATTATACCTTCAGGGACCAAATTGAATAAGACTAATCCCTTTTCCCTGTGACAGCCCTTCAAATGTCAAAAGCAGTTATCTTGTACACTTAAGACTTTTCTCCTCCTGGTGAAATATCCCCAGTTCGTTTAACTAATATTACTCATGACCTGGCCTTGAATCTCATTCCCATCCTGGTCCCCCTCCTCTCAATCTATCCAATGTGTCAATGTCATTCTAAGATTGTGGTACCCAGACAGAAGATAAATGTAAAGAGAAAAATAGTACAGAAACAGTAGTTTCAGGAGTGCTAACACACACCTAGAATGAGTTATTGGACCAAAAAGGTAAAGACAACAATAAAAAAATACTAATTTATCTGTAATGGGGGAAAGAGAATGATCCAAGAAGGATAGGACCTTTGCTTGAGATGAGAATGTGTGATGGGGAGAGAGAATTATTCAAATAATAATTTTCAGAATCATAACATTTGTGAGTTGAAAGAGACTTCATATAATACATACCAGAAAGACAAGCTCAGCATAATATACCTGGTGCATGCTAGGATAGGGAGTGAACTGCCTCTTAAAGTGGCATACCATTTCATTCCTGGATAGCTCAGATTGTTAGAAAACCTGAATTTGCTGCCTTGAAATATCCATCCATTTCTGTTGGCTCTACCTTTCAGGTGATAAACAGGACAAATTTAAATCCTCCCCCACATGTCAGCCTTTCAAATATTTGAAAACAATTATTATGTTAATTATAATGTCTCTAGCAAGAATTATCTTCACACTGGAAAGGAAGAAAAAAAAGGCTTGAAAGGTTACTAGGGAGTTGAAACTCAAGATAAGTATGGAGATCAAAAGATAATACCTAGCTTCTCTTTATGAATTCAAGTCAACCAAAGTGAAAACAATAAGAGAAGAGCCACCAGGGAGGTGAAGGGCCTCAACAATGGGACACAGGAGAATCAACTAAAGTAACTAAGAATGCTTAGCTTGAAGGATAGAAGACTTACCAACGGATTGATAAACCAGAATAAATGTGTACAAATGTGTGTTGGAAGCTTGTTCTGTTGGACAGCACAGAGCAGAATTTAGGAATAATTGAAAGAATTTATAGAAAGGCACAGCAAAATAAAGAAGAATTTCTTTAAATTATATATATGCTCAAAATAGAAAAACCTCCCTCCTTAGAGATCTTCAGATGAAGGCTGGATGACTCCTCCCTGGGGATGCTATAAAGGTGGTTCATATACAGATACAATTTGGACTAGGTAGCCTCCAACTCTACAATTCTGACCCTTATCCAGAGCTGAACAGAATACTTATGGAATTGACTGGCTACAGAAGAATACAGGGGAAATCTCACCTCTTTCTGTTTAGACATTAGCCTGTCCTAAAGCAGCTTCTAATCACATTAATATCTTTTTTGACTGCTAGGTCAAAAACTACTGACTCATATTGACCTTTTTATTGTTGTCCTTCAGTTGTTTCTAATTCTTCATGACCCCAGTTGGGATTTTCTTAGCAAAGACTACAGTATTTCCTTGTCTGGATCATTTTACAGATAGGAAAACTGAAGGAAATAGGATTAAGTGACTTGCCCAGGGTCATAAAACTAGTGAACATTTGAGGCCAGATTTGAACTGAGCAAGATGAGTCTTTCTGACTCCAGACCTGGCACACTCTGCACTCTGCCACCTCCATGTCCACATATTGACCTTATAGTTGACTAAAATTCCCCAATGCAGAGCAAGACCTCTTTATCTGTGCTCTCTCAGATACACTACACTTCCTCTCATGAAATGTGTGTGTAATGCAAATTATTTTCTATTGCATAAGTGTAAGATTATCAATCAATGACAGCCCCTCAAATATTAAAGGCAGTTGTCATGTTCACCAAAGTCTTCTCTTCCCCAGAATAAACATTCCTCTTTCTTTCACCAATCCACCTCATAGTGATGTCTAAAACAAACTAAAATGTTATGATAATGGCAGGGCCAGAGGAAGTAATCTTTACTGCATATCCTGGCTCTGTCATTCAATAATATGACACAGTAAAGAATACTTAGAATGTCCTACATCTGTCTCCATTCATTGTGCATGGCTTTTTATCCCAGTTTTCTTCCTGGCCCTCTCTATCATTTCTCTGTGCTTTTTCTCACACTACTCCCTTGGAGCCTCCATTCAAAATACTTTAACTATTTCATTCTTGTTATTTCTCCCTTTCTTTTCCTCCCTTTCTCTCTACCACATCTCTATTTCTCTCAGTCTCTGTCTCTGTCTCTATCCCTCTCTGTCTCTCTTTCCCTGTGTCCCTGTCTCTCTGTCACTCTTTCTCTTTGTCTCCCTCTCAATTTCTGTCTGTCTCTCTTTTTATGTCTGTCACTGTCTCTGTCACTGTCTCTGTCTGTCTGTCTCTCTCTCTCTCTCTCCCTCCTTGTTTTGTCTTTCACTGGACTCATTCCCTCCCCCTCTCATCTATCTTCTGTCCCTGCTCCATTCTTCCAATTGGCTGTGGTATAATAAGGTTACTGATGAGGAACAGCCACTGGCCTTCCATGAAGCCTGAACAGCAGTTAACCCAGCAGCTGGGATGAAAGGCACAGTGATAACCATGCTTTACAACAGCCAGCCAAAGAGCTCTATGCAGTACTCAGACTTGGCAAGGACTCAGGAGACACTTACAGATTATCTCCAATTTATCCTGTGTTTATATCTTGTTTGCACATAGTTGTTCACATACCATTTCCTCTATTAGACTCTGAGAGCCTTGAGTGCAGAGACTGGCTCCCACCCCTTTCTTTGTATTCCTTGTATATAGCAAAGTGCTCATCATATAGTGGTTGCTTAAGAAATGTTTGTCTCACAAATCACAAAATCAACTCACTCACGGTTCTTTAAAGTCTACAGAGCACCTTGCATCCTTTATCTCATTTAAGCCTTATTGTCCCCATTTTACAGATGATGAGACCAGGTATCATAATCAAGATCCAAAGGTAAGTCTTCTTGACTGTGGGTTGAGCATTCTTGCTCACTAATTATATTAGTGTGTCTCTGTTCATTTAGTCCAGAAATGTCTCAATTTATTTGTATCATGGACCCCTTTGGCAGTCTAGTGAAACTCATGCATGCCTTCTCATCTTGATATCTTTAATCATAAAATTAAATATGCAGGATTACAAAGGAAACCAATTATAGTGAATTTTGTTACCAAATAGTTAAAAAAAGAATTGAGGCTCCCACATTAAGAACTTTTGCTCTAGTTCCACCCTAAAATTGAAAGGAATCCCTTGAAGAAGAGCCCTTCCAGTGGACCATCCAGCCTTTTCTTGAATTCTCAAGTGATGAAGGACCCTTTGAGGCAGTTCACTCTCCTTTTGTAAAATTAAGAGCTTTTGATCAGCAAAGAATCCACCCTTTGTGCTTCTGCCATCCTCATAGGGTTAGAGAGAGGCAGTCAGACAAGAAACTATGAAATGCACCAAGAAGGCCAAGCATTGTACAGAAAGATGGCAATACTGAGAATTGCAATTGCCCAGGATAATCTGTGTCCTCTTTCAATGATAATGTTACATCTTGGAAAAGGCACTGGGCCAGAAGCTGGAATTGTAGGTCTTAGCACTGTTACTACCTATAAGGTGGGCCACTTTCTCTGAGTCTCAGTATTCTCATCTATAAAATGAAGTCATTAAGGTAGACTCATTAAAGTCATTTTCAATCCTGAAAGTCAGTAACTGGGCCTGGGAAATGCTTGTGTTTTTGGACACATCTTGCACATAGTAGGCACTTCTAAAAATACCTATTGAATGACCTTGCTCTGCCTCCTCTCTAAAACCTGAACGTCCTACTCTCACAATGAGTTATAATGGAAAAGAACTGGTGTGCAAATGCATGATCCTAAGACAGGTGTGAGGGCTTTCCTGGGACTGAGTCAAGCTTGAGTTTCTTCCTTTTGCTTTGTCCCCCCCCCCCCAACTGCTTTTGGAACCAAACTAAAAGAGTGGTAAGGAAGAAGCATTGTGCCAGCAGACAAAGGGTTTAGGACTTTTTTGTTTTTTACCACATGATCTGCTCAGGCCAAGC
Organism: Monodelphis domestica; assembly: GCF_027887165.1. Classification (NCBI taxonomy): domain Eukaryota; kingdom Metazoa; phylum Chordata; class Mammalia; order Didelphimorphia; family Didelphidae; genus Monodelphis; species Monodelphis domestica. Next base: position 326,488,098 of record NC_077230.1, on the reverse strand, counting down.
TAAAGAATATGATTAATTGTAGGCTGGGAGATGACAGGTTGTGATTATTACTCCACCATTCTCCCCTTTTGCTTCAGTGCTGGAGCAGACGGCCAAGGTCACACCGTGAGAGAGGAGCAATCTCCCACCTAGCTCCAGGGAACAAGCCTTTTCTAGGAATTATCCCTGTGGGGAGTGCTTAATTACCGTGGCCAAGCTCTCTCTCCTTGCCTGACACATTTGGAGGTTGTTGCTGCTGACACTGCTGCCATTGCTTCTCGGGGCCGCTGAGTTTTAGAATCAGAGGGGATAGCAGAGGTCTTCAAGCCTGACTCTTCTATGAAGCATGAATCTCTTTGTAACAGAGAATCATAGATTTTGGATTGGATTATAAGAGACTTCATAGGCCATGGAATATGGCCCTTCATTTTTGTGAGTTACCATTTTTATGTATAACAATGAAATATGTAACACAACAATAATATACGATCTGTAATAAATTATGATAAATCTGCTTCTCTAAGAGAAGGAAATTCTCATGTTAGCTATGTCCAAAAATCTGTCATTCCTTTTTCCTCCTCCTTCCCTCCCTTTCCTCCTCTCCAAAAAGTCAGATAATATAAATTGTACATATATAATCATATATGTACACATCTTTCCCCATTCTTCATATATTGCTTACACTAGAGAAAAATTTATGGAGGAAATAAAGTGAAGACTAACATGCTCAATCTTGCTTTTTTCTTGAACACATTAGGAAATAAGTTTAATAATGACATTACTGGGTCAAAAAAGTATATATAATTTTAAAACTCTTTGAGCAGAATTCTAAATTGCTCACCAAAATGGTTGGATCAGTCTACAGTTCCACCAAAAATATATTAGTACCCTAATTTTTCCACATCACTTCCAGCATTTGTCATTTTGCCCTTTTATTGTTATAGTCAATCTGATAGGTGTGAGATGATATCTAAGAGTTGTTTTAATTTGCATTTTCAATCAATTATTATTTAGAATGTCTTCATATTTCTATATAGCTTTGATTTCATAAAAACTATTATCTTTTGACCATTTAGTAATTGGGGAAATAGCTCATATTCTTATATATTTGACAAAATTCTTTAAATATTTTTGATATGAGATATGATTTGAGAAACTGTAAAAAAAATTTCCCCATTTTAATGCTTTCATAGAACTATGAAGTCTTTGAGTTGGAAGAGACCTCAGAAGTCATCGACTGGTACCCACATCTAAATAGAAGTCTCTCTATATGGCAACCTTGAAAAGGAGTCACTTAGTCTCCTGCTAAAAGATCTCCAGAGAAAAGGAATTTAGGGACAGTTCCTAATATATCATACTGAAATCAGCATTGTTGAAGCTTCCATCCTAGTCTTGTTCTCTGATGCCAAGTATTCTAAAATATCATGCTCCAAATTGGATCCAGTCCTCTGGAGCTGATCTGAACAGATAATAGTAATAAAATAAACTCTTGCCTCCCTCTTTATCTAAATGAGTGTTTTACTCAAATTAATCATCTCAGCAAGTTATACACTTATCCCAATGATGTTTCCTATACACAAGAAATATATGAGATCCCTTCTATGCAATGGTCTTCAGAATTAGTGATGATTTACATGTGAAAAAAAGCCTCCTTACTTACTCCTCTATTTTTATCCAAAACAGAATTACTCAGCTTGATCACCAAATTTATTAATCGGACTCTTTTTTCAAACTTTTTTTAATTGTTTCCAAAAATCAAATCCATTCTCAAGGAACAGCAATTTACCATAGCTGAGGACTTTAAAAATAATGCATTTCTGACAACCATTCCCCAAAAAAGGAGTTCCAGAAAAAGTTTGTGCAATGAGAGTTTTGTTGGAAATTAGTGTACCACTTCCAAAGGTGACCACTTTGAAGCAGAGAATATTCATCTCATCTTGACATATTAATTTTACCTCTGGTGTTTGCTATCTGTGTAATTTGGGGCAAATAATTGAACTTTTCTATGGCTAAGCTCCATCATCTTCAAAATGAGAGATCTCAACAGACTCTTATAAGGTAAGTTGTGGTAAGGATTCTCTTTGGGTATGAATTCATTATTGACAGACCACTGAAGTCCTTTCCAACTCTAAAATTCTAAGATTCTGTAACCAGATTATATATAAGGTCACTAAATTAGGGCTACCCATTGTGCAAATCAGAATAATCATTCTCAAGGAGTTTAAAATGAAGAACCTTGATTAGTTTTTCCTATTCATCTCAATTCCCATATTTTTAAAGACTTCTCCATATTGTGACAAGGAAATCACTTTTAAAAGACTGATATATATTAATTTAAGGTCGCCAAGGAATTCAGCTATGTAATTCCTTAATGAAAACTCAAGTCAGCAGTCAACCTTTTATGGAGTTTAATTACAATAGGAGGAAGTAATTAGAGAGAGAGAGAGAGAAAAAAAAGGGAGAGAAGGAAATAGGGCTTAAATACCCCTTCTGTTTAGGCTGGGACAAAAGGCCCAAGCCCTTAGATAGCTGGGGCAAAGAAAAGAGATCAATCCCTATTACTCACGTGACCAAAATGGAGAAACAGTCTCAGAGGCCTCCACGTCCAGCTTCCTTCAGAGCCAATCCTCAAAACACCACCTCTCAGACCAAAAACCTCTCCAACCAACCCCCTCAGTCCTCAGACCCCTCTCTCTTTAAGGAAACCATCCAAGTGCCCTCCCCTCAGTTATCACATCTACCAATCACTGTCCATGTCCTCCCTGTGCCAATGGTGGCTCTAGCTTAACCCAGGACCACCCAGAGGTCTGTGGCTTTGCACATGTCTGTTGAAGGTTATATTCTCAATAATTAAATCTTGATCCTTTGCTGCAGCCCTTCCTAAATCCTGTTAGGACTGAGTGGGGTGGAAATTGTATTTTCCAAGACCTGGTTCTGTCATTCCAAGTATCTCTATTGTATCAATTCTAAAATCAATCATGACTCAAAGAAATTCCTGTTCTATGCTTAAGCATAGGTCAAAGTCCTTTCCATTGTTCAGCAAAAGGTTTCTGTCCTAAAGTAATCTTAAGAAGGGAGGAGGAGGAACCTCCCATGCCAATGGGGTTCACATTCCAATAGAGTTCCCACTATCAATAGGAAATTTTTCAAGTATGAAATTTCCCAATGGTGAAATTTCCAACATTTATAAGTCTAAGAAATTTTAAGGTTTACAATATGAAGGATTAAATAGTAACTCATATAGCACTAGAGAATTGGAAAGAAGAAAATTAATACACAGGATATTTATGTGACCAAAGATTTATTATTATTTGAAGGTATTCTATTCAGGCACTTTAAAAGAGGAAATATGTGCTATGGTTCTCCAGATCTGCAGCCATATTAGAGAAAGGATATTGAAGCTTCTGACATGGTTTCTATTCCCAATAATTTAAAAATACTGATAAAGCACTTAACTATGTGCTAAGCACTTTGTAAATATCCTATTTGAGGCTCACAAAAAACCTAGAAGTGACATTGCTAGTATAACCCTTATTTTACAGTTGAGTAAACTGAGGAAATCAGAGGTTAAGTGATTTGTCTGTGACACTTAGTAAGTGACTGAGCCAGGATTTGAATTCAAGTCTTCCTAACCAAGGGAGAACATTCAATTACATTAATCAGTCAGTGATACATTGACTATTTACAAGAAGTCCTTCAAAACCATTTGATGAAGTAGAGTGGCCCTCCATAAGAGCACTGTTGGAACTGATCTCTGAGGTACCACCTCAAGCTAAAATGATAGAAAAGGAAAGTAATAAATGTTGGAGGGGATGTGGCAAAATTGGGACATTAATGCATTGGTGGTGGAGTTGTGAATTGATTCAACCATACTGGAAGGTAATTTGGAACTATGCCCAAAGGGAACTAAAAGACTGCTCAACCATAACACTGCAGGGTTTGTACCCCAAAGAAATAATAAGGAAAAAGACTTGTACAAGAATATTCATAGCCGTGCTGTTTGTGGTGGCAAAAAAATTGGAAAATTAGGGATACCCTTCAATTGGGGAATGGCTGAACAAATTGTGGTATCTGTTGCTGATGGAATACTATTGTGATAAAAGGAATAATGAACTGGAGGAATTCCATGTGAACTGGAATGACCTCTAGGAATTCATGCAGAGTGAGCAGAGCAGAACCAGCACAACATTATACACAGAGACTGATACACTGTGGCACAATTGAATGTAATGGACTTCTCTTCTGGCAGCAATGCAATGATCCAGGACATTTCTGAGGGACTAATGAGAAAGAAGCTATCCACATCCAGAGAAAGAATTGTGGGAGTAGAAACACAGACGAAAAACAACTGCCTGATCACACAGGTCGACAGGAATATAATTGGGGATGTAGACTCTAAATGATCACTCTATTGTAAACATTAATAAATAGGTCTTGATCAATGGCACATGTAAAACCCAGTGGAATTGTTTGTTGGCTATGGGGGTGGGGGAAAGAGGGAAGGGAAAGAACATGAATCATGTAATCATAGAAAAATATTCTAAATTAATTAACCTTTTCTTTTTCAAATCTGTTGGAACTGAAGAAAGGCTGAGGAAACTCAGTCAAACCCTTTGGATCTTTCTATAAATTATTAAGCAAATTAGGAATCCATGCATTTGAGTGCTTAGCAATGCAGAAAAGGAAGACGATTCCATTAAGTCCTTGAGTTTTGCCCCTCCCACCCCTGGCCAGAGAAGAACCATTTGAACTTGAGGGGATTTGGAGCTCTCCCTGGCATCCTGACAACGTTTCCAGGACAGCAGCAGCAACTGATGAAGGTGTCTGCATTGGGAGTCTGAGACAAATTATACATTAAAGAAAAACAACTTTAAGAACCTATGTGGAAGGGGTAACAAAGTGGCTCAGTGGATGGAGAGCCAGGCATAGAGACAGGAGGTCGTTTGTTCAAAGATGATCTCAGACACTTTCTAGCTGTGTATCCCTGTGCAAATCATTTAACCATAATTGCCCATCCTTAAGTGCTCATCTGCCTCGGAACCAATACTTATTAGTGATTCTAAGACAGAAGATAAGGGTTTTTAACAAAATAATCTATGAGGAATCTAGGAATCACCCCAATAAGATTTTAAAAGTAAAAATTTCCAGCACAAACCAACTCCCCTTTATGAATAATCCAAAACAATAGGAACCATATCAAATGAAGTAAAAGATGAACAACTAAAAGAAGAAAATGGAAAGAATCTTCACTTGTTAAGACGATATAGAGTTTGGAATCAAGAAGACTCAACTTTATGAATTCAAATATAGCCACAGAAACTTAGTAGTTATGACCCTGGGCAAATCACTTAACCCTCTTTGCCTCAATTCCTCATCTGTGAAATGAGCTGGAAAGGGAAATGGAAAATCACTCCATTATCTTTGCCAAGAAAACACCAAATGGGGTTTTGGAATTGGACATGCCTAAAAAAAACCTCAACAATAATGAAATCTCTATAAAAGGGGGGTTGGGGAGGAACAAAGGGAGATAAAATCCATACTGAAAGACATTCTTCTATCTTCTCTCTCCCCTCACTTTCCCCTCAAAATGAAGGTTAAAGATTATACATGGTTGATTTCAGTTTAATAATTTCTTCTCTAAACCAGAAGATTAAGGGATACATGTGACTTTGGCAGTTATAATGCTGAGAGAAGTTTAGTACTAATAGAAGGTAAGGTAAATTTTCTCTAGTCATTCCTATTTGATTCACCATAAGGAACAATTCACTTAGAGCTCTCCCACCTTCTAATAGGAAGTAGAGGAGCTAATAATCTCTGGGGAAAGAAAAAAACCAGCAGGGACTAAGGACATATTTAAGCATAGTAAAACTCATTTCAATGAAGAAATATTTTGGAATAAGAGAATTCCAGAATAAAATTAGAAGAAAACGATAATTATTCAATAATGATAAGTGGAACCTCAGAAGAGACCAGACTGGTGATAAGGCCTTTGTTGAAAGTCCTTAGAAACTCTTGGAAGAGAAATTGAGGAATAAATGAGAAGTTATATTAGACCTCAAAATGAAAAACTTGAAAGTGAAATAAACAGTACAAAAACTAGAAACCTTTAGCAAAGTACTGGGTACTTTGGAGAAATAAAGACTATAGGTAACAGAATGCAAATATTCAAGGACAAAATGATATATATTTAGTAAAATCAAGTCTGAAAATTTGGAGGAATATTGCAATATTAACTAAAAGTGAATAAGAAAATAATTTAAGGATGATCAGTTCCAAAAGACGAATATAAAATGCAATGCATGGACAGGGTATCTTAGGAAATTAAAAGAAAATTTCTTTTAAGTATTGGAACCCTAGGGTAAAGTATTTTTTAAAAATGTAATCACAGATAAAACTAGATGAAACTCTAAATTTCATAGCCCAGCAATGTAAATTGTCAAACAATGCCATTGGCTAGAATTCCTTAATAAGTAATCCCTTTCATAATCATAGATTACATATCTAGTACAAGAAATTAAAAAAAAAGTATTGGATAATATAAAGACAAAGAGAAAGAGAATGAACTTTTGAAAGAACAGTTCTATTCTAAGCATTCCTATTAAGAAAATAAGAGTTGGAAAGAGCCTTCAGCAGGTAAACAAAGCAGTTCATTAAAAAAAATTATAATAACATCATCAATATTGGAGTGTAATCAAGGTGGAACAATTTGAAATGGATAATCAAATGCTTACATCTTGAAAACTATAAAATAAATTATTCAGAATCCACATATCTGAGAGTTAATGAGAGAACAATAATGTTAACACAATCAGACTCAGTACTTTAAAAAGAACAGAAGAGAAAAAATATATAATGAAAGAAGAAGGTGAGAAAAGGATTTACTTTTTATTCTAATTAATTGCCAGAGGAGGGAGAAAAAATTGCACTTCAAACTTGGATGTGGAGTTGGTGAGTTGTCAATATTATTAACTGTACTGGTGTTTAGGCCAAGCAAGGGAAAGTTGAGGAGAAACACGAGCCTTAAGGATCAAAATAAAGTATAAAGGGTATGAGACTCAGACAGGGAGATGGAGGAAACACCTATGAGAGGAAGGGTAGAGTTGGGATAGAATTAACATGCACAAAACAAACTGATGAGACAGAAACAGAAGCAAAGTCAGACAGTCAGAAACAGAAGACTTTTTTAGAGCTTAATTAGAAGAGATAAAAAAAGACAGACTGTTTTAGGATGTTTTAGGAAATAAAAACTACAGGTACCTAGTATTATTTCCCATTTCCCATTTCCACCTTTTTTCCCCTAAAGTAATAACTGTGGGCAGTAAAGATACTTTAATAAGACTTCAGAGGAAACAAATACAACTTATAGTACAGTTTAAGATCTGGTACTGCTACGCCACATTCCTTCACATTTTTTTTCATTGTTTCCTTTGATAATCTTGGTCTTTTGTTCTTCCAAATAAACTTTGTTATTTTTTTTCTAGTTCTGTAAAAAAAAGGTCTTTTTTGTGGTTATTTGGGCATGGCTCCAAATAAGTAAATTAGTTTGGGTAGGATTGTCATTTTTATTATATTAGCTCATCCTACAAATGAGCAATTAATGTTTTTCCAATTATTTAGATCTAGTTTTAATTTTGTGGAAAGTGCTTTGTATTTGTGTTCATATAGCTCCTGTGTTTGTCTCAGCAGATAGATTCCTAAGTCTTTTATACTGTCTATGGTGATTTTAAAGGGAATTTCTCTTTCTAACTCTTGCTGCTGGGATGAGTTGGAAGTATATAGAAATGCGGATGATTTATGTGGGTTTATTTTGTATCCTGCAACTTTGCTAAAGTTGTTGATTATTTCAACAAGATTTTTGGTTGATTCTCTGGGGTTCTTTAAGTAGACCATCATATCATCTGCAAAGAGTGATAGCTTGGTCTCCTCATTACCTATTTTAATACCTTCAATGTCTTTTTCTTCTCTAATGGCTACTGCTAGAGTTTCTAGTACAATATTAAATAATAGAGGTGATAATGGGCATCCTTGTTTCACTCCTGATCTTATTGGGAAGATTTCTAATTTATCCCCATTGCAGATGATGCTTGCTGATAGTTTTAAATATATACTGTCTATTATTTTTAGGAAAGGCCCATCTATTCCTATGCTTTCTAGTGTTTTCAGTAGAAATGAGTGTAGTATTTTGTCAAAGGCCTTTTCTGCATCTATTGAAATAATCATGTGATTTTGTCTGTTTGCTTGTTGATATGGTCAATTATGTGGATGGTTTTCCTAATATTGAACCAGCCTTGTATTCCTGGTATAAATCCTACTTGGTCATAGTGAATGACCCTCCTGATCACTTGCTGGAGTATTTTTGCTAGTATCTTATTTAAGATTTTTGCATCTATATTCATTAGGGAGATTGGTCTATAGTTTTCTTTCCCCATTTTTGACCTGCCTGGCTTTGGAATCAGTACCATATTTGTGTCATAAAATGAATTTGGTAGAGGGCCTTCGTTGCTTATTCTGTAAACTAGTTTATATAATATTGGGATTAGTTTATCTTTGAATTTTTGATAGAATTCACTTGTGAATCCATCTGAACTTGGGAATTTTTTCTTAGGGAGTTCTTTGATGGCTTGTTCAATTTCTTTTTCTGATAATGGGTAAATTAGGTATTCTATTTCTTCTGTTAATCTAGGCAATTTATATTTTTGTAAATATTCATCCATATCACCTAGATTGCCATATTTATTGCCATATAATTGGGCATAATAGTTTTTAATGATTGCCTTAATTTCCTCTTCATTAGAGGTGAGATCTCCCTTTTCATCTTGGATACTGTCAATATGGTTTTCTTCTTTCCTTTTTTAAAAAATTATATTGACCAGTACTTAGTCTATTTTATTTGTTTTCACAAAGAACCAGCTTCTAGTCTTATTTATTAATTCACTAGTTCTTTTACTTTCAATTTTACTAATTTCTCCTTTAATTTTTAGGATCTCTAATTTAGTTTTCAACTGGGGATTTTTAATTTGTTCACTTTCTAGGTTTTTAATTTGCATGCCCAATTCATTGACCTCTGCCCTCCCTAATTTGTTAATATATGAACTCAAAGATATAAATTTTCCCCTAAGTACTGCTTTGGCTGCATCCCATAGATTTTGAAAGGCTGTCTCATCATTGTCATTTTCTTCAGTGAAATTATTAATTGTTTCTATGATTTGTTCCTTAACTAACCAATTTTGGAGATTCATATTATTTAATTTCCAATCAATTTTTGATTTGCCTCTCCATGTACTCTTACTAATTGTTATTTTTATTGCATTATGAATCTGAAAAGTTTGCATTCATTATTTCTGCTCTTTTGCACTTGTTTGTAATGATTTTATGCCCTAGTAGATGGTCAATCTTTGTGAATGTACTATGTGCTGCTGAAAAGAAGGTGTATTCCTTTGTGTCCCTATTTATTTTCCTCCATATATCTACTAACTCTAATTTTTCTAAGATTTCATTCACTTCTCTTCCCTTTTTCTTATTTGTTTTTTGGTTCAATTTATCTAGTTCTTATAGAGGATGGTTCAGGTTTCCCACTAGTATAGTTTTTCTGTCTATTTCATCCTTGAGCTCCACTAGTTTCTACTTTAGAAATCTGGATGCTATGCCATTTGGTGCATACATGTTGAGTATGGATATTTCCTCATTGTCTATACTGCCTTTTAGCAAGATGTAATTACTTTCCCTATCTCTTTTAACTGGATCTATTTTTACTTTGCCTTTATCAGATATCATGATTGTGACTCCTGCCTTCTTTTTCTCAGTTGATACCCAATAAATTTTGCTCCATCTGCTTACCTTTACTCTATATGTATCTACCTTCCTCAAGTGTGTTTCTTTTAGACAACATATGGTAGGATTTTGATTTCTAACCCACTCTGCTATTTGCTCCTGCTTTACAGGTGAGTTTATCCCATTCACATTGTAAAGTTTTAAAATTATATCTCTAATAATAAAAATATTATATTTATGAGGTTTATTAAATATAATTAGAAATCAAAGAATAAAGAGGACACAAAATAAAAAACACATGCCCATGGATGGTTAGCCGTTTTCAAATTTCACCACCTTACCACCATCACTGCTGATGCTACACCATGCAAAAAAAAATCTGGGAGGCATTACTGCCAATTAAATACCAATGACATGATCTTGCCAAAGTGGAGATGCAGGAGAGATTATAGGAATTTTTGTTAAATACTAAGGACTTCTGGGGAACGAAGTCAAAGTTCAAAATCTTCATTTATACATTCCCCCTAAGACCCATGGAAAACTAGTCTCTTCAGTGGGTTTTGTAAACATACCAACTTTGAAATTATAATAATTTGAGGATAAGAGAAAAAGAGAGTAAAACCAATGATTGCTAGATGCATTGACAAAAAGCCAGTTCAGGAGAAGTCCCCTTTGGCATAAGAGTATGCATACAAAACAAATGCATTTAAACCTGCACAGTTCAAATCACCACATCCCAAAGTTTACTCTGAATCTTCTGGTTCAGGGTGTTGTCTGTGCAGACATCCTTAATGGTATCTTCTCCAAGCAGTTCACTTTCTGGATTCAGATAGGTAACACCTTTCTTATCCTAAAATTACTCTCAAAAAGAATTTAAACTTTGTAATTTAGAATAATTATGCATTCCCTCCCGAAGAGGGTATTGAAAAACACAGGGATCACTTAGGAATGCATGGAGCCAGAACAATTGATATATATGCATTTGATATAGAGTGTGTGTTACAGGGAAGTCCTGCATTTAACACATGTTAAACAGCCGAAACCTCGAGTCTCGCACATGATCAAGTTCTTGTGCTCTTTGCACAGAATATCATCAATCCATGTAGGATTGGTTTGGTCTCTTTGACCTTGTGCTCTTTGCACTATGCAAGTAGCTTTGTGTTTCTTTGGCACTGTGCAATGGCTCTTTTTGTATTCCCTTCTCTTGGAATCAGACAGAATCATTAAGCAAAGTCCCATAATTTTTTTTAAACAATGAATGGCATCATTTTTATAGTCTAAAGCTTTTTGAGTATGCATTAATATTAGAACAAATGTATTTTAAACTTATATTACTGCAAATTCAAAAAACTTAAATAAATCCAACCATTCTGGAGGGCAATTTGGAACTATGTCCAAAGGGCGATAAAAGACTGTCTGCCCTTTGATCCAGCCATAGCACTGCTGGGCTTGTACCCCAAAGAGATAATGGACAAAAAGACTTGTACAAAAATATTCATAGCTGCGCTCTTTGTGGTGGCCAAAAATTGGAAAATGAGGGGATGCCCCTCAATTGGGGAATGGCTGAACAAATTGTGGTATATGTTGGTGATGGAATACTATTGTGCTAAAAGGAATAATAAAGTGGAGAAGTTCCATGGAGACTGGAACAACCTCCAGGAAGTAATGCAGAGCGAGAGGAGCAGAACCAGGAAAACATTGTACACAGAAACTGATACATTGTGGTACAATCGAAGGTGATGGACTTCTCCATTAGTATCAATGCAATCCCTGAACAATCTGCAGGGATCTAAAAAAAAATACTACCCACAAGCAGAGGATAAACTGTGGGAGTAAAAACACCGCTGAAAAGCAACTGCTTGACTACAGGGTTGGAGGAGATAAGACTGAGGGGAGACTCTAAATGAACACTCTAATGCAAACTCCAACAACAGGGAAATGGGTTCGAGTCAAGAACACATGTGATAACCAGTGGAATCATGCGTCGGCTATGGGAGAGGGAAAGGCGGGGGGGGGGGGAGGGGAGGGGAGGAAAAGAAAACGATCTTTGTTTCCAGTGAATAATGTATGAAAACGACCAAATAAAATAATATTAAAATTTAAAAAAAAAAAAGTTAAATAAAATCTTCTCAATACTGGTGATATGTACTTCAAATACAAAAGGAGAAAAAACAAAAAACTAAAATAGTATATTGCACGTGAAAGCAAAAATAATAACAAAAGAGTTTAAAAAATAAAAAATATAGCTCATAATTATTGACACACTGTGTCAGCTAAGGAAATGTATAATACAAAGATTTCTCACCAAAAAATGAGATCCATTTCCTCTTCAAAACTGGCTATGATCCTCTGTGAGTGCAAAGCAAATGATTTTCACAAAGTAACAGTTTTTTATAAAGAACAGTGGTGCAGCATGTAATGCACATTCAAAAAGAATCAAAATCTCCATTTTTATAATAGCTCATTTTATGACAATAGCAAACAAACCCACTATCATATTTTATAGGAGTCTGCTGTATGACATTTAAAGAAAATAGATACTTGTCACAAGTTTTTCAGGTGTAGCAATGTTTCAATTTTGGCTAAGATATTTTTTTAATCTATTACTGTCATCATTACAAAAATGTGACAGAGGATCTAGGGGGAAAAAAAACCTCTGTACTGTTGATGTTGGGTATAAGAATGTCACCAAGAATCTAGAAATCATTCTGGTGAAAGGAAAAAGTGAGCTGAGGTGTTAGACATGAGAGATGCCCCTATTTTGGGAGCCATCCAAGGATACAATGCCCTATGATCAACTTCCTAGCTCCTTCAGTATGAGACTCTAATGTCCCATTGGGAGGTGGGGACTTTGTACTTCACTTTAGCTACTAAAATGGACCTTATCTCATGTTAGAGGTGGGCAAAATGATCAGAGTTGTTGAAAAAAAATCTAACAATCATGTCTAAAGACCTCTTAAAATCAATTTGAGATATTTAGCTCATTCAATTTTCCAAAGGTTATTATGCAATTGTAACCAGTTTTGATGAAGTCAATCCACCATCTATGTGACAATTTACAAAGCCAAAATCGAAAAAAGGCTGCTTTTTATATGGGCTTATTCAATAATATTTGTTCAGTATAGTTATAGGTGAAAGGTAACAGAATATAACAGTAGTTAAAACCCAGTACATTAAAAGGAGTCTGTATAACAAAACAGTATTTAATACATTAATATATGAATTTAAAACCACAAAATTAAATCTTAAACAAAACAAACATCAAAATACAACAAAATACAGAGGCTTTTATAAAACATTGAAGTCTGAAAAGGCTCAAAAATTTCAACTCTAGTCTCTTTAAAGTTCCTTTTTTATCCATTCAGATCCTTATTATCAGTGCTCTGGTATTCTCCATAGTGAGGGAGAACATGGGTTTGAGGAATCCCAAACTGGATGAATTGTAGATCCTGGGCAGGCCCAAATGACAAAGGGTTTCAGGGATTTTAATTTCTCCCCTGAATCTCAGGTTAGAAAAGTATGTAGTCGAGGCATTGCCATAAAGGCAGGGCCATAAAGGCAGAGCCGTAAGGGTTAAAGCCTCCTCTTCTCCCTGCTTGGGCTGCATAGTCAAGGTCGTGGGTTGAACTGTGTATGACCTGCCCAGCTGCATGCTCAATGTTGGAGTATTCAGCAGAGGGAGGATTGATAAGGCTTGTGAGAAAGAAACTGCAAGGTTCGAATAGTCAGCAGAGGGAGGATTGATAAGGTTTGTGAGAAATTGTGAGAAACTGTGGGAAACTTGCTTCTCTGTCTTTGGAATCCTCTCGGTTCTTCCTGGTGCCTGGCAGGTAACGTCATGAATTCCTATGAATCTGCCCAATTATTGGTTCCTGCTGTTGCTGGGTGGTAACATCATATCTTCCCGTGTGTCAACCTATATATGCTTTGATTGAACCCAATAAAGCTTTATTGCTATGCATATTCATATAGCGTCCATTCGTTACTCTTCATTTCCTTACCCCAAGTAAGGTCACACAGGGCTGGTCGACCCTGGCACTGAGACTTACAGAAGTAAAAGGATCAGTATACTCATGAATGGTAGAAACTGTTTGAAATAGGCAGTGCACTGCTCTTTCATAGAATATGCCATGCTTGTAATCAACTTCCTGTTTGGAAGAGTCTCTTCCTTCTCCATGTCCCCCCCTCCCAGGCCCCCTGTCACATGGAAGCTAATTGTTGCTTAAGGAAATAACACCCCAGTTTTTTATCATCTGCCCTGGCTCCTAGCTTCTTGGTGGCAGCAATCAGCAACAGTGGTAGGGGTTGGGGTCCAGTTGGAGACCAATTTTAGGAGCAGAGCCAGAGATCAGGAGGAGGATTTCTAGAGGCCAGGGGCTGGGGCCAGGGCTAGGTCAGATGAGTGATCGGGGTTGGGTTCTGGAGTAAGCAGTATCAGCAATGCCGGAGTCAGTAGAGAGGAATTGAGGAACTCAAGCAGATGGGCAAGAGTCCTCAAACTGAAAACAGCCAGGTCCATAAGGAGGGCAAGCAACTGGGCAAAAAGTAGGAAAATAAAATAGGCAGCAGTTCCAAAGAGAGTTCAAGTTCTTTCGCAGTTAGTGAGGGTGGGTGGGTGGGTGGGGTGGATGAAAAGTCTTGGGAGGAGAAACATGGCTTAAAAAAATTATCTAGGCTATCTTAAAAAAATTGAGAGTTTTTCTTTCATCTCTTTTGGTCACCAACTATAAAATTTTAAAATTATATCTCTAATAACAAAAATATCATATTCATGAGGTTTATTAAAGATAATTAGAAATCAAAGAATAAAGAGGATACAAAATAAAAAATCATGTGCCCATGACTGGTTAGCTATTTTCAAATTTTCTCCACCTTACCAACATCACTGCTGATGTTGTATCATGCAAAAAAAAATCTGGGAGGTGTTACCACCAGTTAAATACCAATAATGTGATCTTGCCAACATGGAGATGCAGGAGAGATTATAGGGAATTTGGGGAAATACTAAGGACTTCTGGGGAATTAAGTCAAAGGTTCAAAATCTCCATTCATACAACATTCAATGTTATGATTACTACCTGTGTATTCTCCAACATTTTGATTTTCTCTCCTTGACCTGCCCTTTCCTGTTTCAGTATTTCCTTCTAGTTCTGTTTTTAATCAGTCCCCCTAATCCCTATCCTTATTTTACTTTCCTTTCTCCCCCTTCCCTTCTTATTTTTCTCTTATTTTTCTTTTGGAGTCTTTTTAAACTATCCCCCACTCTCACCCCCTTATATTGCTTCCCTCTCCACCCTCCCATTCTGCCCCCTCCCTTTTTATTCCCCTTTTATTTTTTAGGGTCCATTAAATCCCCTCCTCCCTCTCTTCCCCTCCTCCCCTTTTAACTCCTTGCCTTACTCCCCTAGTTTTCCTCTCTCTACTTCTCTATAGGGTAAAATAGAATTCAATACCCCAATGGATCTAGATGCTCTTCCCTCTTGGAATTGATTCCACTGAGAGTAAGGTTTGTGTATTACCTTGTAGCACTGTCTTCCTCTCCTTCTTATAGTTGTATTCTTCCCCTCCTACTCCCATGTGCCTTTTTGTAATATAGATTATCCTAATTTTCTTATTCCTTCAAGTTTCTTTTGGTGCCTTCTTCTCCCCCCTTTCTTTCTTCTTCTTTTTTTTTAATATATGATTTTAAACCACTTAATACCCCAATCTCTACCTATAGATAATTCTTCTAACTACTATATTACTGAATAAAATTTTTGACAGTTACAAATGACATTTGTCCATATAGGAATACAAAGAATTTGGCCTTACTGAGGCCCATGAAGAAAAAAAAATAAGAACAATTTCTTTCTTATTTACCTTTTCAAGTTTCTCTTGGTTTTTGTATTTCAATGTCAAATTTTCTGTTTAGACCTGGTCTTTTCTTTACAAATATTTGGCAGTCTTCTATTTTGTTGAATGCCCATCCTTTCCCTGGAAGTATACAGTCAATTTTGAAGGGTAGGTGATCCTTGATTGTAGACCCAATTCTCTTGACTTTCTGAATATGGTATTCCAAGTCTTGCATTATTTTAGTGTGGAGGCTGCCAGGTCCTGTGTAATCCTGATTGATGCTCCTTGATATCTGAATTGTCTTTCTGTCTCCTTGTAATATTTTCTCCTTAGCTTGGAAGTTCGTGAATTTGGCAATTACATTCCTGGGGGTTGTTTTTTGAGGATTTAATGTAGCAGGTGATCTATGGACTCTTCCAATGACTATTTTGCCCTTTTCTTTCAGAACCTCAGGACAGTTTTCTTGGATAATTTCTTCAAGGTTTCTGTTTGTTTTCAGGTTTTCAGGTAGAACTATGATTCTCAAATTGTCTCTGCAAGACCTATTTTCAAGGTCAACCACCCTCTCAATGAAATAGTTTGTATTGTCTTCTAATTTGTTATTCTTTTGAATTTGCTTTATTAATTCTTGCTATTTTGTGAGATTATTGGCTTCTAATTGCCCAATTCTGATCTTTTAAGATTGATTTTCAGCTATGAAATTTTTGCTTTTCCTTTTTGGTTTGGTTTATCCTGCTTTTTCATGTCTCCCAGCAGGTCATTTCTGGTCTTCAATTTGCTTATCATTTTATTTGATTTCTGGGCTTCTTTTTCCAAGTGGGAAATTCTATCTTTTAAACTGTTATTTTCTTTTTGAACTATTTCCCACTTTTCTTGCCACATCTCTTCCATTTTTCTGACAATCTCGGATTTAAAGTCGTCAAGAACTTGTGACCAATTTCCATTCCCCCCCCCCCCCCCACAAGGTTTGGGTGTGTTTGTCATTTTTTGCTGTCTCTTCTTTAGTCTGGGCTTTTTATGCATAAAAATTAGCAAGGATCAAAGTTTTCTTGTTTTTTTGTTTTGTTTTGTTTTGTTTTGTTTTGTGTATGTGTGTGTGTGTTTGTGGAATTTTGTTCCTGAGAGTTGGTGGCCATTGCCTTGTTCCTTCCTGGTCAGATGTCTAAGTGAGGAATGTGGGTGATCTTTGTATTGGGCTCTGGAGAGGTTTTTGCCTTGATTATATTTTCCTAGTCCTCCACAGTGTCCAGCTAATCTTAGTGATAGGTCCAGACCATAAGAACTTATAGATTGCTTCACATAGCTCTGGGTGTAGAGTATAGGCAAGTCTTTGTATTGAGTGCTTGAGAGGTTTTTACCCACAGGCTATTTTTTGGATCTCTGTGATGTTTGCTTTGAGCCACTTCTCCCCGCCCAAACTTAATGTCCTATCTCCACATTTCCTCAGCCTCCTACGGTCCCTAGTCTCCCTGCACTTATGGGCATGTCCAGCCCCTGAGAATTTAAAGATTGCCCAGGAAGAGGTCTGGGTGTGGAGTGTAGGGAAGTCTCTGTATTGAGAGCTGGAGTGGTTTTATCCTGAGGGCTTTTTTCAGTTCTCTATGGCGTTTTGCTGTGAGCCGCTGTGAGCTGCCCCCACTACTCAAGCTCCCCATCCTATCTCAATATTTCCTCAGTTTCCCAGTGTTCTGAGTCTAGTTTCTCTTAGGGGTAAGTCTGTGTTGGCCTCAGCCAGCCTCCCTCCTAGAACTTATAAGTTTGTCCCCTGCTTGCTCAGACTCTGAAAAGGTAGGTAAAGTGGGGGAGGAGTGATGAGCTCTCCCCTTGGTGGGGGAAATTTTGCCCCTTTTTAGTGTGGAAATGCCCTAACTTTGCCTACTTCTGTGCTGTTCCCTACTGTGGAACTCCTTCACTCATTTGATTTTGATTTTGTCTTTTTGAGGCATTCTGTTGCTCACTCCGTGGAGAGGAAAAGATCTCTGCTTCTACTCTAGAGCCATCTTGACCTGGAAGTCCAGCTTTCTTGCTCTTTGAATGATTCTTAACTTTTAATACTAAACAAACTACAGAAAAATGTAGGTAGTAAAATGATCATTATCACCAATTTCAGTTTGTTTCTTATAGAATTAGACAAATCTAATATAAATAATAAAGAAGTTAAGGAACTCAATAGGTTATAAGAAAATTTAGATATGATAGATGTCAGCAATGTTTAATGGTCATCTTTAGGAATGTATGTTTGAGGTTATTTTTCAAGAATTTCATGGTGCCTTTATAAAAACTAAGGTACAAAGAACTCATGAATTCAGAAAGGCAGAAAATTCAATATCTCATTTATAGATCATAATAATAATTTTAGTAAATGGTGAAAATATAAAAAAGATGAAAATACATTTTAAAAATCCTAAGGGAAAAATAATAGACACAATAAGTGTTTCCTTTAAAAATAATTTTTAAAGTGAGAAAATATATTATAATCTGTGGCATGCATAAGTATCTCAGGTAAAAAATATGTATTGCTAAATATATAAAAAGAGGAGAGGAGGAAAAAAAAAAGATCAATGGCAGAAGGGAAAAGTTGTATAGTGGTTAAAATACCTGCCTGAAAGTTGATAATTTTTCAAGGAAGCATGAAACAATTGGCAAATAATACAAGAGAATGTACAAAGTGCCACAGTCAATGGTACAAACTGTTAAAGAATGAAAAAAAAATCAGTGTGGGCTTGAAATGAGAGGAAAAGGGAAAGTTATATAAACATAGATTCACTATGATCTTAAATTTTGACATCCACAGAATCTAGAGGAATGTGGATGAATCTTTTAGAGATCATATGCCCAAACTGTACCTTCAAGCTGCCTGTGAGCCACTCCCCACCCCATATAACCCCAGACATCAGAGGGAGGAAGTGCTGGTATTGGCGGCTGGATGGAGGGGAGGGGCATGCAAAAAATGTCCTCATGCTCTGTGGAGAGGGGAAACAGAGCAGCCTCCTCCATGCCACCAGGGCACGTGTACCACATTTTTGTCAATATAGTCTAGGGTAAGTAATTTAAAATCACTCCGTTATTTCAGTGCATCAATGGCAACTTTCTTAAAACTTTTTTTTTAAATAAAAATATCATAATTTGTAAATCTCCCAGTGTGATGAGTTGAATGATTTATCACTGGGTGGAGCATTGTTAGAAAACATTTTTTTTTAGGAAGTGGAAATGGCCCTCCGGTATTAGGACAAACTCATTCCCCTTTTTAAGTGACTAGGAGCATGAACCTTACAGTTAGAAACATCCAGTTTCTTCCATTACTGTTAGACATAGCATCCATAGAAAATATTTATTTTCATATCTTTATTAACATACATTGTTTTCCCATGCATATAAAGACTATGCTAATGAACATCTACACAAGGGAGAGAATCACTATAGCCTCATAAAGAAAATATTCTTTTCAAAAAAGAATGACAAGTTCTTAATTGCCTAGAGTGGGTATTTGAACCTCTTTGATGAAAGGAGAATCTTATGGGCTACAAATATCTATCTCTTCATAATTGGCAACTCTAATTTATAATAGAGGATACATACAACACTATCTATAAGAGGTTGTATAAACTCAGAAAAGCACCTCGAATATTTATTTGGCCATTTGTCAAAATGAGAGCTTTAAATAGCTTCAACTTCAGAATCCTGGTTAAGGAACCTTCAAACTAAGTGATGCTAAGGCTTGAATTGACCAGGCAAAGTGGAATAACCATAAGAGGATTGACCTGGAAAAGTTAAAGATAAACCATTCTCTATCATCTCCATACATATAAATATCCCAATGCTGAGTCTCTGTGTAATTGAAAGACCCCTCTCTTGACAAATAATCAGAAGTCAGAAAGTCTTAAAAGATCTTGTCACACACAGCGTCACAATTTTCTGAAATTGTGATCTCAACAGACACAGAGAGAGACAGAGAAAGAGTCAGAGAAAAACTGAGAGAGACAGAGAGGAAAAGAGAGAGAGAGAGAGAGAGAGAGAGAGAGAGAGAGAGAGAGAGAGAGAGAGTGAAAAAGAGAGAGAGAGAGAGAGAGAGAGAGAGAGAGAGAGAGAGAGAGAGAGAGAGAGAGAGAGAGAGAGAAAGTTCCTAAGAGGTGTGAAATCCTAGGATTTCTGAATATCAATATAATCAGAGGGACACAGAGGTCATTTAAATACCAAATAGGGGGAACTTGGGAGAGATTTGGGGGCCATATCTTTTATACTGTTGGGGAGAGAGTCCACATGCCCAATCCCTAATTTATTTTCTGAACATAATTAGAATATCTATGACTTCCCAGTAGAATCTCTCCCATGAGTAGATTCTTAGTACTTTAAATTCAGCATTTCCAAAATGGAACTTACTATCTCTTCACCTAAATCTGCCCTTCCTCCAACCTTTCCTATTTCTATTGATAGTACTGTAATTCCCCATCATATTCAAGGATGTAATAATGCTATCATCCTGAACTCTTATCTCTCCCTCACTTTCACCCCAAACCTAAAAATTTGCCAAGTATTTTTTTATTCTACTTCAGTAATATCCCTTGGATTCATATCCCTTTCTTTACTCATCTATCCATTACCATTGTTCAGGTTTTTGTTACCTTTCATCTGGACTTCTTAAATAGATTTCTTCCTGGTCTTCCTGACTCTCATCCCTCATCTATCATCCATATATCTGTCAAACTAATCTTCCTAATACACACTTCCCTGCTTTAAAGTCAGCAGTGATTCTCTATTGCCTCTAAAATAAAGCATAAACTCCTTAGCATTCTATTCAGGGTTCTACATAATGGGACTCCAATCTAACATTCCAGACATTTCATATTATTCACTTTGACATCCTCTCCACTTCAGCTAACCTGAACTATCAAATATCATCTCCCACTTCCATATATTTGCAAAAGTTACATCCTATTCTTAGAATTAACATTTTTTAAAAAAATCTGTTTTCTGGAAATACTTCATCAAAGGCTCAGCTGAGGCAATATCTCTTCTATGGACCTGTGCAAGACGCACCCTAATTTTAAGTGGTCCTTTGCCTTAAACATTTTTGGTGTTGTTTAGTCATTTCTAGTCATGTCTGACACTTCCTGATGCCTTTTCCTGGGTTTTCTTAACAAAGATACTGTAGTGGTTTGCTATTTCCTTCTCCAGCTCATTTTAGAAATGAAAAAATTGAGGCAAACACTGTTGAGTGAATTATTCAGGATCACACAGCTAGTAAGTGTCTGAAGCCAGATCCGAACTCTAGGAGTTGAGTCTTCCTTCAAGCATGGCACTGTGCCACCTAGCTGCTACCTGGTGTTATCGTTATCTGTGTATATAATACGCATTCTTCCCTCTCCTCACACCCAAGCAGCATATTGGCTTCATGAGAACCCTATTTTTTTAAGTATTTTCCTTCCTAGAGTTTAGCAAAGTACCTTATCCAGAATAGGAAGCTCCTAAATATTTTCTGAACTGCATTTTTATAACTAAAGTCTAGTTGGCTTAGTCTGGTCTAGTCCTATAATCATATTCCTAGATCTGACTTGAAGTCTTCTGATGTCTTTTGATGTCCCCAAACTGTTTATTTTTTTTTCCTAGTGGAAAGAGGCATTTCCCATTGTTGTAGTACTGATTTTGAGGGATTAATCATTCTCTTGAGAGTTGAGGTGGTATAATCAGATTTTAGAGGTCCTGATTAACCTTCAAATAAGCTTCCCCTCAAGGGTCTGAGGATATAGAGATCAGAAGTTAAACTTTAGGTTTCAGAAAGGTAACCATCCTCCTTAAGGCATTCCTTTCATTATCTATCTTCCATCCCCTCCCTATCAATAGCATCACCACAACCAGCTGGCTAGTATGGAAACTGACAAGCCCAGAAAAAACGAGTCAACCTAGAGAGGCTTCTTAGGAAATAAAAGAATATTTGAGAAGAAAGAAAATAGTTTGGAGGGAGAAGTGTGACAATAACGCCCTCCACCCCCCCACACACACCCATACAACTGTTGGTGTGGTATATTAATAGACTGGACACATTCTATATTGACCCCAACAGAGTAGGATTACTTTGTCCCTCTTTGGGCATGAAGAACAATCAGCCAATATCCCCATTTAACAGATAAAGAAAGTGATGCTTAGACAGGGAAAGTGAATTGCCCAAGGACATAGTAAGTAAATGGAGCAACTAAGACTAAATTCCAGACTTTCTGAATCTAATTCAATGTCTTTTCCTCAATATATCACCATGTATTTGTACACAAATGGTACTTAATAAATGTTTGTTCAAATCTGAACAAATTAAAAGGAAGATAAAAAATTTAGGAAACAAACCTTGAGGATTGTATAGATGGGAAGCTAAAGAAAAGAATAATGAAAAATGCTATTGCATTTTCCTTTGTGGTGCCCCATCAAGGTTTATTCATCCTTGGGGGCAGCTGGGTGGCTCAGTGGTTTGAGAGCCAGGCCTAGAGACGGGAGGTACTGGGTTCAAATCAGCAACACTGACTCACCACTTGCCACAGGAAAAGAAAATACTAGATTTGGGCAGAAATCCTCTGGATGGAGAGATCTAAAAATGGGATATGGAGGGCAATAGAGCAGATCACATGTCCTCCAGTTGCCAGTGGCACAGGATTCAGCCTTTATATCCTCCTTTGGAATTCTTTCCATGAATCCCCTGGGAACCACCAGCTCTGAACTGATTCTCCTAGGCATTGAAAGTTAGCAAGTCTTCCAATTATGATCCTCTTTACTCTCATTCCTCTTTACCTTTCTCATTTTGAAACCCAGCAAGTGAAAGAGTGCAAGGGAGGGGGAAGGGAATGACGTCTGCTGTCTAGTAGCAAGTCAGAGAACTTGTCAAACATCCTGACAGCTTCCAAAAAATCAGTTGGTCATGAAAGTAACTCTGTGCATCTTTGAACTAATCATTCTATTTTCCCTGTAAGCTGACTTTAAATATGTACAATAATATCCTTTATTTTTTCAAAAGCTGTCATAGCTAAGGGCCATTTTGGAGCTTTCTCTTCCTCCCAATTCTGAACCAGTATGGCTCCTACTAGTTGCAATCTGCACAGAGGGACCGAGTATTGACACTTATGGATTCATGGATAAACCCTATATCAAATCTTAGATACCAAAAAGAATCAGAATAGGGATCTTTTTAGGTTCACAAAATTATGTGGCTTAAAAAAAGTCAATTCTTATTGGATGGTAGATGGGAACATCCTAAGTAATGAAATATTCTCATAAGTGGGAAATAACCATTTTGGAGTATTTGGAGAACACAGCTCTGATTTTCTAGATTCAATTTCTCTGCAACATTCCTCCATTTTTATCTTCTTCCTCAATCCTCACCAGGCACTCAGTGTGCTATTACATTTTCCTTTATGGTACCCCATCAAGATTTATTCATCCTTGGGGGCAGTTGGGTGGCTCAGCGGAATGAGAGCCAGGCCTAGAGATGGGAGGTCCTGGGTTCAAATCTCAGATACTTCCTAGCTGTGTGACCCTGGATGAATCATTTAAGCTCTATTGCCTAGCCCTTACCACTATTCTGCCTTGGAACCAATACTCTGTATTGACTCCAATATGGAAGGTAAGGATTTAAAAGAATATGTTCATCCTTTTAGATACTCAATTAAGTTGAACAAGTTTTCACTGTGTAACTACCACATATATTGCTGTAGGTGCTAGAGATACAAAGATGTTTGTCAGTGACGCATGCTATAAAATTAGCCATTTTTAGCTTCCCATTCCTTTGGTGCACTGATCTCTAGATGATAAACATCTTAACATAAAATTCACATTAAATTGTTCATAGAACCTAACAATTTAATTTGCGATCCCACTGTGATGAAACCTATTTGAATCCATTTGGGAGTAAGAGGGAACTGGTAGTCTTTCTATTCAAATTATTTGTAATTTTGTTCTTGAAGGTTATCAAACATTTTAAAAATTGATACCAGAAAGAATAATACAAAAATATCATTATTATTAAAGTAATATGTATCCAAAGTAATTTTAAAAAAGTTTTTTAAACCTTATCTTCCATCTTGGAATCAATACTAGAATGTTAAGGAAGGGCTAGGCAATGGGAGTCAAGTGACTCACACAGGGTCACACAGCTAGGAAGTGTCTGAGGTCAGATTTTAACCCAGGACCTCACATCTGTAGACCTGGCTCTCAATCCACTGAGCTACCCAGCTGCTCCCCAAAAGTAATTTGATATGAGACTATTACAACTCTGTTGGAAAAGGAATTGTATAATTTAAATTTGATCTTCTCCATTGGTTAACCAAAACAAGAATTACTTCTACAATGCCCAAAAGAAATAAAAATTCAGCCTCTATTTGGGTACTTCTAGAGGGATAGAAATCACTGCCACACACAAAGTAGCCCATTCCACTTTTCTTTTTTTTCTTTTTTCTTTTTTGAAAGGCACATTAAATAAATCTTTATTATCTTAAATCTGTTTGAAAAATGAGCTTATTTTGATTTACCTATGAATATATAAATACTCTGATAGAACTGTGATCTCATGGATATTGTGACATTACACAAAGATACAGGTAACAACCCATCCATTGTGATTCTTTTTTTTTAATTTATATTATTTTATTTGATCATTTCCATGCATTATTCATTAAAGACAAAGATCATTTTCTTTTCCTCCCCCCACCCCCCATAGCCGACGCGTGATTCCACTGGGTATCACATGTGTTCTTGATTTGAACCCATTGCCATGTTGTTAATATTTGCATTAGGGTGTTCGTTTAGAGTCTCTCCTCTGTCATGTCCCCTCAACCGCTGTAGTCAGGCAGTTGCTTTTCCTCGGTGTTTCTACTCCCACAGTTTGTCCTCTGCTTATGGATAGCGTTTTTTCTCCTAGATCCCTGCAGATTGTTCAGGGACATTACACCGCCACTAATGGAGAAGTCCATTACGTTCGATTATACCACAGTGTATTAGTCTCTGTGTACAATGTTCTCCTGGTTCTCCTCCTCTCGCTCTGCATCACTTCCTGGAGGTTGTTCCAGTCTCCATGGAATTCCTCCACTTTATTATTCCTCTTAGCACAATAGTATTCCATCACCAACATATACCACAATTTGTTCAGCCATTCCCCAATTGATGGGCATCCCCTCATTTTCCAATTTTTGGCCACCACAAAGAGCACAGCTATGAATATTCTTGTACAAGTCTTTTTCTCCATTATCTCTTTGGGATACAGACCCAGTGGTGCTATGGCTGGATCAAAGGGTAGACGATCTTTTATCGCCCTTTGGGCATAGTTCCAAATTGCCCTCCAGAATGGTTGGATCAGTTCACAACTCCACCAGCAATGAATTAATGTCCCTACTTTGCCACATCCCCTCCAGCATTCACTACTTTCCTTTGCTATGATATTAGCCAATCTGCTAGGTGTGAGGTGATACCTCAGAGTTGTTTTGATTTGCATCTCTCTGATTATAAGAGATTTAGAGCACTTTTTCATATGCTTATTAATAGTTTTGATTTCTTTGGCTGAGAAATGCCTGTTCATGTCCCTTGCCCATTTATCAATTGGAGAATGGCTTGGTTTTTTGTACAATTGATTTAGCTCTTTATAAATTTGAGTAATTAAACCTTTATCAGAGGTTTTTATGAAGATTTTTTTCCCAATTTGTTGTTTCCCTTCTGATTTTAGTTACATTGGTTTTGTTTGTACAAAAGCTTTTTAATTTGATGTAGTCGAAATTATTTATTTTACATTTTGTGATTCTTTCTATATCTTGTTTGTTTTTAAAGTCTTTCCCCTCCCAAAGGTCTGACATGTATACTATTCTGTGTTTACCCAATTTACTTATGGTTTCCTTCTTTATGTTTAAGTCATTCACCCATTTTAAATTTATCTTGGTGTAGGGTGTGAGGTGTTGCTCTATTCCTAATCTCTCCCACACTGTCTTCCAATTTTCCCAGCAGTTTTTATTGAATAGTGGATTTTTGTCCCAAAAGCTGGGATCTTTGGGTTTATCATATACTGTCTTGCTGAGGTCTCTTGCCCCCAGTCTATTCCACTGATCCTCCTTTTTGTCTCTTAGCCAGTATCAAATTGCTTTGATGACTGCTGCTTTGTAATATAGTTTGAGGTCTGGGACTGCAAGACCCCCTCATTTGTGTTTTTTTTTCATTATTTCCCTGGATATCCTTGATCTTTTGTTATTCCAAATGAACTTTGTTATGGTTTTTTCTAAATCAGTAAAGGAATTTTTGGGGAGTTCAATGGGTATGGCACTAAATAGATAAATAAGTTTGGGTAGGATGGTCATTTTTATTATATTGGCTCGTCCTATCCATGAACAGTTAATGTTTTTCCATTTGCTCAAGTCTAGTTTTAGTTGTGTGGTGAGTGTTTTGTAGTTGTGTTCATATAGTTCCTGTGTTTGTCTCAGGAGATAGATTCCTAGGTATTTTATTTTGTCTAAAGTGATTTAGAATGGGATTTCTCTTTCTAGTTTTTGCTGCTGAGCTGTGTTGGAGATATATAGAAAAGTTGATGATTTATGTGGGTTTATTTTGTATCCTGCAACTTTGCTAAAGTTGTTGATTATTTCAATTAGCTTTTTGGTTGAATCTCTAGGATTCTTTAAGTAGACCATCATGTCATCTGCAAAGAGTGATAACTTGGTCTCCTCCTTGCCTATTTTGATGCCTTCAATTTCTTTTTCTTCTCTAATTGCTACTGCTAGTGTTTCTAGTAAAATGTCAAATAGTAGAGGTGATAATGGGCATCCTTGTTTCACTCCTGACCTTATTGGGAATGCATCTAGTTTATCCCCATTGCAGATGCTATTAGCTGATGATTTTAGATATATACTGTTTATTATTTTTAGGAACGACCCTTCTATTCCTATGCTTTCTAGTGTTTTAATAGGAATGGGTGTTGTAGTTTATCAAAGGCTTTTTCTGCATTTATTGAGATAATCATGTGGTTCTTGTTGGTTTGCTTGTTGATGTGGTCAATTATGTGGATGGTTTTCCTAATATTGAACCAGCCCTGCATCCCTGGTATAAATCCTACTTGGTCATGGTGGATGATCCTTCTGATTACTTGCTGGAGTCTTTTTGCTAGTATCCTATGTAAGATTTTTGCATGTATATTCATTAGGGAGATTGGTCTATAGTTTTCTTTCTCTGTTTTTGACCTGCTTGGTTTTGGAATCAGTACCATGTTTGTGTCATAAAAGGAGTTTGGTAGAACTCCCTCTTTGCTTATTATGTCAAATAATTTGTATAGTATTGGGATTAACTGTTCTCTGAATGTTTGATAGAATTCACTGGTTTGAGTCCATCAGGCCCTGGGGATTTTTTCTTAGGAAGTTCTTTAATGGCCTGTTGGATTTCATTTTCTGATATGGGATTATTTAAGAATTCTATTTCTTCTTCTGTTAGTCCAGGCAGTTTGTATTTTTGTACATATTCATCCGTATCACCTAAATTGGTGTATTTATTGCCATATAATTGGGCAAAGTAATTTTTAATGATTGCCTTAATTTCCTCTTCATCAGAGGTGATGTCCCCATTTTCATCTTTAATGTTGTTAATTTGCTTTTCTTCCTTCCTTTTTAAATTAGATTGACCAGTACTTTGTCTATTTTGTTTGTTTTTTTTCAAAGTACCAGCTTCTTGTCTTATTTATTAAATCAATAGTTCTATCACTTTCGATTTTATTAATTTCTCCCTTAATTTTTAGGATTTCTAGTTTGGTTTTCTTCTGGGGGGTTTTAATTTGGTCGCTTTCGAGTTTTTTTATTTGCATTTCCAATTGATTGATCTCTGCTCTCCCTAGTTTGTTAATATATGCACTCAGGGATATGAATTTACCTCTGATTACTGCTTTGGCTGCATCCCAAAAGGTTTGAAAGCATGTCTCGCCATTGTCATTTTCCTCAATGAAATTATTAATTATTTCTATGATTTCTTCTCTAACTAAACAATTTTGGAGTATCATATTGTTTAATTTCCAATTACTTTTGATTTGGTTTTCCATGTAACATTACTGATTATTATTTTTATTGTCTTGTGGTCTGAAAAGGCTGCATTTATTATTTCTGCTTTTCTGCATTTGTGTGCCATGTTTCTGTGACCTAGTGTATGGTCAATCTTTCTTGGTGTTGTCAGTTGGGGATTAAATACAGGGGATGTTCTGTGGATTCTTTCAATCTCCACTTTGCCCTCTTGAACTAGGATCTCGGGACAGTTTTCCTGGATAATTTCCTCTAGTATTATGTCCAGGCTTTTTCTTTTGCCATGGTCTTCTGGTAGTCCAATTATTCTTAAATTGTCTCTTCTTGAATGATTTTCAAAATCATCTGTTTTGTGAATGAGATGCTTCACATTTTCCTCAATTTTTTTCATTCTTTTTGTTTTGTTTTATAGTGTCCTGCTGCCTTGTGAGGTCACTTGATTCTAGTTGTTTTATTCTGTTTCTTAAAGATTGGATTTCATCTCTGGCTTTTTGGTCGTCTTTTTCCTTCTGGTCTGAGTTTCTTTGAAGATAGTCTTTCATCCTCTTTACCTCCTCTTTCATCTTCTTCGCCTCATCTTTCATCTCCTTTGCCTCATTTGCTATCTGGATGATTTTGGCTTTCAGGACACTATTTTCTTGTTTTAGTTCAAGTGTCTCTGTTTCCAGATGACTTATCTTAATTTTTAAGTTCTTTTCCCAATTGTCTTCAGCCTCTCTTAGTTGTGTTTTGAGTTCTTCCACAGCCTGTATCCAATTCGCTGGGATTTCTGGTTTATCGTTTGGTGATCTCTCCCCCTCTGTTCCATTTGCTGAGTAGTAGCTGTCTATTGTAGTTTCTTTCTTCTTTCTGTTGTTTGTTCAAATTCACCCCTTCTTTACTCCCCGTATTTGTCTGTGCTCTTGTTCCTCTCGTTTTTTTGTTTTTTGGGGACTTCTATCGATCTCCCCTCTTGGAGCTTTAACAGAAGATCTCTTGGTGTAATATCTGGGGGAGGGTTGTTGGGGGTTTGAGCTTTCCTGTCCTCTGGAGGCTTTTGATTGGCTTAAAGTCCAGCAGTCAATGAGGATGGGTGGGGAGCCTGGGCTTCCCTGCGTTCTGGAGACTTTTGATGGGATTGAGTTCAGCTTAGTTGGGCTGGGTTTACTCTGAGTTTTAAACTTCCTGGATGGCTGGAGCAAATATGGAGGATCTCCAAAGCTCTGGCCAGGCTGCCAAGTCTATGCTCCTTCTAGGCTGACATCTTGACTTAGCCTCTAGGTTTCTGTTTTTTCAGAAGATCCTGCTCTCTAAGGGGGGGAGGGGTCGTGGCTTGCCTGGGCTCTGAGGGCTCCTGATGGGATTAGGTTCACCTGGTTTGACCAAATGAGCCCTGAAGCAAAAAACCTCCTCCTCCACAATCTGTGTTGAATGCCTAAAGACTGGCCTTGGTTGTTTTCAAAGTAAGCCCTCACTGGCCCTGAGGTTTTTGTTCTTTCAGAAGCTCTGAGGGCTCCTGATGGGATTAGGTTCAGGTGGTGTGGGCCAAATGATCCCAGAGCCAAAAAAAATAAGGAAAAAAAACCAACCTCATCCTCCACAGTCTGTGTTGAATGCCCGGAGACTGGCCCAGGTTACTTTCAAGATAAGCTCTACGGAGCAACCCCTTTGACAGCCCTGAGTTTTCTGTCCTTTCAGTAGCTCTGAGGGCTCCTGATGGGACTGGGTTCAGCTGGTGCCCTAAATCTGGGACCTCCCTTGAGACTCAGATGGAAGGACCCAGCCAGGGGGCTACAGGCTTCCCCCTTCTCTCTATGTTTCCCTGCAGTCTGTGTTGGGCGCTCCGGAGACTGGTTCAGGTTGCTTTCAAGGTGAGTCCTCAGAGCCCTGAGGTTCCTGCTGCTGCCATGGGCTCAGCACTCTGGGTTGGGGGGGGGGATGGGTCCTGGGACCTTCCTTCTGCTTACCCCTTAGATCCGAGTGATCTAGAGTTCTGGCTTTTGGGGTGTGGTACCTTTTGATCCAGGTCCAGGAGGAGGGTTCCCCAGGTCTATCCTGTTGTTCAGCTTGAATTTTGGTGTCCTAGGAGCACTCTGTTTGCGATTGGTGAGGAAGGGTTTTGGAGGTCTGAACTTTCGCTGCTTCTAAGCCGCCATCTTAACCGGAAGTCCATTTCACTTTTCAAGAACTTTAATTTGATCAATGACACATGTAAAACCAAGTGGAATTGCTTATTGGCTATAGGAGGAGGGGGGAGGAAGGGAGGGAAACAACATGAATCATGTAACCATGGAAAAATATTATAAATTAATTAAATAAAAATTTTCAATTAAAAGAAGAACTTTGTTAGAATTTGAACTCAGTTCTTTTTGGCTCCAGGTCAAGTACTTTCTCTATTGCACCACCTACCTGCCCTTTGTAGTTCTACTCCTTGGTTACTGGGAAGGAAACTCTTTGTAAATCTTAAAGTTTTGCATAGATGTGATTTATTATTGTGTAATTATTCAACAGCCTTCGATGACCCTCAAAAGTCTACTGAGCAGAGTATAAACTCCCTGGCAATCATGATCTTCCAAGCCATACACGATCTGATTCAATATTTCTAGGCCATGCAATTGCTTTATATATATTTACGTATAAAGTGCAACCAAAACAGCTGCATCTTTCCCCTACTCTTGTCTTATCCTTTTCAGTTTGTAGTGGACTGGAAACAATGTGGGATTTGTGGTCAAATATCCAAGGTTCAAATCTCTGCTCTTCCATGTATAGGAAATAGACATAGTAAATTCAATTACCTTTCTTGTCTTTCAAATGGAGCTACTGGACTAGTCAATCTTTTCTCCTCCTATAAATTTTACAATGTTATCTCACTCTCCCCTATAACATAGTTAGGTACATGTACCTTAAAAATTTTCATTGCAAACTCCTTAAAAATAGGACCAGTCAGGATTAGCTAGGTGGCTATTGAAAGGGATGGGAGGTCCTGGGATCAAATCTGACAGCAGACACTTCCTAGCTGTGTAACCCTGGTCAAGTCACTTAACTACATTGCCTAGCCCTTACCACTCTTCTGCCTCAGAAACAATACACAGTATTGATTCTAATATGGAAAGTAAGTGTTTAAAAAATAGGGCCTGTCTGATTCTTTTGTTAAATAAAACATGAACAGTAGATTGTGACATCAAGCTCATAGAGATGGCAATACTTTATATATTAGATATATGAAATGAAATTGATCTGAAGAAAATCTTCACCCATTTCACAGTAATTGGCTTAAAATTTACTTTGTTCCACTTGCCGCAAGAAGGAAATTAAGAATGATAGCATCAAATGCCAACATGTTTCCAATGTTTGAAAAAGATCAGGAGGTGTGAATGGTTTGATCTAGCAGCTAAAAAGGATAATGTGATCCTGTACTTCATTAAGACAGGTATAGCTTCCAGAAATAGGAGTTGATAGGTCTGCTCTTCTCTGGTCAAACCACATCTAGAATAAGATATTTTGTTTTGGGCAGTACATTTTAGAAGGAATTTTGGCAATCTGGAGAATATCTAAGTGGAATAATGGCTGCAGCAAAGGACATAGGATCTGGAAAAACTAAATTTGAATCTTGCCTCCAAAGGTCATTAACTATATAACACTGGGCAACTCGCTAGCTCAACTTCATTTTCCTAAACTGTAAAATGGGGAGAATAACATCACCTACCATTAATTTAGGTCACATAAGTATTGAGGGGAAAAACTAGGGATGTTGAGCTAGGAAGGAAAAAAAAGATATTGTAGAATGAAACATGGAAGCTCTCTTCAGGTGGCTGTGTGACCCTGAGAAAATCACTCAATCCCATTTTCCTCAGTTTCCCAACTGTAAAATGAGCTGGAAAAGAAAACTGCAAACCACTCCACTAACTTTGTCAAGAAAATCCTATAAGAGGTAATGAAAAGTTGATACAGTTGAACAACAACAACAAAAAAACAAACAAAATAAGAAGATAGGACTATGTCTACAAAGTTTGAAATTTTATTATTTGGGGGGGGGGGCATCTAAGTGGCATAGTGGTTAAAGTACCCAGCCAGGCATCAGGAAGACTCAAATTCCTGAGTTTGAATCTGCCCTCAGACACTAGCTACGTATGTGACCCTGGGCAAGTAATGTTTGTGTCAGTTTTCTCTTCTATAGAACAAACTGGAGACCTCCACTGGAGACCTCCAGCTATCTTTGCCAAGAAAGCTCAAAACAGAATCAAGAAGATTCAAAGACAACTGAAAAAAATGACTGAACAACAAATATCAACAACAGTCTTTAGTATTTGAAATGTTGTTATAGGGGAAAATGGATTAAATTTGTTCTGTTTAGACCCAGAGGATAGGATTAGGAATAATGAGTAGAATTTGGATAGGATTAGGAATAATGAGTAGAACTTGAAAAGAGGCAAATTCAGGCTGAATATCAAAGGAAAACTTCCTAACTATTGTTCAGTAGCATCCAATTCTTCATGACCTCTTTTGGATCTTGGCAAAAATACCGGAGCAGTTTGTCATTTCCTTCCCCAGGTCATTTTATAGATGAGGAACCTGGAGCAAAGAGGGTTAAGTGATTTGCCCAGGTTGCACAGCTATTGTCTGAAGCCAGATTTTAAATGGGGTCTTCATGATTCCAAATCTGGAGCTCTATCCAGTGAGTCACCTTACTGCCCATTAATAATAGTCCTAACTATTAAAACTATCTAAAAGCTGCCTCTGAAGGTAGTAGTGACCTGCTTGTCATTTCAAGCCACAGGACCATATTTTTGGATCAGAAGTGATTTCAAAGGCCATCTAGACCAAACCCATCATTTTTGAAATTAGGGAACCAAGGTCCAGAGAGGGCAAGTGACATGGCCCAAGTCACATAACTAATAAAGTAGAGGTGGGATTTGAACCTAGCTATGTTTTCCTCTTTCCACATCCAGCACTCTTTCCACACCATCACAGTCTCCAAAGAGAGGCTAGGTAAGCATATATCAGGTGTGCTATAGTGACTGAAGTGTGGAAATAGCAGTTGACTTAATGACCCTTGTTGTCCCTTCCATTTCTGGGATTCTGTGACCACGTAGAAATAGAAGGAGGACAATTAACAAAACTGAACTCATTGAAAAATACCTGAACTCATATGAAAAATATAGTATAAGAAAGGGCTTAAAAAACAGCAACTAGAAAAGTAATATGGTTCCATCTTGAAATACTGTCCCATTTATAATAAATAATAAATGCTATTGTAATGGTAGAAATTTTAGGCTTCTGGGAGAGGTTATGAGTACTGTAATTGGTTAAAATTGTGGCTACAGGATTTATGTAATATTGAACAATGGCCGCCAAGGAATTTACTTATGAAATTCCTAAAATGAAACACTCAAGTCAGAGTGAAGTTTATGGAGGTTTAATCACACTGGGAGTAGGGAAAGGAGAGGGAGAGAAGGAGAGAAGAGAAAAGGGAAAGGGGCTACTCAACCTCTGACCAAGGCAGAGGGAGTTTTAGTCCCAAAGGGCCAAGGTGGAAAGAATCAGTCCTTAACTCACGTGAGTGATCTGAAGGAAAGCTGTCTGCGGGCGTCCAAGCTCCTAACACCAACTCCCCTCTAGCTCTCTCCACAGGAAGTGAGCGAATTCCAGAGGCTGTTCCCTACCTCACTTCCTGTGTCTCACAAATGCCAATGGTTGGCTCTAGCTTGGCTTAGGACAGCCCAGGTGGGCAGTTAGTTATTTCTGATTTGTCATTGACTAGCACATGCCCGTGTAGTGTGGGTGTGCACAATTTTTGGGTGCTAGACCAAGATGGAGACTTTTAAAATTCACACTATCTCATTAATGTCTGATCCTCTCATTTTGTAAGGATGCATAAGAGAATGTAAACAAAGAAAGAGAAGTAACTAGAAAAAACACAAAGGAAAAGCTTGAGGTAAAGGAGAGATTAGGAAGAGAAGGAGTATAAAGCAGGAAATCAACTTTGATAAGAATATTTTTAAGTAGACCCAAGTTTTCAGGTTCTCTGTTCCAGCGAGCACTCAACCCTGTCAGCCTAGATCTGAATGTCTAGTCACTTAAAAGTAGTTTTGGAAGAATAGGGCTTTCCTTGATCCATTGTTTTGCATTTCAATGGATCAAATCTACTGCTGTAAAGTCATCTCTAAAAATTGTGGCATGCAGACCATACATTCAGTACAAGTAGAGGGAAAGATTGGGATTGAAGGACACAGCTGAGAGAATATTTTCTGCTGAATAAAACTGGAATGGAGATATCAAGCACCCAGTTTTCTATCCTTCTAACCAGCAAACAAATCAGGATGCCAGACATCCCTTCCAGGCCTTTTTTTTTTTTTTATTAATTTGTGTAATGAAGCTGTCAGTGATGAGCTTCCCAGAATATAGATAACTACGTGGGTCCATGAAGGATAGCCACCACAAGCCTTCACTTAAAAGAATTCTAATTTTTCTAGATGATCTGCCAGATGTTCTGTTGGCTTCATCTCTGTCTCTTGGCTTCCCTGGCTTCCTTCAAATCCAAGCTAAAATCATATATTCTACTGGAACCCTTTCCCAATCCTACTTAATTCCATTTCCTGCCTTCTGTTGATTATTCCCTATTTGTCCTGTATATATCTTGCTTGCACACAGTTTTTTACATGTTGTCTTCCCCATTATACAGTTAGTTCCTTGAGAAAAGAGATTTTTTTTAAACCTTTCTTTGTATCCATAAGATTTAGCAAAGTAGACATGTAATAGATGTCTAATAATTATTGACTGATTCAGTAGCCCAGTCTTCTAGAGCTCAGAGTTAGCTCCATGTCAAAGTGAGTCTGTGGAGGAAGACTTTAGTAGAAACATGTTTTAGTGATGATGTCAATGAGAAGGAGTAATGGCAGAAAAGCAGAGTCAGGTTGCAGATGAATGACTGATGTTGGAATCACGACTTGGAATCAATCTCTGCAAGTAGAACATACTGGCTTTAGGACCAAGGACAGAGAAATACTTTAGGCTTATAACTTAGAGGCTTGTTTTGTTGCAGATCTATATCAGAACAGTGAGCTTCCACACAAGGAGATCCCTGCCTATCCCTCCCCCCAAAAAGACTTAAGGTTTCATCTGATTCAAGATCTGAGAGAAAAAGCTTTCATTTTTTCCTTCCTTTTATCTGAAATTCCTCTCATGTACCCTGTCCTCTGATCTCTCCTCTTAATTTTCTTGAAAACTCTTGGGTCTCCTATCTCTGAATGCCCTTTTGAACCCCTCTGAGCCAGCAAGCTCCCTCGAATCTTCTGATAGCTATTAATGATTGCTTTTGTCTATCACTTATGAAAGCAGTGGTGAAAGTTTAATAGGTTTCATATACAACAGAATCTTTTGGAGCAGCCATCATGGTAGAGTATAAATGGGATTTGGATTTGGAGGCAATGGATTTGGGTAGAAATTCTATACTTTCAACTTCTTGCATAAGTGGTTCTCAATATCATCCCATTTTTTGAGTTTGTTTCCTTACCTGTGAAAAGGGAAGGCTTTGGACCAGATAACCTCTAGGGTATCTTCCAGTAGTAAGTTTATGTACAATAAAGATTGGATCTTGTCACTGATAGAGGGAACCTCTAGAAACCTTCTACAGATGCAGATTTGTTGTCTCCATGATTTATTTTAAAAGCTTCCTACAGTCTTAACAGGTTAACTGGCTTCCCTAGAGTCTTATGGTCAGTAAGTTATTGGATAGACTTGATTATCTCTTCCAGGTTCCTAGGTTGGCTCAGCTATCCATTACCCCATGCTGCCTCTGCAAAATGTGATAGTGTTCCTATATCCAGTGATGAGAGGAATTCTTGTGGACAAAGGACCTTGTTAATTTGCTAGAATATTTAAAAGGAATTGTGTCTACTGTTGAAGAAATCATTTGCTGATCCACATTTCAGATAAGCTTTGTGGCAAATTCATCTCAGTGCGGAAGCAAACAGGACACAATCACAGCTGCAATAAATGCTTCCCTTTCAAACCCAGTCAGCTTTTCATTGCAGTGAGATGTACCAGAATGAGATTAGTAGGACACAATAAACCGCTCTAGGTAGGGACATGGGCAGGGTGATGTTTGAAGAGCCTTGTAACCAATTTGGGACATAATTATGAGCACATTTCACTGACAAGTGAAGGGGGCCCCATTCTCATTATCCATTTTCCACCCTAATCTCACTCAAATGATTTCTGGAAGCTATGAAAAGATGGATGTTTCTTAATAAGTCTGAAAATTTCCATTTGGAAGACTATGGGGAAAAAATACCTCAAGATTAGCAGATAATGTTGAGGAGTTCAAAGGGTAATCCTTTGATTCCCAGAAGGTTTTCAGTTCTCCTGGGAATCAAAATAAGGGCCAGTCAGAGCTGATTAGCAACCAGAACTAAGAGTAGAATAAAAATATACATTTTTGTAAGCAGCCAAAGTAGGAATTTGTTTTTGTTTAACAATGCATCTTTATTATAAGGGCTTTGCTTCCTCTTCTTTTTTTCCCTATTTGTGGTAGGGTGAGAATACAAGTGGTATTAGGGATGGGTTAACAACAAAGAAAAGATGAAGGGAAGGAAAAAGGAAAGGAAAGAAAAAAACAGCTTGAGACAGAATAGAAAGAACAAAATTGGATTGGATACAGAGAACAGGAAAATGAATAGGGAGGAAAAGCAAGAAAAGATGAGGTGTGAAGGTTTCTCCTTTTCACAAATATATGAATTGGAGGCATTAAAGGCTAAAACCAGCTTTAGGGTGTATGTAGCTACTAAAGAAGATATGCTGAACAACCAGTCTATAGCAAATAGGAAGCAAACACTATAAACAGATCTCCTGACAAGCCTAGAACTCTATAATGAAAGCAATAAATCTTGACCATTGTCCATAAAACAAAACTGAAGACAGTCAAAAAGAACCTTATGGCTGAAGTAAGAAAACTTTGGTTCTATTTCTGGTTCTATTACTTTTTTAGTCATTTAGGATCATAGAACATATAACAACCTCATTTTCAAAATTTTGAAAGTTTCTAATGTTGATCAAGGATTAGATTTGTTCATGTAAGCCCAGAGAGCAGGGCCAGAAGTATGATTAGAGGTTGCAAAGAGAAAAATTTAGGTTAGATGTCAAGAAAAAAATCTTGAAAATTATAGATGCCCAAAAATGGAATAAACTGACTCAAGAGATTCTTCCTCATTGTAGATCTTTGAAGACAAGTTTGGTGATCTCCTTGTCAGGTATATTATTGTGAGGATTGCTATAAGATATGCATTGGATTATATTAAGGATTTTTAACTTTTTTGGATTATGGAGGCCTTTCATGATCAAGTGAAATCCTATAGGCACCTTCTCTGAATAATATTTTTGAATGCATAAAAAACACAGAGGGTCACATAGCAAAAAATTGTGTTTAAGTATAATGATCTTCTTTTAAATTTAAAAGCCTCAGGTTAAGAACTCCTGATTTGTATGATTCTTCTCAGATTCTGATTCCATGAATTACCTAACCCTTTTCCCCCTGCGTTAATAAACTCTAGAAAATGTACTTTTATAGTGCAGAACATGTACTTTTATAGCAACTTAGGTAGGAATAAAGAGTGGAAAATGAGCATTAGAAAAGAATATCCAGAGACAGGGATGGTATCAGATGAAGGGAATTAGGTAATTATGGGTGTGTGTGTGTGTGTGTGTGTGTGTGTGTGTGTGTGTGTGTGTGTGTGTGTGTGTTGCAGATCCCTGAATTTAGGAAGTCAAATCCCTAAAGGGTCAGAAAGGTTTTCAGGAAATACTTAGTTCTTCAGATTGATGTTGAGGAATCATGGAACTTTAGTCAGGAATAAATGATGAAAAATTTCCAGGGATCCCTAGGAAGTCTTTGAGAGGCTAAGTCTCAGAGTTGAAAGAAACAAACCTAAAGTGTCATGAAACCAAGTAGGGATCCTCTCTATAGTATCCTTGATAAGGAGACATTCAGTACCTTCTTGGAGCTTCTTCTGGATATAGAGACTAATATTTTTCATTACCTGTAGCCAAAATTTCTCTCTCCAACTCTTCTCCCTCCTCTTTCCCCATTCTTCCTACTTATGTCCTTGGGATCCAAGGAGTCAAATCCTTCTCCTGAACCATCTTAAACAATGGCTTTAAACTTACTCTCTCTCAAAGTGAGGCCAGCTACATCTCTCCCTAGAATTCTAGGGTACTCCTGAAGAGTTGAGAGCAATTTTTCCCTACCAGCTCAAGTTCTTGATTCTGATGTGTTTTGGAGTTGTTACTTATCAGTGACTAACTCTTTAGTTCTGTTTAACCAATTAACATTGATTAAATTATGATGAATATTTACTTTGAAGAAGCCAACTACCCTGAGGAAAGGAGAGAGGGAGGGAAGAAAGGCAGGTTAAACCATCATCCTGCCCACTATCTCTACTCAGACCCTAAAAGAGACAAACCCAGGACCTTGAACCCAAAAGCTTTGGGCATAGCAGTTTTCCTCAAACCTCCTGACTTGCTTCCAGCACACCCAGAGCCATAATTGAGGAGAGAAATCATTGTAGAAAAAAAGGGCTCACCTTCCATATCAACAACTGCTGAACAAAGCACAGGAGTCCTGTGAATGACAGCTCCTCCCCTTTCTATCCCCTCAGATCACTTGTCCTGCTTTCATCCCAGCCATCACAGTCATCATCTAGGAAGTAACTCATGGAAAGAAGGTGCCATCCCCACCAATTGCTAATCAACTTGACATTTATAGGACAGTCAAGCTAACCGAGTTGAGGCAGTGAGACACCCTGAGGGAGAAACCAGAGGAAGTATGTCACAGGCAAGGTGAACCACAATCACCACCTTGACAACAATTTCTCCTTTAATCCTCACTGAAATAGCCCAGAATCTTGAACTCAAGAGCCTTGGGAATAGGAATGCTTCCAGCACAGTGCCCTTGACCATCTGGAAAGCAGAACCTATGGATATGCAAGCTGGCTGCTGTTCCTGTAGGTGCTATAGTCAGAAAAGAAAGTTCAGTTACCCAGCATCATCCAATGCTTCAACATCAGAGACTGATTGGTTGCATTAGCTATAATTACACTAAAGAATTATTTTCTACTTTGGCACTGCACCATAAGGACCATAGGACAATTCCATTTGCTTTGCAGCACTCTTCCATTTATGCTGTTTCTCCTTGAGAGCAGGGATTATATTAACTTTCTGTTTTTAGCCCTGATATTTATTGTAGTTTTTCAAACATAATAAATGCCCCTAGATGCTTTATTCATTCATTTGTTCATTGAATACATTACTTACAATCTTTATAAGGACATTGGTCATTCCCCTATTCATCTTTTTTGGCCTCTTTAAGATATTCTGCAGTTTATCAACATCCTTCTTAAAATATAATAGTAATACTATGGGAAAAAAAGATATTTTACATGATTAAACATGTAAAATCTATATCAGATTGCCATTTCCAGGAGGGGAGAGGGAAGAAGGAAGAGAATTTGGTATTTAATTTTTTTTAACTTAATGTAATTAGGGAACAAATAAATATTATTTAACAATTATTCAAATACAACTGGATGGAAAATAGACCCCAAAAATGTGACAACATTTTTGAACTGAACTGAGCACAACATTAGGTTGAAATCTAACCAGAGCAGAAGACAATGACAACTACTCTATTTGGGGGGCTAGTACCATTTGGAATTTACTATGAGTTGGTAAAAACTAAGACTTGGGCCAGAATCTTGATGTCCAGTCTTTTTTGACCTCCTAGAACAACCTTCTATGCAGTACAATGTATGCCAACTGTCATCAAATCATTGTACACAATTTCTATTCTATAATTTGTGTAGAACTTGGGAAAGGAATATAAATGTTACAGGCATATGATGAATAAATTATATAATTTAAATGAGCTAGAATCCTACTGAATAGAGAGCACATGAAATATTCTCACATTCATCATCAAACAGAATTGATACTCTACTAAAGACAAGGATGAGGTAACTTAAAATTCATCCTTTTTCTTACAAACTCCCAATATGCTTCCTTTTTTCTATGACAATGGGGCAAAGGAGATATCAGGATGCTGAAAATCTTTGGTTTATCTTCTGCCTTCTTTGGATTGTATTAGTATGTGATCTTATTGTCAACCACAGGTATCATGAGTCTCTAAGCTAAACCCTTCTTTGTAAATAGGTAGAAACAGAGGTCCAGGGTGAGGAAATGGTTTATTTAAGGTTACAAAGGTAGAAAGTAACAGAGATATGATGTGAAAACAGATCCTTCTATTGCAAATCAAGGATCTCAAAATTTTCACTATACTCCTTATAGTTCACAGCTTCTGAAGTAGTCACAGGAGGCAACTTTGGTCTGGTAACTAGCTCCAGAGAGATTTTTTTTCTTCAATTTTTATAGTTACTGTAATTTGAAACTTTCAAAAGATGGGAGCTCAGGGTACATAATGCCATGTAGTGTCCCTTTGTGATTTTAAAAATCTGGCACATAGGGAAAAACTGCACCAGCTTGATATTACACATATTAGAACCAGGCTCCTCCCACTGATGGGCAAAAAACAACACTCCTAGTCCTGCCAGCAGAAACCCTGTGGAGCCATCAGAGTGCCTAATTCAGCCCAAAAGACAAGGATAGAGAAACAGAGCTTTATTTTTTTTTTTCAAAAAAAACCTACTCCTTCAAAAATAATTTTAGCTTTAGAAGATATATATTCACAATTATAGAGGACTAAAAGCTTCAAGTACAGTGGAGATAGATGAGAGGGGGGGAGGGAGAAAGACAGACAGAGAGAGACAGAGACAGAGAGAGACAGATAGAGAGAGAGAGACAGAGAGAGTCCGAGACAGAGAGAGTCAGAGACAGAGAGAGACAGAGAGAGATGAGAGAGAGATTGAGAGAAATGGATATATGCTACCATACTGAGATCACAGTTTGTAGAGTCAAGGGAGATATGAAGATCCTTATCTTCATACAGCTCACAATCTAACAAGATGTCAAGATCCATAATGGTTCATGATAAATGCATGAGGAAGGCTTGTAATTCAGATACTCTGCAAGTTCTGTGATGCATAGTGACCATTATTGATTTGAGGGGATTGGAGAAGCCTTTAAGGAACTGGCATTTGAACTGTGTCTTAAATGGGGGTGGAGAGGAAGAAAGGTGAATAGAATGGATTCTGCAAAGGCACTGAGACAGAACAAGAGCTGATATGTATTTAGGAAACTGAATATCATAATCAGTACATAAGCATTTAATCCAGTGCTGGTGAAGGTTTTCAAGTTTGTGTGCCCAAACTGCAACTTCAAGCTGCCTGTGAACCCCCCACATTACCCCAGAGAGGCAAGGAGGTGCTCCCTTTGGTAGCTGATCAGAGGGGCAGGGCATGCAGAAAATGTCCTCAGAAACTGGGAAGAGGTGTAATGGAGCTGCTTCCCCATGCCTTCTGGGCTAACTGCTAATGCTGATTTAATCTGTATCAGGCACTGTGCTAAGGACTGGGCATACAAAGTAAGGTAACAAATAATGCCTACTCTCAAGAAACTCACATTCTTGTGGAGGAGACAGGTAAATAACTAGATAAATATGGAGCAGATTGAAGGTAAAATCTCAGAGGGGAAGAAATTAGCATCTGGTAGGACACTGAGGAAGTTTTCTGCAAAAGAAAAAAAAAGGATTTGAGATGAGTCTAAAGTAGGTTAATCTAGGAGGTAGAGATGAAAGGGAAGAGCATTCCAGGCATAGAGGGATAGTTGATGCAAAGGTACAAATCACAGACCTTGAGATCTAGAAAGGATTTTAGCAATGTGGATAGCAGTACTGTGGTATAAACTTGGTAAAGTAGGCAATTGATTGGAAAGGGTTGGGTACCATGCCAAGGCATCCAAAGTTTGTTCAGTAAAAATAAAGTAGTCACTGAATGAATTTTGTCAAGACTGACATTATCAGACTGGTGCATAAACATGTGAAGTTTGAAGAGAGAAATGCATGCAGGGGAGACTCTTTAGGATGCTGCTCTTATGGTCCAGGTAGGCAGTAGAATGTGGCAAGGCTAAGGTGGTGGTTCTTGGGAAAGAATGAAGGGAATGAATGCTGAAGGGACTATGCAAGTAGAGACAATATGACTTGGGGAAAAATCTAGAAGAAAAAGGGAAAAATCAAAGATGTTTCTATGCTTTCAGATATAATTGACTTGTTAGTGACATGGATAGGAATCCTAAAATCATGAAAAGGAATAGGCTTAAGGAAAAAGAAAATAAATTTCATAAATTTGCAATGCATTACTACTATAATGTAGCATTTGAATTGAACTTTGAAAGAAAATTCCAGTAAGTCAAGATGGTGGGTAGGGAGGATATGTTTTGGGCAAGAGAACAGCATGAACACAGGTAAAAAAAAGCAGGAAAGTACATTCAGGAACTATAAAGAGAAACAGACACAGAGAAACCAACAGAGACAAGAGAAACAGAAGAAAAGGGAAGAGTAGATGGAAGTTGCCTTAGAGGAGAAAGCGGAGCATTCATCTAACTGCAGGCCATAATTCGGACCATAAACATTTTTTGAATGCTTGGTTTTTCCTGTGTAGCTAATTAAGCTTAATTCTTGCAGTGTTCTGGAGCTTTCCTATAATCAGCACAATGTAATCTGCTAACAAGAAGAGGAGAATTCTGGTGCTAAAATAAATTTAAAGGAGTACAATGTAGAGCACATTTGACTAGGAGTTCTATTCCCAGCTCTTTCATTAACTTCTATTCAATAGCTCTTCCATTGGGCAAGTAGCTTAACTCTTCTAGGCTTCTATTTCTTCAGAAAATAATTTAAAAGATAGTTTTAAGGAAATATATTTTTATTAAATGCCAAGGAACATGAGTCATCTCATCTTTGTTTCCTTTTCTTCATAAAGTAAGAGCAGGGACTGCATCAAATTAAAGTTGGATGCATCATTAAAACTTATGTCCACACCAGGTACTTCTAAAATTTTGAATGTATATGAAGGTGGAGGTAGGTGATGGTCAATGGATTCTGAATGTATTATTATCATTAATAATTATAATTAATAATAGTACAAGAATAATTTTAAATATTAAAATGTAACAAAAAGAGAATTGATTTCAAATCACAAAGATTTGGTTCAAGTCTTATCCCTGATACATAATAGCTATGTCACTCTGATGATGTTCATCTCTAAGGGTCCCAACAACATTACAAGACCAAAAATTGCAGATCAGATAGGCACCTTATTGGCAGTTGGAGTTTCCTTATTGTGAGTTCCATATACTAATTAAATGACAGGTCTAGACCTCCCAGAACAAACAAAATGACTCATATTTCTATAGTGTTTTAAGGTTGACAATGAGATTTTTCATAATGATCCTGTGAGACAAGTAAGAAAAACAAAATTGTCCATATTTCGTAATAAGGAAACTAAAACTCCGGTTAAATGACAGATCCACAATCTCACAGCCATTAAATGTCTGAGGAGTGATTTGAATCCAAATCTCCTAATCTAGCACTCTAAACATTACATCATACTGACTCTCACATATGCTTTAAGACTTGCAAAGTGATTTCCCTACAATATAGAGGTAGATAATTGAAAAGATTTCTCAATGTATAGTAGAACATATTTGTTACATTTAGCAAGCCTTGGTATAATTTGGGAAGAAGTTGAAATTTTCATTTGACATATCCACTCTTTCCCTTGAGGATTTATCATATTATTTATCATATTTTATTTATTTATCATATCTTCTCCAGTCCTACTCCATGACCCTGAACATGGTTGGTATTTAATAAGTGTTTTTGAATGAATGACAAAAGAATGTTAGGATTCTAAAATCAGCTTAGCATTTATCACTGTCTTCTCTGGAAAGTCCTGGGATGTCATCTGAGTGGGTAGTATAGCTAAAAGCATCTGTTATTGTGCCTCAGAAATGAAGCCACTTGAGCTCTTTGAGGTATTCACAAAGCTCTGGCAAATTCTGAACTCCAAGGCTGTTTCTTTGAAGAATATGGAAAAACCTGTTTTAGTCTAAAGCCTAAAACAGAAACAGACACGGAGGGGAATCGCAGTGTAATATATGTTATCACAGAAAGCCTAGATAGCCCAATTGAGCCAATCAATCAAAAGTATAAACTATGTGCAAGCAAATACTTAATCAATTTGAGATGAAATAAAATTTTTTGATCCCTGAACAAGGAGGGCTGATTCCATGTATATCATTTGTGACTGGAAGAAAGAAAAAGATATACCTTTCACTCTATTTAAATAACAGAATTTCACTTTTAACATGGACCTTTTTTCCCCAAGAAACTGAGGGAGATGGGACACCGTTTAGAAAAGAGAATGTAATCACTTGGCGAATGGCTGAACAATGGTATATAATTGTGCTGTAAGGAATGATGAACAGGATGATTTCGGAAAGAACTGGAAAGATCTACATGAACTGATGCAGAGTAAAATAAGCAGAACAAGGAGCTCATTACACACAGAAATAGCAATACTACTCTCAGCAATACAATGATCTAGGACAATTCTGAGGGACTTGTGACAAAGAATGCTATCCACCTCCAGAGAAAGAACTGTTGGAGTCAAAATGTAGACCAAAGCATACTATTTTTTAAATTGTTTATTTGGGTTTATGTTTTGGGATTTTGGTTTTATAATGTTACTTACAAAAATGAACAATATGGAAATATATTTTCCATAATAATATATGTATTACCCAGATCAAATTGCCTGCCAGCACCTGGAGGGAGAAGGGAAGGGAATACAGGAGATAAATTCAATCATATAAATTAGGAAAACTTGCATAGAAATTTGTTATGCATAATTGATTTTAAAAATTGAAATATGAAAAATATTAAGGGAAGAGGGGGCAGCTAGTAGATTGAGAGTCAGGCCTAGAAATAGGATGTCCTAGGTTCAAATTTGGCCATACACACTTCCTAGGACAAGTCATTTAACCCTCATTACCTAGCCCTTGTTACTCTTTTGTCTTGGAACTAATATACAGTATTGATTCAAAGACAAAAGACAAGGGTTAAAAAAAAGGAATTAAGGGAAAAGGGGCTACTAAGTGGCTCAGCAGATAGAGATTCAGGCCCAGAGATAGAAGGTCCTG
This sequence comes from Monodelphis domestica, assembly GCF_027887165.1. Lineage (NCBI taxonomy): Eukaryota > Metazoa > Chordata > Mammalia > Didelphimorphia > Didelphidae > Monodelphis > Monodelphis domestica. The sequence goes on along the minus strand of NC_077230.1, from coordinate 326,443,381 downwards.
GCTTCAAATATGACCTCACACTCAGTAGGTTTTTTTTTCTTTTTACCCCAGGAAAGTCACTTAATCCTAATTGCCTACCCTTTGTTGCTCTTCTGTCTTGGAACTGATATTCAATATTGATTTTAAAACAGAAGGTAAGGGTTTAAAAAAATTAATGACACAGGTTGGGGAAAGGAATCCAGAGAAAGAGAATAATGATTTCATGGTCAGATGGTAAAAAAAATCTACATTTGATGAAGACAATGTGTGAAAAAAGGGAAGAAATTCTGAGAAATGAGTTTGCTGTTGTTTAAGTAAACCAGTCAAAGTCAAAGTAAAATATTTTTGTATTAGATTTAAAGACTATTTAAAATCGGGGCATTATCCTTTAAAGATTTTTTTTTGTGGAGGAGGAAGGTAAAGTTAAATATTTCAAATAAATAATTTCTTTTTTTCTTAAAAAAAAAAGAGAGAACACATACATTGACCAGCCCATTAAAAATTAGCTGTAGAAATCAACACTTCTCCTCAAATAATTGATTCCATTATCATTAAAAGAGCATTTTTATGAAGAGGTAAGGTGGAAAGAGTGTGAAGAAGGCCAAGCAAAGGCAGGGATTCACCAGCTCTCTCCCAAATTCCCCTCCAAACAACTTTAAAATGATACTTCCAAGTGCATTCTAGAGCAGCAAAACCAACAAAAGAACAGGTGAAACAATTTTCCAGCCAAAAAGAATTTAGAATGTTGGTGGGAAAAGTCTATCTCACCTAGGTGAGACTAGAACATATATTTAAAAATATATATATATATATATATATACATATATATATATATATATATATATATATATATATATATATAATCCAGGCACTACCCAGAAAATTATCAGAAGGCTTTGGGGGCTAAATGGGAAGCAACAGCTTTGGAAGGTCTCAGACAACAAATGATAAGAAGTTGGGCAATTGGTCAGAAGAAAATTACACGAGCCTTATTGCTAGAGCCATTGCATTGTCCATATGTGGCTCCTGGTCACAATCCTACAATGAGAAGGAAGACTAGCACACCAGAGCATGTGGCAGCAGAAGAGTAGGAACTCTGGTTACACTTCCAAGAGAAAAAAGAATGCTTGTAGTAACTCACAGACAAAAGTACAGACCAGGAGAGCAGTGACCACCGCACTACTTAGATCTTACCATTTTGGAAAAACTAAAAGCTTCCTCCCAGAACTAGCTCTGAAAACAGCAGCACAAAAAACCTGAAGCTTGAAAGAGTACCCCCTCTATTCCAGGAGGAAAGCCCAACTTTAACATGTAGTTAAAAGTCAAGAAATAGACTGGAAGGAGCATAAGATTTTAAAAAGAATTTGACTATAGAATATTGCTAGGATGACATGGAAAGTCAAAACAAAAACTCAGAAGTCAACAAAGGCAAAACAACTACATCCAAAGCCTCAAAGAAGAATGTGAAGTCATCCCCATACCAAAAAGAATTCCCAAAAGAGCTCAAAAAGAATTTTAAAAGTCAAATAAGTGAAGCAGAGGAAAAATAGGGAAAAGGAATGAGAGTAATGCAAAAAAAATGGGAAAAAAGAATCAACAGCTTAGTAAAGAAAACACAAAACAATATTGAAGAAAATAGCATCTTCAAAAATAGAATAGGCCAAATGATAAGAGAGACACAAAAATTCACTGAAGAGAATTGCTAACGAAGAATTGTCCGAATGGAAAAGGAATTACAAAAGATCATTGAAGAAAATAATTCTTTATCAACTTAGAATTGTGCAAGTAGAAGATAATGATTCTTTGAGGCAACAGGAAGCAATAAAGCAAAATGGCAGAAAATGTGAAATATCTCATTGCAAAAGTAACTAACCTGAAAAATAAATTCAGGAGAAATAATTCAAAAATAAAATCCATGGCTATATGGAAAACTGCCCTGACATCTTAGAACCAAAGAGTAAAATAGAAACTGAAAATATCTACCAATCATCTCTTGAAAAAGATCACCAAATATTACATTAAGAATATTACAGCCAAAATTCTAGAGCTCCCAGGTCAAGGATAAACTATTGCAAGCAGCTAGAAATAATTCAAATATTGTAGAGCCACAGTAAGGATAGCACAAGATTAATCACATTCTACATTAAAAGATCATGGGGCTTGGAATATAATATTCCCATGACAAAGGAGTTGAGGTTAGAATCAATTCATTCAATCATACTGAGAATGTTCCTTCAGAGGAATAAAAATAGATATTTAATAAAATAGAAGACTTTTAAGCATTCGTGATGAAAAGACTAGAGCCTAATAGAAAATTTGACTTTCATATACAAGCCTCAAGAGAAGCATAACAAGGTAGACAGAAAAGAAAAAGTGTGAAATATTTAGCTATTCTGATCAAGACTATTATGCAAGATAGTTCCAAAGGACTCGTGATCAAAAATTCTAGTCACTTGCTGAGAAAGAACTGATGGAGTCTGAATGTAGATCAAAGCATATATTTAAAAATTATTTAATTTCCATGGAATTTTTTGGTCTGAGTTTTCTTTTATAACATAACTAATATGACAGTATGTTTTTCATGACTACACAGATATAACCAATATAAAATTGTTTGCATTCTCAATGCAAAATAGAAAGGAAAAATATGGAGGGAAATAATTTGGGAAATCAATTTTTTTCAAAATTAATGGTAAAAATTATTTTACATTATTTGTAAAAAATAACAACTTTTTTTAAAATAACATTACTCTGTCTGGTCAGGAATCCTTGCCTTGTTCTTCCATACTATCACCTTTTAATTGAATAGAAGCAAAACCTGAGAGATGTTGATTCCCTTTAGGCAGGGGTCCCCAAACTGTTTACACAGGGGGCCAGTTCACTGTCTCTCAGACCGTTTGATGCTTTGCAGTGCAGCAAGCTCTTCTGTGACTTTGAAATTGTCATTTGTCCCATGAATAAAAATTAGAAGTGCAGAATCATGAACACCATTGCTCTCATGGAGTGCCAAGGAAAAATAGGAAAGTTTTCTTATGGAGTTTTGCAAATGCTTATGCAAATTGTCTCCCATTTCTTCAATCTTTCATGTAATTGTAGATCCTGAAAGACTAACTATACTAAATAAGTCTGCCTTTTCTGGACACATCTCTTTGGCAACAGAAAGAAGGCTCTCTTTAACAAATTCTCCCTCCACGAATGGTCTCCCAGTGCACACTATTAGCTTGGCAACTTGAAAACTTGCTCAGAGTGATGAAATATTTAGCTGCTTTTGCTTCACAAAAGTATTGTGCTGAGTTTTCAATGTATTTTTCAGTTTTAATTTTTTATCTTTTCTCACATCTCCAACAAAACAATCATATGTATCTTTATGCTGAGTTTGACAGTGTCAATGCAAATTGTATTCTTTGAACAAAGACACTATATTCTGGCATATCAAACACATAGCTCTTTCCTTGTACTGCATGAAAAAGTAATCATAAGTCCACTGTTCTTTGAATATCCTATACTCCGAGTCAATTTTTCTCTTTCTTGATGTCACTGTTTCCCAGAGATTCCAAATATATATATGTATATATATATATATATATATATATATATACATATATACACAGCCCAACAAAAACAATATACCAACAATAATTTTGCCCACACAGAGGCATAAAGATTGCACTGCCCATTAATGCAGTCTGATCTGTGTCCATCAATGCAGCCTTCCCAGCCCACATCATTTCAGCCTCACCAGTGGCCACATTGGTAGAACTCCACTTTTACCTTAGGCTCACACTGGTGTGGTGCAGGAACTGGCATGATTACAGAGCTGGTTCCTCCACCACCTTTGCAGTTCACACTACCCTGTGCGAACAGCACTGTGATCTGAATTCACACAGGAATTTGATCCCATGGGTATTACCCATGGGATCAGATTCCACAGCAGGAAAAAAGAAGGCACGACACTAGTGTGTGTCCTCTTGTGGTCCGTATTTACGGATCTGTAATTATAGACCATAATGCGAAAAACACATGCCTCACTTCCCCCACATAGTACAATGGCCCCCATATTTCCCCAGATGCACAACAGACCTCTATGTATGCTGTGCATCTGTGGAAGTGTGGGGGCCATTGTACTATCATGTTTCCCCCAAAATAAGACACTATCTTATATTAATTTGACACATAAAACAGGGGGTTTCTTATAAAACACCCAGTGGCAGTGGTGGGCTTTTCACAGTAGAGGCCCACCGCTGATGTCACAGGCCAAATCACTGCTATCCGATGCCTGTATACAGTACTGGAGGAGGTGCTGTACTGTAACACTGTATACCGCTGTCTGGGATAGTGGAGGCTACAAAGCTGGCTGTGATGGGCCTGTCACACCTTGCACAGGCCCATCACTGCCACCACTATACCAGGCAGCAGTATACACAGTGCGGAATCCCCTTTCCCAGACTTCCGGTCACCATGCTGACGTCTTCCACTGTGCAGCAACATAATCCTTTGAGCGGTGCATCCTTCTCATTCAGTTACTCTCAGGCACCACGTAAAGGATTATGTCACCAGAAGTAGTACTGTATGTGAGTGATGCCGCACTTTGTAGCACTGCCCCATATAGTGCTCCTCTCACCCACTAATTAAAGAGGTGCCCCATCCAAAAGTGAGGTGGGGGCCAGACAAATGGCCTCAGGGGCTGCATGTGGCCCGTGGGCTGTAGTTTGGGGACCCCTGCCTTTAGGGTCAGTTCCTTGGAAGAAGCTTGGGTGAAGCCTGATACTTTGTGGTAGAGTTTATCAAATGAATAAAATCTAAACTCCTTAGACTTATATTCAATGTCCTTTTTGATATATACCCAGTTTAAATACGTGATCTTTTTCTAGCTATTCATTACTCATCCAATATTCCTGCAAAACTGAACTAATCACTAATACTTGAACCCACTTTTTGCTTTTCTGCTGTGTCTGTATCTGCGCTCCTTCTATTCTTTGGTCCATAATACCCTCCTCTCCATCATTATAACCTGTTGAAACTATAACCATCTTTCATGGTCCAACTCAAATGCTCCTTCATAACAGAAAACCATTGTTAATGCATGGAATCTCTGATTTTGGAGGGACCATAGAAGTCATCTCATCCAATCCCTCCATTTTAACCATGTACAACCTGAGGCCAAGATAAAAAAAAAGAACAAAAACAAAAAAAACCCTTCACATTTCTGGTCTATAGTGCATTTGATTCCTTTATTCTGTTACTCTTGTGGAGGATCAACTCAATCTGAAATACTTTCCTCTTTCTTTCGCATAGTTATTTATTTATAGCCCAAATCCATATATCATCCCTTATATTGAAAAGTTCTGCAAAAACTATTAAATCATTTTCTTCCACAAAGCGGGTAAAACCACTATAATTGGGTACTAACCTTGCTGATCCTGAGGTGCTTTGAAAGAAAAAATAAAAGGTAGAAACAACACTATAAAAAAAAAGATGGGGAAAGCAACCAGATTGGATCCATTGTACAGGGTAGAGATTTATGATGCAGGTGATATATTTGTTAGGGCATTGAAAGACCAATTTGTGAGGTATTTAAGGGAGGGAAGATACCAAATACTGTGACAGTCAGCTTTTGTTTAAATTACTAGGAACAAGGTCTCCACTTCACTTCCCAATCATCTCCACACTGTGTTGCTTTACACATGTACCCTAGCCACTCCCCTTTGCCGCTCCCCTTTTTGTGCTGTTTTTTTTTTCCCATTAGAATGTAAGTACTCAGAAAGAAGAGACTGACCAACTTCTTGCCTTCCTTCATGTCCCCAGAGCTTAGTACAGTGCCTAGAAAATTATTGTGATTCAGTTCTTTTCAGTCATATCCAACACTTCCTGACCCCATTTAGAGTTTTCTTGACCAAGATACTGGAGTGGTTTGCCATTTACTTCTCCAGATCATTTTGCAGATGAGGAAACTGAGGTAAACATTATGAAATTACCTGCCATGATCATACAGCTAATAAGTATTGGAGGATAGAGTTGAACTCATGAGAATGGGCCTTTCTGATTTCTATCAATTGCACCACCTAGGTGGCCATATAGCAAATACTTTAAAAATCTATCCATCTATCTATCTATCTATCTATCTATCTATCTATCTATCTATCTATCTATCTATCTATCTATCTATCTATCTATTTAACTATCTATCAGGAAGACATGCTGGAAAGCCACAGATGAAGTATCATCTGGGGTGAAATACTATAGGCAGGCAGCCATAACCCAGGAGGCTGGCAGATGTGGTGACTATGACTGGTTTGTTAATTTCTCTAGCTAGAAAAGCTAGAACAACTTAACCCTAATCAGAATCAGAGGCAGGAAGAACATGAAACCATCTCTTGGGTGGCTCATCATTATATAGACTTTGTCTTCTAATTTCAGTGACTAGTCTCTTATCTTATACCTAGTAGCTAGGGGCCTGTCTGATATCCTAGTCCAATAAACTAGGCATTTTCCCCCTATAGCAGATCACATAAGTTTCCCAGTATGGATAGGGAATGATTTCTAAATCAAACAAAGATGAAGTCAATAAAGTAAACAAGATAAAATAAGTAGTTTTATTACATGAAATTGAACAGCTTTTGGCAAAAATATAATTAACACATCTAGAGTAAGGATACATGTTTCATAGATCTCAATAAAGTTTGATAAATAACAAAAAGCAAAGAAATGATGAGCAGAATGATTTCAGCAAAAGCTAGAAAAATCTACATGAACTGATGCTGATGCTGAGCTAAATAAGCAGAACTGGGAGAACAATGTAAACAATATCAGTCAGCAATATTATATGATGAACAACTGTGAAAGACTTGACTACTCTCAGTCGTAGGATAGAACAATAGTGAAGGACTGATGAGAGGGATGTTATCCACGTCCAGAGAAGAATTGTTGGAGTAAGAATGCAGATCAAAGCATAATATCTTTCACATCAATTTATTTATGCCTTTATTTGGGGGGGTTTGGCTTTGTGCTCTTTTAACAATGAACAATATGGAAGTGTGTTTTGCATGATAATATATGTATGACCCAGTTCAAAATCTCCTGGAGTTGGGGAGAGGGAAATAAGAGGGAAACAATTTGAATCTTATAATATTGGGGGGAAAGTATGTTAAAATTATTATTACATGTGATTGGGAAAATAAAAATATTTTTAATAAAAAATAAAATAAAATGTATGTATTGGAGGTGTGACAAGGAAATCACTTTTAAAAGACTGATATATATTAATTTAAGGTCACCAAGGAATTCAGCTATGTAATTCCTTAATGAAAACTCAAGTCAGCCGTCAACCTTTTATGGAGTTTTAATTACAAACAGGAGGAAGAAAGGAATTAGAGATAGAGAGATAGAGGGAGAGAGAAAGGGGAGAGAAGGGAATAGGGCTTAAATACCCCTACTGTTTAGGCTGGGCCAAAAGGCCCAAGCCCTTAGATAGCTGGGGCAATGAAAGGAGATCAGTCCCTATTACTCACGTGACCAAAAATGGAGAAACAGTCTCCGGGGCCCCCACCTTCAGCTTCCTTCAGCGCAAGCTTCTCAGAGCACACCGCAACTACTCCGACAAACTCCTCAACCACTCTCGAGTCTTCAGACCCCCCTATCTTTAAGGACACCATCCAAGTTCCCTCCCCTCAGTCCTCACATCTACCAATCACCTGTCCATCAATTTCCCTGTGCCAATGGAGGCTCTAGCTTAACCCAGGACCGCCCAGAGGTCTCTGGCTTTGCACATGTCTGTTGAAGGTCATATTTTCAAATAATTAAATCTTTGATCCTTTGCTACAGCCCTTTCTAAATCCTGTTAACCTGTAGGGTAGAGATTGGAATAATTAAATTTTGATCTAGGCTGCAGCCCTTACTCAATCCTGTTAGGACTGAATAGGGTGGAGATTGATTCCAAGTATCTCCATTGTATCAATTCTAAAATCAATCATGACTCAAAGAAATTCCTGTTCTATGCTTAAGCATAGGTCAAAGTCCTTTCCATTGTTCAGCAAAAGGTTTCTGTCCTAAAGTAATCTTAAGAATGGAGGAGAAGGAACCTCCCATGCCAATGGGGTTCACATTCCAATAGTCAAGACCCACTATCAATAGGAAATTTTTCAAGTATGAAATTTCCCAATGGTGAAATTTCCAACATTTATAAGTCTAAGAAATTTTGAGGTTTACAGAGGATAGCATCTCTAATGTTATCTGAAAGAATGTGAAGCTCCTTAAGGGAAAGAATTATTTTTCTTTTGTCTTTGTATCCTGGATCCTAGCATGCAGCCTATACTACCTAGCAGACAAAATGTGCTTATTCATTGGTTGAATGAGCCATTAGAAATAACTGTATCTCATTATTTTGTCCCTCCTTGGTATCCTAGTTCCTCCGAGGCTAGAGCCCCATCTCTAACTCCATCCTAACCACTGACAGTTATGGTGGGAAGAGCACTGAACAGGAAGTCAGAAGACCTATGTTCTGCTTCTACTTCTAATTAATACACAAAGGGCATACTCATTTAACATCTCTAAAACTCAATTTACTTTATTTCTAAAATGGGCATAATCTTACTTCCATTGTTTTCTTCATAGAGGTACTGTGAGAGAAGAGCTCTTTGGAAATTTTAAAGCACCCTAGAAATGCCAACTGGGTACTCCGAAATTCCTTTTCATCAGCCAGAGGCCTGTCTTCATCCCAGTCTATTGCTTGCTTCCCAGACACAATTTTCTGGGACATCTGTGTTCATTGCCAAACATCCTTCAAAATGACAAACCTGGAGCTCTGCCTACTGCCTATGCCCGCTGCCAGACGATGTTGCCACTATTTGCTATCTTGCCTGCCTGCCATACCTCGGTTGCTCCTTTCCAGAACTGCCTGTCTGGTCTTACCGATAGGGTCACTGCTGCTGCCTCCACGGTGGCCCGCCCTAGCACTTCTCTTGGCTATCGAGATCCTGGTTATTTCTTCCTTGCTCTGGGGAAAGCAACAGCTGGCTGAGTGGGGGAGTGGAAGGTAGTTCCTAACATCTGGATATATAGATGCTGCTAATGAAGTCCTGAATCCTTTGGATTTTGATTATTAGTCTTCTTTCTGAGAAGCCTGTCAGAAAGCTTTTAAAGAAGCCTACCTCTAGATGGCAGTGGTCGTAACCAGAACACCTGTTTACATGGGATTTCCAGGGTTCCGAAGAGATTTCCCCTTTAAAGGCAGCCAAGATTATAATTATTATTATATTATTATAGTATACATTATATTCTTCTATAGTATGATATAGATAGAAAGATAGATGGATAGATAGATGATAGATAGATAGATAGATAGATAGATAGATAGATAGATAGATGATAGATAGATGATAGATGATAGATAGATAGATAGATAGATAGATAGATAGATAGATAGATAGATAGATAATCAGAGCTATATGTAGGAATTCCAGCACTTGGGCAAATTCCCTTGAGGGGAGGGATGAGGGCCCCCCAAAATATGATCCCTCCTTTCACCTGGCTCAGGCAGGGAGACAGAATTCATGAGTTACAGAGGCTGAGAAAATGGGATACTTTTGACCATGTCCATGTCATTGCTTGGGTCAGAGCCCTTATTGCCCTGGGCTAACTTTTAGCTTAATAGGATTTCATCACTCAAAATGGATTAAATTCTAGCAGAGAAAATCAAATAACTGGATATTTTAAAGAATAAAAACCCTAAGAGAAAATTATGTTCTCACTCTGGTGTACCATAATGGCAAAAGGGAGTGGGAATGTCATACAACAATACATCTATGATTTAGAAGACAAAATCAGTTAGGGAAAAGTCCTACAGATTTACCCAACACACAAAGAGGATAGTTTTTCTAAGGTCATAGGATCATAGCTCCAGAGCTAAAATAGAGACTTCATAGACTGTCTAGTTCACTGCTCTCATTTTGCATATAAGGAAACTGAGGACCAGGGAAGTTAAGTGACTTGCACACACTGGGAGTTTTGAATCAAGGTCTTCTGACTTCAGAGCCATTGTTGTTTCCCAAGCATCCTGCTTCCTCCATACTGCTTAAGGAGTTTCAAAGGTAATATTTGGACCTCAGGTTTCTCCAGATATCGTATTGCTTTGTCATAGGCTTAATTGATAAATGTGGTAAAGAAGATATGCTGAGATTAAATGTCTTGAACATAATGGTGCTGCTTGTAAGTACAGGGGAGAGTGAAATCAAACCCAAGTCTCCCAACTCTGACTCCAGCCCTCTTTCTATTCTTCTAGTCTGCCTGAGTCAAATTTTAATAGAGAATGTCTTAGTGCTTTTAACAGAAACAGAGCACTTAGGCCTGTTTTTTATTTTTATTGATTTTTGGAAGATTTTTTAAATTTTAAATTAATTGATTGATTTAGAATATTTTTTATGGTTACATGATTCAAGTTCTTTCCCTCCTCTTTTCCCTTCCCCCCTCCTGGAGCTAACAAGCACTTCCACTGGGTTATACATGTATTATTGCTCAAAACCTATTTCCATATTATTCATATTTGTAATAGTGATCTTTTAAAACCAAACCCCCAAACAGATACCCATAGAGCCACATGATAAGTCATAGGTTTTCATTCTGTGTTTCTACTCCCACAGTTCTTTCTCAGGATGTGGATAGTATTCTTTCTCATAAGTTTAGGCTTGGTTTTTAGAATCCAAGGTTGTATGTAGTCTGATTTTCTGTGTTGTGATGGGCTACACCAATGCCTGGCCATGTGATCTCACTCCGATGCTGGTTTCTTTTGAAATTCCTGCCAATTTATTTTAAAGGGGGTTGACTTTTCATCAGCCTGGTTTTAGAGGGAGATACATCTAATAACAGAGGGAGGAAGTGTTCCCTTGTGTTGAGTTTAATTAGTCCATGGCTACAGGCTCAGTGTGTTCCAGTCAGAAAGGAAGTCACTGAATTCTGAGCTCCAAAGTGTTGGGGAAAGCTTTAATAAGGCAGGAGCCACATTGTTCCAAGTATACGTCCTGGATATATTTGGTTTTCTTTGAGTCTCTCCTCTTTCCCCCTAAAGAAATCTGCAGAGACAGGAAAGGTACACAATAATGATGGCATCAGGGTCTGATATGACAAGGAGAGGATTAATATGTCTCTCTGGGAGTTGGAGGAAGCAGTGACCAAAGTTCAGTTTCAAAAGGAGAGGGAGAGTGATATTAAAGTGAATTGCCTAGCTCCTGCCTTTCATCTTGGAACTGGGTCTATTTGCACAGGCTAGCTCTGATGATGAGCCATAAATAACCTGGAGGTTTCCACAAACAGAAAGTAATAGTATTTGTCAGTTAATAGTATGCACGAGGGACCCAGAAATGTTCTCCGAGGGCCCAATTCTGTCTTAGGTATAGTAATAGTCATAAAACTGTGGAGCTGAAAGAGGCCTTAGAGTGCATCTAGTCATAAAATAGAACCCTAGAATGAAAGAATATTTGGGACAGCAAATACTTAGAGATTACCTAGTCCAATGTTGACATTTGTTGAAAAAAGAAAATGAGGCGCAGAGGGGTGATATATGCAAGGTTATGCAACAAGTTAATGGCAGAGCTGGGATTCAAAAACCCAGGTCTTTTATTAGCAAGTCAGTGCTCCTTGCCTTGTAAAAGCAACTTTTACAATGGAGCATGCTCAGAATTTGCTTTCTTGGTTCTGGGGATCACCTGGGACCTTTCAAGACTCCTCCTGGCCACTTGTGACTCTGGTCTGAAGGGTTTGGACCCAGAGATTACAAAGAACCCCCTTAATGCCACCCAGCAGGAAGAATTAATGATTTCATGAATGTGAGCTGTGCATCCAATCAGGACTGTTTCATAACACTTCAGGGGAGAGATTGGGCAGATGCAGGTTCTCCGGTCCTTGACCCTTGCTGCCTCATGTTTATAAACACATGGCATCTAAACCACATGTGCTTGCTAAGCAAGCCCGAGACTGTGTTGTGTTCGTTCTTTCCTGATCTTAGGCCAATGAATCTCTTTCCCTAGATGGAAATAATCTGGATTTGGAGATGACCTTATTATTTGGAGAGGTCCTAGATCCCTTCAGGCTGAAGCTTACTGGCAATAATGTGAAGAAACTCTTTCAAGGATTCCATTGTGTTTAAAGATGACAACCATCAAGAGGATTGGCTCAAGTCTCTCTTGTTTGATTGGAAGACACAGGCTATGAATTTTTGGACAATGTATAGCTGAGATGAAATGTAAATCCTAATCAGCAACTCTGCCAGCCACTTTACATTCTGGTGGGGTTAAAGTATCCTCTCAAGACAACGTATAACCATAATTTTTTTTAAATTACTGAATTCTGTTTAAAGATGTTCTGTGAGTATGTATAATGAGCCTTTTGTCTTAGAACTACCTGTCCATCCCATACCTGATTTAAATGTTATGCTATGTATGGTTCTACATTCTCTTTAGAAAAATCTATACATGAGCTCAAACTAAGACTGAAATATTTTGTCCCCAGAGTACCAAGGTGAAAGCTTCATGTGCCAAAGAGGGGAAAAAAGGACACAGGGCCTCCTTCTCATTAAAGATTAGGTTCCCCTGGAAATGAGCTCATTTAGGAGTAGGGATCCATTCCTAAAAAAGGGAGTACAGTTCCCTGGCCTCTCTGAGCCCAGGAGTAGTATTCTGTGTTAGACAATTATCCCACATTACTTCTCTGCATTACACATCCTCTGTAATCCCAATTCTGGTTCTGAGAGATGACACAGGACACCTTCTAGTTCCATCAGACAAGCCCTGCCCAAAATGGTAGACTGAACCTGAGTAGACTCACCAGGTCAAGACTAGCACAATGTTAATGTAGGAAGAACCAAAGGCGCTGAAGTCCTTTGCAAATATATGGGTCTTGGGTCAGCAGCTCCCAGGCACCTTTAACGATGCCAATCATTAGAGAACTGGGTGAGAGTATGGCAAAAATTCATTTGGTTATCCTCATTCCAGGGGACTGTAGGGACAATATATTTCCCTCACCTTAGCAAAGAAACAGTACACAGTAAGTGTGGAATGAAGCACCCATTGCCAGACTTGGCTCCTTCACTAGTTTGTTTTGTTTAACCATTTTTATAGTCAATCAGCATATGTGGACTGCTAGGTGGTATAGGAGAGAGAGCACTGAGCCTGGAGTCAGAAAGACCTGAGTTCCAATACAGCTGCAGCCTCTTATGATGCATCCCTGGGCAAGTCACTTGACCCTCTTTGCTTCAGTTTCCTTGTCTGTAAAATGACATAGAGAAGGACATGGAAAATCACTCCAGCACTTTATAAAGAAAACCTCAAAAGAGGCCACAAAGAGTCAGATATCACTGAACTGATTGAACAACAACAGAGACTTATTATTCTGTGACAGGCACTGTGCTAAGTATTGAGAATATAAATACTGGGGAGAGTTTTATTGGTGAGGTTATTATAATAAGAACAACAATAATAATATAGTTATCATTTATATAGTGCTTTGATGTTTACAAAGAACTATGAATGTGTAATCTAATTTTATTCTTACAAAAACCCTGAGAGGTAGGTACTGACAGTATTCCCATTTTACAGATGAGAGAACAGAGAAGTTAAGTGCATTGTCCAGGATCACACAGATCTCCATGATTCCAAATTCAGTGCTCTATCCACTGTGCCACCTAACTTCCCCCTTAAGAAGTGGGTATTTTCATATTAAAAGAGGTTGACCTCAGACAGAACTTCCCTTTTTCTTTTTCCATGGCAAAAGATGCTAGTGAGCCAGTTTGTCTTTTTGTTTATTCTCACCAAAAGCATTATAATCCCAGAGGATCAAGTCATCAGATGTGGTGACATTCATTAGCTTTGTGGGAAGAATGAAAAATCTACCAACTACTCTGTTTATCTTTCTGAGAAGAACTTTCCAGTTCTGGCATGACTCTCTGTTTCTCATCTCCTACCTCTTTGCTTTTGGACAGATTCCATTCACAGAATGCCATCTCTTCTTGTCTCTGTCTCTCAAAAATTCAGGATTCCTTTGAAGCCCAACTCAAGTGCTATCTCCTGTAAGAGGGACATTCCTTTTTCTCCACTTGCTAGTGCCCCAGACTCTGAAAGGATTTTGTATTTATTTTTAGAAACTATTTCCCACACTAGAATGGAAGCTTCTTTGGGAAGATGACAGTTTCTTTTTTGTCCTTATGTTCCCAGCTCTAAGCTTTGTGTTTGGCATTTAGTTGTTCTTTAATAAATGCTTACTTCCATCTTCAAGGTCCAAATACTCTGTAAAAGCTGCATATTGAGGGAGGAGGGTATACAGCCAGGTGGCCCAATGCATAGAGAGCCAGAGTCAGGCCTGGAGACAGGAGGCCCTTGGTTCAAATTTGACCTCAGACACTTCCTAGCTATGTGACCCAGGTGAGTCACTTAACCCCCATTGCTTAACACTTACCACTCTTCTGCCTTAGAACCAAAACACAGGTAAAGGTTTTTATAAAAATAAAAAACTGCATCATGGATCTGTCCTTACCACCAGTCAAGAAATCTTGCCTGACCTTGTAGGAAGCCCCCAAACACAGAAGAAATTAATACCTTCAAAAGGTCTTTGGCAGCTGCTCCTCTTGCCTTCCTGTCTACTAACCCTCCCATAGTTCAACCCATTATTTAACAAAATATCTCAGAGAAACTGTGACAGTGTCAAAGTCACCATTCTTATGAAATTGTGAGCCTCGGTGAAGAAACCCCTCATGTTTTCTTGGCAAGCTCCTCCTGAAGCTCTATAGAGAAATCAACACAGTTGGATGGAGGAAAGAAGCTTGCATCGTGCCCAAAGGATGCCATCCCATATCTGAAACCTCAGTGAAATATCCAGCTAGAGATGATGCTCTTCATAATCTTCATGCCTGTGTCTCATGAGGATTCTTACTCATTGGCACTAAAGTAAGTTGAGTCTTTTCTTTTAAATCATTTTTTAGGAACAGTATCTGGTTGAAAGTCTAAAAGCAGTCATGGGGAAAGTGCAGATAAAATATTGTGAAATGAAAAAAAATATTCTAGAACAAAAATTCTTAATTGTGTATGCGTGTGTGTGAGAGACCCCTTAAAATTCTGGTTAAGTCATTATACCCCTTCTCCAAGATCCAAATAATGCTCTAATGCCTTTAAATGTATTGCATTATATGTGATTAGTTTCCTTTGTAATTACATATATATTATTTTGTAAATATATGTATATGTAACACATATAGTCAATATATGTTATTTTGTAAATCATATAACATATATAGTAAATATATTACTATGTAAATTTATTTATATGTAACATATAGTAAATATGACACTTTATAAATATATATCACATTTAGTAAATATATGATTAAATTTATGTATATAACATATATAATAAATATGTTACTTTATATATATCACATATATTAAATATATTATAATGTAAATTTATATATATACAAATTATATAGTAAATATATATTACTTTGTAAATATATGTCATATATAGTAAATATATGACTAAATTTATGTATATATAACAGATAGTAAATATGTACTATGTAAATTTATATATATGTAACATATAATAAATATGGTACTTTGTAAATTATATATAATGTATATAATAAACACATTACTATGTAAATTTATATATATAGCATATAGTATATATGCTACTTTGTAAATATATGTATATATAACATTATAAATATATGCTATGTAAATTTATGTATATATAATATGAAGTAAATATATTACTTTATAAAGATATGCATATATAACACATGTATGTTAATTTGTAAACATATGTATATATAATTACAAAGGAAACGAATGTGATGGATATATGATTATAATATGTAATTTAGATGTGTATATATGATAATTTATGTATGATTACAAAGGGAATTGTATGTGATTACATATATACAAAGGAAACTAATTAATCATATTGAAATATAGCTATGAAAATAGTTAAGAAAAAAATATATTTGGATTCCCAGAAATCTATCCATGGATGTTTACTGTAGATCCTCTATTAAGAACCCCTGGTCCAAATCAAGTCAAGAAGGGAGAATGAAGCTAAAAGATGAGAACAAAAAGGCAAGGCATTTATTTATAATTTTTAATAAATTTTCATATATCTGTATTTTTTAAACACAATGATAGGCAAAGGGCAGCTATAACCCAATCTCATCCTATCGATTTAGCCTGTCTCTCAGTATTCTGATCTTTGGTGCACTAATCTCTAATCGAATTGAACTGGTTATGTTATCTCCTTATCTCCTCCTACATGGGAGGCTTCATGAGGGCAGGGCTGTGTCATTTGAATTTCAGATTTCCCCTAGTTCCTTGTCCCGTGTTTTTCATATAAGAGGATACTGAGCTTCATAGTAGAAGTGATTTTTTTCCAAGATCAAATAGATAATAAGTAGCCAAGACAAGGCTCAAATCCATGTCTTCTGATTTATAGTGCCTGGCACATAGTAGGCATTTAATAAATGTTTTTTGATGCATCAAATACAATGAGTTCTCTTTCCATGGCACAATTCTTCATTGTATCATCAACCAATCAAAAAACCATACAAAGGCCCTCTATATAGGAGCAGTAGATTTTGAGTCAGGGAACCTAGGTTTAAATCCTGGCTTTGCTACTTATAACATGGATGACCTTGTACAAATTACAGTTCCTTCTTCTCTGGGACTCTCTGTCTTTGTACCTGTCTCTCAACTGTCCCTCTGTTGTCCCTACTCTGTTTCTGTGTTTCTGTCTCTTTTTGTGTCTCTGTCTGTATCTGATCTGCCACTTTTTCTTTCTCTCACTGTCTTTCTTTCTGTATCTGTCTATGTCTGTCTCTCTCCTACCTTCATTTATAAGGCCCCTTTATATTTGACAATCTCTTAATCCTAGTAAAAGAAAAGAAAATAGGGAAGATTATTTATTGACTTTCTAAATCAACCTGAATGTTGCTAATCAATATTTCCTTGGCTGATTGGTCATCTCTAGGCTTTGATGAACTGTACTCCATCCTTATCCTTGTATAGCAATATGTCACAATAAAGTATAAATCTCTAAATTGAAATAAGACTTTTTAAAAATCCTTGCATCTATAGCTTTGAACTAGACTGGAACAAATTTGCTGCATTTCTTTTCATGCAGTTAATCATTCTCGAACAGTTCTTTTGTTTTCATTCTAGCCTGTTTTCAGAATGACAAGAGCAAAAATATAGAAATATGTCCTTGGATTTTATTTGAAAATCAAACAATATTAGCTTTTGGTTTTTGATGCTGTGGCACATGTACACTATGTAAACAAAAAAGTCTATCAAAGCTGAAAGTATACTTCCCCCAATTCTGTTTTATCCCAATAAAAAGGGCCAATTAAAAATTCAACCTTTTATCATTCTATTTTAGTACTCTATCCATATTCATAATTGTTATTGTTCACAAGAGAGCAGAGTTTGAAAAACTTGAGTCACTGCTATAGTTTGATTCCTACAAAATATTTATGTAAAATACCTTGTAAACCTTAAAAGCTATGTAAATGCTAGTTATTACTTTTATTTTAACAAATATTTATAATAACTTCACATATTTTTCCAAATATACACATTAGCTTTCTAGTAATTATAGAATCATAGACAGTTAGTTATGTGTTGAGAAAGATAATATCTAAGACCTCAGCCAATCCCCTCACTTTATAAATGAGGAAATTGGGGATCAGAAAGAGAAAGGAATTGTTCTTCAATTCATATCTGGCTTCAGACATTTACTAGCTCTGTGTTCTTGGGCAAGTTGTTTAACCCCTGTTTTCCTCAGTTTCCTCATCTCTAGAATGAGCTAGAGAAGGAAATAGCAAACCCCTCCTATATCTTTGCCAAGAAAATTCCAAATGGGTCACAAAAAGTCAGACGCTATGACTAAACAACAATAATTTAGAGTTGGGGTGGGAAGTGATGTGGACTTTTGCTTTAGATGTTTCTTCCAACTCTGAGACTGTCTGACCCCTTGCCACAATGATGATGTTTTTTCTTAAACCCTTACCTTCCATCTTAGACTCAATACTATGTATTCGTTCTAAGGCAGAAGAGTGGTAAAGGCGAGGTGATGGGGATTAAGTGACTTGCTTAAGTCACATAATTAGGAATTGTCTGAAGCCACATTTGAACCCAGGACCTCCAGACTCTAGTCCTGGTTCTCAATCCACTGAGCCATCTATCTGCCTCCCTCCCACCCTCCTGTTATGATGTTGCTGATTCAATGTGGCTCCTATAGATTAAATAATCTATCTACTTGGTAAAGGATTGGTTCAGTGATTAAAACCAGCGGCTAAATATGTCCAGAGTCCCCTATCAGGCAACACTACACAAAGGGTGAAGACACACATTTTGAGAAAATTGCTTCTCTTACAAAGAGTGTTCCACTTCCTCTGCTTTTCTCTGAGGATCTTGGTTATTGAATGCACAACAGGATCCTAGCTACTCTCTGAGCATTTGACACCTGACAGCTCAGACTGTCCCCGATTCCCTCCCACCCTACCCCTTTAGAAACTGCTAAAGTCAATCAGATGACAGAGTGTTTTTCAAACCTACCTTATTAGAATGGGAACCCAGACTCTGAGAATTAAAACCATCAAAGACCCAAACTAGGTAGAAGGCAGAAAGAAAACAGCTCATCAAACAGACTGCAAAACCCTGTGCAGGTTTCCAAATTCTAAAAGACTTAAAATAGTCTCATCAAATGCACTGCCAGGTTTTATCCAAAACCTTGGCTTGCCCCATCCTTTTAGAAAGAAAAAGAAAAGAAATACCTTATTAAATCTCAGGCTTCTCAAGGGAAAGGAAAGTATCTAAATTCCCCCAGGCAAAAGGATCTCCCAGAAGAGCAAGCTCTATGTGGGAGCCAACCACAAAATTATCACCACCAGCCCCCCATCCTGATGTATAACCTCTCCTCTCCCCTAACCACTTTCCAAAATTGTAACGGCATAAAGTGTTCCATCTCTTCTTAAAGGCATAAAGTGCACAACATCTTCTTTCTTTCTATTATATTCTTTCTCCCACCTATTGCCCTTCTTAAATCACAATTTCATCCTATGAATCAGGTAAGAAGCTAAAGTGGGAGAATGAGAGAATATGCAGTTATCCTGAGAATCTACTCTATGGCCATAATGAGGCTGTTGGATAATATTATCAAACTCCAAGTTTCTTCAATATACCATCTTCACTGGCTATGAGACAAGAGTCAGTGATTTATTACCATCTTCCCTCTCCCTAGTTTTCAAAAGAGGATTATTCCTAGTGGAAGGGCTTGAAAAATAGGAAGGCTGTGAGGGAGACTAATAATTCTCAGGCAGGTCTATGTCACTTTCCTGATTATTCTAAGCATGCAGAATTGGACAGAGGTGGCAGGTTGTGAGAAGACTTGAGCTCTCTGGTTGTTGCTAATGATGGGTGGGTGGTTGGTTGCCTGGTTGGTTGCTTGGTTGCTTGATTGACTGTATGCTGTCCCTCTTACTTGAAGAGGACCAAAGTGACATCACTGGTGATGTCTTTTGATTCTTGTATAAATTGGATTTAAGTGAGGCAGAGTTGTACAATATCACCTGAATGAGGTTATCCTTTCAGAACTTTACAGTCAAAAGAGTAAAGACTGATACAAAGACTGTCTTTGTCATGAATCCTAGAGATTTTATGGGAAAATGTACACCTTGAAAAAAGGCACTAAATAATAATGCCATGAAGCAAGACGCTTCTCATTACTAAGATCTGAGTTTGGATACTGATGATATTGTGTCATTCTGGACAATTCACTTCAACTATGGGGCCTTGTTTCCTCAGCTGGCCAATGAGTATAGTAATCACACCAATGTTTCAGAATTGTTGGAAGAATCAAAGTCAGCCATGTAAAGATTAGCAAATTTAAAACACTATTATAGGTCAGTATCATCAAGCCCTTACATCTCACAGTTCCTGGCATAGATCTGGGCACATATTAGACATGCAATAAATATCTATCAATCTGACTTGGTTCATTTATTCAACATTCATTAAGCTATGCTGAACACAGGGGCTATCCTGAGCACAGTAGGAGATGATAAAAGAAAGAAAATTATAGTAGTGGTTCAATTTTAGAAAGTACAACCTTGTTAAGTATGAAATATAAGCATTTTCATGCACATGCATACCCTTCTCCTCAGTGCAGAAGAGAAAGCATAGATTAAATGACTTGCTAATATCATAACAATAAGAATAATTAAATAATAAAAATTTAATCTAGATTTCCTAAGCCAAATTTCAATTATTTTTCTGTTAAATCACACTGCCTCTCACTATAAACCTACATAAGACATGATCTCTGGCTTCATGGATCTTTTAGAAAATGGGGAAATGCCCTAATAACTCAAATACAAATAAGAAAATACTGTCAGTATATGAGGATTGTGGTATTAAGAAGAAAGGTTAGTCGAGCATTTATTAAGTGCTATTATATGACAAGAACTGTTGCTGGATGCTTGGGATATAAAGACAAATTAAACCATCAATCCCTGCCCTCAAGGATTTTACATTCCATCAGGAAAAACAATATGTACACAGCAGATTGTCCCCTCTATCATCCATACACTCTCATTTATCTCCAGTCTCTCTGTATCTACTGGCAACTTCCCTGCTGCCTATAAACATGTCTGTGCCCCCTTGTTGTTCAGTCATTTGCAGTTATGTCCAACTTTTTGCGATCCTATTTTAGGTTTTCTTGGCAATGATATTGGAGTGGTTTGCCACTTCCTTTCCCAATTCATTTTACAGATGAAGAAAGTGAATATCCCATCTTTAAAATAAGTTCTCGGTTGATCTGACCATATTTGCTAGTTATTACCCTATATCTGTCTTCTCTGTGGTGCCTCAACTCCTTGAGAAGACCCTCTACAATTGGTGCCTGCCCATGGTCACTTCAAAGCTCTCTGAAGTCTGGTTTGAGATCTAATCAGTTAACTAATATGCTCTCTCCAAATTTACCAATAATCTCTTAATTGCCACACTAATGACCTTTTCTCAATCCTCATATTTCTTAACTTCTCTCAGATACTGTCACTTCTACAAAGTACTCCATCTCCCAACTCCATGCATTTTCTCTGGCTATTTCTCACTGTGGATAATTTCCCTTCTCACCTGGCCTTCTTCAAG
Source organism: Monodelphis domestica (assembly GCF_027887165.1). Classification (NCBI taxonomy): domain Eukaryota; kingdom Metazoa; phylum Chordata; class Mammalia; order Didelphimorphia; family Didelphidae; genus Monodelphis; species Monodelphis domestica. The sequence goes on along the minus strand of NC_077230.1, from coordinate 326,422,220 downwards.
TCTCACCTTCTGCAAGAAGCCATTCCCCTCCTCCTTAAAATCCCATTGGGAACTTCTCCCTTTTCCCTCTAGAGCCTTCCTTCAGAAATTATTTCCCAATTATCTTTTATGTTTTGTATGAACAAAATTATTTGCATGGTGACTCCCTGCATTAGATTGAAAGCTCCTTGAGAGTGGGAAAGAACTCTGTTTTTGTCAAACATTGTCTCATCTGATCCTCACAACATCCTTGAGAGGTAGGTGCTATCGTTACCCCAATTTTACAGATAAGAAGACTATGATAAACAGAGAGGACTGAAGTGATTTACCCAAGACCACATAGCTAGTAAGTAGCTAAGACCAGGTTTGAACTCAGATCTTCCTGTCTTCAGGACCAGGCTCTGTCCACTGTAACTAGCTGCCCCATTGTGCTTAGGCATGGGAGTGATAAGGAGTAGCCCTCAAAACAGCAATCATGATTTAAAATTTTTGTTCAAAGAAATATGAACAGTAACACATTTCTTTTGATCCTTAGAGGTGAAGCTGATATAAAAATAAAGAAGAATGAGTGATAAATAATAAAGACATTTGAAATAGCCCAAACCACACATTTTGGCAGAAAATCAAGTCATATGCTGCCTTGCAGGGATATAACCGTTTCTTATGTATATGACATTTCTCCCCTCATAGACTGGTGGATTCCAGAAAACAGGGGCCCAGGCTTCTCAACAGTGCCCAGCACATTACTAGTGACTAATTGTCAAATGAATGGATAAATGAATAAGTGGTACATAGAGATTAAGTGAATAATCTGAAAAGGCCTTAAGATCATCAAATAAAATCCTTTTTTTTCACAGTCCAGAGAAGTTAATGATATATCTGAACAAAGTAGCTAGTTGGTTCAGTGGAGAGGGTGCTAGGCCTGATGTCAGGAAGATTCATGTTCTTGAATTCAAATTTGGTCTCAGACACTCCTTAGCTGTGTAACTTAGGGTAAGAAACTTAACTCTTGTTTTTCTCAGTTTCCTCATCTGGAAAATGACCCGGAGAAAGAAATGAAAAACCACTTCAGTATCTTTATCAAATCTTTAAAAAATCTTTATCAAAACTCCAAATGCGGTCACAAAATATTGGGAATAACTGAATACAACTCAACAATAACAAGGTCACACAAGTGATAAATAATAGAACAGAGATTTTAACCCCTGACCTCCAGAACCAAATGCATTGGTACATCCATTGTAATACACTGAAGCAAATATGTATTTTTTTTTCACCGTGTAGGGGGTATCTAGTGAGGTAATACTATCCATATTACATAAAAGATACTACAGCTCTACCACTATTTCTCTTCCACCATTTTTCTGGCATTGGAGGTATATGATCCTTGACTGGTATGCATTAGTAAGATGGGCTTGCCTAGCTTAGAGATAGAGTCTGTGGGAATCTTTTTATATGCTATAACCATGTTATTCCAGTAGCTACTTGAGAACAAGGATTATTTTGTCATTTGTTTTTATACTCCCAATGCCTCGCACGATGCCTGAACATAGTAGATGGTTCATATGCTTGATGGATTGGATTGAAATGGAGGATACATGAATAATCATTATGTGGAAGATATCTTGAGGTTTTAGTAGACTGCAAGTTCTATATGAGTTCCGAATATTCTGTCCATCATATTTATTTCCCTTAATAAAGTACCTGACACATAGCAAAGAAATATCCATAATCATTCTCACTTCCATTATATCCTTTCTATTCCTGTCCCAATCCAAGTCCCCATTATGCAGGGTGCCTCCAAAGTCTTAGTGTAATGTTGAGTTTTAACAGTTTAACCTCATGTTAAGACTTTGGGGACATCCTATACTGCCTGCCCAAGCTATTGCAATAACCTCCTTAGCAGTCTCCTCATTTCCACCCTGCCCTCCAACCACAGCCCAGCCTTCCTACTGCTGACCAAATTATCTCATTAAAGTCCAGATCAAGGGTGCCATTTTTTCTGCTCAAAATATATCGGTGGCTACTATTCCTTATAATAGGCACAACTAGAAATGGAGAGAGTGCCATGCCTGGAGACTCATCTTCCGGAGTTCAAATCTGGTCTCAGATACTTACTAGCTGTGTGACTCTGGGTAGGTCACTTACTCCTGTTTGCCTCAGTTCTTTCTCTGAAAAATGAGCTAGAGAACAAAATGGCAAGTCTCTTTGCCAAGAAAGCCCCCAAAAACCCATAAAGAGTTAGACAAGACTAAAAACAACTGAACAACAACCAAATCCAGGAATATAATGAAGGAGCATAAAAGTGGCACAGCAGATAAGGTCAGGAAAACCTAGATTCAAATCTGGCCTCAGACACTTTCTAGCTGTATGATCCTGGGCAAGTCACTTAAACACTGCTTGCCTCATTTTCCTCATCTGTAAAAGGAGCTGGAGGAAGAAATGGCAAACCACTTTAGATTCTTTGCCAAAAATACTCCAAAAAAGGGGTCACAATGAATCAGACACAGCTGAAGATAACTAAATAGCAATAACAACAACGCCAAACAGAAACTAGAATCCAAATCTTCTGGTGTACAGTGTTCTTTGACTATATCATACGGCTCCTTCAGGAGGTCAGAGTCTATTTTTCTTCCTCTGCTTCATACTGTTTTCTCCAAGTGGACACATTTCTTTAAAATTTTCAGAGAAGGCAGTTGTGTTGCCTGAATGATCCCTTCCATTCTGCCTGAGTCTTGACACTAATTTGTCAATTGTTATTTGAAGAACTCTGTTCTTGAGCAATTTCCCTCCAAGGTGCTTTATACAGATGACTATCCCTCCCAGCCAGAAGGAAATAGAGGATGTTTTGGAAGACAAAGGAATGCCCTCCTTGTGTGGGCTCACTGCTACCCTACTGGGCACATGGCCACTCAAGTGTTTTATCTGAATTTTATCTGCCTCTCACCAGGACATTTATCTCTGCCTTTTGATCACTGTCCACAGAGGCAAAAAATTGAGCCAGCAAACAAGCACATAATGAGAAGGCTAGACACCCAACAGAAAGGGGATTATTTGAATAATAGCCTGAGTAATGTGTATGTACAGAAAGGAATGGCCAAACTAAAATTTAATGGGACCAGAACATCCATTTGAGATGTTTTGGCTGCTCTGGAATTTAAATGCTTTTTCAAAAACATGAAATTTATTAAATCTTGTCAAGGACAAAGCAGTGGCTTCAGTCCTACAGGAGGAGTTCTATTATTAGGAAAGCTTTGGAAGGCCTTAACTGCTGCAAAAATACTAGTCCACAATGGGAAGATAAGAACTGGAAAAGGATGTGTGTTTGCAATTGCTTTTCTATTTATGATCTTATTGGATTTTTTTTTCAATTAAAGACTCTTCTAAAAAACAGGACATGATGAAATTGGCAATTTCCTTAACAAAGTAAAAGAGAAGGAATTTTAATTTGAAAAACATCTTAATCTTCATCCATTTATTACAGTCTAATTAAATAGAGATTTATAATACTACACTTAGAAGCAACTTTGGGGGCTTGAAGAAGAGTAGAAGAAACTAAGAATGTTTATCCTAGAGAAGAGAAGAAGCCTTAGGTTTGTTCCTTCTGGGGGGAAGGTACAGTAGATAATAGTAGCTGGAATAAAGAAGGAAGGGAAGCAATGGGTAGAGGTTACCAAAAGGGAGATATTACCTTATTGTAATGAAAAACTTCTATTTAGAGCTATCAATAATGAAATAGATTGCCTTAAGATGAAACAAGTTCCTTGTGTAATCACATCAGGGTTTGAGTGAAATCACTGTTCCCTTTTGCTTTTCATGTAGCAGCTGCTCAACAGAAGGAAGTCTTCCCAAAGTCAAAAGTCTCCTGAAACTTAGGGAATTGGGGTAAATAAATGCACACTGGGAGTCAGCATTCTCACACACACACACACACACACACACACACACACACACACACACACGCTAAGTAAAATCTCCATTGCAACATCCTTGGGAAGAATCCTTGGGAAGAAAGAAAGGCCACAGAAATGTGGCATAGTCCTTCCCTTCCCTTCCCTTTGCTTCCCTTCCCTTTGCTTCCCTTCCCTTCCCTTCCCTTCCCTTCCCTTCCCTTCCCTTCCCTTCCCTTTGCTTCCCTTCCCTTTGCTTCCCTTCCCTTCCCTTCCCTTTCCTTCCCTTCCCTTCCCTTCCCTTCCCTTCCCTTCCCTTCCCTTCCCTTCCCTTCCCTTCCCTTCCCTTCCCTTCCCTTCCCTTCCCTTCCCTTCCCTTCCCTTCCCTTCCCTTCCCTTCCCTTCCCTTCCCTTCCCTTCCCTTCCCTTCCCTTCCCTTCCCTTCCCTAAAGAAGGCACTAAAGAAGAAAAGAGTTATATATAAATATAAATTAAGGGATAGATAAGGATGAAAACTAGGAAGAAAATATCCAATGACAGAATGAATAGAACGTTTGGCTAAAAATAATTGAAAGGTAAAAGATAAGAGAAAGTCTGAGAGACTTCAAGGTTGTACAACTTCCTGGAGAGATGTGAGGACATAACAGAGGATTGTTAGTATGAGAAAATATGACATTTCAGCTGACTAGACTTCTATTAAGAGTTTAAGAAAGTTTCACAAGAGATTTTAATATAAAGATGATATCTTCACCTTGGGCCAAAGCAAAGTCACAGCATCCAGCCCTGGGGTATATAATCTTCTAAACATTTCACAAGTCATTTACGTGGATTCTTAGATGCTATGATACACAATACCCAAATCTAAAACATTTAAAATTTTTTCACCTCTCTTTTTTTTTAACCCTTACCTTCTAGGCCAGAAGAGCAACAAGGGCTAGAGTTGGACCACTGGGGTTAAGTGATTCGTCAAGGGTCACCCAGCTAGGAAGTGTGTGAGACCAAATTTGAACCCAGATCTTCAACTCCAAGCTGGTGCTCTGTCCACTATACTACCTAGCTGCCCCTACCCTTCTTAACTATATCTTCCCAGGCCATATTTGGAAGATACCTGCTAATAAATATCATCAATACAAACCAGTAAATTCAGGCTTCACATGTAGGTTTTCATCAACTCACAACCTAGAGATTGATGACTGACTGTCCCAAGGTCGATTTTTAGGTTAGAATCAGGAATAATTGTCTTCATATATTTTAAGGGAGGCAGCATCAATCAACAAATTTAGCCATAGACATATACTAGCTAGGTGACCCTGGGCAAGTCATTTAACCCTGTTTTCCTCAGTTTCCTCATCTGTAAAATGAATTAGAGAAGGAAATGTCAAATCATTCCAGTGTATTTGCCAAAAACCTCAAATACAGGGTCACAAAGAATTGGACACAACTGAACAACAACAAACAAATAATGCAAAAGGTGCTATGCTGTGCTACAGTGGAAAGATCTCTAGTGTCAGAAGATGTGGTTCAAATGCTGCCTCTGAGGTATATTATTTATCCAATCTTGTTTGAGCAAACTTGACTAGACCTCATTTTTCTTATGCATAAGTGATCCAGCAGTTAAAGCAATAGGCCTGGAATCAAGAAGAGCTTTGTTCAAAACCAGCTCCAGAAATTTACTAGCTATGTGACCCTTGATAAATCAGTTAGCCTCTGTCTGACTCAGTTTCCTCAACTGTAAAATGGAATAATAATAGTACCTAACTCACAGGTTTCTTGCAAGGAACAAATGATATATTTTATGTAGTATATTAGTATTTTAGCATTTATTTAGTAAAATTATTACTTTACTGAAATAAGATTTTTATTAAAACCTGAGTGCTTGACTTGTAATAGGTGCTAAATGCTTGTTTGTTTGTTTGCTTTTTCCCCATCCATAAAATGAAGTGTTTTGAGTGGATAGTTTCTGAGGTTCCTTCCAGATCTACATTTCTGATCCTGAAATCTATATAGGAAGAACTTCTTATCTCTGGAACACAGAAAGAGAAACAAAGATAAAAGAATAAACTTCATTAGCTTGGCTTTTAAAGCCCTCCCCAGCCTTCCCTTCTAAGCTTATTTTGCATTTCTCACCTTCACACACTACATTCTAATAACTCTGACCTACTTTCTGTTTCCTGAACTCAGTATTCCTTCTTCTTTATCCAAACCTATTTGCAGACTGTCTCTTGTACCTGGAATGCAGTCCCTGGTTACCTCCACCTTTTAGAATCTTTCCCTTCCCTCAACTCAACCATCACCCCAACAAGAAGCCTTTAGTTTCTTCTCTCCCATTTCTTTAATGACTGAATTTGTTTATCTAGATCTAAAGTCTAGAGGTGGGAAGACTCATCTTCCTGAGTTCAAATCCAGCCTCAGACACTTACTAGTGGTGTGACCCTAGGTAAATTGTTTAATCTTGTTTGCCTCAGTTTCCTCATTTGTAAAATAGGGATAGTAACAATATCTACCTGGAAGGGTTGTTGTGAGAATTGAATGAAATATTTGTGGAGTGCTTTACAACCCTTAAAGTGCTAGAGCAGTACTAATTATTGTTATTAATGGTAATCTCCCCATCCCAGCTTTCAAATTACTTTTCATTTAGAGAAAAATATATCATAGAAAATAGAAAAATGAGCTTATATATATATATATTATATTGATGTCTCTTTTTTCCCCTCCCAATATTTTCCCTCCCAATAAACTATTTTGTTTTTGCCTTTTAACCTCTAAAACCTAGCCTAACACTTACCATGATGGTAGGTCTTTAATAATTGTTTTTTGAATGTATGAGTAAAGCAGATTTAACCTGTTTTATATAAACAAAATCTTTTTAACAATGAAAGCTGTCAAAAAGAAGAGAGAGTAAAAAATTAAGAAGATAAAGTTGCTTCAAGAGATTTTTGGTTACTTGCCATTGGAGTTCTTCAAGTAGGGACTAAATGGCCACATAAAGAAGAATGCTAGAATTACAAATTAAGAAATAACAATAATAAAACTAACATTTATATAACATTTCAAGGTTTATAAAGCATAAGTATTATATCCTCACAAAAATCCTGGGAGGTAGGCACTATTATTATCATCCACATTTTACAGATGAGAAGACTAAGGCTGAAAGTTTGAAAAACTTGCCCAGGGTCACACAAATTGATAAGAGTTTGAAGCAGGCTTCAAATCTATATATTCCTGACTCCAAGTTCAACACTAGACCCTATTTCACCTTGAAAGAAAGAAAGAAATTTCATTCACCCCTGGACTTCTCACAATGGAAGTATCCTCTGTCTCTGGATCATCTCCCTCTGATTGGCTGGTTGCTCTCAGAACTTCAATTTTAAGGAATATGCTCAAGCCAAAACTTATCAGCTTCCTTTGTTGTCCTCCTTTATTAAAATTTAAATTCCTTAAGGGCAAGGACTGTCTACTTATTTTTCTGTTCTTGAGTTTACTTTTTTTCCTTTAATGAAAAGCGTATTATATATATTTTTTATATTTTTCCATGTTTACATGATTCATTTTCTTCCCCCCCCCCAAAGCCAATAAGCTATTCCACTGGGTTGTATAATATTTATCACTTGATAACTATTTCCAAATTATTCATTTTTTAAAAATAGAGCAATCTTTTAAAACCTAAATCCCAAATCACATACCATATATACATGTGATAAGTGATGTCACATGTTTTGCTTTTGCATTTCTACTCCCATAGTTCTTTCTCTCAATGTGGATAGCATTCTTTTACATAAATCCTTCAGAAAGTCCTGGCTTGTTGCATTGCTACTAGTATCAAAGTCCATTACATTGGATAATTCCACAATGTTTTACTTTCTGTGTACAATGTTCTCCTGGTTCTGTTCATCTCACTCTGCATCAGTTCATGGAGGTCCGTCCAGTTCATATAGAAATCCTCTAGATCATCACTCCTTACAGCACAATAGTATTCCATCACCATCAGATACCACAATTTGTTCAGCCATTCCCCAAACAAGGGACACCCCCTCATTTTCCAAAATTTTTGCCACCACAAAGAGTATAGCTATTCTATTCTTAAGTTCAGCTTAGTTCTTAGCACAGAGTAAGTGATTACTAAATGCTTGTTGACTTGACTTGTCTAGACTAGTTCATAGTTGAAGACTATTTTCTTAAAGAAATTTTCACTGGTCTCCCTCCTTCCCTAACTCCTGAATCCTGCTCCATAATGGACATGATGTCTTTCTCTACTGTCTCCTTCCATCACTTTGATTCCAGAACTCACATTACAATTATGGTATCTTGTTTTATATTATATTTATCTATGTAAATGTCTTCCCTCTACTACTTCTATTATTAATCTTATTAGTTCTGCCAACACTTTGGGTAGAAACCTGAACACAGTAGTCACTTCTACAAAGATGATTAAATTCAGATCATAATCCCCTCAATGTCAGGCTCCTTCAACCAGTGATCAATAAATCAATCAACAAACATTTATTCAGTGACTACTACTACATGTCAGACATTGTGCTAAATTGGGGATTCAAAAAGTGATAAAAGACAGTTTTTTTACCCCCACATGCCAAAACTATCTAATGGGGAAGACAACACACAAACAAATACTCAAGATGCAAGCTATTTAAAAGATAAATAGGTAATAATTAACAGAGGAAAGCACTAGAATTGAGGGGTTGGAGATGTTTCCCATAGAAGAGACTTTAGTTGGGACTTAAAGGAAGCTAAAAAGGTCAAGGTATTTTCATCCTTTGAAACAGGAATTGTGGAGAGAATGGTAAAAGGCATAATCAAGGACATAGGCGACTCTGACAATATGTAATAAATCCTCTGTGGAGCTCTGGTGTATTCTGTACCTAAAACCTCAAGCAGCTTATAACATAACCCATAATATAAACCTTTTCCAAAAGTTTCATACAAGGGGAAGACAAACATAGATATATAAGGGAAGTTCCTCCTTCCTTCAAAATAATGGTCTTCATGGGGCATCAGAGGCCTAGGATGCCTCTCTTTCCTTTTACATTATTTTATTATTCATATTTATTTTTATATTATTTTATATTGTTATGCCTACAAGTGATTTCAGAGTAGAAAAGAAATATATGCCTTTATTGAAACTATTAATAAAACTACTGCATTTCTGCCTCACCCCTTTTCTGATTTTGTCAACACTCAAGTTCAAGGTATGCCTCATTGTGCATGTCATACTTATTTAGTACTATATTTGATCATAGTAGGCAGTCCAAAAATTTCATTGATGATATTAATAAGCAGTTAATTTTTTGTTCCTCAGTTTCCTTCTTCAGAGTAGAGAAACATTCAGGTCTTCATAGAACAGAAAAGGAATTATACACATGTACTGATTTCCAATTTGATATCCCTTATTTCTAATCTAGCTAGTCATGAGTAGAACAGCCACCCAATCCACTTAGGTCACTTCTGAATCCACAAACATCCAGTTAGTATATGCCTATAATTTGAGACACCCTGGACAAAGATTCATACCAATCTCAAGATTGACTTGAGGTAGAATTTTGTTTTACTTGAAAGGAACATGGAATCAGATAATCATAGAATTCTGAAGGCACTTCAACATTCAACCACTCCAACCACCTTCACAATGGGTTTCTCTTACTAAATCTAGCATTGGAAGGATCTATGAGAAATTTATAAGATGATCAGATGATCTTAAATCAAGCACGGCACCTAGTAGGTGCTCAGTAAATTCTAAATGATTAATTAAAAGATAAATTAAAGGTTATCTAATTCTACCATACTCATTATACAGATGAGGAAACCAATGCCCAAAGAGGCTGTGACCTGCCCACAGTTACACAGGGTCTTCCAAATCCAGCATTCTTTCCACTCTAATATTTTATATTCAAGCTTCTAAAGTAGCATTTACTTTGCCATATGCAAGAACCAAAAATGAGATGCTTATTGTAATTTCCAGTGCTCAAAATCAGAAACTTACCATGTCCCTAAAGTGATAATGTACACAGTCCCACTCTCCACCCCTTTAGGCATTCAAGTTTCTCACTTCTAAAATTAGTATAGTAATGTCTGAGTGTTAGCAAAGTGTTTTGATGGCAGTAGATGAAATTGGCTACATACACACCAAGCACTGTTATTACTGTATCCATCAAGACATTTCAAAAGTATTTGTGTCTTCCTCCACCTTATTATCCTGTTAAAAACTGAATAGTCTTTCATCAGTGGAGACTGCCAAATGGCCTCCATATTTGACAAGAGTCAAGTTAAGACAACCTGTATTTATTTAAGACTTATATATACCTCTCCTGTGTTCCCAGCACAAGAGCACTAACCCATTCCATGCATGTCCACTTTTAGAACAAGACACAGCCAACATCCAGCTCTCTAACAGAGCACTGATCTCCAAAATTAAGTGTAAGGCCAAATGAAGGTGAAAGGGGAGTGGCATATCACAAAAGATGAATTGTGAAAACTGAAGAAAAAGCTGCATGGATTAGTGAACTACACAAGTTCTCAGGGTGTTGAATTATTGTAACAGTAGTAATAGCAACAGCAGTAAGGATAATTTTAATTTTCTATTGGAGTAGAGGTTAAATGATGACTTGTCTCATTATGTGGAATAAAGAAAAATTTTAAACTATGGATTGAACTAGAAGGCCATTCAGATCTCTTCTGCCATTATCTCCTTGACTACCCTCTTCCCTCAGACCCTGATAGAGATAGCTCAGGACTATGAACCTAAGAATCTTGGGAATCACAATGCCTCCAAACCAATGCCCTCAGCCATCATTCCAGGAAAGAATCCCTGTAGGAATACAGGATGGTCACTGCTCCTGCAAGTGCTACAGTTACCACTACTTAAGATTACAGGGGGAAAGAAGGAGAAAAGAAGAAAGAAGAGAGAAGAAAAAAAGGAGGAAAACAAAAACAAGAAGATGGAGGAGGAGGAGGAGGAATTCATTTCTTGGAATTACCAAATGGTCACAGCATAATGTCATGGAAAATAACCTTAAAATATGCAATAACACCTACTATGCTACTGCCCCTGAAAAAAATCAAGACACCTCATCACATGACTTGCAGCTGAAACTTTCCATATGCATTGTTTCCCCAATTAAAATGTGAGCTCCTCAACAGCAGGGACTTTTCTATTTGTATCCTAGCACTTGCTGTGCATGGTGCTTTGCATATACTAAGAGCTTAATAAATGCTTAATTCAGTCATTATTCATTCATTTCAATTTTTTTTTCTCTCTGATGTTGACTTAAAACTTTTCTTCCCAAGAATCTTTTGAGATGGAGGGTAAAAGCAATATGAGTCATATTTTACAGATGAGCTCACTGTTACCAAACAGTTCAAGAAAATGCTACATTTATTGCATTGCTGTATTTATTATAAAAATGACCAAGGGCAAATTGTTTCACCCCTCCAGTGAAGAGTTTGGCCCATGGTCTCCCAGATAGTAAATACTGATAATTCCTATACTGTGTAGGACTGATGGCTCATGGTCACAATTTAGAGTCTGCAGTTTCTTCTCTTGATTCCTACAATATACCCTAACTATAAATAGAAAATCCAAGTAACTCACTGTAATAGCAAAAAAAGATTCAGCCTTTAAATTTCTAAAATAAATTCAAATATTTTTAAAATGTGGAAAACATCTTTCTAGTATAACATAATTAATGCCTCTTTATTGACTGAAAAGAAAATATGCTAAAAACTCAAATTAATATCAAGAATGGGTCAAAAAGACAAATTAACAGTACCTTAAATACAAGACAATAAAAGCTAGAAATACAAATTAGGCAAGAAAACATTAAAACAACAACAAAGTTTGTTCAAAGAGACTTGTCCTAATGAAATCTTATTAGGTAATAATAATGACAATACTACTAATAAAGCATTTATTAAACATTCTATAACAGGTGTTTTACATATTTATGCAGTTTTTGAGTTTATAAAGTATTCTAATACCTTATCTAATTTGATGCTTTCAATGAAGCTGTGAAATGGGTAGAGGCAGGTATTATTATGGCAATTTTAGGTTTAGCAACTTGATCAAGATTAGGAATAGGAATAGGAATAGGAATAGGTAGAACCAAAACTGACTTTTTATCCAGTTCTAGTACAAGGTCTTTATTTCCCTAATGATCTGCTCTATAGAGGAAGGAAGACAATTTGAAAGGCCACTTCAGATTTGGCACCAACTACTCTCCTTGGCTTCAATCCCACCATCATCTTCATCATACCCTGCCAAGTTAAATTTGAAAACAGAAAACATCATCATGGAGATTGCTTGAGCTTTGCTACTCATACTTCATTAAAACTTCATTGGTTTCTCTTTCTCTGTAGGGCTAAATTGCAAAGCAAAACTTCATCCTTAGACTGACTGCCTTTATAGAGAGCTCAAAATTCCAGTCAACTCTTCATTTGCTACCAATAGCTCTGTTTGGTTTTGACTCCACTGTATGAACTGTCTTTCTTTTTTCTTATTTGTATCTCCATTTAGAATGTAAACTCCTTGAGAGCAGAGAATTGTGAAAGGGAATTCTTTGTTCTCTTTGAGTTTACACCTGTGAAAGGGAATCCTTTATTCCCTTTGTCTATTTTGAGTTAACAGTTTGGTTAACAATAACTTAAGTACCCCTACTTAGTACTTCACTAGATTTTGAAGACTGGATTAACTCTCCTTTGTTTACTTTTGAATTGAATCAACAAAAAGCTTGAACACCCTACTTAGCACTAGGTGGAGGAGGTCTCCACCTTTCACTTCAATCAGCCAGGAGATGAGAATTCATGCCTCTCTAGAAGGTGAGAAGTGGTTCCCACAAACACTGTCCCCTAGGCAGTGTTGGACAATTTGGAAGCTGATTGCCCCCTTGTGACCTTGTGAAAAGGGGAAGGGACAAAAAAACCATATAAAAAGGTCCTGAATTTCTAGGGCTAAAGATATTGACTCCAAGAAGAAAATCAGCTTCAAGAAGAAGGTCAGCTCAAGGAAGAAAGTGGGCCTCAGGAGTCATCTTTAGCTCAAGTCATTGTCTTGATCTGCCTCTTGGAAGGAACCTGGGTAAGTAGATAGCTGAATTTCCCTTCCTGTCTTCTGGAGAGAATTAAATTCCAATTGAAGGTCAACAAGTCCTGGCTGAATGGAGCATTGGAGCAATATTTAGTTAAGATAATGTCTTCTCTATCTCTTTTGTATTTCTCTGCTTTTACTCTTTCTACCTCTTTTGTAAATAAAAGCTATTAAAGTCATTTCTACTTTGAAGCAATGATACTTTGTATCAACAACTTCCATATTATTTATAAATTTCATAATTCTTACAGAATCTATCACTTTTTTCCTATTTATATTTCCCAAAATAAGCACAATGTAAGTTCTTAATAAATTATATTTTTATTTATTCATTCATTCTTTGGATTTTTTTTTGTCTATATCCTTTTGTCCATTTTAGAACTCTAGATACCAAGCCTATTATCTGTATTGACATCTCTGTCTCTTCAGAGGTTTAAGGAATCTAGTACCAAGATAATTAACATCTCTCACAGTCACATAGACCATAACAGATAATACCTGTTTAAATTTTTCTCTCTTTCTTTTTTTTAAACCTTACCTTCTGTCTGAAAATCTGAGAAAAGCTAAGTTTCAGTTCCAAGGCAGAGGGGTAAGAGTTAGGCAACTAGGGCAAAGTGACTTGCCTAGGGTCACCAGGAAGTGTCTAAGGAATCAGGACCTCCCATCTCCAAGTCTGACTCTCTATCCACTGAGTCACCCCACTGCCTCTTCTGTTTAAACTTTTCAATGAGAACAAAGATTTTGCATAGCCAACTCCTGACAGCAGCCCATTGGTAAGGAATCAAGAAAATATTCTCACTCACATGGAGTGATTTCTGAGGCACAGCTCAGTGAATAACTGCACTGGTCTACTGTTCAACCTCCTCTGCTGTAGTTTCTCTGCCTGCTGAGGTGTGCTTCAGAGCATTTTCATCTCATCTTTTTGCAATATTGCAAAACCATCTCCAACTTGAACTGAGCAGATCTGAGGTTCCCGTGGGGTAGGCTGGGTCAAGGTAGCTGTCATTTTTTGCCTTAGGCACTAAAGAATGACTGAATGAACCCATGTGTGGAATATTGGAAGTTATCATGAGCATTATGAGGTATTACAGGGAGAAATTTAATTTGACTAAAGCAAAGAAAAGAAGGAGAGTCATGACATTTCTTCTCCCTCCAGCACCAAAATCCTTCTTTCCCTGAGGCCTGGCTTAATTGTTGCTGTTTCTTTATACAAAGCTGGTATTCCAGAATTGTGAGCAACCTGAGTGGTCATCTAATCCATCTCATAACTAAAATATGAAACCATTCCATGGTATCCCCAACAAATAGGCTCCATTTGAAACTTCTAGTTATGGGGAACTCACTACTTTCCAAATCACTTAAAAAAAACTTTTATCTTCTCTTAGAATTTATACTAGGTATTTTTCCAAGGCAGAAGTGTAGTCAGGGGTAGGCAATTGGGGTTATGTGACTTGCTCAGGGTTGCACAGCTAGGAAATGTCTGAAACTGGATTTGAACCCATAATCTCTCATCTCCAGTCTGGCTTTCTACCCACTGAAACACCTATCTTCCCCTCCACCCCCCCCAAATTACTTTTAGACAGCTCAAATAATCAAAAAGATTTTTGCTAATAATGAGTTTAATCTATCTCTCTGTAATGTTGTCCTCTGGAGGCAAGTGGAACAAGCAGAATCCCCACATTAGCCCTTCAGTACAGGAAAATAGCCATCATGCCATCTCCAAGTCTTTCTTCTCCAGTCTAAACATTTTTTTTCATTTTACAACTTATTCTTCTCTATCATGGCTTTGACTTCATGTTTCATGTTTTTCTTGACACCTGCCATCTAATCGATAGCCTTGATAAAATGTTGTAAACTGAATTCAATACAATATTCTAGATGTATTCAGATCACCACAGACTAAAGGAGGACGTTTAAAAAATGTTACCCCAATATATGTCAACAAAACCAATAATTTAAGTGAAAAGGGAATATTTATAAAAATGTAAAATATCTCAATTAACTTAATATGAAACAAAGATTTTAAATAAGCCAATTTCTGAGGAAGAATTTGAACAAGCCAAAAGAATATCTATGATTGTATCTTAGTTTCCTCTTATCTAAAACCAAGCTCAGAAATATTAGTTAATTAGGACACAGAATTCATGAAATAGGATGTAAATTCTGGAGCATCATTTAATAAAAGACTCAGAAAAGGGTATTATTTAAATTATATGAATATAAATATATCAGTAGAATGTCTTATAAACATTGCAAAAGACATTTTGAAAAAAATTGAAAAATAAATAAGGTCTCTCAAAGGGAAGATGCACTGAAGGCTCTTTCCTGATGTCTTGTTGGGGTATGGAGATGACCTGCTTTCAAAGATTGTGTAGTGGATCACAAGCTCTGGCTGACTTTACTCTGAAGAACTGGAGAGGTTCTAGGTATGTGTTCAGTAGCAGACTGTGTTTTAAGAAGCAAACCATTAGAAATTTGTTCATAAAAGCTGATGGTTGAAAATGGTGTCCATCAATTGCTTGTTGGCTCTGGGAATGGGGAGGGAAAAAGGGAGGAAAAGAAATTGAATCATAGAAACATGGAAAAATATTTTTTTAAATAAATAAATTTTTAAAAGAATTTTTAAATTTAAATTTAAAAAATTTTTAAAAAGAAAATGGTGTCCATCAGGGAAAGCACATTCTCACATACACAGAGGCACATGTTCATGTGAAATTACATCAATGAAATTACTAACCCTTAAAGGACTAAGGAAATACTAAAATTCAGAGAATATTATGAGAGCTAATTCAGGAAGTTGCAGCCCCATTATGACCTAGAATTTAGTTAATTATATTATCCAAAGCAGAGGTTCTTAACCTAAAGTCTATGAAATTATAATATATTCATGCAGAAACATACATGTGTTCACATATATGTATATGTCCATATATTAATGTGTCTGGGTATAGATATATACATATGTTTCTTATTATTGATTTCCTTATGATCCAGTGCAATTTATTTTATGCATCTGAAAACATGAGAAGTGCTCCTTTCAGCAGCACATATATAAAAATGGAACAATACAGAGAAGATCAGCATGGCCTCTGTGCAAGGGGGACACACAAATTCATGAAGTATTTTTTTTAAAGACCTGAGAAAGAGTCCACTGGTTTCACTGAACAGCCAAAGGTGTCCAGGACAGAAAAAGATGAAGAACCCTTGAACCAAAGGTACTCAAGCATCTTGGGGAGCTGTTGGGTTTGGAGTCAGGATATGAAATCCTATCTCAGATAGAAACAAGCTACAGGATCCTAGGAAAATCGTTTAACCAATTTTAGTCTCTTCCAATCTATAAAATGAAGGAGTTGGACTCCCAACAGATCTAAAGTAACTTCTATCTCTAAATCTCTGATCCTAGGTCATGATATAATCTTACTGTTGGCATTTTAAAGACCATCTAGGAGCTTCTGCCCCCAGAGAATCAAATGGCTTCTCCATTTGGAATCTTACTCCCAAATTTGCCTTCAGTTTTATCCTCGGGGCTTAATGCTCCCCTGGGATGCTGCCTTAGTAAACCTCTGGATGGAAAGTGTGAGATGAATGAAGTTGCACAGATTTATTCCTGTTCATGTGGGCTGACTCTTCTGGAAAAAAAAAAACAACTAAGCATACACTATCATTAATTACCAGCTCACCTACTGGGAGAAAATTCAGTTCTAAGTGATGATAAATAGTATGCTCCTATTCAGTGGGCCCATAATAGACAGTAAGAAAAACAAGGGCATAACCTTTAATTCTTTAAAAAGCAGGAATTTTGCAGAGCAATGCATTTATGTGAAAAAAATGGTTTATAATAATAATAATGTATATTTATCAGTGAGCATTGAGGTGGCACAGTGGATGGAGCACTACCCTAGAGTCAGGAAGACCTGAGTCCCAAACTGATTTCAGAAATTTATTAGCTGTGTGTGTCCCTGGGCAAGTCACTTAATTCTTTTTGCCTCAGTTTCCTCATCCTCATAAAATGAGATGGAGAAGGAAATGACACAGCACCCCAGTAAGTTTGCTAAGAAAACTCTAAAATGGAGTAGCAAAGAGTTGGACAAGATTAAAATAACTAAAAACATGTGTATGTATAACATTGTGATGTAAGGAAATTCTTATTTTTGCTTATGTGGAAAGGTGGCAAGAGAGTTAAGAGACTTAAGTTTGTCTTATCTCTGATGATTACTAGCTATGTAACTAGACAAATAGTTTGACCTTTAAGACTTTTTAAGACATTCAACTAGAGACAGAGTCAGACAATAATATCACTCTAAGCTTGTTTTGAGGAAAGTATTCTATACATTTGAAATATTGTTTTATAGTTTTCTAGGAAATGAATACATATATATGTACACATGAATGTTGTATGTAGATGTAGATACTGTTAAGGGTAAAATTTATAGTAAAATTCCCAAGACCGTTAGAGGTAAAATTAGGGGTTATGACTGAATATATTATATTAGTGGTCACCAGGGATTTAAATTCAATCCCAATGAAATATTCAAGTCAGTATAGGATTTTATGGTGGTTTATTTACAATAGAAGGAAGAAAGTAAGAAGAAGAAGAGGGAAAGGGTAGAAGATTTGCTCTGGCCTGGCCTAAGCCAAGGGAAGTTCAGAGGCCTCAGCCAAGGGACCTTCTCAGAAGATTAAATCTAGTTTGACTTCCAGTCACGAGGCCTCCTCCAAGATGAGGGGCCTCCTTGGAGGATAGTGCCTTCAGAAGGTCAAGGAAAAAGGGAGTCAACCTTCTTACTCACCAAGGTCCTTCGGGGAAAACTCCTCACCTAAACCATGCTACAGAGCTCCTCCCAATAAACTCCACCATCAAAGTCCACCAAAGCCACAAGCACGCCAAACGTCTCCAAAAGTTCCCAACACCACCAAGAGAGAGCCACACAGGAAGTGACTCAAAATATATAGGCAGTTCTTTACATCACTTCTTGTGTCTCACATGTACCAATTGTGGCTTAAGTGTGGCTTAGGAAAGCCCAGGGGGTCAGTCAGTTGTGTCTGATTAGTCACTTGCTAGCACATGTTAGTCATAGGCTATCCTCCTCACAGTTAATCCTTAAGTGGGGGTGTATACATTCCTGGTTGCTAGAATTCTAAAGACCAAGCAGGGTGGGTGGAGTAAATCTAAAATTCACAATACATACGTGTATGTGTATATAGTATAAAGATATGTGTATATATATATGTATACATATAAAGATATATAATGTCTATATACATATGTATGTATATGTGTAATTTTCCAAAATCATACAGTAAATAAAATGCTACTGAGACTTGAACCTAGGTCTTGTGACTAGGGACTGAGTGATGATAAAGATTTTTTAAAATCTGAAATATAAGCAAAATTTCCATATACACTGCCTAATTATAGAAAACCAATAAAAGATATATCTTTGTGAAGGACTCACCTTTATGGATTTTGAAATTTGAAATTTAGAAATGAACATTTTAAATACAGCAGAAGAATCCAGTATTTGCTTTGTATACAGTAAAGCAACATTCACAGATGACATAGATGGCTACCAGGGTCTTGAGGACCACTGGATGTTGATGGAGTTCTCTATACTCAAGGTTTAAATTTGTTTGTAGAGACAACATAGTTGACCTTCTGCTCAAATGGTTGCTTTAAAAGATACATAAAGCTCTATTGTGCACACAGGAATGATTAGGATAGAAAAAATTTTTTTAAATCTCTGAAACTTTTTTAATGAAGAAAAAACATAACAGGAACTATTGTTTCGAAAGTATCTCCCTTCCAGCCTACTAGAATGCCCATTATGGTTACACCCAATGGTTTAAAATATTATCTCCCAAAGGCTCCTAGCAAGATGGATATGTATTCCCTGAGAGGAGTAATCCACTAGCCTAAATTAGTTTAATCAAGTGAGTTTCCTCTTACCCAGCATACTTTAGAGAAAAGAGGAGGTTGAGGGAGGAGAAAACCTGGGGATAAGTGTATGAAAACTAGAGCATGGGAAGAAATTAAGCATATTGGAGGCTTCCCAAGGATGCTTCCACAAGGGAAAATTCAGCACAGGCGTGGGTTGATTAGGCTAGAAAGAACTTTCTCTTAGAGATATGGTAAGCTAGAGCATTTAGTAGAGGGAAACAGAAAACAGATCTAGTCTTCTGGATCACTGATTTATTCATGGAAGTAACAAAGCAGTGGAGCAGTGAGATGGCTCAGTCTATAAAGGGCTGGGTCTGGAGTCCTAAAACTTCATCATCCTAGCCTCAAACACTTAATAGCTGTGTGACCCTGGTCAAGTCACTTAGCCCTGTTTGTTTCAGTTTCTCATCTGTAAAATTAGCTGGAGAAAGAAATGGCAAACCACTCTAGTATCTTGTCAAGAAAACCCTAAATGGGGTCACAAATAATCAGGCTTTACTGAAAAGCAACTGAACAAGAACAACAATAAACCAGGGAGAAGTATGTGGTGGAAGTCTAAGCAAAGAAACCAACGGGAAGCAGGAAGAAGTGGTGCAGTATTATGTCCACAGTATTGAGGCTTGTGGACTTTTTTTCCCCATTGTGGTAAACATGGAGTTTCCCAGTTATCTATGTGACCCTGGAGTGACATATTTGTGTAGCTCCAATCTCCAAACATGCAAAGTACACTGAAATAGGAGGAATTCAACTGTGAACCAGATTCAGCCTAGAGTTCACTGTACTAGTTCAATCTGTTCTTCATCAGACATTGGCTACACCAGAGATTCTTAACTTAGAGTCCACAGAGCACAAGTGTTCTATGGATTCATTTCAGGGAGTCCATGAACTTGCATGGTCACAAATTGGCATCTTCATTTTCATTAACTGCTAATTGAAATTTAGCATTTCCTTCTATCGTTATTGTAAGCAGCAAACCACAATAGCATCAGCAGTATCTGTGACTTTGTCAGCAACAAAAATCATAGATGGGATCATAACACATTACAGTTGCTACAAATATCTTGAAATATTATTTATTCTGACCTTTACTTCAAAATTACTGTCATTATTTGATCCAGCGCTCAATTGCAAGTGATGAGTCTTACTTTCTAGAGACTGTATCACAATATATTTGGTTTTGTTTGTAATTTTATCTATTTTATTCCATGTATCTAAAAACATTCTTCAGAGAAGGGGGCCATAAATTTCTTCAGATGGCCACAGGAGTTTATGACATACAGAAATGTTAAGATCTCCTACTGTCAATCTTGAATGGACTATAACAACAGAGAATAGGGTTCCTGGAGAATAGAACTCGGGTCAGGAAAGTGCTAAGGGGAGGAAAGAGATCAGTCTTCTCAGCAGAAAGGGGGAAAAAAGCATTGGCATACCAAAAGTAATATTTAGGAATTTAACTTCTGAAGGTTTTGAGTTTTCAAAGTAACACATTGGATTACAGATTAGAGCTGGAAATCATCTTGCCCATTCCTTTGATTTTGTTAATTTTTTTTTAAATTCTGTACTCAACAAACACCAAATAAAATGAACATCCCCCAAAACATTAAAGAATGAATTTCATATGAAACTATAGATCACTAGAATGTAATTCTTTCTTTTCTTTTACAGTATACAATAAACTATACAATTAGATTTCAAAACTGTACAGCTTGTCTGCAATTCCTTCTGGAAATATTTTTGTTCTCATCTAGGAGGAGGTAAGGACTAGGGAGATCTCATCCCTAGCCCTCTATATTTTCCTTCCTCTTCCCCCAATGAAAAGAAAAGAAAAACTTTGTGGAAAATACACTTAGTCAACCAAAACAAATTCCCATTTTGAGAAGCTACAAAAATATGTGTCTCCATGAGCTTTTTAAACCCATCACCTCTCTTTTAGTGGTGGGTAACACTGGTACTTTGGAGTCATCAGCCCCTTTGTTTTACAGAAGAATGAAACAGAAGCATGGGCGGTCAAGTGACTTGGCCAAGTGATGGAAGTAATCAATGACAAAGGCAAGAGGCCCTCTGGCTTCAAATCTAGGAATCTCTCCACATTAGGCTCATCCTAAGACAAATGCTAAAGTGTCATAGATAGGATTTTCTGGAATTTAAAATATGTTCATTTGTAAAAAGCAATATTAAAAGGAATTCTTATGGCACCTTCTACATGATGTAGACCCAGGTAGTTGCCTAATTTGCCTAGTCTTCATTGTCCAGGGAGGGCAAACCCACTGAGAGACTCATCCATAGAGTGCTCTGGACAAAAAAGGAAAAATAATGAAGATGCTGTACACTTGGGGGTAGCTAGATGGTGGAGTGGACAGATTGCTGTGCTTGAAGTTTGTTTTCCTGAGTACAAATCCAGTCTTAGATGTGACTCCTTGTGTGATCCCAGAAAAGTCACTTAACCCAGTTTGCCTTAGTTCATCATTTGTAAAAATGAACTGGAAAATGAAATGGCAAACCACTCCATTATCTTTGCCAAGAAAACCCCAAAGAGGATCATGAAGAGTAGGACAGGACTGGATGGCAACACCAACTGGGCACCCAGAAAGGAGGCCAAAATACTGTCTTAATAATAATAGTTCCCACATAGCACTTTAAGCTTCCATGGTATTTGTGCATTCATTACCTTGTCTGATCCTCATAATTACAAAGTGGAACAAACAAACTGAGTGTTCTTGTACTTACTTTACAACTGAGAAAATTGTTGGTCAGAGAGGTAATAGTAAAAGGCCCAGGGACACAGAGTTAGGTGCTAGATATAGGAGTCCCCTCCAGATAGTCTGTCCTCACTATTCTACTACAATACTACACAGCTGGGAAATGGAGGTGTAAAAAAATGGAAAAAAGTCCTCAGAATCCTTCTGACCTGGCATTTAACTTTGTATTCTACAAGGTTCATTTAGAACCTTCTTTGAGGGTACCAGAAACTTAGGCACTCTGGTTAAAGGACTAAAAGAGGTGCATAAAAATAATTTCTAATTAGGAAGTGCTTATTCTCCTTTATTAATGCAAATAATTGAAAGTACAAATTCTCTGACCAATACAATGAAACATGAAAACTTAAAAAAAAAAAAGCAGCCCTTTATTTAATAACTGAGAAGGAAACTGAGATTTGCCACATGGGCAAAAATTCAGGGCCACAGTTAATGGTTAGAGGAAGCTGGGTAGCTCAGTGGATTGGGAGCCAGACCCAGAGACAGGAGGTCCTAGGTTAAAAGCTGGCCCTAGACTCTTCCTAGCTGTGTGAACCTGGAGAAGTTACTTCATCCCTATTGCCTAGTCCTTACTGTTGTTCTGCCTTGGAACCAATATGCAATATTGATTCTAAGATGGAAGGTAAGGGTTTTAAAAAAATTGATGGCTCTTTTTCCCCAAGCACCAAGGCACTTTATGTGCTTACACACTAAATGCCTGGGCTTGATGGGAGTTAAGAGGAATCCATTCATCGTAACTTGGTTGAGAATGAGGGTTAGGGTATTCACCATGGGAAAGGAGCAAGTGAAGAGAGAAGGTATTGATGACCAAGAAAGAAAAAAAGAAGAGTGGGGGCAGGGGGCTTGATAATTTCCTAAGAAACCCTTTTAAGCTGTTGGTTGCACTGGGACCTTTCTATTAAAAGAGATAAATGTGTCAGTTCAGGCCCTTGAACTATGTTTTCCCAGCCAATCTCAAGAAAGTGGTAACCCTTTTGCTCCAAGGGGAAGAAGAGTCCCTTGTAGATGACAGCTTAAGTACATGTCAGCAGCAATTTGGCATCAAAGTAGTGAATAGAGAGAGTTGAATTTTAGCAGTTGATAGCTGTTAAATTGGAGTAGCAACAGTGGCCAATCTTTTTTTTTTCATCCTACAGAAAATGCAGAAGACTAGATGAACTCAGGCAGCCTATAAACAATGCACATAATGACTCAAAGTAATTCATGTAAATTGATTCAATTCTCTTACCTCTCTGCTGGGTCTCACTTGTCCAAAGAGTCACATGGGACCTGCCCTATGTTCTCATGTTTGTATAACTCTTTGTGGTTCTTATTTGGTTGTTTTTTTTTAATCACATCCAACTCTTTGTGACCCCATTTGGAGTTTTCTTTGCAAAGATATTGGAGTGATTTGCCATTTCCTTCTCCAGCTCATTTTACAGATGAGAAACTGAGGCAAACAGGAGTAAGTGACTTGCCCAGGGTCACCCAGCTAGTAAGTGTCTGGGGTCAGACTAGAACTTAGGAGGAAGAGTCTTCTTAACTTCAGGCTTGATACTCTATCTACTCTGCCACCTCATAGACTCATATAATACTTTCCAGATTACAAAGGCTAGCTCTAGGATCAAGCCAAGAGAGTTCAGAAAGACATAGGCATCAAGCAGTGAGACACAAGTTGCTGGGAGACAGAGCCGTGATTGGTGTTCCAATTATAACCTAATCATCTCAGAAAGTGTTTTCCAGGGAATGTTCCTTTCCCTTCCCTATTAGAATCAGTAGGAGATTGTATCCTCTACATAGGAGGCGTAATAGTGTTAAAATAATTCTATTGCTTGATTTTCTCTTTTGTTTATTTGGTTATTATGTCCTCCAAATATTTCAATATGCGGTTTATGGTTCTTGTCTACTCTTTTAATAGAGAATTCATGGGATGAGTGGAGAAGGGGGGCCAGGGAGAAGATAGGAGGGAGTTAACTATATTTATATATAGCCTGTGGACCAGGAGACCATGTTACGTGCTCACATGGAACAGGTTTAATCTTATTGAATAACTGCCTCCCCAAGCTCCCCCAAATCACTCTTTGGATCTTTAAATTCCCACCCAGAATTTACTATGGGAAATCTCTGGGGGGAAAGCATGTTAATACACATTCTGGGCTCACTCCCTTATCTTGTACTCACACTCCCCAGAGGGTAACTTAATATAGGATATTGAAAAAAACAAGGCTTTCCACTGCATTCTAAGTCATAAAAGAGTCCTCTTGATTTTTGCCTTGCCACTGAACTTACTGGAAGAGAGAATGAGGCTGACTGCTTTGTGCAACTGTGCCTCACTTAAATCCAATTTAAAAAAAAGACATCACCAGTGATGTCACTTGGGTCCTCTTTGAGTCAACAGGGCATAAACCAATAGCAAGAACATTTACTATATTTTCCCCCTCAAACTTGACTTCACTCTTCTACAAATAAATAGAGTAATTCTGTCCACAAGAAGAGTGGGTTCCAACCTATGTACAATATTCATAATATAGAGAATAAGTGGCATAGGATACCTAATAACTCTTGACTGTGGAAATCCCTTTCAGCCTTTGTAGAGTCTCTATTGAAGTTGCCTTTAGTTGTGGTTCTCTGATGGACTGAGGATTGGTGACTTTTTCAGGTTTCTAACTAGAGTATTTCTCTTGCACATGGTGTCAGGCTCCTCAAATCTGCCCTTCCTTGGATGACTATTGCTTTGGTTCCATTTATCCTGTATATGCCCTTTTGCTCCTAATGCCATTTGGCTTCCACTGTTCCAATGCATGCATTGGTCCTTGACTCATAAGCTCCATGATATTTTGGATCTTTCAGAATTCACAAGGTCATCACAGGAGATTACTAGTTGAATTCCCTGAAAAAATAAACCCAAAAGATATGGGAAAAGCCATCCATGGGCTCATGGTGACCATGGTTATGTAGGAGAGAAGGCAGCCTCCCCTTCCCCAGCACCACTCTTGGAAACCGCTCAAAATGGTACTGCCTCTCTAAAAAGAATGATGAAATGAGTAGCCCCTTTCATATACCTACTGAGTTCTGACTCAGCAGCCCATGAGTAATAAATTATTTTGGTTCAGTAGCCTATTGGGAGAACCCATCATTATCATACAGGACAAGCTCCTCAGTCACCCAATCCCAGAAATAGGCTCTCCTACTTTTCTAAATGATTGCTTAAATTAGATTCACACAAGGAATATCTGCCCATGTTCCAAGGATTGACTCCCACAGTCACACTATAAATCTCCAAATGTGGATTGCCAGTTTTCATACAAGTTCTCAAAGATGCAAATACATTTACATGACATATAATAGTCTTTATTTCATTCTATATATAATTCAGAAGTCTAGGAAGAATTGTGAGAATCTATAACCAACACAGAAAATACATAAATGACTCAAAATAGGCTACAAACAATTAAATCAATTCTCTTGAATCTTAGAGAGGGGGTTGTCTCACTTTTCTATAGAGCTAAGTAGGACCTGTTCTACAAAATTAATAATCTCATGCACTTGGAAATTTTTAAGTGTTCTCTTTAAAACAAATCTGTGGGGGTATTTCATGCATCATGAGCCCCATTTTATAGATGAAGAAACTGGGGCTTCAAGGAGAATAAATGGCTTATATGAGGCCACACAGCTAGTTAACATCAACATTGAGATTCAAACTCAAAAAATGGAAATTTTGAATGTGGTGAGGTATTTTTCTACAAAGAATGTTGGTCTAGCAATCAAGAGACCAAGCTTGCTATCTAGGGCTTATTACTCTATGCAGTGCCCCTTCTCAGAGAAAGATGTATTTAGCATTAAAGACAGAATCTTGTTTTGCAGAGTAAATGCAAGAAATATACTCTATACCGAAGTCTGTTTTTAAGTTCTGAAAGTAATTTATATGCATTAAATGAGGTATAATCAGTGAGGATAGTAAATTGTTCATTATAAACCAGCCATACCCTAAGATCATAATGATTTAAAATATAATTTAATGTGACATTTGTTTTATTGCTAAGAAAATTTCATGATATTGGGTGTTTAAAGTGCCAACTGAAGAATGAGACAAGTAGAGGGTAGAGGTAGGAGTGAGGGCCAGGCATCTTTTCCTTTGGACAGAAATTGGGTAATTTTAGTAGAAAGCTTTGGCTGTACATTCATCTGTCACCTCCCTCACTGAATTAAAGTCTTCCACTTCTGTTTATCCTGATACCAGTTGTATGAACATAATTTTACCTCTGTCTGCCTCAGTTTATTCTTCTGTACAATGTCTCTATCTCCTAAGGTTATTGTTAAGATAAAATGAGATGATATTTGTATAGTGCTTTTTGTGGAAATTCTTACCTTCCATCTTAGAATTATTATTATATGTTGGTTCCAAGAAAGAAGTATGGTAAATGATAGTCAATGAGAGGTAATGACTTACCCAAGGTCACACAGCTAGGAAGTATCTGATGCCACATTTGAACCAAGGACTTACCATCTGTAGGCTTAGATCTCAATCCACTGAGCCACCTCACCCTCTTTTATAGTGCTTGGCAACCCTTGAAGCACTATATAAATGCTAGCTATATCTATGGAATGGTCCTGATTACATGTATTCATTGTAAGCAATCTTTAGGATGAACATTGGGAGCCTAACAAATATGTCCAGGAAGGATTCTGCCCTTCCCTTGGAACAGCTACAATGGAGCTAATTTTAGGATTAAAATACTGAGTTAAAAAATAAAAGTCAAAGCCCAAAGCTAAATTAAACACAAGAGGCACCACTCAAGATCACAGAATGAAGGCAGAGTTAAGAGACACAAGAAGAGACAGAAGAATCAAATCAGAGAAGTAGGGGCAGTCTAGAGCTTCATGCTTCAGGGAGGCTTGGCCTACAGAATCTTTCAGATTCTATGATTTCATGAGAAAAACACCTGAGGGCTCTAAGGAGCTTCCAAAATATTTCTCACACTTTAAAATAGAAAAGTGAGCCATTGGAGGATCCTAAATTTATTCTGGTCTGTTTTTGCAAGTTAAAGCTGGTTCACTGGGCCCATTTGCCCTCCTTGTTGGCCTTGACAAAATGGTGCACTGGATCAGTGCTAGAATGAAAGGGAGTGAATAGTCAGCAGTAGATACAACCCTTGATGTTAATTTTAAAGAGTGTTTGTGGAAGAATGGATAACACAAGGTTGCCTTATTTTTAGAGGAGGCAGCAAATTCAAGGACAAATCACTAGATTTTATTTGTAACTAGAGGAACTGTGCTCAAATATTGGTTTTGCCATTCATTGTTGATATGATTTTAGGCAAGACTGTCCATGGACGTCAGTTTTCTCCATCTGTAAAATTAAGGGTGACCTCTACTGTCCCTTCAAGTGTTAAATTTAAGAACTTTATAATTCCATTAAAACATCAGCTCTTACCAAATGGCACACAAGGAACTATGGGTTTTTTGGGTGTTCCATCTGCCAGATGATGTATTTTCAGTAAGGGTACATTGTCTTCAAAAAAACTGGAAGGAATGCTCCTTCTCACTCAGTTGTTGTTTTTTTCTCAAAAAGATTGCATTAGAAAGATTGCAATTAGCAAGGAGAAGAGGCAACAACTCATTCTGTTGACCTTCACGACAATAAGTCAATCTTTCCCTTTCTCCCTCCCCAAACCTCCAATCCAAATGGGATATCATTTCTACTTCACCAGAGAAAGAAAAAGGCATAATCATTTAAAATGAGAGAGCTGATTTCTAAAGAACACAAATTGATTTTGGTGGCAGCAACTTAAACTGGATCCATTATTCAAAAGCGATTACCACATAGATATAATTTGCTGAAGGTTTTTCCCTGGGGTTGGTGGGCTGGGACAAGCCAGATGCCTTGGGTTGATTAATGCAGCTGTGATGTCAGTCACAGCTCAGACTGCCACAGACTAGATCATGAAATGGGGTCAGTGCTGACTTCCAGAATAATGCCGGATCCATGAAGAAAGTCTTGCCCGGCCATGTCACCAGGAAGACTGACAGCAGATGAATTTTTCAGCCGTTGTAACTCATGGAGATTATCTACTAAGGCAAAAGAGAGCTGGAATCTATAACCTACCCACACTGGTAAAATCAGAGATTTGGGGGTTTAAATAAAGAGTAATGTGACTAAAATCCATGATAGCTTATTTCTCTACTCCTTTAATGTTTCTGAACACTTTCCTTATAATAAGGAGATAACCCTGTGAGGTAAGAAGAGAAAGCATTATAGTCATCTGAAGAGTGAGTTATAACTAGCCATTTTGGCACAAGGAAAGGAGAGCAAGAAAAGCACACTTTCATCTATATTTCTAGGACACACAGTTTTTTTGGAGGAGGAATTGCCTCCATAAAGGAACACAGAGTCCTATAAAAAAAGGACTTTGGGACAATGAAAGACTTTGTGAGGGAAGTCAGCACCTTTAGGAAAGAAAAAGGCAGGGCCACATGAGAATGGACCTCGCTAGATGTTATTATTTTCCATCCTTGGTTTTTCAGAGAGGAACAGTGACATCCAGATGAGTGGTTTCTTGGTTTGCCCATGAATTGTGAGGCAGAATTGCCCAAAATCATCAGCCTCACCCTCTCTTCCTGAGTCATCAAATTCTAGAGACAAGGGAATAGTCAGGACAACTTAAAATGGTCCAGGATGTACTAGATAACCTTGGTGTCTTTGATGTCTGACCAAATTCTAAGCAATCAATCCACCACACTTGCTTCAGACAATGTCATGGATGCTGAAACAAATTATTCTTGTCTACTCATTCCCCGAGGAGAAATGGGGAAATGGAAGAGGAAGGAAATGAATAGTTTGCTGTTCTAAGTCTAAATTCAATTGCTTCTGTGCTGCTAATGAATATAAGTAATACAAAGATCTTCAGGAACTGATGTAGAGAGAAATGAGCAGAAATGGGAGAACATTGTCCATACTAATAGCAATATTGGAAGATGATTATCTGTGAAAGTTTGGCTACTCTCAGCAATGCAGTGATCTGGGACAATCCTAAAAGGCTTATGATGGAGAATGCTAGCCCCCTCCAGAGGAAGAACTCTTGGAGTCGTCTTTCACATCAGTGTATCCTTGGTTTTATTTGGGGGTTTTAGTTATGTATAAGTGTGCTCTTAACAATGATGACCAATGGGGAAGTATGGTTTGCATGACAATATAAAATGGGAAAAATTAAATATAAATTTTAATTTTAAAAAAGAATGTAAGTAATATCCTGGACTTTCTAAATATCAGTACTATGAAACAAATCCCACGTTGCCCCCCCCCCATTACATTTCTGTGTGAAAAGGCTATTTTTCCCCTTTAATTTCCCTTTAGAAAGTAGTTCATTCTAAATGTGATAGAAAAAAAATTAACAAAATTTTTTTTAATTGTGAATCCAACTGATCTTTGAAGAATGAATCATAGTGCCATTAAATTAAAGGTTTAGAGGTGGGAAGGGACCTTATGGGTCATTTATCACAATCCTCTTATTTTTATACACAAGAAAACTGAAACTTTAGAGATGTAACTGACCTACCCATGGTGTCATAGTCAAAGGTTAGATTCAAATCCAGGTCTCAATTCTGGCCCTTTATCTAGCATGGCATATTACTCATTAAATAACTTAATTAACTATGGTATTTGGATGTAAAAAATGTTCCTATGCTACAAAGAATGACAATTATGGAGAATTCAAAGAATCAGTAGAAGACCTTTAGAAAGTGAAGCTCCATGAAGAAAGTGAGAACAACTCCATGTGAGTAAAGTAAAAACTTTAAAACAACAAAAAAATAGTCAAAAATAATGGGACATGTGGCATCCTGCTTGTTGTTACTCAGTCATTTCAGTCATGTCTGATCCTTCATAACTCCATTTTTCTTGGCAAAGATACTGGAGTGGTTTGCTATTTCCTTCTCCAGTTCATTTTACAGATGAGGAAACTGAGGCACACAGGGTTGGGCAACTTGCCCAGGGTCACACAGCTGGTATTACCTTCTGCTAACATTTAGTAAACTACAAAAGTGGGAAGTGACAAATAAGAATATTGCTTTTAAGCACTATCACTTCGCTGCTTTTAGGTAAAAGTACTCTAAAAAGCAATTAGTTTAGTTATTTGTTGTTAAGCGTCTGTGCTTATAGAAATAAAATCAATTAATCAGCAAGCATTTATTAAATGACTGCTGTGTGCCAAGTACCATGCTAGGATGACAAAGACAAGAACAAGACAGTCCCTCTTTAATTTTATGATCTAATGGGGAAGAAAAGATGCACAGATCCTTAATATGTGATCAAAATTGTAACCAAAGGTTGATTCAGGAAGCTAGGTGAAATAGTTGACCGAGGCAGGAGCATCTGGGTTTAAAGTCACCCTCAGACACTTATTATCCCTTTTCCTAATGGTGATAATAATTGCACCTACCTCCCAGAGCTGGTGAGGATAAAATGAGACAATATTTATAAAATGCTTTGCAAACTTTAAAGCACTACATACATGCCATTAAAAGACACTAATGATAATATCAAAAGAATAGCAGGTAGTATCCATCCAGCTAGCCTTAGCCACACTCACCCCTTCATTTGGAGTTCAGGGAGAGTATGTAGGGTACAGTCTGTCCCTATGCCTACTCAGGTCCAACCAGGACCCCACCCCACCTTATGATTTAGGATCATGTCAAATAAATTCCTACATGAGGAAATGTAAGCAAACCCCTTCTTCCTGGAACAGCTATCAGCGCCTGCCTACATTCCAGGAAGATGTGATCATGTATGCCATATTTTTCATAATAGAGCTTTTAGTCAATGTTGCCTTTAAATGTAAAGACTCTGCAGAGTGTGATGCCGTAATTCTTCCCTATCCTTCTGAATCAAGAATCCATGTCATGGTTGTAATGTCTAAATGAGGTCTTGGAAGGCACAGTCACTCATAGGTAGCAGATTATAAATCTTAACCAATGTAATTGATTTTAAAATTTTAATCATGAAGCAAAATTACTGCCCAGTTTGTTCAACTGGGCAGGCACTAATACTTCAGCTTTAGCAATTTTTAGATATATCTTCATTTTTTATTTTCATATTTTAGATATATTTTCATATTAAATTGTCATGTTATTTTATTCATTTTTATCAATATAATTTTATGTATTAGTAAAATATTTCCTTTATAATTATTATCAAATATTATCATTAATAATTTATAAATTAAATAAAATATTATTTAAAATATTACATTTACATTTTAAAAAGTAAATAAATGGGTTTGGTCTATTCCACTGCACTGAGAGCAATGCTATCCCAGATAAAAAGTGGAGAAGTTGGTCTATGGTTTCCTCCCATCTCTGTAGAATGGCCCTTCTCACTCTCCCCAGTGTCCTGAATCACCTCTCTTAGGTTTATTCTAACTCTGATGGTCATTAGTTTATCCATGGTAAGGAATTAATTCAAGTAGTATCATGGGAATAGTGGATTTAGAAAGTAGCTCTCAGTGTCAGAATAAAACTGGATTCAGATCTCATCCCCAATAAATACTATTGTGTGATTCTGGGTAAATCATTTAAATTCTTAGTGCCCCAAGAATTGATGCAGTCATTTTGGAAAACAATCTGGAATTATGACCAAAGAGTTAAAAAACAAAACAAAATGTGTGTACTCTTTGACCCAGAAATACCACAATTAGGTCTGTGGCCTACGGTCATCAAAGAAAAAGGAAAAGAACTTCTGTGTTCTTTAAACCTTGAATTGCAGAGTAGATGAAGGCCTAGTAGTACTCACTTTCATCTTTCCATCCTGATAAAACCTTCATCTCTTCCCCTCTCTCAGCTACTCATTAAATGAATCCTATACTGGGGTCTTACTCTGATGCTTCATCATGGTATGGTGATAATTGTGGGCTCTCCAAAGCACCTGAACATGATTTCTGATCAATTCTCTAAAGTTAGAAAAAGTTATAAAGTATGTTCTAGGGATTGAATATTTGTTACTGTCTGAGGGCAAGTCTAGCATAATTGGAAAAGATTTGTTACCAGCCTGGACATTAGCTAATGGACAAGAAGCTCTTGAATACATTTTGCCTTGTGCTAGAGCTTTTCAATCTATATCAGGGGATCCCAATGAATATGCCCATGTGACATATTTGACTTCACAAATATTTTAAATATTGGAGCATTTAATAAATAATAACATCCTGTATGTTATAAACTAAAATAAAAAAATTAAATCAGAAATCATCTTAAAACCTTTATTCATCACTCACAATTCATATCTCCCTGGTCATCAGAGAGTCAATATTTGTAAAGGATAATTTTAGTGTTTTGACTTAATATCTAAATAAGTGGTCACCATGGTAAATTCCTACATATGAAAAATACCCAAGTCAGATGGGGATTATGGAGATTTAATCAATATAGAGAGAAGGAATTAAGGGAAGGGGCGGGGGGGGGGGGGAAGAGAGAGAAAGAGAGAGAATTAATTTAAACTGCTCTGGCTCAGGCTGAACCAAGAAGTAGTTAAAGGCCTAGGCCAAAGTAGTCTCCCTGAGCCTAAGGGAGAGGGATTCAGTCTTATCACTCACCCCAAGACCATCTCCAAGCAAGCTCCAGTCCTCCACTGAATCTCCTGAATTGAATTCAGAATCCGATTCCACTCCGAACTCAGTTGCACTCCAAAAACACCCTTCTGAACTGTCTTTAGCCTCCTTTTAAAGAGAATTTTCTCTTATGTCACCTCCCCTAAATTTTCACATCTACCAATCACAGTAGATGCTTTTTTCCAGAACTGCCCATTCTTAGTTCTCACCTTCTTTGGTTCTCACCTTCTCTGGTTAGATTATATCTTCTGAGCACTTCACACTTCTTTGTTAAGCTTGCCTTTTGTAATTTACTTGACCTTTTTGTTATTAATTTAAGCTTTACAGGTACTTAACACCTTTTTGTATTAGATCTAAAAATAGACCTATCTTAAGGTTCTAGTTTCACAATAAGGTATGAGTTAAGTACCTTCATTGTTCAAACAGGAGTTTACAACTTTATTTTCCCCTAACATATGTCTAATAAGGATGGAGTAATTTTAAAAGTTCCCAACACATTCCTGATTCTTGTTAGACCAAGTATCTCCATTGTTACTATAAGGAAATAGCTAAACCAAATCTTCTAAGGTACAGTATGAGTAGTTTTTAAGATTCACAAATTGGAATGTGTGAAAATTGGATTTGACTCTCCCCTGATTGTAACAATGAAGGTACTTAGCTCTTCCTTTATTGTATAGATTACTATAATCCCCTGTCTATTTTTAGATTTTAATCCCAAAGTATAAACCCAGTATTTTAGGTAGATCTACCCCTTTTGTATTTTAACCACCAAAAGGAATAGACTAACTACAAAAAGGTGTGAACTAACCACAAAAAGCATGAACACTCACTTCATACATTGAGTTGGAGGTCTGTGACCCATGTGTGAAAAAGAGTGGGCAGTCCTGGAGAGGAGCATCTGTTGTGATTGGTAGACATAAAATTTAGGGGAGATGACACAAGAGAAAAAGGTCTTTAAATAGTTGAAACAGAGACACACAAGGATCAATCAGTCACTCAGGTTTGGAGTGAAGATCATTCAGTCACTCAAAGTTGGACTGAAAGACAGACTCTCAGATGGAGTAAAGAGAGACTCACAGACTTGGAGTGAAAGAACAGTCATTCAGGCTTTGACTGAAGAGAGTCACTCTGAGTGAAGAGAGACACTTGAGGAAAGACTGGAAGACACTAACACTTGGAGTGAAGACACTTGGCAGTGGAACTGGACCCCTGGAGGAGCTCATGCAAGAGACCTCAGACTGCTTTCCTTTTAGTTGGTGAGTGTAAAGGCTGACTTCTTTCCTTGCCCTTTCTGGAGGTGTGAACCTCCAAGAAAGGTCCATAGTCTTGAGACTCCTTTCCCCTGACTGGTGCCTTAGATTTTCTAACTGATTCAGAGGAAGCCAGAGATCACTCTCTTTCCCTTTTTCTCTCCTCCTTAATATCTCCTCTTTATTGTAAAAAAATAAACTACCATACAATCCATTTACTTGAGTAATTCATTTTGAGATTTAGAAATTAAATTCCTGGTGAACACAAATTGAATATTCAGACGAACCATAAATTTAACAAATGAAACCCTATATATAAAGGTAAAGAATGTGGGAAAGATGTCAGGCCTTCACCATCAGAAAATCCACACAGGAGAGAAACCCTTTAAATGTGACAAGTGTGGGAGACCCTTTTATATGAGTTCAGCACTTACTGAACATCAAAGAATCCTTACAAACAAGTTCTATTGCTTAAAGTTATAAAAACCTTCATTAGTAGCCTGTGTTAAGGATAATTTTAGCATTGTGACCTAACCTTTATTAATTATTGGTCACCATAGATATTCCAAATAAAAAAAATACCCAAGTCAGCTGGAAATTTATGGTGATTTAATTAATATAGTGGAAAGGAATTAAGAAGAAGGGAGAAGGAAAGGGTGTAGGATTTCTCCCACCTGGCTTGTGCTACGGGGAAGATTAGAGGCACTAAGAAGGTAAGGTTTTGGAAAGTAAAGGAGGAAGGAATCAGCCTGAACTCCAAGAGGGCTTGGCCAAGATGCCTGAACCTGAATTAGCTCAAGGGCAAAATCACCACCAAAACCCAGACAAATAGATGCCACCACACCAAGATGTAGGAAGGTTTAGCACGCTGCCAGCCAGAGCTGCCTCTGAAAGAGACAGATGACAGGAAGTCCTGCAAAAAAAAAAAAAAAAACCTAGATGATTCTACCTCCCATTCCTGCTCTCCTCCACACCAATCATAGCCTAAGCTTGACTTAGGAGAGCCCAGGGATCTGTCAGCTGATTCTGATTTGTCAATTTCTCTATCAAAAGCCATCCTCCTAAACACTCAATCTTCAACAAGCATAGTTACAGACATTCCCAATTTTGTTAGACAAAGTAAGGTGGAATAATGCAAAATTCCTAAGACATCCCTGAATTTGTTAGACTAAGCATCTTCATTGTTACAAATCAGGAGATAGCTAAATCCAATCTTCACACCTGTGATAGAAATATAAGTTCAAAATAAGAGAAAGACTTTATGACAGTCCTATGGGGGGAAAGGAGGATCAGTAATCATGGAAACCTCATCTGGAATAAGAGAATCCACCAGAGTCCTTTTGTTTGTTTTAATTTGCCAAATCAATTTGGAGAAGGGGAGCAAGAGATGGAGACTGGAGAAATGATGCTTTTAAAAGGCCTACGTAGTTCCTAAATCTGTTTTAGAGAAAGCTATATATATTTTATAGGAAGTCATTTAGATCTATGAATTTTATATATGAGATAATTAAAACTTAGAAAGGGGAAGAGGGTTACCTCAGGACTTGAATTTCTGATTCTTGGCTCTCTGTCCACTGCTTCTTCTGCTATATCCTTCCCATAAATCCACGAAGAACCTATTGATTTGTGCCAGATTCTCTCCCATTTTGTAATTTCTTAAGAGGCTTTTTTTCCTAGACTAAGCCTGTGCTAAGATTTTTAGTCCAAATCTTGGAACTGTATCAACAGAAATGTATTCCTAGATATGTTACACACTTTTTCTTCTTTATTTTAATAATTTTCTATATTGTTAGAGAGGAACAAAAAAATTAATTGTGTCTGAAACCAGGAAAAATGAAATAAATTCTCAAAAGGAAGCAGGGTCAGTCAAGGTAATTTTTGCTAGTGAGCCCTGATTCAACATGGCATATCAACAAGCAGCAGAAATTATGAAAAATAAACTGCAGGCATATGCTTTGCTTTGCATTAAAGATCCAACACAGTGCAGTTTATACACTCAGGAGGACTCAAGGAATTGTCTGTGATGCTATTTGGATTTTCAGTTTTCAAAGAATCCATTACCGTGCTACATATTCCTCAGGCCGCCTCTGCATGATGTTCCAAAGAGAGTTTAGGAGAGTGGGAGGGTTCAGGAGGGAATTCCTTTTCTAGCACCAGAACACTCTGAACTTTAAAGTTTACAAAAATGCAACAACTCTGTGCAGTACGTAGTAGTAATAGTATCCCTCTTTTACAGATGAGGAAACCAAGTATTAGGAAATAAACAATTTGTTCATGATCACATAGCTAGGATTCAAATAACAGTTCTAACTCAAAGACTTCCCACTCCACTAAGATGCTTCCAAATGAGTTGACTCTCTTCTTAGTATTTGTGTAGCATTAGTCAAGTTTGGTGTCTGGGCCTCAGTTTCCTCAAGTGTAAAATATGATGGCTGGACTAGATAATCTCTAAGATTCTTTTCAACTCTAAATTTATGATCTTATGATCCTTCCTCATTCTCTCTCATCCCTTAAGAGACCCTCAAAATAACCCAAGTGCTTTTGTGTAATGGCATGGAAATTTACTCTTTCAAGAGACATTTTAAATAGGAGACATATAGAAAAATCTACCTCTGGAGTTCTCCATTTTTTTCCTGTAGTTTTTCCAATGAAGAGATGAACCAAATGTGAGGAAAGTATTATGTGAAAGTAGGTAGAATTTAGTTTTTGATACTAAACATCTAAGCACCACAAATGAGATACTTTGATGTATCCATTTCACAAGGGCCAATTTTCACTTGGTGATCAGTCAATCAATAAACATTTATTAAGTGCCTATTATGCACTAGTCACTGAGAATACAAATACAAAGAATGAAATAATCCATGTTCTCAAAGATCTTCTGTTCTAACAGGGATATCAAAGATACAAATATATAGAATAAATATTTTTTAAAAGAATAAATACCAAATAGTTAAAAGCAAGACATTTGGTTGTTAAGGGTAAATTTTTATGGTTGAGACTGAATATTTTAGTTGATCACCAGGGATTTAAATTCTAAATCCCAATGAAATACTCATCAGAATGGAATTTTATGGTCGTTTATTTACAACAGAAGGAAGAAATTAAGAAAGAGAGAGAGAGAGAGAGAGAGAGAGAGAGAGAGAGAGAGAGAGAGAGAGAGAGAGAGAGAGAGAGAGAGAGAGAGAGAGAGAGAGAGAGGATAGCTGCCCTGGCCTGCTCTGAACCCAGCAGGAGTTCAGAGGCTTCAGTCAAGGGACTTTTCAAGAGGCTGTTACCTCCAGAAAAGCCAAGGAAAGGGGGTCCCAAGAGATGGGCATTCGCAGAGGCTGTTGCCTCCAGAAAAGCCAAGGAAAGGGGAGTCAGCCTTATCACTCACCACGTGATCATCTAAGTGAAGCAGTCTGAGGTCTCACACTCCAGCTCCTCCAAGTCAAGTTCCATCACCAAGTCCCTCTTACAGGAAGTGACACAAATTATAAAGGCAGTTCTTTATGTCACTTCCTGAGTCTCCCATGTATCAATGATGGCTTAAACTTGGCTTTGGACAGACCAAGGGGTCAGTCGATTGTTTCTGATTTGTCACTTGCTAGCACATTCTGGTCATAGACTTTCCTCATCTACACTTAATCCTTAAGCGGGGGTGTATACATTCCTGGTTGTTAAAATTCTAAAGACTAGGCAGGGTGGAGTAAATCTAAAATTCACAATGGAGAGAGGGCACTAGCATCTGGAAAGAACAGGAAAAGGTCTCTGTAAATTATAGTTCCTTTCCTCATAGGGATAAAAGCTGCTGTTCTGTTGCAGGAGAAATACAGGAGGTAATAGGATACTTCTTTTTTTAAAAAAATATTATCTTTCCCCAACTACAGGAAAAAATAATTTTTAACATTTTTTTTATTTAGAGTCCCAAATTTTACCCCTCCCTTCTACTCACCTTCCCACCCTCCCCGCTCCATAAGGTTTTGAGCAATTTACAATAGATTGCTTTTGCCTGTTTTTGTATGCTTGTACATGTAAAATTACATTACAATCATGCAAAAATATTTTTCCATATTAGTTATTTTGTGGAAGAGATCTCAAACAAAAAGAAAAGAAAGAAAGTGAAACATGGTAATGTTTTAGTCTGCATTCAAACTCCAGTTCTTTCTCAGGAGATAGATGGCATTTTTCATCATCAATATCTGGGATTCTCTTAGATCATGGTATTGCTGAGAATAACCAGGGTCTTCAAAAATATTGCTATTACTATATAATCTTCTGGTTCCAGTTCTGCTCATTTCACTTTGTATCAGTTCATGTAAGTCTTTCCAGGCTTTTCCTAACTCATCTTTATCATCATTTCTCATAGTACTACAGTATTTCATTATTACATACAACAACTTATTCAGCCATTCCTCAACTGATGAATAACCTCTGTTTCCAATTCTTTGCCACCAAACAACAAGCTACAATAACTAGATTTGTACTAATAGGTCTTTTTTCTTTTATTAAAAATCTCTCTGTATCATATCTAATAATGACACTGCTATATCAAAGGGTATGCTGTTTTCTAGTTCCAAATTACTCTCCAGAATGCTTGGATGAGATCACAACTCCACCAACAAGGTATTAGTGGGTAATGATATATTTCTGAGATAAAGTAGAAGCTTTGCAATAAAATAAAACAGAAGGTATTCATAGGTTCCAGTCACATAATATAATGTATGAGGATTGATAGTAGTATATGTGTGAAAAACAGTGAGGGAGAGATCAAGGTATATACTCAATGCAAAAAATAGTAATATCTGATATTTCTAAGAATTTTAAAGTTAGCAAAGCACTCTAAATATTTTTTTCTCATTTGATCCTTACAACAAACTGTGAGGTAGGCAGTATAATCATTAAACACCTACCTCTGGCCCAGTCCCAAGTCTTCTCTTCTTCAGACTACCATCTTCCTATGATGTGAATACATAGCCCTTCATCATCTTGGTTGTCCTCCTCTGGATGTTCTCCAGGTTATCAATATCTACTTTAAACCATAGTACTTAGAGAAGTGAAATTATCCCCCAACTATTACTGCAAATTCTGCATTTTTAATGCAGTCCAAGATCTCATTAGTAATTTTTTTTGAATGTCACATCATATTGCTGAATCATTTTGAACTAGAGTCCACCAAAAGTCAATAAAGGATCTAAGATGATCTTGTAATAGAAAGAACAGATGGGCCCAAATGTGGGATGAGAGAAGTACTTCTTCTTGTACTTGGATCTTGCTGGAATATAAGTAGACATTTAATAAATGCTTGTTGATTCGATTTCTTCCCAGGGTGAGATTAGGAAAGCTATGAATACTTGCACAATAGTCATCCTTCATATGTTTGTTTTGGTATCTTCTGGGTCTTTCCTAATCCTAATACTACATATGGTACCCTCCCCATAGCCACAGAAATTCCTATTCATAGCAAGTAAATGATTTGTCCAAAAATATGTATATCTGAATTGGAAAATGCAGATAAGTTGTGAGCTGGTCCCAGTGTTGAAAGGAGGAAGCTTGATTGCTTTAGTGAAATTACAAGACATTGACCTCACATTTCCCAAAACAGCAAAGGGCCATCTTTTCCATATAACATTTTATCAGTGTTACTAGATGATAGGGATGGATAGCATGGAAGGCAATAGAAAGGTGCAGGTTTAGTGTGAGTAGGCTATAGAGTAATTAATCACTGAGGGAACCTGAAGAAGAATAGGGATAAAACTGTATGAGAGTAAGAAAAGATGGACTGGTGACTTGGCAAAAAGAAGGGATGGTATATGGACAGTCAGAGTGCTACACTGGTAACCTCCTCCAATAACAGGGAGAATTGTAGGCCTTCAGTGCCCTGGGTGGACCCCTTCTGGGAACATTTGGCAGAACTTTGGCAGACACATATGGGTTGGAATTTCCATCAATGAAAAAAATTCCCAAATTGATGAGGTCACAAATCCATTTAAGCTTTGAATCTTATCAAGTAGAATATAAGGGAATAATGGTGAAAAAAATCATTATATTAAACTTCTATGATAAAATCTACCTTCTAAAATATGTGTGATTGATTTTGAAAGGAAAATTTGGAAAGGAAGAAATCCAATCTATCAACAACTATATAAAAATGTTCTAAATCCTTAATAACTAGGAAAATATAAATTAAAATAGCTCTGAGGTTCCACCTCACACTCAGCAGATTGACAAAAATGACAAAAATGAAAATGGCAAAAACTAGAAGGACTGTAGAAAAATGGGCATACTTGTGCACTTTTGAAAGAGGAAGCTGGCCTAGCTATTCTGGAAAGGAATTTGGAACAATGCTCAGAAAGTACTAAACTACTCCTACCTTTTGATACAATCATACCCATATTAGGCTTATCTCCCAAAGAGATCAAAAACAGAAGGAAAGGACGCAAATTAAAAAATATATATATTAGTAGCATCTCTTTTACAATGGCCGATAACTAGAAATTAAGGAGTGCACATCTTTTGCGGAATGTTTAAATACATTGTGGTATATGGATGTAATAGAATATTATTTGTCCAAAAGAAATAATATGATGGACAGCACCAAATGAAAGTCGGAATTTCTCTAGACTGATGCAGATTTACGGAAATGTTTTACACAATGATAATAATATTATAGAGAAAAAATTCTGAAATAATTTGGAATTCTGATTCATGCAATAATATAAGGGAGGCCAGACAACTAAAGATGGATCACACCACCAACATCAGTGCCATAGGGGTGATAGTCTTCAAATCCAAAATGAAACTTTTTTTTTTCAACATGTCAAATGTAGAAGTTTGTTTTGTAGAACTATATATTGCTGTTTTAAGTATTTTCCTTTTCATTCTTTCTTTCCTTCCCTCCCTCCTTTCTTCACTTCTTCTTTTCTTCTTTACTTTCTATTTAATTGATAATTTGGGGGTGTAAAGGGAAAGTTAAGTTCATATAAAAAACTGAAAACATAACTAAGGAAGGGCTACATGCGATCATGCTAACTCTATAGGGCAGTGCATTTTAAATACTATTATTTGGTCCTCGGTGTTTCTTTTTCATGCATTTAATACACAGTGGCAGTGGTTGTTTTTAAAGTATATCCATTTAGAGATATCTCAATTATAAGAGTATGGTTTGGGTTTTATCTGCCATAATATCTATCAATAGTCTTTTTTTTGGTAATTTTAAAATTAATCATGCATACATTTAATTATTCTGTTTGAATCTTAATCATCCACATATGTCTGGCAATATTTTAACAAGATTTACTTGGATCAAAAACAGAAAACAAAACATTTTGAGTACCTACCACAAATGAGGCTCTATTCTGGGTGCTACGATAGATGCAAAGACAAGAAAGACAGTTCTTATGAAGGAACTTGTAAGTGTACAAAGGAATAATAAACATTTATGCATCTAATAAGTCAACAAACATTTGATAATAAGAATTCAACATATTTATCAGTTAAAATGAATTTGCCAATTGTTTACAATATGCTACATATTATGTGAGAACACAGGGCTAGATGCACTGAGGATGCCAAGATTGAAAAATTATGAGAGTTTCTGTCCCCAAGAGTTTTTACTCTATTTTGTGATACTGAAAAACAGAAATAACTTTTAAACTGGGGATTAATAGAGGTTTTTATCTGTCATTATGTCTATGAATAATCTCTTTTTTGGTACTGTTAAAATTAATCAAGCATATATTTAATTATTCTATTTGTATCTTAATCTTCCACAAAGCAAACATTCTATGTGTCTGGCAACATTTTAACAAGATTAACTTGGAGTGAAAACAGAAAACAAAACAAAACTGGGTGCTACAAGAGATGCAAAGACAAGAAAAATATAGTTCCTCTGAAGGAGCTTGTAAGTGTATGAGGCAATAGTAAATATTCAGTCAGTTGATCAGTCAACAAATATTTGATCATAAACATTCAAGATATCCATCTGCCAAAAAAGAACTTACTAATTGCTTACAATAAGCCATACACTGTGCAAGGACACAGGAAAGGGGTTGCACTGAGGATGCTAAGGGTTAAAAATGAGAGCTCTCACCCTCAGGACTTTGCATTTTATGCAAAATGAAGTAAACATAAATCACTATTATACAAAATGGGGATTAGTAGAGGTGAAGGAGAAATCTAGACAAAAGGCTGTAGGGAAGTTATAGAGGGGAGTCAATATTTTCAAGTGAGGGAGCCAGATGATATGCAGATATGGTTTATGAGATGAGCTTAGAAGGAAGAGGATTTCAAGGCTTATGTAAGGAGAGAGTCCATTCCATACCCTGGAAAGAGGTGAGTGAGAGAGGTAATGTCTAGTTCCAAGAACAGCTTTGAATTTACAAAATAGCTAGTTTGGCTAGAAGACAGAATGGCTGAAAGGAAGTATTGGGGGACTGGGGAGAGGAAGGAAAAAAAAACTGGAATGGCAAATTAGAACCAAACTATGGAGGTCATTAATGTTAGGCTAAATAAAGTATTTTGTGTATTAATAAAAAAAGGAAACAGAACACAACTAAGAGTCTTATTTTTGTAGCAGAGAACCCCCATGATCAGATCTTTGATGATTACATTATCCTTTAAAATGTGGAGGAAGTGATGAGGGGAAGTGCTATTTTAAACTTTACTCTAACCAATAAAGCAGACCTGGTTTCTGAAGTAGAAACACTGGGAATCTTCTCCTCTCCTAGATTTCTAGAGGTATGCCCATGAGGCTGAGAGTTCTAGTACTACTCCTCTTCATGGTTCCCTACTAATGCACTAGCCATTGATTATCATTCAGTAACTTTAAGCAGCTTTTGAAAAAAATATTATTTACTAAAGTGGCATAGTAAGAACAATTGGTTTGAAATATTCTGTTTCCCAACTCCTTCTCAAGCCAGGGGTATACTCTCTAATAAGTACATATATAATCCAGGGGGAGAGTGTACTTAGAGTATGATAGTCACACATAGAGAGCATGTGTTATCAAAGGATCAATTAAAAACTCCTCATTACCAGATGTTCTTTACTGAGTCAACAGCTGGCGTTCTTTTCTGGGTCAAACAGTGAGAAGCGTTAAGGAAATCTTCTCCTTTGGACAACCATATTTCTGTATCCCTCTATTTTTTTCCCTTGTTTGTCCTTGGTGTGACTTTCTCTGTTCTGAGATAGATGTGTTGTCTCTTCTTGGTTATTTATCTCCAATGACAAGCACCAAGGAGATGGGGAGTGAAAGTGGGTGAGGAAAGGAGAGAGAGAAACAGAGAGAAGGGGGGGGGGAGAGAGAGAGAGAGAGAGAGAGAGAGAGAGAGAGAGAGAGAGAGAGAGAGA
Organism: Monodelphis domestica; assembly: GCF_027887165.1. Classification (NCBI taxonomy): domain Eukaryota; kingdom Metazoa; phylum Chordata; class Mammalia; order Didelphimorphia; family Didelphidae; genus Monodelphis; species Monodelphis domestica. The sequence goes on along the minus strand of NC_077230.1, from coordinate 326,379,400 downwards.
GAGAGAGAGAGAGAGAGAGAGATTGATCCTAGGAGCTTTGTTCACTGGGGAAAAGTTCAACTTCAGAATCAAAATCAATAACTGGGCTGGAATCCTCTGGACCAGCTCATGTATTAAATATTATTTTATTCCCTGACAATGGCTATGACTGCTTCTCTGAGTCAATCACTTGCCTTTTTTCTTCACCCAGTCAAAGATTTGCATCTTGTATAGGGATCATAGGGTATAAGTTAACTTATTTATAAATTTAAAACTCTATTATGTCTTTTCATTGATTGATTGATTGGAGGCAAGGAAGTAAACCCACTTTTATAATAGAAAAAGCAGAGGAAAACTAGAAATCTTTGGATAATCACTCTGGATTTAGGAAGAGTAAATGTCAATAGATTCAGAGAAAGGTTATATAGAATCCCATAATATGAAAAATCAACAAGGGAAGTCAGCCCAAGAGAGATGAGATGCTCTCAAGACTGAAATTTTTAAGGAAGCAAGGAGAAATTATTCCAATAAGTGCTGAGGGTGGGATGGATTAGAACTGATGTTACAGGCAGTTATCAGCTTTCTAAGATTTTTTTTAAGGGCAACTACAGGAAGAAAAAGGTAGAAAAACATAAAAATGCAAATGCCTGTCCTAATTCTATGAAAATTATTTCCAGGAGTGCTAACAGGGCTGAGACACAGTGAAAAGCTAATAAATTGCAGAGAGGGGGGAGCTTTTCGGTACAAGTATAGGGAGAAAAAAAGGTGGGTAAACAAAACAGATGGATACATGGTGATTGAAACAATAATAAGTGATGATAGATAGAAGGCAGAACTACTTAATTCTTTAGGTTCTACTTCCTGAGAAAATAACTTCTAACCTAGAAATGAGAAAATGATATCAAAGAAGAGGAAATAGAAACCCAAAGAAGGCACCAAGATTCCCAAAATGATTGCAAGTCATCATTTCCGGAAGAAACAAATCCTAGAGAAATTATTTTTAAATACCAAATTTTGTTAAAGTCACTGCTAGTAATCTTTATAAGATCATAAAGAACCAGAAGAAGGGAGTTCTCTGGTTAGAGCCAAGATGGTAGAGTAATCCTCAGCAGTTCTGTGCCAACATGAGAATCCTCTCCAACCAAGATTAAAATATCTCCAAAAAATGAATACAGGAATGAGAGAATCAACAAGGTGAAAGAGTGAAACAACTTTCAAAAAAAGAAAAACCCAAAAGGTAGGCAATGAACATCTGGGGCACTGGGGTGAGAAGACAGCAGACCCAGCAAGAAGCTGTAGCAATGAGGGAAGAGCAAGCCAAGAGGAGTCACACCCTCCCACCCCACATCTGCTGTCCAAGGTTCAGGAATCTATGACCTACTCAACATTCAGATCCTGAGATCCTGACTGAGAAAATAGAGGTGCAAGCCAACCCATACCCCTTGAAATTTAAAACCTATGGAGAAGTCTAGAGACAAAGTCCAGAGAATTCTAGTCTGGGCTTGGAAAAAGGAGTTAATTCACATTTGGGATGGATGATAGCACTAAGTACTATGTACTGAACTTTTTGCCTAAAGCTCAGAGTGGAGCTCCAAGATAGGCCAAGCAAGGGTGTGCCTGACTGGATCAAGTACACAGTGAGACCAAAAACTTGAAACTAAGCCTGAGGCTAGAATTTGATCAGTCCCTGACTTGATCAAGATCAGAGTGAGATCAAAAGCTTACACCTAAAACTGAGGCAAGACATTAAGCTATTAGCATTTCAAGGGTCAATTGAATCAGCAGGAGGAGGGACTCTCAGATTTCTCATCACTCAGACCATCACATCATTCCCCCCAATTCTACCTATAATTAGATAGGGAAAATGAGCAAACAAAAAAACACACCAAAGTAAAAAAAAATTATGGATTGGACACAGATTCTGGAAGAACTCAAAATGGACTTCAAAAACCAATTAAGAGAAGCAGAGAAAAAGTGGGAAAAATAAATGAAAGTGATTCAGGGAGAAAGGAAAGGTGTTGCAAGAAGAAATGGGCCAATTGAAAAAGGAGAACCAAAAACTGACAGAGGAAAATCAGGTCTTAAAAATTAAAATGGACCATCTAGAAACTAATGACTCGATGAGAAATCAAGAAACAATAAAGCAGAATCAAAGGAATGAAAAAATAGAGAAAAACATGACATATATTATTGAAAAAACTGACCTAGAAAATAGATCTAGGAAAGACAATTTGAGAATTATTGGACTACCTGAAAGCCATGATATAGAAAAAGCATAGACATGGATATCATATTATAAGAAATTATCAAAGATAACTTCCCAGAGGTCCTCAAATAAGAAAAATAAATTGAAATTGAAAGAATTCAAAGATTACCTCCAGAAAGAAATGCTCAAATGACAACTTCCAGGGATATAATAGCTAAATTCAAGACCCACCAACCAAGGAAAAATACTTCAAAATTAACCCAGAAAGAAACAATTCAAATACCATGGAACTATAATCAGGACCAAATAGGACCAAGCAGCTTCTATATTAAAGGAATGAAAGGCATGGAATGTGATATTCAGGAAGGCAAAAGACAACTCAGAGTCACCTATCCAGCAAAACTGAGTATATTCTTTCGGGGGTGGGGGGAGGAAGGGACATTCAATAAGATAGATTTCCAAGTATTCCTGAGGAATAATCCAGACCTAAACAAAGAAGTTGATGTCTAAACACAAGTCACACAAGAAGCTCAAAAAGGTAAATAAGAAAGAGAAAATGTAAGGGACTCATTAAGATCAAAATGTTTATAAGTCTACATGGAAAAGGATTTCTGTAATTCTCAAAAATTACTCTTAGTAGTAGAGAAGATAGAAAGAATTTATACAGAAAGAGGGTGGAGAAGTAAGCTGATTATGATGATATATATATATATACATATATAAGTATGATGATATGGAATAATATTTGTGTATGATATGATATGTATGCATATGAATAATATGTAAAAAAATCAAACAGAGAGAGTTATAATGAGAGAAAAGGGAAGGGAGAAGTAGGATGCTATAAATTATATAACATAAAGAACTGTGAAAAATCATTATAGAGGGGGGAGGATAAGGGTGGTGACAGACAATGCTTAAACTTTACTCTCATTGTAAGTGGCTGAAAGGGGAAAAAACAAGTATACTCAGTGAGGTTTAGAATTCTATCATACACCACAGAGAAGTAGAGGGGAATAAGACAAGGGAAAAGGAAAGTATAAGTGAGTGGGTTGACAAAAAATCAAAACACTGGTGAGGAGGAACATGGAGAAAGGGAATAGAGGAGGATTTAAAGGGAATGATATGATGGAGGACAATACACAGTCATCAAAACACTGAATGTGAATGGGGTGAACTCATCCATTAAATGGAAGCAGATAGCAGAGTGGATTTAAAAACAGAATACTACTATGTGTTGTTTACAAAAAAACATATTTGAAGCAGGGTGACACACAGATTTAAGGGAAAAGTCCAGAAAAGAATTTATTATGCATCATCTAAAGTGAAAAAAAGCAGGAGTCATGATCATGATACCAGACAAAGCTAAGTAGAAAATGATCTGATTAAAAGAGATAAGGAAGAAAATTATATTGTGTTAAAGGGTACAATAAACAATGAAGTAATGTCATTACTAAACATTTATTCACCAAATAGCAAATCAACTAGATTTGTAAAGAAGAAATTAAAGAAGTTTATGGAGGAAATAGATAATAAGACCATATTAGTGGGAAATCTCAACCTTCCCCTTTCAGAACTAGATAAATTGAACCAAACATAAATAAAAAATAAAGAAGGAAAGTGAATGAAATGCTAGAAAAATTAGTGTTAATAGATAATCTGGAGAAAACTGAATAGGAAAAAAGGAATATACATGGTACATATACAAAGGCTGACCATGTACTAGGGCATAGAAATTGCACAAAAATGCAGAAAAAAAGCAGAAATAATAAATGCAACTTTTTCAGATCATAATGCAATAAAAATTATACTTAACAAGGGTGTATGGAAAGGCAGATTTAAAATTAAGCAAAAACTAAATCTTCAAAACTAGAAGGTCAAAAGAGAAATCACTGAAATAATTATGGACTTAATTAAAGAGAATGACAGTAAGGAAACATCATATCAAAACCTATGGGGTACAGCCAAAGCAGTACTCAGGTGAAAATTTATATCTCTGAGTAACTATAACAACAAAATAGAGGAGGAAATCAATGAATTGGGCTTGCAAAGTTAGAAAAGTTAGAAAAAGAACAAATTAAAAATCCCCAGATAAAAACTAAATTGGAAATCCCAAAAATTAAAAGAGAAATTAATTAAATCAATAAAAGTAAATGAGAGGAAAAGAACTGTTGGACTGACAAATAAGACTAGGAACAGGTACTTTGAAAAAAATAAAATAGATAAAGTACTGGTTAACCTAATTTTCAAAAGAAGAAAGAAAACAATCAAATTAACATTATCAAAGATGAAAAGGGTGATCTCCCCTCTAATGAAGAGGAAATTAAGGTAATTATTATGAACTATTTTGCCCAATTATATGGCTATAAATATGACAATCTAGGCAAAATGGGTGAATATTTACAAAAATATAAATATTTACAAAAATACAAAAATATAAATATATTACAAAAATATATAAATATAAATTAACAAAAGAGGAAATAGAATACTTAAATAATACCATCTCAGAAAAAAATATTGATCAAGCTATCAATGAACTTCCTAAGAAAAAATCACCAGGGCCTTAAGGATTCACAAGTGAATTCTATCAAACTCATATACTCGTATAAAGCCAAAAAACCCACATAAACTAAAATGAAAAAAAAAAAAACTAAAAGAACAACTAATCCCAATACTATGCAAATTATTTGACAAATTAATCAAAGAAGAAGTATTATCAAATGCTTTTTATGACACAAATATGGTATTAATTCCAAAGCCATGCAGAACAAAAACAGAGAAAGAAAACTACAGACCAATCTCCTTAATGAACATAGGTGCAAAAATCTTAAATAAAATACTAGCAAAAAGACTAGAGCAAGTTATCACAAGGGTTATTTACTCTGACCAATTTGGATTTATACCAGGAATACAAGGATGGTTTAGCATTAGGAAAAAATCCATATAATTGACCATATCAATAATCAAACCAACAGAGATCACATGATTATCTCAATAGATGCAGAAAAAGCCTTTGACAAAATACAACACCCATTCCTATTAAAAATACTAGAAAGTACTTCAAAATAATAAACAGTATATATTTAAATGCATCAGCAAGTATCATCTGCAATGTGAACAAGCTAGAAGCCTTTCCATTCAGATCAGAAGTGAAGCAAGGATGCTCATTATCACCTCTATTATTTAATATTGTTCTAGAAACACTATCAATAGCAATTAGAGAAGAGAAATAAATTGAAGGGATTCAAGTAGAAAATGAGGAAACTAACTATCACTCTTTGCAGATGATAAGATGGTATACTTGTATGATTGAAATCTGTTACCCTAAAAAAGAACTACACATGCCAAGAGCCTTCCTGTCATTACATACTTCCTGTAGACAGAGGATAAAGGGTATGGGCTTTGGAGGCTCCCCCTCTCTGATGTAGAATCAGCATTGATGGTGGTGAGTGGGTTTACTAAAAAATGGCTAACCAGCCATGGGCATGTAGTCATTATTTTGTATATTCTTTATTCCTTGATTTCTTATGATCATTAATAAATATCTTAAAATATAATATTATTATTGAGATTGAATTTTAACTTTTACATACTTAAAGAACCCCAGAAAATCAACTAAAAGGCTGGTAGAAATAATTAATAACTTTAGCAAAGTTGCAGGGTACAAGATAAACCCACATAAATCATCAGCATTTCTATATATTTCCAACAAAACTCAGCAACAAGTTAGAAAGAGAAACTTTATTTAAAATCATTCTAGAAAATATAAAATATTTAGGAATCTATCTTCCAAGATAAACACAGGAATTATATGAACACAAGCACAAAACACTTTTCACATAATTTAACCTATATCTAAACAATTAGAAAAACAGTAATTGCTTCTAGGTAGGACAAACTAACATCATAAAAAATGATAATCCTACCTAAATTAATCTGATTATATCAAATTAAAAAGATTTTGTATAAACAAAACCAATGCAACCAAAATGAGAAGCAAAGAAACAAACTGGAGAACATTTTTATAATAAAACTCTCTAACAAAGGTTTAATTCCCCAAATATATAAGTAACTAAGTCAAATTTACAAAAAAATCAAGCCATTTCCCAATTGACAAATGGTTGAGGGACACAAATAGGCAGATTTCACATAATGAAATCAAAACTATTAAAGCACAGGAGAAAGTGTTCTAAATCTCTCCTGATTAGAGAAATGCAAATTAAAATAACCTTACACCTAGCAGATTGGTCAATATGGCAGCAAAGGAAAATGATAAATGTTGAGGGGACAGGGCAAAATTGGGACACTAATACACTGCTGGTGGAGTTGTGAATTGGTCCAACCATTCTGGAGAACAATTTGGAATTGTGCCCAAAGGGCTTTAAAAGACTGTCTGCTCTTTGACCCATCCATGCCATTTCTGGGTATGTACCCCAAAGAGATAATAAGGAAAAAGACATACAAGAATATTCATAGCTGCACTCTTTGTAGTGGCAATAAATTGGAAAACGAGGGGGTGTCCATCTATTGGGGAATGACTCAATAAATTGTGGCATCTGATAGTGATGGAATATTATTGTGCTGAAAGGAATGATGAACTGGAGGAATTCCACGTGAACTGGAAATACCTCCAGGAATTGATGCTGAACAAAAGGAGCAGAACCAGGAGAACATTATACATAGACACTGATACATATGACACAATCAAATTTAAGGGACTTTTCTAGTAACATCAATGTAATGACCCAGGACAATCCAGAGGAACTTATGAGAAAGAATGCTATCCACATTCAGAAAAAGAATTGTGGAAACAGAAATGCAGAAGAAAAACATACAATTGATCACATAGTTCAATGGAGATATGATTAGGGTTGTAATATTAAAAGATCACTCTACTGCAAATGTGAATAACATGAAAATGATTTTGAACAAATGACACATGTATAACCCAGTGGAATTGCTTGTCAGCTGGGGGGGGGGGAGAGGGAGGGAAATTCATGAATCATTGTAACCATGGAAAAGTATTCTAATTTTTTTTAAATGGGGGGAAAAGAACCAGAAGAATGTCATGAGAGAAAAGCAAATATAACATTAATAAAAACAAAAACAAAGAAGAGAAAAACATTTGCAAATTATTAGCTACCAACCTTGAATATCTCAGGATAATTCAAGAACATCTAGAAAAGGAAGCCATCATCCCAAAGTCAGTTAACTTTCATCAAGAAGAAGTTATGAAAAATTAATCACACTCTTTTTGGATACAATTATTGGCTGGTAGAAGAGATTAATTTCATAGACATTTTACCTAGATTTTAGAAAAAGATTTCATAGAGAATCCATTGCTATACTGTGGGACAAGATGGTGACATAAGGTCTAAACAGTATTTGAATTGTAAAGATTTAAAATTGATTGTTCAGTAATTAATGGTACAATGTTAACATAGATGTATGTATCTAATACCCTAAGGATTTATTCTTTACCTAGTCTGTTCAGATACTTATCAATAAATTAGAAGGTTTAATAAATTCAACAAAGTTCTCAAGTGACACAAAGAGAGCTAGCATTTGCAATGATGCTATTATCTATCCTGGCTTGACATAGTGGTAGTCTCTCGATGATGGAGAATGACTATTGTCTTTGTGCATTATCATCTATTGATGTACCCTCATGTGGCTTTGGAGTCCAAAGGCTGAGGCTCACAGTTTGTGGCACATGGGGCATGGGACGCCAGTTGTTATGGGAGGTGCGGTTGTGGCCTGGTGTCGGCGTTCACGCGCCACGGCAAGACGTCGACGTTGTTCATCTTCAAAGGTGGTGGCGGCATGGTTAATGTGGGTTCGCCAGCTTTGCAAGCAATGTGAAGTTGTTTTTCAGTTGTGTTCAACTCTTTGGGGTTTTATTGGGGAAGATACTGGATTGGATTGCCATTTCCTTCTCCAGCTCATTTTACAGATAAGCAACTGAGGCAAACAGGGTTAAGTGATTTGCCTAGGATCACTACTTTAATAAGTGTCTGAGGCTAAATTTGAACTCGTGAAAAGGAGTCTTCCTGATTCTAAATCCAGACTCTATCCACTTAGCTTCCCTAAAATCTGTGGTATGTAAGGTTAAAAAGAAGTGTGAAAAATGCCAGTTTTAATAGAATGAAAGATTTAATAGAATGCAAGAGTGCAATGAACCAATAGTGTAACACAATAGCTAAAATGTTAATGAAATACTTTTGGTTTCTTTGGATCAGATTTGTGATGTCATGGTCTTAGGGAACTCCTAGTGAGGCACTTCTACCTAGTCTTAGCACTTACAGTGTAAGTCACAGTATTAGTCCCACTGCCCACTGCTCTTGTTAGACCAAAAATGTGTCATCCATCACAACCTGTTTTTAGTGCCACATTTTCAGGAAGGACACAGCCAATGTCTAGAATGTCCAGCATATAACAATCAAGATAGTGAGGGACCTTCACACCATGCCACATGCAGAATAGTTGAAGGAACTTGGAATGCTTAGCCTAGAGAGTATATACATGTATTGAGTGTATTCCAAAGGAGCATGAGGTGGTCATGGAGGCAGTTTGAAAGCAGAAGTGTGAAGCATGAAGTATGTCCACCTTTCCTGGTCCTATGTATTGGGGGCATGTAAAAAAGGATGCTAATAGTGGAGAATTGGAAAAGGATGATGTGCTTGTCTTCAAAAGACACTGGTGGCACAAATAACTAAACACAATTTGGAATATAAGTGCATAAAAGTATAAATTAAGAACCCTGAGTCATCCCAGGAGGGGGAGATTACTTCTGGCTGATGGGAAATCACAGAATCAGAAACTTCATAAATGGTTTCTACAACATAAGACAACATAGCAAAAAAGGGAAATTGACTATATATTAATTAGTAGGGAATAAAGGATTACTGAAGTGGGAGCCATTTGTCTGTATAATCAAATCATCATTAAAGTGAAGGTCAAAATCAATACTGGATTAGATGGATAAAAATGAGTGAAAGACACTGACTGTAATTACAACAGCTCCAAAGAGTTGTTGAGTGAAAAATGGGTAATGGACAAAATTAGGCATTAACCCTCTGATTATCAGAATTTCTTAAAAGTATTTAATTGATAAGAAACAAAGAACCACCTCAGAGAGAAAGAACTTGAAATGGGCAAGGGGAAGGCTACTGCATTTGTACTCCAATTACTTAGATATAAGCTCAATTGTGAGCCACATTGCCTCACAAAATGGTAAAAAGTGAGAGAAAAAATAGCCCTATTGGGAAATCTTAGTGATAATTAAATCAGATCGACACAGTACAAGGGCAAAAGTGATGATTCTTGAGTCAAAATTGAGTTCAAATCTTATCTTTGATGCTTGGTACCTATGAGACTGAATTACACCGGAAACTTCATTTCCCTAAGTTTTTCCTTCTGTAAAATGGAGGTGGGGATAGACCAAGGTGGCTGATGAGTTTCCTTCCAGCCTAAAGTCTATAATTCTTTGATCCCAATATTAAAATTAGGACAACAACAACAACAACAACAACAACAAAAAGCTCAACTAGGTATGCCACCTATCATAAGATAGGATTTCTGATCTGCTTTGTTATGCACTAAATACTCAGTCATGGTACTTTTACCTTTAAAAAATGCACATTAAATGACCCTTTCTATAGCCTTTGAACAACTGCTTAATAATCAGTCCTTGAGAAAAGTGCCAAACATTACACTGGGTCTGAGGAACTCTATAAGGGGAAGACAATAGTTCCTATATACTCCCTCCAAGAAGCTCTTGCCCTTGAAATGTCTACCCAGGGAAAGGAGGCATCTTCCCACCAATTTGTATTAGATATTCCATATTGACTATTTGATATTTAATTCCATATTGAATATTTTATTTAATGAACTATCTAATAGTGTCAGTGACCCAGTTCTACATATAACCTACCACACCATTCTTTCTTTCTTTTTTTTTAAACCTATACCTTCCATATTAGAATCAATATAAAGGATTGGTTCCAAGGCAGAAGAGTAGTAAGGGCTAGGCAGTGGGGGTTAAGTGATTTGCCTCAGGTCACAAAGCTGGAAAGTATCTGAGGCCAGACTTGAACCCAGGATGTCTGGTCTCCAGACCTGGCTCTCAAACCACTGCACCACTGAGCAGCCCCCACATCATCATTTCTATAGCAATCTATAGACTATGACTACATATACTCAATGACTACATAGAGACTGTACTACTATAAGAATTATCAGTGGCAGTGTGATAATCAAAAATAACTCTCTGTTTTTAGGGCATCTCTGGGTTCTGTAAAACATACTTGTGACAGATTTACTCTTCTCTGGACATAACTTTTTCTCTAGCACTGGCTTTCTAAAATACTGTATATGTTGGCACTTCCACACTAGAAATGTCCCTACCTAATAATTCATAGTGGGGACCATCCTCTGGCCACTTCCCAAGATCTCCCTGCCTGTGACATAAGAAATGGGAAACTAATCTCATGTGAAGAAACAAGGAACCCACTGGGACAGGTGCTCAGAATTTGGTCCATCCTGGGTTTGTCAAGTGTGGAGAGTAGCCTCTCACAGGGGACCATCCATTCCAACTGCAGCTTAAAGATCATAGTACCCAAGGTAGCCTGGCTATCACAGTAATCCCCTCTGTCAAGTGGTCAGTTGTACCCTTTGCCCTGGGATCTTGACCCAGTTCCTCCATTCTCTGGTTCTGTGTATCAAAACTAAGCCCTATATCTTTGCTTGTGTGAACTGTAGCTAAATAAAGGTCTATTACTTTCGGCATTCATTAGCCAGTCTGACTTTTTTACGAGAACTTTTTGAGGACTTGCTAAATCAATGTATGTTTTATTTACCTTTTATTTTCCACTATGAGATGTACCCTAGGACTCCAGGATTGAAGGTCTGGTTTCCTCAGGTAGGAATACTATGGGTTCCAGATACTCTGTGTTCACCAATCCCAAGCAATGCATTTCCTTGTACTAAGTTAGCCAGATGATGCAATACATTCAAGGTATAGGCTCTTATTAGGGCAGGTAGGCAGTGCACTAGATAGAGCCCTGGGTCTAGAGCCAATGAGCCTGAGTTCAAACCTAGTCTCAAACAAATACTAGTAGTGTGAACTGAAGCAAGGCACTTAGTCCTTTTTGCCTCAGTTTCCTCCTCTATAAGATGACCTAGAGAAGGAAATGACAAGCCAGTCTAGCATCTTTGTCAAAAAAAACCCCAATAGGGTCACAAAGAGTTGGACGTGACTGAACCACAAAAAGACACTTGTAGAGCATCCTAGTAAGAGACTTCCCTTCTCAGAACTGTTACTTGGTAAGGTCACTAGTGGGGTGGCTGATTCTTCAGGCATCCAAAGGCTGTCATTGCCCTATAATTCCATCAAGGTAACTGTGGAACTGTTTCATAGCTACTAAAGGAATACAGAAGTATAAACATTTCTCCATACTTTAGTTACACTGTCCCCATTAAAATCTGGAAAGTCTAAACCATTTTCTTGATCCAAATGAGCCATTTCTAATTTGGTTCTCTTTTACAGTCTGCCAATAGGTCACTCAAGATGTGGACCTCTAAAGATTTTACCCAATCTTTATAAGCTGTGAATTCAATCACTCAGAGTCTAAAAGGGGTAAAAAATGCTATAACTTCTTGTTTGTTATATTATTCCCTTTTACATACTATAGTTTCATCAATTGGCTAGAGTGAGGAGGACTTAATTAATGAATACTTCCCTGAAAACACCACCCCAACACCCACCCCCACCATTAGTAAGAATATATTCTTCCTTATCTAGAAAACAAAAGAAAACTTGACCTCTGCCTGTGTCATTTGAATTACCCAGTTGTGGATGCAAGAAAGAACCCAGCCATTCCATTACATTAATGAATGAATGAATAAATGAATGAAAAGGCATTTACTACACTTAGTAAGCACTGGAAATATAAATACACAAGTATATGTATGTGATATATAAATACATATATATGCTATATATTCTTTATATATACACACACTTATTATATACATTCTTCTTTGGCCATCACTTTTCTCTATGCATAGGTCTACACAATTAGAAAACCAGCTCTTTGAGGACAGAGGCTATTTCACACACACACACACACACACACACACACACACACACACACACAAATATATATATGCATGGAGTTATATTGATTTGAATATTATATAAATATAATGCATACTAAATATATGCACATGTAAATAAATAAATAATATAGATAATAAATGCATATTGATTATATGAATTCACATACATGGCTTTCATCGTTCATTTTTTTATTTCATATTTTTATATTTCCTATTTTATATGAGGTAATCTCTCCCCTTCTGGTGAGACAGACATCCTGGATAGATGAGTGGTAGCCAGGAATGAAGCTTTGATCTGTTGTATTACAGAGCTGGTAAACTGATGTATGGTAAACATCTGATGTAAACAGAAACATTCTACCCAGAAACAACTGTACTATTTGATTTCTGTGCTCAGAGCAAGTGAAAATGGGAGTGGAGAGAAAAAAACAAGCACCAGAGGATCCATGGTGGATGGCAGGGAAGACAGCCTAATTAGACTCGTAGATGTTGATTTAAAGTATATGGGGGGGAGGAATTTGAGAGAGAGGATGCAAAGGTCTAGTACCAGTGAACAGAGTCAAGGAAAAGTAAAGCACTTGTAGCAAACAGCTGGTAAGATGGCCTGCATGGATGCCTAGCTGGCTATACAGTTTGGGTATAGCTATTTTTTATAAGCAGAAAAAGCTATATAGTAGATAAAATATTGGAATTAGTTCAAAACTTCCTTCCACACAATTTGGAACTATGCCCAAAGGACTTTAAATGACTGTCTGCCCTTTGACCCAGCCATATCACTGCTGGGTTTGTACCCCAAAGAGATAATAAGGAAAATATTTGTACAAAAATATCTATAGTTGCACTCTTTGTGGTGGCAAAAAAATTGGAAAATGAGGAGATGCCCTTCAATTGGGGAATAGTTGAATAGATTTTTGTATCTGTTGGTGATGGAATACTATTGTGATAAAAGGAATAACAAAGTGGAGGAATTCCATGGGAACTAGAACAACCTCCAGGAATTGATGCAGAACAAAAGGAGCAGAACCAGGAGACATTGTACACAGAGACTGATACACTCTGGCACAATCGAATGTAATTCTTATCTACTAGCAGCAATGCAATGATCCAGGGCAGTTCTGAGGGACTTATGAGAAAGAACACCATCCACATTCAGAGGAAGAACTGTGGGAGTAGAAATGCAAAAGAAAAACATTTGCTTGATCACATGTTTTGATGGGGATATGATTAGGCAAGTAGTCTCTAAGTGATCACTCTATTACAAATATTAATAATATACAAATAGGTCTTGATCAGTGATACATGTAAAACCCAGTTGAATTGTTCATTGGCTACAGGAGGGGGAAGGGAGGAGAGGAGGGAAAGAACTCAAATTATGTAACCATGGGGAAATCTTCTAAATTAATTAATTAAATATTTTTTTCAAAGTGCCATCTACATTCTCCAACTGTGTGATCCTAGGAAGATCACTTAATGTCTATCTACTACAATTTCCCAATCTATAAAATGGGGATAATTATAGCACCTCCCTCCCCAAATTATTGTGATGATAAAATGAGGTAAGAATTATAGTGTTTAGCAAATGTTAAAGCACTCTGTAAATACTAGCTATTACTATTATTTAAAGGCTAACCATGGTCTACTCTCTAGGAGGATAACTAAGAAAAGTGATGAAAGCTTAGTACAACTTGTATATGCCAAGTCTGGAGGGTCATTGTTAATCTTCCTCCATGGTGTCTTGAAAATCATTAACTTGAAGCTCTGCAATTCCCCTGTGGGAGCTCAAATCTATTAGCATCATCTGTCCCAAACCCCTCTCCTCCCCAAAATCTCTAGTCCTCCTGAGCCTCCATCCATGGGTTCTTCACTTTAGGACTTATGCCTTCCTTTGTGGGACTTGAGACCACTGCTCTGAGCTTTCACTGACCAGTCTGGCTCTTGGGAAATCTCCTGTGTCTCTACACTGCTGAAAAAGAACAGGGAAATGCACTTCAGAAGGGAGTGCAAGCATCTGGATCTCACTCCTTATACCTAGAAGACATCTCCTCTGAGACCAGTGATATTTGGGAAATAATCAGGGATGGATATCACAAAGGATAAATACCAAAAATAAATAAATAAATAAATAAAATACCCAAAAGGCTAGAAGTAGAGTGGGAAACAGGAAGAAAATGATAGTTAATATTTCTAAAACAAAGACTTTTTTAAAACTCCAGCAATTTCAGATCCATAGACCTATGTTCTCATCTTGATTATTATTTTGCAGAGAGGCTACTCACCTATTGATGGCACCCATGATGAAAAAAATGAGCAAGGAGGAAGAGACTAACCTCTGCTCACAACAATCCTACAAGATCCGTGCTCTTATTATCCCCATTTTATAGCTGAAGAAATTGAGGGAAATAAGCAATTTTACCAAGGTCATAGGCAACTAGTCAGGATCTGAGTTCAAATTTGAATTCGGCTCTTTCTCATTTCACGCCCAAAATCCTATATACTACACCACCTGCCTGTCTAGAAGGAAGGAAGGACTTCCAGAGAATTTTCTACAAAAGACCACATCTTGAAAGTCACCTATCTGACTAAAAAATAGAAAACCACAAGATCTTGCTGAGTTTACTGTTTGTTGATTCCACATACCCTCACACACACATACATATACATACAATGAGGGTAGAAAGGAAAAAACCTAACTTTAAAGGCTCTTGTTCAAAGGTTTTCTCTCACATATGGGTCAGAGTGCTATAAAACTCCTCAGTGTATACAATGACAGATATAACTTTGTTCAAGTATTTTAGGATTTCCCATAGAAAAGTAACACATAAAGTGTTTGTAACAATCATGGAACATACCCTGTTCAGAGTCCAGAGGGAAAAAAGATATAAAAATGGTTAAATGCTATAGATGTTCATTTGAGAATAACATTGTGCTGATTGTGGTGTCATAAATGATACTGCTAATTTGGAATTATACTTAACGAGTTATAAAATTGTGTACACCCTTAGACCCAACCAAACCAGTGTTGGGTCTGCTGCTCAAGAAAATCAGGGAAAATGGAAAAGAAACTATGTTCCAAAATATTCATCACAGCTCTCTATGTGGTAACAAAGAACTGGAAATTGAGGGGATGTTTATCCATTGGGGAAATGACTGAACAAATTGTGGTGTATGATTGTGATGGAATACTACTACACCACAAGAAACAATGAGCAGGCTAATTTTAATTAAATTTGGAAAGAACTACATGGAGTAATGAACAGCAAAATGAGTAGAACCAAGAGAATATCATACACAGCTATGGAATAAATTCTTGTCTTTTAAACCCTTACTTTCCATCTTAGAATCAATATCATATTTTGGTTCCAAGGCAGAAGAGCTAAGCAATGGGAATTAAGTGACTTGCCCACATTCAGAGATCTAGGAAATGTCTGAGGTCACATTTGAACCAGGACCTCCTATTTCTAGGCCTGACTCTAAATCCACTGAGCTATCTAACTGCCCTCAACAGAGTTAATTCTTGAAGAATAAATTATGAATGTTACCTCTAAAGTGTGAACTGAAAAGGATAAATATAAAAGACCTAACTTTTATGAGCATGTCAATCTCCTGGATGATGCTAATTGTGATGCAGTGGAGGGAGACAAGGGCTGAGACATCCTTAGATAAATTCTATTAATAATAAAGGAATTAAAATAAAAAAAACATCAAAATAACTATACAAAGTTATGAAGAGTGGAAGGAGAAGAAGCAAGAGAACATTATATCAAAAGAAAAGCAATATAATACTTGAATTTTTCCTTCTCTTCTTTTTTTTGTACTTGAAATAAATGGAATTATTATTAATGTTTTTAAAGGATAAGTTTATAATATCCATTAGCCATAATATCAGTGCATACCCAAAAGCTTTAAACAATAGAAACCTACCATTGATTTTTAAATATTATGGGACTTTTATTAATGGTTGTGTCTGATTCCAAAAGAAGGGATTTCAAAAGAGTATAGTGCCAAGAAGCACAAGATCCAGGAATCCACCAATCCCTGGGGGATTAATAAGAATCTGAGCCAAGACAAAGGACTTGTTTGGGATTTGAAGAAGTGGATATTTGACAACATCAGATGCTGGACTCCTCCATGCCACATTCTGACAAGTACCTAAGACCAAAGGTACCATCAGAACAAGGAATCATATTTCCCTTTTACATCAGAATCTAGTCCCTTTTTCTCTTTTATAATATGGCAATTTTCAGTCCTGGCTACCATTGGGTAAGTGCAGTATTGCTGTATTTGTCCTGTAGGTTTGTAGGACATAAATCCTTTTTAATTGGGTCTTGTTAGTGATCCAAGGACTTATTACAAGTTTGTTTATTCTTTTTTGCTTATAATTTTATTATTAGTATGGACTGATCCCGGTGTTGGTCAGCACCCTCCTCAGGGGGAGGGGGGGTTGTATAACTATCCCAAAATTCAGAATTTGAAATCTTTTAGAGGAATTTTAGGAAAAGAACCTTACCAACACCTCGAATCAGGAAGACTAATCTTTTGAAGAGGGTGCCATGGAGATGCCTGAGGAAACCACAGGCTGCATCAAGAGATCCAGAATGAACTGAACTAAAGGGTGTTGAACACATTTATTCTGAATGTAAACTCTTTTGACAAAGGTAACTGCCCCCTAATTGGCTTTTTTTGTCTATGCATCTATTAATTATTGTTTCTCTTTTCTTCCTTTTCTATTTCTGTCTTGTTTCCAGGTTGCTGTAATTTACCCTTAGAAAGGGCAATATTTTATACACCTTTAGTGGGAGAATCCTTAGAGATATATGTTGGTTATTTGAAATGATTCATTGGGGAGACTAAGCATGTTAATCTCCCAAAGCCCCAATTGAGGAGATTTCAACATGCTTGTCTCCCAATAGAATCGGGGGGGGGGGATTGTGAAAAGGGAATTTGTATTTTGACTTGATCAATCAGAGATTTAGACTTCCCTTCCATTTGTTTTGAATTTGGGTCAATCAGCAACTAGGGTATTGATCCCATAGGCACTGTCCCCGAGGTGGTGCCAGGCTAACTGAGAAATTGTGATTGGTTCCTGGGGAGTAATGTAAGAGAACTAGTGGGTGTAGTAAGGATTTATAAGATGATACCTAGGAGGAAGCTGGGGGGGGGGGAGGTGTTTTCTAAGGCTGAGATTTGGAGACAGACACTGAGTTGTTAGGCTCTGAATTATTAGGCTAGGAAATTCTTCACTTTCTATCTATATTTCTCTCTTATTTTCTTTTTCTTACTAATAAATCTAGCTATTAACAATCTTGTGACTTATGGGTTAATTATAATTTTGCGACCACCCATTCTAATCATTACATTAAGCAACAAAAATATTGCTTGAAGAATGACTTGTTTAAGTGATAACATTTGTACAAGCCAGTGAAATTGCTTGTTGGCTCTGGGAGGGGGCAGGGAAGAGGAGAGGAAAGAAAATGAATCATGTAAATATGGAAAAACATTTTTTTAAATAAATGAAAAAAAGAATGACTTGTTTATGCCCACCTCCACAGAAAAAAGTAACAAACAGAAATAAAAGAACAGTTTTATATATACATATATCTTTTTATAAAATGATGCCTTCTTTAATGGGAGAAAGGAAGAGAGGGTGATACGTAGGTATTTTAATGTAAGAAACAAACAAATCAGTTAAAATTTAAAAATTTATACTACCAAATCATTTCATTTCCAGGCTAAAAGCCCCCAGTTCTTTCCATATAACCATTTTTTATGATCTCACAGCCCTACATACTAGGGGTTCATAACTTTTTTGTGTGTGTCATGGACCCTTTGGCAATCTGTTGAAACTAATGAACCCCTTCTCAGAAAAAGGCTTTTGAGTGAAACAAAATAAAATACATAGGATTACAAAGGAAACTCATTATGTTTACATATAGTCATCATAATATTTTTAAAAACAAGGTCATGACACTACATAGCTGGGTGACCCTGGACAAGTCACTTGACACCCATTGCCTAGATCTTACCATTCTTCTGCCTTGGAACCAGTAATGAGTATTGATTCTAAGATGGAAGGTAAGGGTTTCAAAAACAAAAACAAAAGCAAACAAGCAAAATAACAAGGTCATGCACCCAAGTTCTGAACCACCGAACCATATTTTTCATCTGTCTCTGGATACACATTAGCTTATTATCCTTCTAGAAAATGTAGCATCTTGTGCTGAACATATTATTCTAGTTAAACTTTGAGTAAGGCAGAGTTCAGTGAGACTACCACTGCCCTCTTCTTAGGTCCTATGTCTCTCAATGCAGCCTGAGATCACACCGTATTCTTTGGTTGCCATATTGTACCATTGGCCCATCAGTAATGAAGCCCTCAGAATATTTTTAGAACTCTTCTCTAGTCATGACTTCTCTATCTTCTATTTGTGAAAATAATTTCAAACTACAATTGTAAGATTTTATATTTACTTTTCTTAGTAGAAGGGAATCAGCCTGACTTATGAAAATTAATAGCAATAACTTGGTTATGACTTAAGAGGGACAAGAAAGATGCCTTCAAGGACCTGAACCCTGTTATGAGTAACAGAGATTAGGCTTATTCTCCTTGACTGTGTAGAGCAAAACTAGGAACAGAGTTAAGGGCAGAAAAGCATATTTCATCTCAGTATAGTGAAAAGTAGCCTAGCAAATATGGAATGAGCTGCCTCAAGAGGTAGTGGCTTGCCCTTCCCTAAAAGTCTTCAAATGGAACCTATTCCCACTTTTGGGGGAATGTGTAGAAGGAATTCTTCATCTAGATCTAGTAAGACTGAATGCCATCTAAGATCCTGTCTAGGTTTTATATTCTGTATCTTTATGGTATTGGCTCAAAGTAATATAGAATGTTTTACAAGAGGATAGCATGAAGAACTTAGGTGATAGTTCTGCTTGATTTCCAAAGATCAAAGGATCATATGATTGGAAGGATGTTTTATTATATGGTCCAGGACTCTCCCTGAAGGATGAAAAAACTGAGATGCACAGCATAAAAGGAAATCCTTTACAGAAACAGGTATACTTAATAGAAGCAGAGGTGTGATTTGAACCCAAGTTCTTTAAACATAAATGCATTACTCTTTGCTATGCCATGCATGTCATCTTTGAGTTTGGCTGGTAGATATATACTTTCAATAACACAAAAATGTCCAAGCTAGAGTCAACTGAACACATCTGGTCCAACTCCTACCTTTGACTGACTGATGGAGAACTTGAGACTCAAAGAAATGAAGAGACTTGTCCCAAACCACAGAAATAAGAGAAGAGAAAGGATTTTTATTCATTTTTTCTGACTCCAAATTTACTACTCCATTTATTAATCAGGAATGTGATTCAATAAATCTAACATTTCCCAGACTTTGTCCCCTTTAAGTAAATGTTTTAATCCATTATTTTATTTATTGTTTTTTGTTCAAGTAAATATATACCCTACTTATTTAGTTGATGAGTCATTCTCTCTGTTGTGTTTGTCCCTTATTGACTTCAGTTTTAATCAACCTTTTTCTTTCCTGAAAGTCTAACAGCATCCCTAAAGCAGTAAGAAACCCAGTTTGGCCAGCCAAAAGGGAATGTCTATAATTCTGCTCAGTGTGTTGGGAACAGAGATTGATAGATGAGGAACTAGCTGTTCCAATGCAGTGTTTTGCAGTCAGTTAAGTTATTCAGGCCTTTGAGCTATGATATGAAATGGAAAACCATCCCTGGCACCATGCTATTTATGTTTTGTATTTTATTTGGAATATCATTAATATTTTAATCAAAGCCTTTGCTAGTACAATTTTAAAAGGTTTGTTGCATTTTTGTACATGATTTGTGCCTCGAGGCCAACATTATTCTCCCCTTCCACAACTATACATATCCATTTCCTGAATCTTGCATGCATGAGCAGCAGACATTTGTTAAATCATCTAGAAGTTATGTTAGCTTTTATAATAACGTTGTTTTAAATTCAACTTGTGGTCCACTCTGACTCCTAAAGGCAGTATGGCTGCTTTAAAAAAAAAGTCATGTTGCAAAAGTATATTTCCTTTTTTGACAGGGTTACTGGCCTGGCACATCAGATGTGAGATGCTGTAGATATTGTTTACCAAGAATTCAGTGAAGCATTTGACAAAGTTTCTTCCTCATGCTCTTCTTGTGGCCAGGATAAAGTCATGTGGGCAAGATGATAAATGGTGCTGTTAGGTGGTTTTAGAACTGGTTGAATGGCTCAACCCAAAGAGTAGTCATCTATGGGTCATTGTCAACCTGAAGGGAGGTCTCAAGTGAAATGTCAAAGGGGCCTGTCCATGGTCCTTTTCAGTTCAATGCTTTTATCAGTGACTTGGATAAAGAGATAGGAGGGCATATCGGTCAAATTTACAGATGGTACAAAACTACATACTTAACACTTTAGATGATAAATCTTGAGCCCAAAAGATCTCAAAAATCTAGAACAATGGACCAAAGCAAATTATGCAAAATAGAAAAGGAAGAAATGTAAAAGGTCTTAAAAAACATTCAAATAGGGACTGTATCATATTTGTTTTTGTATTCCCAGGACCTAGCATAACGCCTTACTTGTAATAGGCACTTAAAACAAGTTTGTCAAATGAATGAAAAGTTCAAGCCTCAGTAGTATGGGAAGAACCATTTGTATGAAAAAGACATGTCAGTAGAAGGGAAAGTTTCATAAAGTAGAAACTAAAAACAAGTTAATGGCAAAATATTGCAATAAAAAAAGCTGATGTAATTTTAGGCTGCATAAATAGCAGTTTTTTTATTTAGGTACAGGTTAGATTCGATGATCTGTGTTTGTTTTTAGAACTAAAGTTTGAAGATTCTTCTAATAGTCACCTTTCAATTAAATAAATTACTTTTTCCCCCTCTTAAAACTCTTACCTTCTGTCTTAGAATCAAAATCTAGTATCGATTTGGTAGCAGAAGAGTGGTAAAGTCTAGGCCAGTGGAGTTAAGTGATTTTGTCCAGGGTCACATACCTAGGAAGTGTCTGAGGCCAGAATTGAACCTAAAACCTCAGGTCCTCAAGCCTGGCTTTCTATCTACTGAGCCACTGAGCTGACCCTTTTAGTTTACTTTTACAATTTATTTTAAATTTACTAAGTCTTCTCTCCAACAGAACGGTAGAAATGGGCTAAGTGTTATTACCCCAAATATAGAAGTAATTTTTATAAGTCTTGGAGAGGTTACATGTCTTGCCCATAATTATGCACAGTCAGAATGTCAGTGAAACCCAGGTCTCCTAACTTCAAATCCAGTTTATTTCTGCAGTGTGTCTACTCAACAATTTCTGCCTTATAATTATACAGCTTATTCCCACCCCAAAAAACATACCACCCAATATTTATCCCCATTTAGTTGTAATCTGCTGGTTTTATGTTCATTTTATTTTTCTCATTGGCATGAACTATTTGGTTGTATTCCAAAATGCCTTTGTCAACAGTGTCCCTTTGTACTCATTTACTATTAGGACAGATGGAGTAGGTTATAAAAAAAAAAAAAAACACTCTGAAGCCATAAAATTTTCACTACAAACATAAGGTTATGTAGCAAGAAAGGAGATGGGATTGCTAGGTGTAGCTCCAGCTCTGCCATTAATTCACCAGGTAACCTTAAGTAAACTACTTCCTTTTCTGCATCATAATTTCCTATTATAAAATTAAAGGATGGGGCTAGGGGCGCTCTGCAGGCCCCTCCTGGCTCTAACATTCAGCATCACATGAAATTCAGAGTGAAAAGTAAAAGTAGCATCAAGAGCACAGTGGAGCTGATGAAGAACCCTTTCCAGAGCACACCTGACCACTGGTTATCCAACCTTTGCTCGAAGACCTCCAGTGAGGGGAACCTATCACCTCCTTTATTATTCTTTTATACCTTTTTTGATGTTTTCTTTTTACATTACAAATATTTATGATTACCTCTGCTCCCATCAGAGAAGACTCTTGTAACAAAGGAAAATGGAGTAAAGCTAAAAATTTATCTGAAAGTGCTTGCAACATTTCACATCTGAGCACCCCCATCTATTAAAAATATTAACAGAAATATGTTTTCTTTCCTTCACAACCCAATCCAAAAACACAAATACCCTTTATAGAACAAATATCCATCATCAAGTAAAACAAATTCTTCCAGTGACTGTAAACAAACATTTATATATATTTTTGTTGGTTAGTAATTTCAGTCGTGTCCAATCCATCTTGACCCCATTTGGGGTTTTCTTGGTAAAGATATTGTAGTAGTTTCCAATTTTCTTCTCCAGTTCATTTTACAGATGAGAAAACTGAGGCAAACAGGATTAAATGATTTGCCTAGGGTCACACTGCTAATAAGCGTCTGAAGCCAAATTGGAACTCTGGTCTTTCTGACTGTAGGATCAGTACTCTAGCCACTGAACTACCTAGACAAATAAATAACTACATATATATATATATATATATATATATATATACATATGTCTAAATACATATATGATATACATATTCCCTATTTATTTACTGGTACATCATCATTCTCTGTTATGTTTACCCTCTATTAGCTTCAGTTTTAATCAACCTTTTCTTTCTTTAAATACACTCCTACACCCCATATATATTTTATTATTATATATTATATTTTTATTATATATTATTATATCATATGTAATTTTATTATATATGTAATAAAATCTATAGGAAGAGATGGAAAGATATATTTCATTTAAAGTGACTACAGAATAGTGTCATATTATCAGTATGATGGAGGACTCACATTTTCTTAGATTCCCAGGACTTCTCAAATCTCTCTAAAACAAAAATTTTGTGCCAAAGACAAAGCAACTTCAGCTGTCTTCACTGGCAAGGACACCAAGGAACCAAAATAATGTTAAAAACAAACAAAACCATAAACTGATACTTACTCTGAGCTCCCTCAGCACCTTCACCCTTTCCAATCACACTCTGAAAGGGAGAAAGCCTGCCCTAACTGACCCAACTCATGGGGCCTACAATAAAACTCAACCCTACACCCTGGTCCCTCCTGCAGATGTGCCAAGAAAGGTGCCCTTTCCAATGCCGTGGAGATTCAGGCTCCTGGTTGTAGATGTTTCCTAGCCTCTAAACAGATAGCCCTGGGGGCAGCATTCTGTGATATGAACGCTCTCTGTAAGAGAGTGGAGGAACAGAGGGAAAAGGGGAAGACCATTTTCTTGCACTTAAAAAATTGATTTTTTGAACCCAAGTCAAGACTTTATATTGATTGCTGTTCAATTTCATCTCATTTGATTGAGAACTTTTCAAACCCTTTAACATTGTGTTAATTATCCCTCCAAGCTTCAAGGCATTCTCTGACCTAGTAGAAATTTCATTATCCCACATTTTAATTATTCTTTTCCTATAAGCATTATTCCTCAAGTAGAACATATATACCCCTTGCAGGAAGGAACTCATCTTATACTTACTGTGTGCTAGTTGCTTACTGTAAATCCAACTAGCACATAATGAGGCCGCTAGTCGTGATTGGAGAAGCACAATAGCCATATTACTGAAGTGTTTTAAGGTTACCCAAAGGTTTCCATGAGGTTGACATGTATATATTTATTTAATAATTAACAATTATTTAATAATTAATATTAATTATGTTGCAAATATAATTTATAAATATAGAAATGAATATAATTATTAATTTTAAAATTAATTAAAGAATAAATAAAAATACATTTATAATGAAAAGTATTATGACTTCCATTTCATAGTTGATAAAATGGAGCCTCAGAGAGGTTAAGACAGTTGGCCAGGCACACACACACTGCTCCGGAGCACCAGAGCTAATATTGAAACCTTGACTTGCTTGAGTCCAAGGATGCCAGGATCACATCTGCTCTCCTATAGAATTCTAAAAATGAAGCTCCTAAGACAAAATGGAATGATGTACTGCTGAGTATGTAATATCACCTTTTTGAAATACTGCACGGAAAGCCAAATATGTCCTCCAAAGGTTCCTTCCTAGAGCCAAGAAAGTTCTATTGTAAGAAAGAGACAGAATCAGTCCCATCTGGAAGTTTTAAATACCAGGGGCTTGTTTTCTACATGCCAGATTCAGCATGAGTCCTGTACTTACTAATATTCCTTATGTGCCTAAAAGTGCATTAGTTTAAAAAAGGAAATCTTTTGTGAGTATGAGAAAATACTTATTTATATTGCAGACAACTCTAGAGCCTTCTTTAGCCCCACCTCTCCTTTCCCAATCTATTAGGTATTTAGAACCAGGGATATGCCAAGAACTAGCTCAAACTGGTTTAAGAGAATTGATTGTTCAAGTTTCAGTGTAGGGACAGCTAAGTGGCTCAATGAATTGAGAGTCAGGCCTATAGACACAAGAGGTTCCAAGTTCAAATTTGGTCTTAGACATTTCTTAGCTGTAAGATCCTGGGTGAGTCATGTAACTTACATTGCCCACCCCTTACTGCTCTTCTGCTTTAGATAATATATATTAATTATTTATGGAATATATATGTTACACACATGTAATATATATACTATATTATTCGGTATTGATTCAGAGACAGCAGAGGAAGAGTTAATTTCCCCCCCCATGTAAATATTTGCATCTTGGAAATTAATAAATGCTACATACTGAGGCCTGATTTATTGTTTTGTTGATTGTCTGAACTTAAGACCATAAAAGGAAAAAAATATTAATAATGAAGATTAAACTGAAAAGTTCACTCTGAGTACATTCACTTTTTCAGAGACAATTATTAACCATTTCCCAGCATTCCCTGGCTTAGAACTCACTCTGGAAGCTCTTCTACAACAGTGTCCAGGGACCTCGGCCTCTTTCCAGATTCTCTTTCTTTGTCCCAGTCTTAGAATTCCATGAATTATTTCATAATGATAGAGCCCAGGACAAGCATGATTCAGCTTCCAAGTAGAAGACAGGTCAGGATATGCAAAAATGTATGTGGCAGAAGGAAAATCCTGCCTGTTCAAGGAAGGGTTCTTAGAATGGGGTCAATGAACTTGGCCTTTTAAAATATATATTTGTGGGTCTTGTTGATTTGGGTATATGTTTTGGGGTTTGGGCTTTTATAAGATTATTTACTTACAAAAATGGATAATAATAGAAATATGTTTTATGTGATAATACATGTATAACCCAGACTGAACTGCTCACCAGCTCCAGGAGGGGAGAGGAAGGAGGGGAGGGAGACAATTTGGATCATGCAACTTCAGAAAACTGATGTGGAAACTTACATGTAATCGGAAAATAAAATACATTTTGAAAACATTTGTGAGTAACAAATGAATAAATAATCTAATGTTTACAATATACAAAATAAATATCTACACATATACATGTAGATATAATTTGGAAGCAACTCGTGGCACAATGAAAATAGAACTGGTCCTAGAGTCAAAAAGACTTGAGTTCAAATCTGGTCTCAGATACTAGCTACATGATCTTGGACTAGTCATTTAGGTTCTGTTTGTCTCCATTTTCTCAACTGTAAAATAGAAATAGTAATAGCATTTACTTCACAGGGTTGATGTGAGGATCAAATAGGATAATAATTGTAAAGTGCTTTATACAACACCTGGCACATCCTTTAACTAATTATTTCAAATTTATCCTAGATAGGACATGTTTGTAAATGGTTGTTTGAGTGTTGTCTCCCCTAGTAGACTATGAGATCTTTGAGAGCAAGGACTGCTTTCACTTTTCTTCGTAACACCAGGGATGAATGTGGTGTCTGGCACATAGTAGTTATCTAATGTTTATTGACCGATTGCTAACTATATTTTCATTTAACTAGCTTCTTTAGTGACCAAAATATAAAAATACAATTATCAGTATTTATATGTATTTTATTTTATGCATTTAAAAACATGATTTGGAGATTCTGTTTCATTTGAATTTTGAAGTCATGGATCCAGTTGTTTTTATAGCTAAGCCTTAGAGACAAGGGGATACACTCTGGGCATGGGACACTGCTAAGGCAAAACCATTGGAGTTGGAGGGCCCCGCATGAGGAACAGCAAGAAGGCTGTTTGGTAGGAAGGGCATTAATTAAATAGAAATAACCCAGGAAAGATCTGGTCCCTCTATTGCGGAATATATCCCAGCTTGTTTATATTTTTCAGAATTTCTAGACATCATTCTAGGAAAAGCATAAACAAGCTGGGATATGTCCTCAATAGAGTGACCAGAATGACAGAAGAATTGGACATGCCATTTAAGAATTGGGTGGCCTAACTGGGGACAGCTGGGCTAGAGAAGAGAAAATTAGAGTAGAGGGTTTATCTGTTTTCAAGTGTTTGGAGTGTTCTCAAGTAGAATTCATTACACCTGGTCTGGTTTGCTGGGCCCCAAATTACAAAGGAAGGGACAAAAGTCACAGAAATCCTTGTTTTGAAGTAAGGAAGACTTTCCTAATATTTAGTGGTAACCAGATATGGGGCAGACTGCCTTAGAAGCAATGGGTTCTCTCTCACTGGGAACCTTTAAACTGAGATTTGATGATCACATATTTATGATTTCCAGAGGTGATTATTATTCAGGTACATGTTGGACCAGATGGCCTCTGAGCTGCCTTCCAAAAGATTTTATGACAAAGCATCTAATGAAATTATAGTGAAAATTAATGGGAAAATCCAAAAGGCAATATGGTACACTGGGGAAATGACTCCCAGCTCTGTAACTAACTCATTGTGTGACCCAGTGTAATCCAAGGAACATTTAGTAAGCGCCTAGTACATGTTGGGCACTGGGCATATAATTAAAAAAACAAACAAACAACACCTCATCTTCCTTCTTAGAATTATATATTGGTTCCAAAGCATGAGTGGTCAGGGCTAAGCAATGGGAGTTAAGTAACTTGCCCAGGTTTACATAGGTAGGAAGTGTCTGAGGCCAAATTTGAACCCAGGACCTCTGGTCTCTGAGCCTTGCTCTCAATCCAAAATAAGCAGTCCCTCCAGCAGCCCCCAGAATAAATTAAATAATTAACAACCAACTAGTTTAAACAATTAATTAAAATTTAATTTAATTAAAATTAAGAATTAATAAAAAGGGCAGTCTTTGCCCTCTAGGAGCTCACCATCTAATGGAAGGAGAGAGCATCAGAATGATGCAGGATGGTGGTAGGAACAACAGCAGGAGGTAGCTGGGCATTCTGTTCTATGGAATTAAAACCAGGAAGAACAGCAGCTGCAAAGAAGAGTGAGCCAAAATGTCTCGTTTCTGCCTTCTGTAAAGAAAGCCATTGGGAGGAGATCGACAGCCCCCTCTCCAGGGAGGCCAGTGAAGGCTTTAGTTAACAGCATGATGGTGACAGTGATGGGAATGAACTTAAAGTCTTGGGAGAGTTGAAACTGGCTGACCTGAATTCTTAGCCTTTTGTTTTTCCATCAATTAATTAGGTTGGTCTTAAGAGAATCTCTAAGGCACTTCCTAATGAAGTGCATGTGTGCAGCGTACCCAGAGCCGAACTTGGAGCCGGAGGCGGGGGGGGGGGGGGGGGGGGGGGGGGGAAGGGGTTCCAGCCTTCCCGTGGAGGTACATGGCTCCTGTGCTGGCCCATCTCGCGGGAGTAGTTACGAGAGTTCCTAGCCTGGCGCCTGGCGCCAGAGAGACTCACCATCCTGGGGTCCAAGAAGCGCCAAGACACTGACTCACCATGTGACTCTGAACCATCTTGAACCATCTCGGCCTCCATTGCTTTCTCAGCTGTAAAATGAGCTGGACAAGGAAAGGGTGAACCACTTCCGTATCACTGTCAAGAACACCCCAAAAGTGGTCAAAAGAGAGTCAGACACACGCAGACAGAACGAAGATTCTCCGTTCTCCCGATAAGGCTGTTTTTGCAACTACATCCTTAAGAGGAAGTTCTTCCCCAGATCTGTGCCACAATCAATTCAGATTTAGTTCCCATCGCAGTCCCTATATTATTTACAAAAATAATAATAACTGTTATTATTATTTAATGGATTTACCTACAACTTTTTAAGAATATAAGCGGGATATAAAAACAAGTGTACTTGTCAAGACTTTCTTGCATTACTGCTGGGTCTGTACCCCAAAGAGATAATGGACAAAAAGACTTGTACAAAAATATTCATAGCTGCGCTCTTTGCCGTGGCCAAAAATTGGAAAACGAGGGGATGCTCTTCCATTGGGGAATGGCTGAACAAATTGTGGTATCTGTTGGCGATGGAATACTATTGTGCTAAAAGGAATAATAAAGTGGAGGAGTTCCATGGAGACTGGAACAACCTCCAGGAAGTGATGCAGAGCGAGAGGAGCAGAACCAGGAGAACATTGTACACAGAGACTAATACACTGTGGTATAATCGAACGTAATGTACTTCTCCATTAGTGGCGGTGTAATGTCCCTGAACAATCTGCAGGGATTCAGGAGAAAAAACACCATTCATAAGCAAAGGATAAACTTTGGGAGTGGAAACACCAAGGAAAAGCAACTGCCTGACTACAATGGCTGAGGGGACATGACAGAGGAGAGACTCTAAACAAACACTCTAATGCAAATTCCAACAACAGGGAAATGGGTTCGAATCAAGAACACATGTGATACCCAGTGGAATCACGAGTTGGCTATGGGGGGGTGGGAGGGAGGAAAAGAAAATGATCTTTGTCTTTAATGAATAATGCATGGAAATGATCAAATAGTAATAATATTATAAAATACTATAAAATAGTATTTTATAATACTATTAAAAAAAAAAAGACTTTCTTGCATTGTATTGCATTACATTTCTAGATCCTGGGCACAAAGACTTTTTTCCTGTTTTTGAAACAGAACAAACAACCCCCCTCAACCCCATTCCCTTAGAGGCAAAAGGAATGCACAGGATAAAAGTTCCAGTTCTCCTAATTAGGAGTCAGGTGAGCTTTGGGCGAGTCCTCCCAGATCACTGGATTTCCAATCCCTGATTGGATGTGATCACTTTTTTGTTCCACCCTGGCTTTAAAATGGAATGTTTCTAGGGTGGGGGGACAGACCTGCTTCTATTTTAAATATTCTTATCATTGCCACAAAGTGCCTCATTTCCAATCCTTCTCCTGAATTAAATCTTTAAAATTGAGTGGTAACAAAACTGGATAAGAGATGAGACCGGATTCGAATCCCAGGCACTGGGGAGAGTGGGCTGGGCTGGGCTGGAGAGTCTGGAGGCCAGAATGGGCTATTGATTCAGGATCTTCTTTGCTGGATGACCTGGAGCAAGAAAGGTAACCTCCCAGGCCATTTCCTCATCTGTTTAAATGGGATCCTAAAGGAATATATTTCACAGAGTTAAGTTTAATCAAGTGACAACATATGTGAAGCACCACACCATCCTTAAAACACTACATAATGGCAGTTACTACCATTATTATTAACAATTAACTAATTATTACTAATATATTGTATGTAAATAATATTAATGATTTTAAAGGTTAATTTTTAATTTAAATTTAAGCTGCTCCAGCACAGGGGACAGCTGGGTGGCTGAGTTGACTGAGAGCCAGGCCTAGAGACTAGAGGTCTTGGGTTCAAATACAACTTCAGATACTTCCTTACTGTGTGACCCTGGACAAGTCACTTCACCCCCACTGCCTAGCCATTCCTGTTCTTCTGCCCTTGTCACAGAACTAATATACATTATTGATTCTAAGATGAAAGGTAAGTGTTTAAATAATTATAATAATAATTAGCTATGTGTGGGGTGGCTAAGTACCACACCTGGAGTTGGGGATATAGGTACAAATCTGGCCTACCTGGACAAGTTATTTAACTTGATTGCCTAGCCCTTTCCCTTCTTCTGTCTTAGAATTGATACTAAGACAGAAGGTGAGGATTAAAAAAAAAATTAGTTGTGTGACCTTGGGCACGCCATGTTCCTCTGTGACTCAGTTTCCTCATTTGTAAAAAGCAGTGGAGTAGCCAACTTCCAAGGCCCTCTCTGGAATGAAAACATTTCAGAAGTCTATGAAATGATTCTGAAAAAAAATGTGCTTATACATTCAGAAGAGAAAATAATAGAGGAACAGAGAAGTTATATATTTCCATGTTTTATTTTCCACTTGAGAAAAAACAATATTATATATACATACTCTAAGTCAAATATTCACCCCACAACTTGAGTAGGAAGAAGCATGTAGAAAAGCTTTTAGAGGGAGAGGTCTGTAACTTGGTTTTCCACTACTGGGGCCAGGGAAGGGGAAGATTCAAAGGCAGACATGACCTTTTTTGGCACTGATACCCAGAAGCCCTGGCAGGGTGTTTCTGAGATTCCTGCCCTCTCTGAAGAGCAGGCTGAAGCCTTTCAAAGGCCCGGCAGACAATGGGCAGCTGCCCATCTACAAAAAGCTGAGGACCAGGAGGCTCTAACCTGATGGGTGGGGAGGACCAGCAGGGAGTAGGAGCTTGTAAAACACTCAATTTTCTGAAAACTTGTAAACACTGTGTTGGTGATCTTTGAAAACAATCAATGGAGTTTTCTCTCTTGCAGGACACATGGGCAGATCTTGGTGCAGAATCCTGGCATTCAACGGAAACAATAAATATCCAGTCACAGCAGATGGAGCCACAGTATCGCCCTTGAGAGATTCCCACCAGAACGGGCCTAGGAGAACTGGCCTAGGACCTGGAACAGCCGGAGCAGCTGGAGACTCTGGAGGGAGAAAGATTTGGCTTCACCACATCTGTTTCCACCGACTGTGTCAGGTCACTCTCATTGGCCAGTATGTGCTTCACCAGGCACCTGGAGGCTTCATCAATGTTTATATTTTCCTAGAGGGAAAAAGAGAACAGACATTGGCTTGGGCTAGGTCCTGAGATGACTCTGAGACCTGTGCGAGTGAGCTGTGAGCCTTAGGGACTAATGGAGAAAGCCCTTTGCTCAACAACTTCAAAATCTTCCCCACTTCCTTCTTCATTCTAGTCCACTTTTCCCATGAAAAACATTCCCCATTATAGATTTTCAATTCAACGAAGGCTACAATGAGCTCAGTAATAGTGATAAAAAGTCAGTATAGCACAGAACCTCCTCTCAGGGAGGTTAATAAGGAAAATGTTACATATTTATTATTAAAAAAGGAAATTATCAAATAATTAATTAAATAATTAATTAATAAACAATTATACAATAATTAAATAATTAATTAATTAAATTATTAAATAAAAAATTATTAAATAAGGAAAATGTTACATATTTATTATTAAATAAATAAATGTATTCTTTAATATTATTTTAATAAGTAAATAGCAATAATTACTTAATAAATTTGTTTTTGTTTATATTTATTTATTATTATATATTTAAATAAGTGTCTAAAAGGGCTTGAAAGTTTTGGGCCAGTGATGAATAAGATTTAGATGGCAAACGGGCTGTAGGCCCAAATGGTAGGCCTGACCTGCAGCTGAAAGTCCAAATGCTATCTGATTGATATATACGATGATAAAAATTTTTTTTCTTTTTTTTTGGTTTATTGATCTTTTAAATAAAAGAGAAAGGGAGAAGGACCAGCAAAGAAGAGTCCCTAAACTAAATCCTCTGGATTCTCCTCCCTCTGGCCTGCAGGCCTCTCACAAAACTGTCTTCCGTCTCTTCTGGCTGCCTTTCCTACTCTATCTGAAACCTTTCACTATCTAACTTCCTGACCTATTGAGCTATCCTCCAACTTGATGGTGGACAAGTTAATAGTTCATCAGAAGTTGATAGGGTTGAACTCTTGTCAAGTTCACCCTCTTGAGGTCTGAGCCAAGATGGCTCCAGGCCTTTCTCTCACAG
Source organism: Monodelphis domestica (assembly GCF_027887165.1). NCBI lineage: Eukaryota > Metazoa > Chordata > Mammalia > Didelphimorphia > Didelphidae > Monodelphis > Monodelphis domestica. The sequence continues at coordinate 326,347,291 of NC_077230.1, read as the reverse complement.
ACGGGTCACTGGGCAAGTTTCTTTTCCGCTGTCACAAAACCACTTTGGATACCAGATCTCAGGAACTCAGATGGATAGTATGGAGACAAGGTTGGCAGGATCTCAAGACACAGTATCCCTCAATGGCTTGCCATAGGAAGGAGGGAATCAATGGCTTCCTCCAGAGACAGGCAGGTAAACCCACAGGAAGTAACCCTTCCAGTCTCCTCCAAAGGAAAGGAACAACAGCTCCCCAACTGTGGCCTTGTCTCCTGTTTTATAAAGTCCCTAGATTCTTAGAATAGGGTCCTTATAATTCTGTGCATGTACCAGACCCTCTTTGCAAATTCTTGCAATCAGTATCCTTTGCAAAACTTTCTTCCTGTCTTTCTCTCACAATATTGTCATATATAATAATATATTATATATAATATATTGTTGTTATAATTAAGCCAAGGGAAGGTTAGAGGAATGCAAAGGAGTGGAGGGAGAAGGCTGAGAGAACCTGAGGAATGAAGGATCACTCTCAGCAGAGGTGCGATGGTGGTACCTGAAATTAGATCCTGATAAACAAGAGATGCTTCAATAGACAGAAGCGATGGACTCTCCGTGTAAAAAGAGAGATACGTTTTTGGACATGCCTAATGGGAAAATTGTTTTGCTTGATCAATAAGTCTACTATGAGTTGCTGGTTTGTTTGTTGTTTTTTTTTCCAGTTGGATAGAGAAAATAAGAGAAAGTGAATTATATATATATATATATATATATATATATATATATATGTGTGTAAAGATGGAGATGATGGGTGCCCATTCCTTATAAAAGGGATGATACAAGCAAAGTATGCAAAGTCCTTGGAACAAAAGGAAGATTTTTTTTTAAGGGGAAGGAGAAGAGAGAATTGTTTTTCAGATTCAGAATATATATATTATATTTAAGATACAGTTTTATTCAATTAAGTATACACATGAAGTTTTTCTATATATAAATGTGAGAATGTTTTTGTTTATTCCACAGAACAAAAAAGGGACTTATATCTTTAAAGTGGTACTTCCTTCTGGCCTGGGAACTGTGGGATGATGGAAGATACACTCATAAGGGAGTCCAAAAGCTGGGTTCTTTCTAGGCTTTGCTTTCCCTACTGTTCTACAGAGAAGGAAGCATCTTTTCCTACGCTATAATTGCTCTTTCTGTTGTCCCATCATAGTATGTCCCACCTCAAATGATTAAATCAAACTACAACTGATTTTCTATGGGATGTGGCTCAATCCACCCCACTCTAGCAGCCCCCAATGTTGTCATCTGTAAAATAAAGGTGCTGTACTAGGCCAAGGGTTCTTATCCATTTTTGTGTCATGGACCACTGGGCAGTTTGCTGAAGTCTGTGAACTCTTCTCACAGTAATCCTTTTAAATGCATATAAGATACATAAAATTAGAAAGAAACTCAATTATGTTGAAATATAGCTATCAAAAATTAAAAACAAAAAATGAATTCACCAACCCCAAGGTTAAGAATCCTGATACTAAATAATCACTAAAGTTTCTTCCATTTTTAAGCCATATGATCCTCTGTGCAAGAAAATCTTTAATGCTATCCCATCATGCATTTATTTGTGAGTTAAACAAGCTTTTTTCTTTCAAACATGGGAATTACAGGGCATCAATAAATGATATAGAGTTAAAAGAGAATGCTGACAGATCATTGCAAATCCATTTTCATTACTTACCAGAAAAGCCACTAAAACCCTTGTCCTATTAATTTTGGGTCAGCTGCCCAGGCATCTTAATACGACATAAGCATGACTTTGAAATGTAACCAAAGAGGCCGGCTAAGTAACAAGAGGTAGGGCAGAGAGGGGGCATAAGAGACAGAGTCGGTCCAGAAGTCTGGAAGGCTCATCTCCCCAGGTTCAAATAGGGCCTCTGACACTTCCTATTTGTATCACCCTGGACAAGACACCCAATCCTTTTTGACTCAGTTTCCTTATCTGTAAAATGAGCTGGAGAAGGAAATAGCAAACCACTACAATATCTTTACCAAGAAAATCACAAATGGGGCCATATAAAGTCAGGCCCAACTGAACAACAATAAATAACAAGACCTAGCATGGATGAGGCCTTTGATGGATACAAAAAAATGGCCCTCTACATCCTCTCATCTGAATATCACAACAAAGATAGCATTGGCCCCTTTGCATGAAGAAGGGCACTGAGCCTCTGAGAGGGACAGGCAGATAGACAGACAGACAGATATTCGTAAAAGGCCAAGAGATATTAAGTATCAGAGCCAAGATTTTATTCTGATTCTTAAGCCTATGGATAATCAATCATAAATAGAGTACAAAAACCTGGGCTTTCTGTGTGCAGACACACTGTCAGTCTGAATTGCATAAAACAGCCCAGCTTCTACTCTAGTATTTCCAGTCACATTTGTACCTATGAATAAATACTATCACCATCAGCAGCAAGATCTCTGTGTATGAACCGCCCTCCCACACACACACTGAATAGGAATATGGATTATTTATGTTCTTACAGTCTGAAGAGATACTGAGAATGCCCAATCCTCTCCGCTGTTATCGGTCTCATCACTTGCTATGCTATGATTTAATCCCTGCCTCTACTGACAATGTGATTTTCATATGCATGGATCCCTCAAAAATAGATTTTAAAAACCACCTACAAGCTGTCCTTAAAAACAGATGTGCTAAAAGCCAACGAAGAGCCTTGTGGCTTGATATTAATGGAATATATTTTCAAATATGTTATTTTTATATAGCGCTGGCTGCAGGTTGCTATGGAAAGAACAACAGATGTGGAATCAAACAACATAGGTTCAAACAGCAGGTTTGGCACTTTACCTAATATCTGTGTGACTTTAGGCAAATCATCTACCTCTCTAGGACTCAGGTTCCTCTTCAGTAAAATGGGTTTAAGAATGTTTGCATTAAATACCTAAATCACCAGGATGTTGTTATGGTTAGCACTTATAATGGGCACAAAGAGATTTGAATGTTGGCTATTAAGGTCATGGGATGTTAGCATGGAAATGACTTTGCAGTGGGTCTGTTCCAACCCACTTATTTATGGGCTGTGAGATCCTGGGCAAGTCACTTAACCTGTCTTTCTCAGTTTCCTCAACTTTAAAATGGCAATCACTTTTCAATGACTTTCTGAGGACCAAATATGCTATCTGTAAAAGGGTTAGCACAGTACCTGGAATGTAGGAGGCACTTAATAAATGCTTATTACATCCTTTCTTCCTCATTTGAACCTTCCTTCCTTCCTTCCTTGAATTTCCCTTCCTCCTTTCCATCCTTTCTTGAATCTCCTTTCAACCCTCCCTCCCTTCTTCCTTCCCTCTCTTCTTCTCTTCCTTCTTTCCCTCTCACTTTCCTTCTAACTCTCTTCCCTTCCATTCATCCTTGCTTCCCTCCTTTCTTTTCTTCCCTCCTCCAATCATTTCTTCCCTCCTTCCTCTCTCCCTTCCTTCTGTCCTACTCTTCCTCCCTCCCTCCTTCCATCCCTCTTTCCTTCCATAGCTCCTTCCTTCCTTCCCTCCCTTTCTTTTCTCCTTCCTTCCCTCTTCTTCCTTTCTTCCTTCCCTCCCTCTTTCTCTTCCTTCCCTCCTCCATTCCTTCCTTCCTTCCTTCCTTCCTTCCTTCCTTCCTTCCTTCCTTCCTTCCTTCCTTCCTTCCTTCCTTCCTTCCTTCCTTCCTTCCTTCCTTTCCTCCCTCCCTCCTTCCATCCTCCTCATGTTGCCAATGAAGAAAGTGAGTCTGAAATGATTTATTTAAGGTCACGGAGTTAGTAACAGAATTTGGTTAGAACCCACCTCCTCATTTTCCAGTCCCTGCATTATTATTTTAAGAAATGCTTTTCCGCTGTTTGAGAACAGGAAGCCATGGCTTTAATTCTCTCTGTAAGGGCTCCTAACCTGTTTGGATGTGTGTCACAGACCCTTTCTGCATGCTGATGAAGCCTATGGACTCTTCAAAATAGAAACCAATGAAATGGAAATCATTCTCTATCTACCTCTCTAGCTCTCTGTCCATTAGCCAGTTCAGGGGCCCGGGTTAAGAGTCCCAGTTCCACAGAGGAGCCCATAGAGAGTAGCGAATGATAACTAACATTTTTCTAGAACTGCCTCAGTGCCAGACTCTGGGCTAGGAGATCCACACACAGAGCTGCATCCATCCCTCCATCTGTATCTGTCTCCAGCATTTACACACACAAATGCATCCATATGGAACATTTACATAGCACTTCCTGTGTGCCAGGCACTGTGCTAAGTGCTTTACAATGATTATCTCATTGGAGCCTCACCGCAATTCAGAGAGCTAAGTGCTGTTGGTATCCCCATTTTAAAGATGAGCTGGGTATCACAGTGGATAGAGAGCCAGGCTTCGAGGCAGGAGATCCTGGGTTCAAATATGGCCTCAGACACTTCCTGGGCCAGCCACTTCACCCCCATTGCCCAGCCCTTATACTCTTCTGCCTTAGGAGCAATACCCAGTATTGACTCTAAGATGGAAAGGAAGGGTTAGAAAAAAAAAAAAGCATTGTGCTAGATAGCTGGGATGCAAATACAAAAATGAAATGATCCCTGAACTCGGGGAGCTCACATTCTGGTGGGAGAAGATGACAAGAAGACACAAAGTATGGACAGAATGAAGAGCCCTTTCTGGAATCTAGCCCTCTGTAGAGAGGAGAGCGATTCCTTAGTGCAAAAGCACCAGCCTTGGGGATTTCCTCATGAGTATTAAAAAAAAAAATAAAGAGGAACTTGAGGTAAGTGAGACTAAGTGACTTGCCCAGAGCATGTGAGGCTGGATCAGCACTCAGATCTTCCTGGCTCTAGGCCCAGTCCGCAGGCAGCTCCCCTACCAGACTAACATTTCATTCATCTCTTCATGAGCTCATAAACCCCCCTTTTAAGGGTCCAGTTAACTTGAAAGAAGCGCAGGATCTCAGAGTGGGAAGGAACATCAGAGGGCAATCTATCCCAATACCCCCAACCAGGGATCACCTCAGCTGTGCTTGAATACTTCTCAAGATGAGAAGCTCATTCTGTCCCAAGGCAGCCTATCCCACTTAGGAACAGCCCTGATGAGGAAGAAGATTTTCCCTGAAAGGACCCCAAGTTTGCTTCTCCATGACATCTCCTCACGCTCCTACTTCTGCCTTTGGGTCCGCACAAGTCCTTTTTCCATATGGTAATCCCTGAAAAACCTGAGGACGGCTCTCTCGCCAGGACCGCAGCTCCAAAGCCTTTCGTACATCCCCAGAGGCCAAGACCCAGGGTGCCCTCGGCCCTGGAAGCCCACGCCTCGGCTCCCTTTCCAGCTCACATAAACAAAAACTCATCCCGGCACTAATTCAGTATTTGTCATTTGTGGTCCCCTTAGTACCACGAAGCAAGAAAGGCTGGGACAAAACACACACACTCACAGTTAGAAGCTGATACGTGTCCCTCTTTCCTTTCTCTTCCCAAATAAACCAGCTGTAAATAAAACACACGTCTTCTACATGACTATGGCTCTAAATTCCTCAGCTCCATAATAAGGTTTTTCATAGCCCTGTGAAATTTAATTAGCACAAACACTTAGAAAAGAGCCACACTTATTGTTCTGTGGTGAGCGGAAAAGCTTTTCAAACCCCACATGTGGTCTTTTCTGGAGAACTGGTTTATCGTCTTACATGCAAGTCTGACCATGTCCCTCCCTCTATCCCCTGATCAATAACCTACCATGGCTCCCTATTATCTCAGGATCAAATCTAAAACTCTACTTGGCCTTTAAAGCCCTTCATAACCTGGCCCCTTGCTACCTTTTCAGTTTTCTTCTATCTTTTTTTTAAACCCTTCCCTTCCATCTTGGAATTAATACTGAGTATTGGTTCTAAGGCAGAAAAGTGGTAAGGGCTAGGCAATGAGGGTCAAGTGACTTGTCCAGAGTCACCCACCTGGGAAGCACCTTCCATCTCTAGGTTTGCTCTCAATTTACTGAGTTACCCAGATGTTCTTCTGTATCTTATTTTCTTCCATATATTCAGCAATCCAGAGACAGTAGCTTCCTTGCGCAAGATGCTCCATTTTCTGTCTAGGTGCTTTTCCTCTGGCTGTTCCCCATGCCTAGAATTCTCTCCCTCTCAACTCTCCTGGGTTTCCTGACTCCCTTTTGGACCCAGATAAAATCTTATATTCTATTGGAAAAGCCTTTCCTGATCCACTTAGCACTTAAAGCTAGTACCTTCCCCTAAGATGACTTTTAACTTATCCCATAGAATAACTAGAATTTTGTTTCTTTCATTTTTTAAAAAAAAATATTTTTCTCACATGTTGATACAATTTTTAATAACCATTTTCTGAGGTTTACAATTCCTGTTCTCTCTCCTTCCAGTCCCTTCCTCCTCCCCAAGGTGATGAGTCATAGGCCATAAGACTGTATGTGTGTTGTGTTATCATACAATACTATTTTCATGTTTGAGAAAGAAGACATGTATCACTTACATGAGAGAAAAAATCATGGAGGAAATAAAATGAAACATGGCCATAGGCAAATCACTTAAACAAATGCTCTGTGCCTCAGTTTCCCCATCTAAAAGGTGAAAGGGCAGGTCTTTGGCCACTAAGATTGCTTCTGGATCAATATAGATGAGCCGCAGACCTCTGGAGCATCGATGATCCCATGGATTTGCTCCTTTGTAGGAAGGGGATGCTCACCATACCAGACTACTCCATTTCTTTTTTCTTTCTTTTTTTTTTAAAATTTACCTTCTGTCTCAGTAGCAATTCTAAGATAGGAGAGTGTCCAGGACTAGGCCTGTGGGGTTGAATGACATGCTCAGGGTCACCCAGCAAATCTGAGGCCCAATGTGCCCCCAGGTCCTCCTGATGCCAGGCCTGGCTCTCTAGCAACCATGACTAGCCCCTTCCAAAGCACCCTTGTAAAGAAGGCACTAAAAGCCATCCGAGAAGAGCGGTGTATGGGGATTCCTGAGAGGGAGTCTCCAGGCTGCTCGGGTACCGCCTTCCCCCTGGCCCACCTGCACAAACATAGTGCAGGAAGCCTGCACCGAGGCCCCCAGAATCAGAGCCATGTGCTCCTGCACACCTACCTTCTCAGCCTACTCAAGAATTTTCTCAGCAGTCATTCACATAGCGAACATTTAAAAGCATACCCAGTAAACACAAACACAAGTTATCGCTTAGGCAGGCTGCACAGGCCTCCTCAGATGGCTTAGCAGCCCCTGGTGAATAGAGAAGTCATCAGTCACATAAATCTCTCCCGGGAGATGGCGCGTGGAAATGTCCAGACGGCCTCATCCAGTCATTTCCTGGACCGAGAGATGAAGCAGCACCCAATTGACTTCTGTTGGGAGTCGGGGGTTTCCCCTTTTCATAAACACCAACAATACTTATATTGATTTATATGTATCAAGACCATCCACACCTACTGGTGTCTTAGATGGTAAGCCGGCTCTGGTCCCTGCAAACAATGGACTTGCTGCAGATGCTTGCTAAAGGTTCTAAATGGTGAAGATTAGAGGCGGAGCAATGACCAAATATGAGATTGTATGATAATAGAAATAATATACATTATATAACAAATAATATACTATATATAATGTATTGATGTAATAATAAATAACATATAATAGGAATAGGAATAGTTGGAAGAGACCTCGGCACATTCTCTACTTCAAAACCACCATTTGATACAAAAGGGAAACTCTCAACTCTGGACTCGAAGGGCTGGAACTAGATGACTTTACGTCATTTTTAAGTTTAAATCTTGAATCACAGTCTTCTGATAATCTTGATATCATTCCTCCCAAATGATTAGACCAAGGAAGACTCCAACCTGCCTAGGTGAGATAAAAGGAAGAACATTCTAGGAACAACACTGAGGTGGGGTGAGTTATGGCTGAAGATGGGGCGGAAAACTCTCCCACTAAAGAGAATGAAGAGACTGCCTACCTGGAAATAGGATGATTACCTTAAACTTATTTGATTTGTTCCTGTTCTGTTGCTTTAAGAACATAAAATAATAATTTATAATCAGAAAGAACCTTAAAGATTACTTTGTCCAGTGCCTTCATTTTACATAGGAGGGAACTGAAGAGAAGAATGATAAAATAACTTGTTCAAGTCATGTGTTTTATAAATAACAAATTCCAAGGATGGCACTGAATTGAATTCATTACACTATCAGGGCAGCTAGGCGGCACAGTGGATACAGGAGGCCTCTGATACTTCCTGGCTGTGTGACCCTGGGCAAGTCACTTACCCCTCATTATCTAATCCTTACCACTCTTCTACCTTGGAACCATTGATTTTAAGATGCAAAGGAAGGATTGGTTTTTTTTTAAGGTTGCATTAAATGCCAGCTGCACAGAGAGCATCAAGTACCCAAAGGTACAAAGCCTCTGCTGTCAAGAAGCATTTGCTATATATAATAGTAGGAAGCTGCTCCCAGAAACCAGTGCTCAGCATCAGTGTGCAGGGCTCAGCTCCTGAACTGAACTCTGGCCTTTCTAGCTTAGAAGGAGGCACCCACCAGCAGCATCAAGGACTCCCCCAGACTATGCTCCATCTCCACATCCTCCAGCCAGACCAGCAGCCCTTGTGCATGTGCATGAGAGCCTGAGAGATAGAGGAAGCAGACACGCAGAGCCTGGGATGGTGTTTTGGGTGGTAGGGCTGGAGCTCTCCCTTTCCATCTTCCCTGGTGTTATGGCACATGCCCCCGGCTGCCAGGCCATGGCGGAGTTGGTGTGACAGGGTAGTATTCCCCTGGAAGTCTTGGGAGGTCCATAGTCAGGACCCCAAGGACACAGGCAGGGCTGCAGCATCCTGCAGGCCTGGCTTCAGGGCTGCAGCATCTGATCCTTTGTGAAGGAAGACTTCCCAGAGGTGGCACCCTCATGAGGGAAGATGATTCCTGCCAGAGATCATACTCCAGTGGGAAAACCTTGGGGAGGCCTGGGTCCCTGCCTGACATGAAGCCTAGGAGGAGGCCTTTTGTGGCCCCCCTCTCTATATTTTATAGAAAACAGGCCACCGCTGTCCATTTCAGACGGTGTGTGTGTCTATGGCTGGATTTCTCTGGCATCTTTCCTTTGGAATCAGAAGAAAGCACAAGGCTAAAGTACGGCAGTCCTTCAAGCACCCGTTGGCTCTTGTTATGTGCCATTTAGAGGTTTTATTATAGCTGTTTACATTTCTAACATGCTGCGCAGAGAACATTTTGCTTTGGCCTCTGGAAACCCCTAGAGTAAAATCCAGCCATTTCGCTGGCCCCTGGATAATTCTTCAAGGTGCTTGTTTGAGCCCAGAAAGCCTTGCAGGCAGCATGGGATTTTCACCATTTGCCACAGAGGCATAAAGTGGATCCAATTTGCTAAAGAAAACCTTATGGGAATTCTTCCAAGTTCTCAAATTTGCTGTGCTGCTCTCTTGGTGGACAAGATAAATCGCAGTTTCATGCAGCACGTGCAACATAAATAATGCAAGTACGGTACAGAAGAATACAGTTTTATAAACACTGAAGTTCATTTTAATTCATTTCAAGTAGTTTTTTATCAAATACTTAGGATGACTCCCACTTAGGTGATACTTTACAAAGCATTTTTCTACGGGAAATGGGGAATGCCAGTATGATTCATCCCCATTTTGAAGATGAAGAAGCTCACAGAGATCAGTTTGTAATTATTGAGGAAGGGAAGCCCAGCATTGCTCCATCAATAGTGGGTTATGCAAGATTAGCCTCATTTCTTTTTTTTTTTTTATGAGGTTGCTAGACTGGTAAGTCAAGGAGATGCTCTACATATCTTGTAATTGTTCAGTCATTTCAGTTGTGTCTGACTCGACTTTTCAAGACCCCACTTAGGGTTTCTTGGTAAAGATCCTGGCATGGTTTTCCATTTTCTTCTCCAACCCATCTTACATATTTTTACAGAAACGGAGGCAAATAGAGTTAAGTGACTTGCCCAGGGTTACAAAGTCAATAAGAGTCTGAGACCAGAATTGAACTCAGGTCTTCCTGACTCCAGGTCTGACACCCTATCCACTCCTTCTAGAATCCCATTATTCTTCCCGGTTTCCTTGCTTGTTTTGGTGCCACAGTGCTGTCTGTGAGTCCCTGAGCCCTAGGGAGAAGGGAACCTGCAGGGAACAGATAACTTTCTTTTCCATCCACAACTGCTCAGCTAGCTAGTGAAGTATTGATTTCTTAGACGAGCACACCGGGGGGAAATCAATATTCCATTACACATAGTTGAGGAGTAGCCATAGTAATGCATCAACAGCCCATCCACTGTCCTAATGTCAGGTCGGCGTCCAGAAATTGAGTTAGACTGAGGAGTTCAAGGATATTTGGGAGTAATTACATTATCTATACGATCATGTGTCTGGAAAGCAACTGATGAAAAAAACCAAGAAGGGGTGAATCCCCTTCACTGAATTAAATCATAATGATTTGCACTCCTATGGAAGGTGCTTTACAGGTCCCAAAAGCATATTCCTCCCAAAAGCCCCTGCACGGATGACAGTCTGCAGAATACATTGCCATTTTACAGATATGGAAACTGATGCCAAGAGAACAGAACAACTGAAAAATATACCCATGGTGACACAGCAAAGAAATGTAACTATGTTCAATCACAAAAATACATACAAAGGCTTCTGTGGAGTGAGCAGAACCAGAATGTTGTATACAGTAATAGCAACCAGGTACGATGATCAACTGTGAACAAATAATCATCAACAAGGCAACTCCAAGGGACTCATAATAAGAAAGACTTTCCATCACCATTGAAGAAACTGATGAAGTCTGAATGCAAATTGAAGCATTCCATTCTTTGTTTTATTTCCTCCATGAATTTTTCTCTAGTATAAGTGATATGGAAACATAATATGACAAACATGGAGATCTGTATTATATGAAAACCTATATGATATTACTTGCTATCTTGGGAAGGTGAGAGAGGGGAGGGAAAGAACATGGATCACAAAATGTCAGAAGATGATTATTAAAAATCATATTTACACATAATCTGGAAAAATATAATTTTAAAAATATAGGAAAGCTCAAAAAATATTTATCTATGTCCTGAGTATGGCAAATAATGAATCCTATGAAGTGGTTACATTTTTGGAATTTGCACTGCATATTTCCATTGGGTTAGAAACAATGATCATAATTTGTATGTAATGATAACTTTTAAGAGTATGAAATTCAAATAAACAAGATCACATCACAAGATTGCTTATTCACATGACTTGGGACCTGGCTGAGCTGGGATTCCAGTGGGATCTTAAGATTCCATGTCCATATGTCCTATAACAAAGCAGGCCCATGGAGTAAAATAAATTTTATGTATGTATGTATTTTATTTATTATTATTATTATTTTGATTTTTTTATGCCTGGAGTCAAGACATATCAGTTGAAGACTTTTACAATGCCTTACAACAAAGACTACATTGAGAGGTAGCATGCTTTAGTGAAGGAAGAAATTCAGGACATGGAGCCAGGAAAATAATCTCTTTTGAAGATTGGATTTGGGTATCTCCTGATTGTAACAATGAAGGTTTATTTATATTATATATATACATATGTATAAGAAAGTATAGTATTAAATTATACTTTCTTCCTTTATAGTGAAGCTAGAATTGTAATCCACAATCTATTTTTAGATTTTAATCTACAAAAAAGTGATAACTCAGTATTTTAAGTACATCTACCCATTTTAACCACAAAAAGATGCTAAGTAACCCAAAAAGATAAAATCTAACCAAAGAAGGTGAAAACTAAAGAGGGGATGGTCCTGGAGAAAAGCATCTGCTGTGATTGGTATACTGAAATTTAGGGGAGGTGGCACAAGAGAAAAAGATTCTTTAAAAAAAGGACAAAAGGTGAGAAGAAGAGATACTTAATTCGAGTTTTGATGGAAGGAGGCTTTAACTCGGAAGAAAGACTGGAAGACAGACCTTTGAGGAGTGACCAGAAGACAAAACACCCAGACTTCTTTCCATTTAGACTGTCATCACTGGTGAGTGAAAGGCTGACTTAGTGACCCTGCCTTTCTGGAGATGTGAAGCCTCTAGGAAAGGTCCATCCTCTTGAGACTTGCTTCCCCTGGCTGGGGCTTAGAAATTTCTAAATGGCTCAGAGGAAGCCAGAGTTTTCTCTCTCTCTCATTCCTTAATATCTTCCCTCTATTGTAAATAAACTACCATAAATTCATTTTACTTTAGTAATTCATTTGGGATTTAGAAATTTAAATCCCTGGTGACCACCTATTATATATTCAGAGTCCAACAACAATTAATTTTAACTCTCTGTAGGATTAAATAAATTACTTCCTCTCATCTCAGAGTCTCAGTGTCCTTATCTTTAAAATGGGGGACAGAAACCTAATTTATGGGGGGCAGCTGGGCAGCTCAGTGGATTGAGAACCAGGCCTAGAGATGGGAGGTCCTAGGTTCAAATCTGGCCTCAGACACTTCCCAGCTGTGTGACCTTGGGCAAGTCACTTAACTCCCCTTGCCTAGTATTTACCACTCTTCTGCCTTAGAACTAATACACAGTATTGATTCCAAGATAGAAGGTAAGGGTTTTAAAAAAGAATATATAATAATATTATGAGGAAAACACTATGTAACCTTTTAGAGCTACACCATATTAATGTAAATACTTACTGTCATTATTATATTTTGAATCCAATCTCAACATTCTTTCCATGAATTCATGAGCCTAGGGAAACTAATCCTGCTATAATATAGATGCAACAACCTCCAAAATAGCAAAGAAAAAGTTATAAAAAGGCAGAGTTGGTGGCAGCAAGATGACTCAGTGGATCGAGAGCCAAGCTTACAGAGGAAAGGTTCTAGGTTCAAATCTGATCTGATGGTAGCTGTGGGACCCTGAGCAAGTCACTTAACCCCCATTTCTAAGTCCTTTCCACTCTTTTGCCTTGGAACCAATACACAATATTGATTCTAAGAGAGAAGGTAAGGGTTTACTTAAAATTAAAAGAAAAAGACAGAGGCCATAATGGGCCTCCTTATAAAACATCAGAAATTATAGAATTCCAATGTCATTTATTTTCCCCTCACATTCTTCTCTTTGGGGCACACTCACAATTCATCAGAGGGATGGGAAAGTCTGGTGACACGCTGACACATCAGTGTGGGTTAAAGAACATCCCCTCTCTCTCCTCCTCGATCCCACCCCCACATACCAAAGCATCTTGCTCCAGGCCTGAGATATCTGCCAGGGCAATGCTAAAACACCAGTGAACCAGGATGGGCAGAGGGCCCAAATCCAGGAAATGCCTGAGTTAGGACAGCCGGGGGACATTCCAACACCCCCTGGAGACTGAAAGCAGAAGCTGCTATGAGTGCTCATCAGTGACTCACTCTTTCCCTGCCCTAGCTCCCATCTTACCTCTGCTTCATCCATTATCTCCCTGCAGCAACAGAAGGAAGGGCTCTCTCCACGGACCTGTGGCCTTGAGTGTCCCCCTAAATCTTGTGGGATTCCTTGAATGATCCTAAGTTCCCTTGCTTTCTCTAGGAGGCTGTCTACTCTCTCTGAATTCTCCCCATGCCTTAGCCCTTTGCCCAAGGAACACACAAAACTGGAGAATCAATATTGCATCATATACTATTGTGGGCAGTGAGGCAAAAGGGACCATAAAGCAAACAAGAGTCAGGAAGACCTGGTTAAAATCCAGTTTCAGATAAAATCCCTAATTGTGTGACCTTTGGCAAGTGACTTAAACCTCTGTATGCCTGGGAGGCAGCTACTTGGCTCTGTGGATAGAGTGCTGGGCCTGGATTTAGGGGAACCCGGGTTCAAATTTGACCTCTGACACTTATTAGCTGGGTGTCCCTGAACAAGTCACTTCACTCTCTTTGCCTCAGTCTCCTCATGTGTCAAATGAGCTAGAGAAGGAAATGGCAAACCACCCCAGCATCTTTACCAAGAAAAACCCAAATGTGCTTAAGAAGAGCTAGACACAACTTTAATGCCTGAACAACACTTTTACTACTGTCACTGAACCTCTGACCACCTGACAAAAGGATCCACTGTGTCCAAACTACTCCAGGACCCATACCAAGAACTCCCCAAGGATTGCTAAGGCCCTTGGGCTCACAAAGAGTAACACCACTGAATGACAGCAACATGACTACTAAACGAATGTGATATCTGACCTTGAACAAGATACTCCATCTTCTGACTCGGGACATTTTCACTAGCTGGTCTCTCCCAGGTTTGTGATCTTCTTTTTTTATTTTTAATTTGAAAACTATTTCTTTAATTTTATTTCTATTGTCATGCAAAACACACTTCCATGTGGGGGAACCCTGTAGAATGCATCATACCAAACCAAAATCCCAAAATAAAACCATAAATACACTGATGGGAAAGATGAGTCCAGCAGTTCTTTCTCTAGAATGTTACATAAGTCTTTCAGGATGGTCCCAGATCCCTGCATTGCTGAGAGTCAGGTCTGGGATTTTCTTCCCCCTCATCTCTGCCTCCTGGTTTCCTAAAGTCTCAGCTCAAACCCCACCTTTTACAGGAGCCTTTCACAACCTCCCTGTCTTTTCTCTGTTGATTATCTCCAACTTACCTTGTACACAATTATTTGCATTCTGCCTTCCTCATTGACTGAGCTCTTGAGAGCAGTGCCTATCTTTTTCCTTTTTATTTGGATCCCTAATACTTAGCACAGGGCCTGGCACAAAAGAATACTGAAGAGATGTTTATTGATGGTTGAATGAATTTCAGGTTGGAAGGAATCTCAGTGGCCTGTGAGTTCAACCCATACCTGCCAAACCGCTTTCCCTGCCATCTTCCCAACCACTATATGATGTAAGATCTCTGACGAGAGAGAACATGATGATCCCCAGGGCCACCCATCTACTTGTTCAGAAGTTTCTTCTTATAAGTCTACATTCAGGCAGAATGCTTCTAGTCCCATCACAATAGGACAGCCCTTGAAGACAGCTGGTAGATCCGTGGAATCTTCTCTTCTTTAGACCAAATGTCCTCAGTTTCTTCAACCAATCTTCATATAGCATAAACTCAAGGCCCTTTACCATATTGTTAATATATTAATTATTACCATATTATTAATATTGTACCATATACTATACTAGTATCAATATTGCTATTATATTATCAATATCTTTTTTTCTTAAAAACATAAAATAAAACATATCTTTTTTTTAAAACCCTTACTTCTATCTTAAAATTGATTTAAGTACCTGCTCCAAGGCAAACTAGTGGTAAAGGCTAGCCAATCAGGACCCATAGCTAGAAAATGTCTGAGGCTAGATCCTCCTGATTGCAGTTGGGTACTCTAGCCAATGAACTTACCTAGTTGCTCCTAACTATATCCTGCTTAAAATGTAGTGGCCAGAATCGAACACAAAACTCTATATGCAATCTAATCATGGGAAACAATAACAACATGGCTGTTCAGATGTTTTCAGTTGTGTCTGACTCTTTGTGACCCAATTTGGGGTTTTTGTGGCAATGATACTGGAGTGGTTTTCTATTTCCTTCTCTAGCTCACTTTACAAGTAAGGAAACTGAGGTAAACAAGACTGAGGGACTTGCCAAGTCATGTTCACCTTTGGGAAGTGTCTGAGACCAGGAAAATGAATCTATCTTCTGCACCACTTAGCTGCCCCATAACAGTAGTAACATCTCCTTACTCTCAAAAGCTGCACTTCTCTTAATGTACCCCAAGATTGCATTACTTTTTTGTTTTTTTTAAATAATGTCATATCATATCTTTTGACTTAGAGTGACCTTAAATACACTAAATTTTCCATATCTTTTTTTCTAGACAAACCTCAATCTAATTATTCTTCTCTCATCTTTGTACTTGTGAAGTTAATTTTTGGAAGCCAAGACTAATTCTTTATATCAATCCCTATTAAATTGCCTTTTATTTACTTTGGCTAAATGTTCAATTTGTCAAAATCTTGACCTTGTCTCTAAGTCTAGCCATGTCTCTCGGCATATATGTGCTCTTTCTGCATTTATCCAAGTCATTGATTAAAAAAATATTAAAAGAGAAAAAAAGGGCCATTTGGGAACTGTTCTACAGCAGGCCTTCTGATGACTATTCTTTGAGTCTGGAAATTCAATGAGTTATGAATATTTGTAGTATCATCTAGCCTATGATACTCCACTTTTTCCAGAGAAATAGCAAAAGAAACCCTACCAAATGTGCTTACTGAAATCTAAGGAAACTATAACAGTTCAGTAACCCTATCAAAAATAAGGATCTTAGATTAGTCTGGCATGCCCTATTCCTGATGGAACCATAATGGTTCTTTGTGATCACTGCTTCCTTTTTGTTTATTTACTAACTATTCCTTTAATAACCATCTTCTAGGTTTTGCTAGAAATAAAAGTAAAGCTCACTGGTGTATAATCTACACATTTTATTTTCTTCCTTCATTTTGAAAATTGGAACATTTGCCCTTTTCTGGGCATAACATATAATGGCCAAGTCACTTAGCCTCAATGCCTAGCACTTACTGCTCCCCTGACTTGGAACCAATACTTAGTATTAATTCTAAGATGGACAGTAAGGATTTTTTTAAATCTATTAATCAAAAATTATTTGTAAGAGTCTACAAAATGAAATGCACTGTGCTATATGCTAAGGAGATAGCGAAAAAATGAAAGTTACTTCTTTCAAAAAGAATCTACCTTTCTAATATTAAAAATACTGGTGATAAAATATACAAAGTTATGAAGAATAAAACAAGCAGAATCAAGAAAACATTACATATAGCAACAGAAATATTATTTGAAAAATAGCCTGTTCATGTCTTCCTCCAGAGAAAATAGAATGATAAAAAGAAACAAGCAAGACAGTTTTATATATACCATATCTTTTTGTCAAATGATACCCTTTCAGGATCAGCTAAATGCATCAGTGGATTGAGAGCCAGGCCTAGAGATGGGAGGTCCTGAGTCCAAATCTAGTTCCAGATATGCCCTAACAGTGTGACCCTGGACAAGCCACTTAATCTCTATTACCTAGCCCTTACCCCTCTTCTGCTTTGGAACAAATACATCATATTGAGTCTAAGACAGAAAGTAAAGGTTGGGTTTGTTTTTTTTAACAATGCCTTTTATATTTGGGGAAGGGGAGGGAAGGAGAGAATTTCTGGGATATTTTAATGTAAGAAACAAATAAATATTTTTAAAAGAATCTATCAACACATCTGTGATTTCTTTCAGCACCTAAAGATACAATAATTTATCCAGCCAGATAATTTAAATTCATCTAAGGTGCCCTAAGGTTTTTAGATTTTTAATGTGTTTAACATACATGCACACACATATTTATGGATCCATTTTTGTTTTTCAAAAACCCCTAAAAATATTCCTTCCAAACTGACTGTATTCAAGACAGCTACTGCCTGAAAAGTCAATATCTACTTACAGTTCTAATGACTTTCCTCTCTATTTTATGCTTATCTATGCTATGGCTGGTTTTCTATGGCGATGACCAGATTTCAAGCCTCCACCTTAGAAAAATGGAAATGTGTGATTTTTTTCACATCTGATACTAGCAAGGATGTAAGCTCATTAAAAATAAAATTACCTTTGCTGATGTTTCAAACCATCCTACAAAACCATTTTCCTTGCAGAACTGGTCCATCTTGAGTCCATTGTTGAGGAGCACATCCTTCCCTTGATCGCACTTGTTGGCCAAAAGAACTGCAGATACCGGTTTGCCATTGGGGAGAGTTAATTTGGCATCCAAGTCACTTTTCCACTTTGTCACTGCCTCGAAAGTGGCTGGCCTGGTGACATCAAAGACTATAAATGCTCCCATGGCTTCTCGGTAATAGACCCTTGTCATATTTCCAAATCTTTCTTGGCCTGTTAGAAACAGAGCAGAGAGCACACTTATATTTGTAATTTTATTAGAACTACAACTCCTAGGTCAGACTCCTTTTTTCAGTATAGTATCAATAGAGTATCAGCATGTTTTTCAAGGAGTGATCATAGTAAATCCAGAAAAAGCCATCATCAGGTGGAAGAGAATCAGAAAGAAGCACGAGCAGTAACGGGGACCTTCTCCTAGAAGGCAGGATGTGAAAGAAAGCCAGTGAAGTCGGGAGGTAAAGGAAGGAGGAAGCATGTTCCAGGCCCAGGGACAGTCGGCCTGCCAGGGAGGATGTAGAGACTGGGGAGAGGGATCATGGTGACGAGTGATGGGGGAGAGATACAGAAAAGGAGGAAGGAGATGGGTTTTCAAGTGCTCTAAAAGCCTAGCCGAGGATTTTATATTGGATCCTGAACATAGAAGAGAGACAGTGGAATTTACAAAGAGGGAAGAGAGAGAAGATCAAACCTGTACCATAGGAAGATGGGCTGGAGAGACTTGAGGCAGGGACAGGACATCCCACCAGAAAGCTGCTGCCATAATTTAGAAATGAGGAGATTTAGAAATAATTTAGAAATGAGGAGTGGCCAAGGAGGCCAAGGGGCACTTTGGAGGCAAAGAATGAACAGAACTTGGCAACAGATTGGATACTGGAGGTCAGAATGAAGAGTGGAGGGTGAGACCTGGCTTTGGGTTCAGACAGCTAGCATCATTCTTTGTCTTTGACAGTGCATGTGTCTCTCTAACTACATTGTTGATTTCTCTTCTCTCTCATGGATCTATGATCTCTATCATCCATCTCATATCTATTTCTGTTATCTCTCATATCTATGTATTGCTCTCTATTATATCTCTATCAGTTTCTATTATCTCTCATATATCTTTATCTATTATCTATCATCCATCTTCTATCTCTATTATCTCTATCATTGATCATTATCCTTTTTAGCTTTCTCTCTCTGCTTATCTACCCATCCTTCTACCCATCTCTCTCTCTTTCTCTCTCTCTTTACCTACCTACCCATCCACCCATCTCTCTCTGGAGAGATATATCTGGACATATCTGGAGAAGTGGGAAGGGGAGAAGAATCTTCCAATAACTTTTCTGCCCCGGTGTAACTTTGTGATCCAACCTGGACACAAAAAAAGGATGGAATGCCAGACTGCTTGTGAATTCATATTGCCTACCTAGGATGTATAAAACCAAAGTTCCTAAGTCAATTTGCAAAACATTAGTAAGTGCCTACTACTATATTCAAGATGCCATGGTCCCAAATTAGAAGATTTCAGAGACAGAATGAGCATTTAAAATCACCTTCTCCAGCTTCCTCAGGTCCAACATGATGAACCTGGTTAGTAATGATCTGGCCACGACCACCCGGGTAAAAACTAGCAGAACTGGGATTCTAAAACAGCTATTTGTAACTTTAAATACTGTTATCTTTCCAAAACTCCATGCTACTACCTCTTGGGCTAAGCACTAGATCTCTAGAATTTGTGCCATTAAATAAGCTGGCTAGTCCAGAGCGATCGGGTCATCTAGGTAACTCTGGAAAGAGAGCCAGGCTTGGAAATGAGAGTTCCTCTGTTCAGATCTTGATCTTAGATACTTCCAAGCTATGTGACCCTGGGAAAGTCACTTAATTCAAATTGCCTAGCCCTTGACATTCTTCTGTCTTTGAACCAATACTTATTCTACTGATTCTAAGACAGAAGATAAGAGTTTTGAAAAACAGATATTCTATTTGGAGGAAGAAACTGTGAGTAAGGCACATAATAATAGTCTTGGCAACACACTGCAATACCTGTAACACAAAAGTAATATTTTTATTTCCGCAATTTTTTAGCGTAGTCAATCAATGAAATAAAGTCTGTGGATGGGAAGAAGCAGGAAAGGAATTCATTCATATGACACATAACCCTTCAAATGAACTTCTACCTTTTCTAAATCAGTTTGGGGGTTGTGTGTGTGTGTGTGTGTGTGTGTGTGTGTGTGTGTGTGTGTGTGTGTGTTTGCTGAAATACACACGGGTTTCCTTTGATAAAGTTCATCGTGGCTGTGACATTTCAAGAAAAATGTATGGGTGTTCAGAACTCTAATTGCTTCTGGGCTTTTTCACGGTCTTATGATCCATTTCCGTGAACTAATCAGATGAGGGGCTAAGTCATGTGTTACTCAATAAGCCCCTTGTGAGGAGGTTTTTCACGTTGGAGGAAGGTGGCCTTTGAGAAGAAAGATTGTGTTTCATAACATGAGTTTTATCAATTTTTTTCTAGACAGTGAGAATCAAATGCATATCTGTGTTTATACTCATATACATACAGGAACAAAGGGATACAGGGGTGGGGAAGGGTAGGAAGATGGATAATTGGTTTTTTGGGGGAAATCAATTGTTGTTTACTGTGGCCACTAGGCTGTACAACTTTGATGTCTATCTTTCAAGTTTTTCTGCAAGACATCACACTCAGATTAGAGATGGCTCAGATTCTCAAACTTGGCATCACGGGTTTAGACTACGAAAGGCTCTCACAGGTCATCTGGCCCATTTCTTGCATTTTACATTGGATCAAGTTGAGGCTCAGATAAAGTTACTTACCCAAAGTCAAAGGCCTGAAAGGCAGCAGCAGAGCCACAGACTTAATTTAAGCTCAGGTAAGCAAAGTTACAAAGTCTCTTTTATACTGTATCCCACATTTTCCTCTCCTCCATCATTACAATTCAAAAATTAAGACGATAAACATTGATTAAGCACTTATAATGTGGTAAGCACATTGCTAAGGGCTGAATTCAACAAATATTTATTTAGCACCAATAAGAGCAAGGCAAGATTCCCAATTCTAGTAGGAAAAAAAAAGATGAAACAATCACCACTTTTCAATGAGCTTACATTATACTAATGAATAAGATATACTTCTCATGGTTGGTTTTGTTTTTTGGACTGAAAAATTAAGTTAAAATAAAGAGGGCGGGGCATCTGGGTGGCTCAGTGGATTGAGAGCCAGGCCTAGAGATGAGAAATTCTGGGTTCAAATCTGATCTTAGATTCTTCCTAGCTGTATGACCCTGGGCAAGTCACTTAATCCTTATTGGCTAGCCCTTACTGCTCCTTTGCCTTGGAACCAATACTCAGTATTGATTCAAAGATGGAAAGTAAGAGTTTAAAAAATAAAACTAAAAAGGACAATATAGCCCTTGTTTATCATTCGTTTTCTATATGCAAGTAGAGATTGGAAGCAAATTATGCTGATTTGGAGGGGAAGGGGAACACAGATGGGATTTAAAAAAAAAAACAGCAACCTTTACTATGCACTGGATATCCTTACTGGTTATCAAAATCACTATACAACGGTCCATTTTTGCCTATGTAGTCATAATCTATGTCCATTTCTATATGCTACATGATAAAACAATGAAATATCAAAAACAATGAAAATATCATTGGCTTAAGATTTTGTTTCATAAAGGTGAAGTGTTTGATCATAAAAAATATACTTTCAAAATCACATTTTAAATGGTGAGTTTACCCTCAATTCATTACTCTTACCTTCCACACCTAAAATTAGGATAATTCTCTGTTAATACAAAGTTTATAAATCAATCTATAATTAAGAACCCAAGTTAAAACACAAATTCTTTTGAAACAATTTAAATAAGTTTATAATTTTAATTAGAGTATGGAGTTAATTGTTTTGACAGCTTTTAACTGTTTTAAAATTCCTTGTTATCTTTCATCTAAGCATCTCAAAGTACTTTAATAATTAATGTTTATTCCACTGAAGATTCCCGTTTTTAAAATACTCCTTTCATTTTAATGACACGAGTCATCATTTTTTAAAAGATATAGTTTTAGTTAGTGGCAAAGGTAACATTAAAATTCTGGATACTAGATGTCTGTTTCTAGCTCAGATTTTTGAACTATTAAAATCTTTATAATTATTAGTAGAAATATAGCTTTTTAATAAAAATATTTTAAGATTGATAGAGAATATAATCTCTATATTCTTATACCTACGTTCTAATTTAAGGATAATACTAGTATTAGACCTAGTCTTAAGTCACTTAATACTCCCCCCCCCCCCCACCATGGCCTGGCCCTTACAGAACTGCCTTGAAACCAATACACAGCATTGATTCTAAGACAGAAGGTGAGGGTTTCAGAATTGAAATAGTATAGACAAAATGGTAGGAGGTACTGGTGTTGGACTTACAAAGGCCTGGGTTCAAATGTCACTCCAGAGGCTTTCTAGCTATGTTGCCATGGATGTATCACTTCATCCCTGACTCTCACTTCCCTCATCTATAAAATGGGGATAATAACATCTTTGGTCCCTACCTCATAAGGTTTTTATGAAGCTTATAAGAGTTAATACAGTTTCTAAACTATAAAGTGCTAATTGAAAACCAGTTATTATACTAAGGGATCTGAGATCCAGCCTAGAATAATGGCTAGAAGGAAGAGATGGGTTCAAATCTAGCTTCATACCCATATCAAGGTGATGATAGGCTAATTCTCTTAGAGCTTAAGTAGCCAATTACATGGCTAGAGAAAGTGTTTCCTCAAGTTTTACTACACTGTAAAATCACAGATTCTGGCCCATAAAAATAACATGGGGCTTGTCGTTCAGTCATTTTTCAGTCATTCTTTGTAACCCTTTTTGAGATTTTTCTTGGCAAAGACAATAAAATAATTTGCCATTTTCTAATCTGTCTCGTCTTACAGATGGAACCGAGACAAGGTCTTCTTGATTCCAAGACCAGAGCTCTAAACTTTAAGCCCAAAGCCCAAGCACCATGTAGCTGCCAATATGGGCTTAGTCTAAGCCAAATGTGAGCTTCCTCATTGAGAGAGAAAAAAAAATCAACTGCACAAGGCCAAATTTCCTTGTCTGCAAAATGAGCCGGTCAGACTTGACAGCTTCACAAGTCCATTTCGGCACTAGATCTGTCATCCTATAACCCAAGAACAGGCTTTTGGTAATAAGGAGAGGCGATGGGGCAGATGGACTGAGTTGGACTGGACCAGGAGGCATGAGGACAGGGTTAGAGTCCCTTCCCTCAGACCACCTGGCTGTGGGTGAGTCACTGATCTTTGAGCTTTAGCTTCCCCTTGTTGATGGTAAAATGGGCCAGGGGGCCAGGGGGTAGGGGGGATCCTTGCACTATGGAACAAGGTTATTGTGAAGAAAATACTTTGTACAACACTTGATCCTTGAGAGGTATTGTTTTGGATCAGGATTCAATGCATTGGAAGAAGGACTTTGGGATCCCTCTCTCCCCCCACAAGTCATCAAAGTATCCAAAGAGTCAGTCATTCAATAATTACTTATAAAGTATCTACTGTGTTCCAGGGACTGTGCTGAGCAGTGGAGATATAAAGAAAGGCAAACTAACTAAATAAATAGTTTTAGAGATAGGGTAAACAGCTGAGGGGTCCCTTAACAAGTAGCTTTAAAAAATCCATCTAAAAAAATGTATAAGAGATTATAAAGTGAATTTTACAGAAAGCTGGGGTCTCCATTAATATAAATACATTGAATATAAATAAAATATTTCAAAGTAAATGCAAAAGTGGGATCTCTGTAATAGTAACCTTAAAACTATTGCAAAAGTACCAGAGACTTCAAAATGAATTTTAACACATTTTTAAAAGTTTTAAAGAGATACACATATTTCCTTTTAGCTTAAAAGAAGAAGTTGATGTGACATAATTGAGAGAATGATGGCTTTGGGACCTTGCAAAGGTCACATGATTTCTCTATGCCTTGAGAAATTCATTATGATTTATTTACTAAGCCACAGATGGATGGATTGCAATCTAGTTCTGAGTTAGTGTACAACCGCAAAACATTTGTTCACTGTGAGGTATCATTTTGGACCAAGATTCACTGAATTAGATAAGGGCCAATAAGAATCCTCTATCCCTCCAAATCCTAGGATCCTAGATGTTGTGCCAAGTACTGTACTAAGCAGTGGGGATATATACAAAGACAAAATTAAATTAAGATCTATGTAGTGAGTTTCTGGAGTTTCCCCAAACTAATAAAATCCCAGATCTTAGTATAGTTTAAGATCTATTCATTCCAAAAGCATTTATTTTATATACACATTTTTATTTTTATATATAAAATTTTAAATTTTATATATAAAATATACTATATATACATAATATGCATATTATATATATATAATGTACCAAGCTCTGTGCTATGTGTTGGGAATATAAAGCAAAAACTAAATCATCCTAAATCTGAGGAGCTTATAATCCATTAGAAGTAAACAGTACATATTCAGAAAGATTAAATTTAAGACATAAAAAATCATATAGAAAGGTTTTTAATAAAACTGGCCTTATTTTGCTTGCCCTTACCTACTGGAAGTAATGGAATTTTAGCCAGAAACTGACCTAGATTTCTCCAGGCTGATCTACAGTACAGTGATTGCACTATTCTTTGTGGTGAAAGAGGGGAGGTGGTTTGGGGATTTGGATGAAAATCCAACAAAAGGAACCTGATAAAGGGCAGTCAGAGAGGAAGGAGGAAAAGCCAGGACAAAATGTCATGAAATCCTGAGAAAAAGTCTATGAGAAGGGCATGATTAACAGGTCAAAGAGGTTGAGGACTGAGAAAAGATGATCAGATCTGGCAATTAAGAGATCTCTGGCAACCTTAGAAAGAGCAATTTCTGTTGAAAGATGAGGTTGGAAGCCAGAGTGTGAAGGTGTTGATAAGTGAGTGGGAGGTGAGAAAATGGACATGAAATGCAGAAAGATTTTTCTAGGGGCTCTGACTGTGGGGAGAAGAGAGATAGATGGAAGAGATCAGCTCCTGGAAATGGCAGGCTTCAGTTAAGATTTATTAAGCATTTTGTTAAGAGCAGGAAGGAGTCCCAGGATAAGGGGAGAATGAAAATTAAGAGAGAAGCAGTAAAGGAAGGAGTTTGTTCTCAGAGGGTAGGATGGGGTGAAGGGCCTAAAAAGAAAGCTCATATGGAGAAGGGACATTTCTTCAAATCAAGGAGGAGAGACTGACAGGGGCCATAAAGGAAGCCTCCATTTTTCTGGAAGTGAGGCCCTCTCCTAACAGGAGCTAGGATGGGGAGGTCTGTGTGACATGATGGAGGAGATTACTTGAGACAGACACATGAGGAATATAAGAGAAAGTCAATTGTGAAATCAAGGAAGAGTAAATAGGATTATCATAGAGCAATGAGTGCCTACTTGAGTTTAACCAAAATATGATATGGGATTCAGTCAGTATAGTAATAATAATAATAACAAAAGTAATATAATCAAAAGAAGAATTCACATTTAAAACGTTTAACATTTTAAGACTTTTTGAAAGACCTAGATCAAATGAAATAGGAGTTTTAAAAACATTAAAATATAATATAAATATATCATAAATATATTATGTAATATAAAGAACTTGCATTTATATTTATCTATAACTTAAATAAAAATATAAATATATTAGAAATGTAAATGCGGTTCTTTTTATTAATATAATTGTGGTTATTATTATTGCTATTATGATGTCCATTTTAAGCATTGGCCTGAGTTTAAGTGACCTGACCAGGGTCATACAAGTAGTAAATGTCCAAGGCAGGATTTAAATTCAGAGCTTTCTGACTTCAGGTCCATCCACTGCTCTCTCTGCCACCTGTCATAATTATGTGACTTCTTCCATAGATGTTCAACAACATATGTGTAAGGAGCAGAAAGGGTGGATGGCAGAAGTAATCTTGAATTAGGGTTGGGAAAGAAATAACTGGTGAACATGATATAAAGTTGAATGATTTAACTCTAAGGCTGAGACTCTGAAGGGAGAACTTATTTAAACTCGAGGAAGGGGTGATGGCCAGGAAAAACAGAGACATTCGGGGTGACAACTTTGTGGAGATGATAGAAGAAAGCTTAGACAGAAAGGGATTGGAGGATAAGAGTTAAGATAAGATGGAAGAATTTCAAAGTTACAGATGGTGGAGGTTGAATAATACATATAACTGATGAGATTAAGGATATAGTATATGGTATAAATATATATTTATTATGTTATATAATTATATATAGTCCATATCCAAACATAAAGCATATATAGACTTATTTTATTTTATTCCTATATTTAATATACTATGATATTTATATAGTATAAGTAATATAATTTAAATTTATATAATATAATAAATATATACATCCATACCATATCCTATATCTTTGATTTCATCTCTATATAAACATATATATATCATATATATATATATAAAACATATATCTTGTAATAGCTGTAGCCCACATTCACCTGAGGAGGTTTATGGAAAATAAATCAACTTTTCTTCCCTTTTCAGGAGAGGAAGGTTATAGGTAAGGCTTATAAGATAATTAAATGTTAAACCCAAATGTAAACAAAGAAAAGAAAGGTAAACATTTGTTCAGACAGATGTAGGCTGTGGTTCTCATGGGTGACACCTGATGGTTTATTCATTCTTTAAGACTCTTGCCTCCCTGTTATTGTTCAGTCCTGGCAGACCCTTAGTGGCCCCATTTGGGGTTTGCATAATAGAGATACTGGGATGGTTTGCCATTTCTTTCTCCACTGAATTTTTCAGATGAGGAAATTGAGGCTGTGCAGTAGAGTTAAGGATTGGACCAGGGTCCACCGCTAGTAAGTGCCTGAGGTCTCACTCCATCCAATGTGACCAAATCTTCATGTGCCACAAGTAACAGAAAACCAAAATTTTCTAACTTTAAGCACAGAGCTCTCTCCACAACAGCAAGCCCCACTTTCTTGGGGCAGATCCTCATGACTTCCCATCAACGAATATTTACCATGTTCCTAAAATGTGCCAGGTGCTTGCATCAAAGACAAAAATGAGAAACCCTGACCTCAAGGAGCTTTTGGACAAAGCCAGAGAGGACGACATCTGCCTAGAGACAAGTCTATGGGAAAGAGCTAAATGGTGACTTGAAGGCAGAACAGAAGGAGCTGAGGGGGTTGGGGCAGGCTTCAGCCTGGCAGAAAGCAGAAGATCCTGAAAGATAGAGTTGAGGAGGGAGCACATTCCATGCTCGGGAGGTCATCCACACCCAAAGACCGAGGGTCATTTCTAGAGGAACAGACACTGTCCCATTTGGCTGGGCCGAAGTTAGCCCTAAATCCCTAAAGAGGAACAGCATGTAAGAAAATGGAGAAGCTAGGAAGGGGCCCCTCTGAAAAAAATGCCAAATGGGGGGTTACATTGATTGTAGAAGCCACAGCTGCAGCAGGGACAATGGGGGCCTGAGCTAGGCTGGAAACCATCTAGGTCACTAATGGCAAACCTTTTAGAGATGGAGAGCTGAGCCATCCACCAGACTGAGTGCCATGCCCCTCCCCCCACCACAGGCTGTGTGCCCAGCCTCCCTTACCCCATACAGTGGAGGGAGGAAACGCTCCCATTGGGTTACTGGGCAAAGGGGTGGGTCAAGTGAGAAATGTCCTCCCATTGGGCTACTGGGCAAAGGGGTGGGTCAAGTGAGAAATGTCCTCAGTAAGTGTAGAGAGGGGGAGGGGAGCAGCCTGAGCTCTCTGCTCCCTTCCAGCTCTGCTGCCTGTGAGTCGCCCACCTTACCAGCTATGTGCTCCTAGTGGGCTGCTGGGCATAGGGGTGGGGGAATGTGAAAAAATGTTGTCAGGCACAGTGGGGAGGAGGATGGAAATAGTTCCACTCGAGTCCCTCTGTCTTTCTAGTAACAAACTCTTCAGAGGGGGGACTGGCCATGTGCCCACAGAGAGCACACTCCATACCATCTTTGGCACCCATGCCATAGGTTCACCATCACTGATCTAGGCTGAGAGAAGGCGGCAGATGAAAGAGATAGAGAGAGATAGGACAAGACTCAGGTGCTGCCTAGATTGGGAATAGTGAGGAACAAAAGGAACAGACAGCTGTGGTATCCTCACAGTGACTAGGGAAACTAGAAGAGACTAAGGGAGCAAGGAAAGGCAAATGTGGTGATGTTCGACTGTTTGGAGGCTGAAGGACAGAGATGTCTGTTCAGAATCAGGTCTGCTGGCCTCCCATTCTCTACTGATTCCCACATCCTTCATTCTGATGAGGACCCAGGACATCCCAGGATAGCTTTACTTAAGCAAGACCTGGATTTAAGTCAGGCAGAGTGGCACAAAGTCATCAGCCTCACACTCTCTTCCACAGTCATTGTGGTCTAGTGATGGCCCAGGGGGCAGCAGACAATCGATATCTGCCACAGCTCTAAGCCCTCCATAGCACCTGCTTCAGCTTCCCTTGGAATACATTGTTCTCATGTACCCATTCCCCCAGGAGGAATGTTGCATGCTTGGGGTGGACATTCCCATGATTTCCAATAATTGAAGGCTTCTCACTTATCCTCAGGCCAGTGTGGCCCATCTGTCTAGATGGCTTTCCTAAGGGGCAGTGGCTTTGCATGCCACAGCTTCTAGGGAGTTGGGGGAAAGGCAGACATCAAAGGTGAATGAGCAGCCTGAAAAGGGTTCAAGCCCTCCTGGCAGGGCTGCTAGTCCTCTTGAACAGCCCTCCAGCCCCTTGAATCCCACAGAGCACCACTGAAAGGACTCCTGAGCCATCCAGAGACTGTAACTGCTCCCTCTCAGCTAGGCCAGCCTACAAAGAAACACTTCTCACTTGTGCCATATTCCTTACTCCTTCCATTTCGCATCCTGATATGCTCTTTCACTCACTAACCAAAAAAAAAAAACAAAAAAAAAACAATCTACCTCACCAAAGTGTGATAGTACACAGCACTGCTACCAATCTGTTTTAATGGAAAAAGCCCTGGAATGAGCATCAGGAGACTCGGATTCTCAGCGTGGCTCTGCCCCCAACTCCCTGAGTGACCCTAAACCAGTCACACTATACCACTGTTTCCTCGTCTGGAAAATAAGGAGGGGAGACCACATGGTCTCTCTCAGAGGTGTCTTCCACAGCTTTAAGTCTGATATTTTCCCCTTAAGGCAGTATTCACTTCCCTCTCTTTCTCTCAGGGATTTATGGATTGTCAAAAATAAGAAGACAATGTAGAAAGATTTTTTTTTAAATGGTCACAAATAGAGTATTTCATTTGTAATCTTAAAAATGAGGAAGCATAGAATTAGGGGATGATTTTAGGAAAGCAATCCTTATAAATAAACCATGTGTTTCCTGATGTTCCTATTTATTCCAAAGAAGATGTAAAGGAATAATAATAATCACTCTTAAATTTAACTTTACTGTTTTCAAAACACTTTCCTCACACAAACTTAGTGTATTATCATACCTTATATAAAGATGAAGAGATTGTGGTTCAGAGAAGTTAGATAATTTACCCATGGATGACTGTTACTAATACTTGAACCCTAGACTCCTGGATCTCAGTCCAATGCTTTTACCACTTCAGAAACTCTTCTCTACGGGGGATTATTTAATTTCTATCTGCAAAGTCTTTTTGATGATAATCTGAGCTAACTGAGTCAACATAATTGTATTAATTACATATCACTTATTATATAATTATTACATTGTATATCATGTAATATACATATAATGTAATTTATTTCAGTGCTTACTATAATTCTGTCCATTTTTTTAGTCTTCTGGCTGTGCCTGATAGCCACACTCTTGTTCTGGCTGTCACTATCATTGAACAAAAGAGCAGAATGGAATATGATGAAATTTAATAGGGATAAATATAATTAATGAGTCACATTTGGGTTTAAAAAAATTCCCCTCTACAAGTAACTAGACAGAAGTTTATGTAAAAAAAAATCTCAATATCCTAGTGGACCCAAAGCTCAATATTAATTAACCATGAGACAGGGCAGCCAGAAAAATTCATGAGACTTTAGACTACATTAACAGGGGTAGAGCATCCAGAAATAAGGAGACAATTTCAATGGACTCTACCCTAGTCCTACCATATTTAAAATATGGGATTCAGTCCTGGACAAAGCATTTTAGGAAAGACACTGTTCAGGAGAGAATAATAATGATAGTGAAGGCCTTCAAGTTCATGCCACAAGACTGAAGGAACTGGGAATGTTTATCCTAGAGAAGACTTCTCAAGGAGCATAGTGAGGGAACAGAAGAAAAATGTAGTGACTCATCCATGGTTACAAAGGCACTAAGTAGAAAATCCCCAGGTCCAAGTCTCCAAAGCTAGAAAGTCTTCAAGTATATCACGCTGTCTTCATAACAACGGCCTTCCAATTTTGTATGGCTCCCACCTGGAAGAGCCACTCACTCTAATCCATCATCTATCAGTCAACAAAGTTGATTTAACTAGGGCACAAGACTCACTGCGTCACTACCCTTCTCCATAAACTCCAAGGGGCTCCCTATCACCTTCCAGAATCAAATGTAAAATCCTGTTTGGCCTAACATTCAGAGCCCTTTCTAACATGCCTCCTCCTCCCTCTATTGTCCTCCTTGCTTTTCCTCAAACAAGACACTCCATCCCCCATTTCAGGCATTCTCCATGGTCTCCACCATAGCTGGAATGTTCTTCCTCCTCATCTCTTCAGCCTTTCCAGTTCCATTCAAATCCTAGCTAAAATAGGACCTTCTTTATGAAGTTCTTAATCTCCCTTAATTTTAATATTTCTCTTTATTATCTTTAATTTATCCCTTATGTATATACATATTAAATTATATATTACATATATATGTATCAATAATATAATTTGTTTTGTGTGTATATATTAATGTGTATAATATAATTTTATTATATCTGTATTATATAATGTAATTTTATTTTTACCTGTATTATAATATAATTGTATTATATAGTTATTATGTAATATAATTGTATTTTATCTATATTATAATACAATTTTAGTCTATTTTATTTATTATATTTTATTAAATGTCTACATATCTATAATATAAAATATTACACATATATCTTGCTTGTATATTTGTTGTCATTAAGTCATTTCAGGCACATATGACTCTTTATGATCCCATTTGGGATTTTCTTGGCAAAGATATTGGAGTAGTTCGCCATTTCCTTCTGCCACTCATTTTACAGATGAGGAAACTGAGACACACTGAGTGAAGTGCCTTTGCCCAGGATCACCCAGCCAGGAAGTGTCTGAGGTCACATCTGAACCCTGGAAGACTCATCTTCTGACTTCAGGCCATCTGGAGGAATAATGTATTATTTTACCCTTCTGACTGCAAAGATTAAGTAAGCAGGGTGCCTTTACCAAGCCTAAAGGAACTTGGCACACTCTGAATTTCCACTGGTCTTGCTCACCTGTGAAAATGGACTCTTTCCCTTCCCCGTCCATGTCTCCTCCTTACACTAATTCCCTCCCCACAAACTTAAGCTCTGCTCTTCCCCAGCAGGGTAGGACTCGGAGCTGACATGGGTAAATCAGTGAAGGGGAATGAGGCTGGAGAGTAGGGAGAGAGTCTGCAGAGCCCATCCCCAGAGCAAGGGGGTGTCTTGATGTCTACAAGCATCTGCATGCCCCAGAATCGCAGATACACTTCCCAGATCCCTCTATGCCACCATCTGGAGTTCTATTTTCATTTCTGCAGTACCCACAGAATTCTGGAAGAATAGAATACTTCTGTATGTTACAGAGAGATTATTTCATTTTCTCTCTGGACTCCTACCACCTGGCCAGAACGCCCAAAATATATAGTAGGTTTAGAATAGGTAATAAATAAATTGTAAGTACATAAATAAGGGGCAGCTAGGTGCTAAGCACTGGGCTTGGAGTTAAGGAGATCTGAGTCCAAATCCAGCATCAGATACTTACTCATTTTATGACCCTGAGCAACTCCTATTATAACCCCTATTTGTCTCAATTCCTCATCTGTAAAATGGGAACACACAGAGAAGAAAATGGCAAAACACTCCAGTATCTTGACCAAGAAAGCCCCTGGACAAGAATCCACGGGGTTACATGGACTCAGACATAACTAAACCACTGAACAACAACAAATGAAGTGTCAATTGATGGACAGGATTTTGGACATCATCTAGTCAAGCTCATTTCATTTGATTTTTAAAAATCATCCACAAAAACGGAGCTTGAGACTTAAGAGAAGCAGGTCTAGTACTGGGGTTTGGGTCCTCCAAATCCTGGTTCAGTATGCTTTTATTGCTCTAATGATCACTCTTCACATTTCTATACTAGCTTAAAGCTCTCAGAGACATTTTCCAACACCAGTTCTTCAAGGTAAGTCATTACAGAAATGAGGAGACTAAGTGAGCTCAGAAGTGATTGTGCTTTATAGAGTAGGGAACATCTAAGTTCAAAACCTATTCCAGACACTTTTACCAGCTATGTGGCCCTGGGCAAGTCACTTAATCTTTGCCTGCCTCAGTTTCCTCATCTGTAAAATGAGTTGGAGAAGGACATGGCAAACCACTCCAGTATCTTTACCAAGAAAACCCCAAATGGGGTTACAAAGAGTTGAATATGACTGAAAAACAACATAATAATAAAAGGAGGATAATGATAGAACCCCCATCTCAGGATGGCTGTGAAGATCAAATAAAATACAATTTGTAAAGCACTTTGCAGACTTTAAAGTGTGATATAAATTCAAGCTATCCTGATTATCATTACATGAATCCAAGTTTTTGTACAACAAATGTATGCTCTCACCTAGCCAGTGCTGGTGGACCTTTTAGAGACAGAGTGCCAGGCCCTTTCCCCAACCTACCAGACTCCAACTCTTCCCCTTTCTATTTCTATAACATCACAATTGACCCCTTCTCTCTACTCACCCATTTATCACCTTTAACACTTTGAAATCAATGGTATCCAACTCAATGGGGAAGGTGGAGGCAACTAGGTGGCTTGGTGGATTCAATGGGTTTTAGAAAGTCCTGGATTCAAATTTGACCTTGGATATTTCCTGATTGTGTGGCCCTGGGCAAATCAACTAAACTCAGTTGCCTAATCTTTACCACTCCTCTGCCTTGGAACCAATTCACAGTATTGATTCTATGATATAAGGTAAGGGTTCAAAAAAAAAAAAGTAGAAACTGGGAAGCTAATGCATAGGGATCCCTTTTCTTGCATGATGATTTGGTTTAAAATGATTTGGTTTAAAATATGAAATTACCTTGTTTTGGTGTATATTTAGTTAAATCTTTCCCAATTTTAGTTTCTTATTATGATTTCTATTTGCTTTGATTTCAATTTATAATGTTAAATATTTCCCAATTACATTTTAATATGATTCAGGTACACTAAGGAAGGTTCTGAGCCTCCCACAGCTCCAGGCATTTTGTTTGACAATTCTGTCCTAGATTATTACACAACTAATTGGTCTTCCTGTCTTAAGTTTCTCCCTTCTCCAATCCAACCTTCACACTGCTGTCAAAGTGATTTTCTTTCAGCTCAGATTTAGCCACATGACTCCTTGGCTCAATAAACTCCGGTGGTTCCCTTTTACCTCCAGGTTTATTCCAGGATAAAAATATAAAAACACCTATGTTTAACTTTAAAAGCCCATAACAATCTGGGCTCCAAAATCAGTTTTCTCAATGTACATCACCCTCCCTTCAGAACTCTATAATACAACCAAACAAGTTTGGTTTTTTTGCCATTCCCCTCACCTTTGCAGTGCCCATTCTCCCATCGCTGAAATGCCTCTCCTTTTCTTTTCTTACACCCTTGCTTTCTGCATTAGAATCAATACTGTGTATTGGCTCCAGGATAGAAGAGTGGTAAGGACTAGGCAATGGGGTTAAGTGACTTGTCCAGGGTCACACAGCTGGGAAGTGTCTGAGGCCAGATTTGAACCTAGGACCTCCCATCTCTAGGCCTGACTCTCAATCCACTGAGCTACCCAGCTATCCCTCCCAACTACCTTGTATTAAACATTCTATCTATCTATCTATACCATTAGAATTTAGGATCCCTGAGAAAATAATTTTTTTTATTTTTTGTATAGGTGATTTAATGGTTAGAATATCAGGCCTGGAGTCAAGATAGGCTGAGTTCAAATCTGGCCTAAAACACTGTGAGACTCTGGGCACATTATTGAATTGTTTGCCTTAATTTCCTCATTCCAAAAATGGTGATAATAATAGCACTTACCAGAAGGGTTGTTGTGGGGATCAAATGAGACAATCATTGCACAGTGCCTGGCACATATGTATAAATGTTAGTTATTATTATCATTATTATTATTATTATCTTTAATACCTAGCACATTTGTGGCACACAGTAGTACTTAATAAATGTTTGTTGATTAACTGAAATATGTTGCAGGTACAAATATATGTTAAACACTGACTTTTTAATGAGGGGATTGCTGTTTTGGCTAGGCCTATGCTGTCACATCAGCCCATAGGCTAACAACCAGATCACTCCATTTAAGAGATTTATGTTGCTAAGCACTCAAAATTATTTCTAAGATATTTAGCTATTGAAATGTCAGAATTTGACTCTCCAACATATGCAGAAATTGCAGAGTTAGATTAAAACCCAATGGAAGGGGAAACTTTCTAAAATGATCACAGATCTGTCTCCCACAGGAAAAAGCTTTCCCTGAGAAGTGATAAGTTTCTCCTTATTTTGTTAATTCAGTTATTTTGGTTTTTATCTGGCCCTTCGTGACCCATTTTTGGAGTTTTCTTAGCAAGGATGCCATTTCATTCTCCAGCTTCATTTTATAGATGAGGAAACCTAGACAGACAGGATTAAGTGGCTAGTCCAGGATCTCACTGCGAGTACCTGAGGCCACATCTGATCTCAGGTCTTCCTGACCCTAGGCCAGGTGCTCCATCCACTCCACCACCTCACTGCCCCAGGAAAGGTTGAAAGACTACTTTGGTTCCTAGTAGAGTCCCAGTTTAGGTTGGACTTTGCTGCTGAGGTATTCCAACAAGATGGGAAATGCCTTAATTCTTTGTTTCTGTGGTGAAGGGATTCTTTCATGCCCAGCTATGCTTGAGCTAGACTCCCTTCCATTGATTTTGTGACTTAAACCCCACCCCACCTCGTGCCCCCAGGCCCCAATGCCTGACCTGAAGTGTCCAAAACCCACTTATGATTTTAAAAAAGTACCCCAAATCTTATTTTTTTCCACCTGATCTCTGCATGTGAAGTTCTGGGCTGAGTCAATAAATCCATGACTGGCTGAGACAGCAGGCCAGGGCATGCCTGCAGAATGTGCCTCGAAAGTATTTTTAGTCAGGTCCTGCCAACACTTTAAAGTTAAGAAAGAAAGAAAAAAAGAAAGAGAGAGAGAGAGAGAGAGAGAGAGAGAGAGAGAGAGAGAGAGAGAGAGAGAGAGAGAGAGGGAGGGAGGGAGGGAGGGAGGGAGGGAGGGAAAGAGAGGGAGGGAGGGAGGGAGGGAGGGAGAGAGAGAGAGAGAGAGAGAGAGAGAGAGAGAGAGAGAGAGAGAGAGAGAGAGAGAGAGAGAGAGAGAGAGAGAGAGAGAGAGAGAGAGAAAGAGAGAAAGAGAGAAAGAAAGAGAGAAAGAGAGAAAGAGAGAAAGAGAGAAAGAAAGAAAGAAAGAAAGAAAGAAAGAGAGAGAGAGAGAGAGAGAGAGAGAGAGAGAGAGAGAGAGAGAGAGAGAGAGAGAGAGAGAGAGAGAGAGAGAGAGAGAGAGAGAGAGAGACTTTCTAGCAACCCGTAACTCCCTGACCTGGCTGGTTTTTGAGATCTTTAATGGCCCAGTCCATGCCCTTGCCAGCCTGGCTGGCATGACCGCTCTGAAGATGCAAGGGTGACAACCCGGCCAGAGCACATGATGGAAAAGGCTAAGCAGGAACTGGATGAGCCCAATACAGTTTCATCATCATTCCAGCCGCAAAATGCAGGTCAAGGCTGGCTCTCCCTGACCTGACTACAGTGAAGGCACTTCACATACAAGAAACAGGGGCCTGTTCCCCCCCCCCCCCACTGTCCTGGGGCAGGCCCTGGGCAACAACTCAAAGGGGACAATATGAGCAAACCAGGGGGGATGTGGGGGCTGGGATGAGAACCCCAATTTAGAACTGTGTAGACTCTCCCTGGAGAAACTGGAGAAAAAGGACTCTGATTTACAGAATTTCTAAACTGGACAGGAAAAGGTGGCAGTTTGGAAGTTTAGGGAAAGAGTGAGGGAAGGAGGGGGGAGGAACACACAGAGAGACAGAGACGGAGACATGAGGAGAGGGAGAGAGAAAAGAATGAGAACTGTAAACATACAAACATATATACTAGCGCATGTAAATAGGTATGCATATATGTGTGTATACATGCATGTAGACACGTGTGTAGATAATATACACGTATTCACAGCTAATGCTGGAATTTGCTTTGCTTGACTATGCATATTTGTTACAAGGTTGTTGTTTTTCCTCTCCCAAAAGGGGGAGGGGGAACAGGAGGTTTTTCTTTCCTTGTTATTTAAAACAAACTTGAACATTTAATTAGAAAAAGAGAGGGCTCCCGTGCCCCAGAGAATGGGAACTCCCAGAAAATTTGGTTGAAGCAAACCTAAGAAACACAATTATTCGAGTCCTCTGGGAGGAAACTTCGTCTCGCTCCTTCACCAAGTTTTGCACCAACTCTCAGAAGTTCCCCAGGCAGCAGCCGCCCTGCGCCTATGGGATGAGCCATAGAAACAGGACCCCATGAAACCGTGTTTGGTCCCGGGATCTAGAGGAAGCCCTGACCCTAGCCCCGGCCCGCGGGGCGGCACGGCCCCTCCCGGCCGGCCGCACTCACCCGCGATGTCCCAGAGCTGCAGGCGCACCACGGTCTCCGGGTCCCACTGGAGGACTTTCAAGGCGAAGTCCACTCCGATGGTGGCCCGGTAGTGGGAGGAGAAGTTCTGGTGCACATAGCGCTTGATGATGCTGGTCTTGCCCACGCCCAGGTCGCCGATCACCAGCAGCTTGTAAAGATGCTCCCTTGGCTGGCTCTGCATTCTGCCTCTGCGCCCAAGCCCAAGCCGGCAAGCGCTATTACAGGCCCTGCGCACCCGGCGCAGGAGGGGCGCAGCCCCAGGAGAGACCCGGGGTGAGTCTGAGAGTATGTGTGCGTGTACGTGAGGGAGGGAGTTTGTGTGTCCCGTTGAGAAGCCAGGGGAGGCAAAGAGGAGAAACTGGGAGGAGAAAAGAGGCGGGGCAGGCGGGGCTCCGCGCCCGAAGACCGCCCTGCCTCTGCCCTGGGAGGCAAAACTCTGCCCTGACTTAGGGGGAGGTGAGGGAGAGAAGTGAATCTGAGGGAGAGGGACACTGAAGCTTAGCACGTGCGGAGCGTGGAGGTAGGGGTGGGTAATTGAGGGGGTTCTTAAAGTGCAAAGGGACGCGGAATGGAAATGCCGGAAGCTTTCCTCTTTTATATCTCTTTGTATCTCTCCACTTCTGGACTTTGCGGACGACCTCCTGGGATGCCACACTGTGGCCGGGAGGTGACCTCGCGGAGGAGGAGAGCGATCTTCTCCTAGAGCTGAGCTGAATTGAATTGAAAACCCTGGAAGATTTGTCTTCAAGGACCATTCTGTCACATTCGAGGGCGTGTTGTTTCCTTGGTGGAATACCAGGGCTTCATCACTGTTGACAAATTACTTATCAAAGTTTCCCTCTTCTCCTGGGGCAAGTGGACACTGTGACTCACCTAGGTTTTTTTAAAATAAAAAGCTAAAGTTCCCACAGAACTAAATTTCTAATCCTTGATTCTAATTAGGTTATAGAGAAGGTAAAAAAAAAAGTTCACATTTCTCCAAACCTCACTCTAAAATGTGGGTGATAGTGCTGTCTTGTCAGGGAATCGCTAATTAAAATAATTAGAAATTCTTTTGTAAATATCAATTGGTAATTCCTCTCTTTTCCTTTTTTAAAAAACAACAAAAACCCTTGCCATCTGTTTTAGAATCAATACTGTGCTTTGGTTTCTAGGTGGAAAAGAGGTAAAAACAATGTAGAGTAAGTGATTTGTCCAGGGTCACACAGCTAGGAAGTGTTTGCAGCTAGATTTGAACCTAGGACCTCTCATCTCTAGGCATTGATCTCAGTTCCTACCTTTCTTTTTAAGGACTACATTTTATTGGGTCAGTAATGGCGGAATGGGTTGTATTTATCTTTGTCAGACACCTAAAGACACCTTATTCCTTTTTTGATTATTATTGAGTAAGAAATATCAAGAGGCAAGCATGGGATAGTGGCTAGAGAGCTAGTTTTGGAGACAGGAAATGAGTTTAAATCTTGCCTCTGATACATGTTAGCTGTATCATCAAGGACAAGCCGCTTTAACATCCATCTCAGTGCAGCAGACAAATTTTCTAAAACTAAGTTATGTAGTTCAGTTGTTGATATGCATCTGGGAATGCAATTTCCTTATTGAAAGTTGCCCACACCTCTGATATCACTGGTCTAATACCCCCCCCCAAAAGTTTAAAATGAAAACAAGAGAATAATAAAATCAACAACTGAGGAGGAGGAGGAGGAGGAGGAGGAGGAGGAGGAAGAGGGTGGTGGTGATGGTAGAAATGAAAGATATTTCCTTAATGCTTTGAGGTTTACAAAGCATCTCATAGATTTTTTTTTTTTAGTTTGGAGGAGGACATGGCAAGGACACGGAACTGTTTTGTGTAAGGAGATGGGGCCTGTTTAAATGAACACCATTATTGTTGGAGTCCTTAAAATACTAAGATGCAAAACTGATCTTTCTAAAACTATTACATAATTATCAGATATAATCTACCACTGACACATAAAAATATCCTACATCACTATTTTAATAGACAATCATGGCAGTTTTAAATGGTGTTAACCTATCTTTGCTTCAAATAGTTATTACCCTTTTATCCACTAAGATCAGACAGTGCTCCTCCCTACTTCTCTGGGATCTGTGCTAACTTGCTTTGCAGTTGATAATTTGGACAAGACTCCAACAAAGACTGTCAAACAGGAAATGACTTATTTTATTTATGAAGGAAGGAGAGATGAGTTGCAGTTGCAAAAACTTTAAAGGAATGATCGCAGACATTTTTAAGGATTTAGACTAGGTAAGCTCTTTTACAAAAGGAGAAAGGAGGTGGTGTTTACCTCTGTTACCTGAACTCTGGTTAACATGATAGAACTAGAAACAATAGAAAGAAGTTGAAAAAAAAAGGAAAATTTATATTTGATGTATGCAACACATTTCTAACAATTGGAACCATCCAAAAGTGGAATGGGCCGTCTCAGGAAATGGTGAGTTTACCATTATTATTGGTTCTTGAAGCAAGGACTCAGATGATGTGAAGAAAACTCTTGTTCATGTGTGGTTTGGTATATAAGGGGCTTGAGGTTTCTTACATCTCTGAAATTCAGTGAAAAGCATATAATATTCCCAAAAGTTATCTTTAACAATAGTTTTGATCTCCACTAAACAATTTTTGTTGGTTTTCTTAAGATTAGAAAGAGCTTTGGATTCATAGAAATTCATTTGAATCCTGTTTCTGCTGTTTAATTGTGTTATCTTTGGTAAGTTAATAGACCTCTCTGAGCCTTCATTTCATCTGTAAAATGAGAGGGTAGACTAGAGGATCTCAAAGGTCATCCTCCAGCTCTAAATTCTACCATCTTTTGAAGGGTGCAAGGAGCATAAGGTCAAGAGATAGGGATTCTCATCCTAACTTTGCCTTTTGCCTGCTGTGTTACCTGGGAAAATATTTACCTTTCCTGAACCATTATTTCCTCGTCATTAAAAATGGAAATAATAATACTCCTTCCCAGTTCATTTCACTCTCTGATCAGCTCTACCTCCTCACCAGTCTTGCCCACCTTGGTTCTGGGCCCCCTCTCTTGGTTGGTAAGTCCCTGGCCTGGATGACCATCCCTTGAGAAGCCCCAGAATGCTTACTTCCTTCCCTTCCCAAGTCACTGGATTGTTCAGCCTTTCTTACCAGCATTACCTCAGCTGCAGGAAGTCTCCAGGTGTACCGACTTTTCGTGCCACTGGACCCAGGCTTCCAACGCCAAGAGAGTGGGACTGTCTCTGTGCATCGACTTTTCCACTTAAATCTTCATGCACAAGTGTCTTTGGTCACAAAAACACACAAAGACAATAGTCAACCTCGGTTACCAAGAGACTACTACTACTACTACCAGCATTACCCCTTTCTTTCTTCACTTCCCTTATTTCCTCCTTTTCTATTTCTTTATGTTTTCTCTCCCATTGTTAGAACATAAACTCCTTTGGAATAAGGATCATCTCATGCTCTTCTATTTGTATTCTTAGAATTTAGCACACAAAGGCTTAAAAATTCTCTATTATCTATCTATATCCATCTATCAATCACTTCTCTATTTGTATGACACTATTTCTTGGGCAGCTAGGTGGCTTAGTGGATAGAGTAATGGGCCTGGAGTCAGGAAGATTCATCTTCCTCAATTAAAATCTGGCCTCAGACTTACCAGCTGTGTGACTCTGGGCAAGTTAAGTAGCCCTCTTTGCCTCAGTTTCTCATCTGCAAAATGAGCTGAAGAAGGAAATGGCAAACCATTTTAGTATCTCTGCCAAGAAAGCTCCAAATGGTGGAATTATGCTAAAAGGGCTATAAAAGAATGCATGTCCTTTGATCCAGTGATAACACTACAAGTTCTCTATCCCAAAGAGATTTTTTAAAATGGGAAAATACCTGTTTATACAAAAATTTTTATAACTGTGCTTTTTGTGAGGACAAGGAATTGGAAACTAAATACCCTACACTATTTTAATAGACAATCATGACAACAAAATGTGGTATATGTTGGTGATTAAATAA
Organism: Monodelphis domestica; assembly: GCF_027887165.1. NCBI lineage: Eukaryota > Metazoa > Chordata > Mammalia > Didelphimorphia > Didelphidae > Monodelphis > Monodelphis domestica. The sequence goes on along the minus strand of NC_077230.1, from coordinate 326,306,648 downwards.
TATTGCATGATAAGAAATAATGGGCAGGATGATTTCAGAAAGAGCTGGAAAGACCTACATGAACTGATGCAGAGTGAAATGGGCAGAATCAGGAGAACACTGTACACCATAACAGCAGCATTGTAGAATGATCAAATGTGATAGATTTAGCTACTATCAGCAATACGATGATTCAGAACAATTCTAAGTGACTTATGAAAAAGAATGCTATCCAGAGAAAGAACTATTGAAGTAGGAATGCAGATGAATATATATGACTTACCCCTTGTTTATTTGGGCATATGTTTTAGGGTTTTGGTTTTTATAAGATTATTCACTTACAAAAATGAATAATATGAAATTATGTTTTGCATGATAATACAGGTAGAACCCAGAGTGAATTGATTGCCAACTCCAGGAATGGGGAGGGAAGAAAGGAGGGAGTCAATTGGGATCATTTAACTTTATAAAACTTACATGGACATTTATTATTAAAATAAAATAAAAATCATTGCATCTTAAAAAAACTCCAAATAGGGTCACAAAAGGCAAGATACAGCTAAAACGACTGAACAACAATGAAATTACTTCATAGAGGTATCATGAGAATCAAGTGAGAGAATATATTTTCTGAAAATTCTTTGTGGCCACTAAGTGTCATTTAAGTATAGGCATTTTATTATTATTACTATTATGTGTCATTCATACTTTTGAAACATCAGATGGTAAGCTCCTTTCTTTCTTCTGTTAACCCACCAGATAGGACTGATAATTAAGAATGAAAGGGTCCAAATTCAGATATATAAGAGTTGAAAAGGGGGGCAAAGGGTAATTCAGAAACTATATCATTACCAAGAGCTGAGTTGATTCTAGTTCCAATTTGAAAAGATTTAGGAAACTCAGGGAAGCATTAAACAGAGATGGAAAGTAAAGGCTGAAAGTTCTGTTTCCAGCCTGTGTTGCAATATAAGATATCAAGACATAAATGTGTCATGCTCAGTAATTACTGGGTGAGGTTTTACAGAATCACTGAATCTCAGAGTCAGAAGAAGCTTCAGAAAATTATAGTGTCTTAGATATTAAGCCAAAAGAGACCTTGGACATCATCTCTTCCAGTCCTCTTATTTTACCTATCCAAAAACTGAATTCCAAAAGATGTGGGTCCTATAGGCCATACATGAGAACAGGTCATTTAGTTACTATGGAGCAAATGTGATCACCAATAGTGAAAAAAGTAGCAGGACAAGTTGAATTAGATCCCTCAGATGACAGTTCAAGCTTCCTAATGCTGTCTTCCCATCACCCAGTTCTTTAGAAAGATTTTTTGGAGATTGAAGCTAATGTTATAGGGAACGTGGAGAATTACTCTTTAATTTTGCTGGCCTTTACCAACCTAATGCCAATAGTACAGCTTGCAAACAAAAAGGAATAAAAGGAAACACTTGTTTTGTGAACTCCAACATTTCAGAGAAGCTGTACTAAAGAATGACCTCAACGAAGAGGACCCAACCTTCACTAAGGTCTCAGTAAACTTAAAAATAAAAAATTGGGGGCAGCTAGGTGACTCAGTAAATTGAGATCCAGGCCCAGGCATGGAAGGTCCTGGGTTCAACTCTAGCCTTAGACACTTCCTAGCTGTGTGACCTTGGGCAAGTCACTTAATCCACATTGCCTAGCCCTTATCACTCTTCTACCTTAGAACCAATATAGTAATGGTTCTAAGACAGAAGGTAAGGGTTTTTAATAAATAAATAAATAAATTCTGAAGCACCCCATTTGTTACTACAGGTATCTCTTCTACTCTAGTATTTAGAAAAAATCCCCAAATTTTTTTGCCCTCCCTTAGTACCAGAGAAGTCTATTTCTATTTCTTTTCAGATTGTTTACAATAAAAGAAATGATGATATTTATGGTATTAAAAGGTAAAGTATGTTGATATTATACAATACTATACATGTATCTTATGTATTTCTGAGTCTCTAAACTTTTTTGTGTTGTTGGATGGCCTTTGAGAGTTGTCTGTGGCTTCTACGAAACTCCCAAAAGATTCCCACTTAATTTCTCATGCCAGCCCACAATATGTTGAGACTGAAATGTGGAATGTCAGACCAAAACTAGGATAGCTCTGAGGCAAACCTACCAACTAGGAGGCTGTTGCCATAGTTCAATGATAAAATGAAAAGAACCAGAACTGGAGTGGTAGTGGTTGTGGTTATGGTCGTTAGTCCTTTGTTTTTGAAGAGGATCAGTGACATCATGGGGTGATGTCTTAACTTGCCTGTGAATTGGATTTAAGTGAGACAGAATTGCTTAAAGTCATCCACCACACTTTCTTCCTTATCATCCAAGTTCAGTGGCGAGACAGGCAGGACAGCTGGTGATGGCCTGGGAAGAAGCAGATGGCGTGGCATCTTTGAGGTCTGCCCAAGCTCTAAGCCCTCCACAGCACGTGCTGTGGCCTCCTTCATGGCTGTTGGAATAAACTGTTCTCATCTGCTCCATTCTGCTGGGGGACATCTTCACCTGTTCGAAATAGGCATCCCTCTAAGTCACTGATGGGTGTGAGCTCAATCAGTTATCCTCAGCCTGGTTTAGCCCATCCACCAGGACAGTTCACTGAGGTGTGGCTGCTGCACGTGCTACAGCTTTTCTTGGACCCACAGATGAAAGCTGGGTAGAAGGTAGATGCCAAAGATGGATGAGCAGCTCTGCAAAGGGCTCAGTAAGTCCTCACACCCTGAACACCCAATGCACCCAACTAGAGGAAGGTCCGTTTGAAAGGAAAGGAAGTAATTGATGAAGGAAGTGTTTTGGAGGAAGAATCAACAGATCTTGTTCACTAACTAGATATGGAGGAAAATAAGAATGAGGAGGTGAAGATCAGAAAATTAGAAAGTTGCCTAGAAGGACTATTGGATTGGATGTGCGCTCAGAGGACCCGGGTTCCAGACCTTATTCTGAAACTTACAACTGTGTGACCAGAGACAAGTCCTTTCTCTCCTGGGGAGAGTCAGTTTTTGATGAAGTATTATCATATACTTAACACACAGGATTGTAAGGAGAAAATGCTTTGTAAGCTTCAGAGTGTCGTTTAGATGTGAATTGTTATCTAGTCCAATTTATCATCCTATTTATTTTTAAAAAATTCAGTTTCTCCTGTCTGCATACTACTGTCCTAAGCACTGGGAGAGAAGATACCAAGTGAAGTTAAGACATAGATAGACCTTGTTTTCACAAAGCTTACTTTGTAGAAAGAGGATAAAGATACAAACAGGGATAACTTTAATAGCCAACATTACCTGACAGGTACATTAGGGAACTATAGGAACAGTATCATGTGAGGTCCTAGAAGAAAGGGGTTTGAATGAGCATCAAGGAAGGCTTGAAGGATACATAGATAAATAAAGAGGGGTTAGGGAGGATGTTTTAGGCATAGGAAAAAGGGGTGAGCAAAGGCATATGGGTGGATGACATATTCAGGGAATGGAGAGTAGACTGGTTTGACTGGAACATCAAGTGCATTGAGTTTAGCAACATGAGATAAGATTGGAAATGGTAGGATGATGCTAGGGTGTGAAATGATTTGAAGGCCAGGCAAAGGTGAGACTATGAAGCCACCGAAGATAGTCAAGCAGAGGATTGGCATAATGAGATTTGAGTAAGGAAGATTATTCTGGCAGCAATATGGGGGACATGTTGGAAAATTCCCAAGGTCTCAAGCTTGTTAGCCTGAGGCAATAACAGCCAACTCTAAAATAAATAAGGAGAGTGGCTGATTTTAAAATAAATAAAGAGGTTGGGAGAGGAAGTCAGCTTGTTGGCATAAGAAGATGAATTTGATTTGGGAGATGTCCAGATGAAGGTGATAGGACTGGTGCTTTAAGAGAGTCACTTCAAGGGTGAGAGTCACTCCTCCAGGTTTGTAGGACAAATGCTGTCTGACTGGTTCTGTGGTGTCACATCAATTATGCCATCCATAAAATAAGGACAATGACTACCTGAAATGATTCCATTGATTGGGATCAGCAGGATCAAGATGAAGAATTTTCCCAGCAACAAAGAAAGTAAAATCTAAAACACAAGCATCAGAAATGGCTAGAAATCTAACTATACCCATGCCTGGCAATTAGACAATGCCATTTTTGGAGCCCTAAAGGATTCCGAGAAAAGTCCTGGAGGTTTTAGGAAGCTACTGCCTAATATATAGGAGACAAAGAAAAAGGTACAAATATAACAGATGTGTCCTTTACCTTCCCTTTTCTCCCAGGTTAAGTAAAAGAACAAAGATGATGTACACTTCATGGTACTTTTAAGAGAAACCTCAGGTCGTGGAAATTCTAAAATAAGCCAATATTGAGTGCTAGAATGTAGTCATTCATGAAAACAAAGTGGGTAAGAAATACTTATTTTATATAGTAGGAAAATGAAAGGAGACAAAATAAAACCAACAACAACATTGCCCAAGCCATTAGGAAGTCCTAATCCAAAGCTCTTCCCCAAATGTGACCTTGCCCAAATTGTCAATTCTCTCTAGACCTTTATAATTTCATTTGTAAAGATGGAATAATCTTTTATCTACTAAAGATATGAAGCTAGACCAGGTGGGACATCTACTTCAGAGTTCTGCTACAAGTAGAATTATATCCGTTAATATCTATATCTAGCTATCTGTTTATCCATTTTTATATAGATAATTGCTAGAGAAGTTGTGCCACTGTGGGGCCCATCTGGGAAGGCATCTGGAAGTTTTGGAAGCAGGGAGGAATGTGGTTTGTGGTTTAGAAGGGAGCATTCCCACAGGGAGTGGGAAAGCTTGTCTATAGGAAAGTAGGATGCCAGGGATGATTAGAAGGTTAGCTTGAATAGAAAAAAAGAGTAGGAATCAGAGTGTAACAGAACATAAAGACACTAAAGAGCGAGGAGAGATTTGTTGGAAAGCCTAGAATCTGATGATTAAAGATTTCCATTTGGTGGAAAAGCTCTATGGAGCAGTTATAGGATTCAGAGCAAGGGAATGACATGATTCAAATGTCACTGGGGGAAGATAAGCCTCAGAGCTGTGTATAGAAAAGATTGGACTAGGAGAACCTTGCTCCATCAGGCAAAGAGAAAAGAAAAAAATCAAAACAGTCTCTGAAACTATGATGATGCCATTTATTTAGACTCTCTGTAATGCATGGGTCTCCTAAATAGCAGAAAAGTAGGGAAAGAGAGTAGGGAATATTTCTTGGGTCTGTAACTCTAAAGGGTCCAAGGTTTGACCTCAAGGTATGCATCAGAGAATTGGAGATTAAGAGGATAAAACACATCCCACCCCTTCAATTACGAGGATGACCAATTGGGAGGCTCATCTCCAACACAACCACACCAACTCTTATACCTATTTGCAGCCTTAATACTCCCACAATATATTTCCTCCCACTACAGTTCATCTCCAAACCTTAATTTTTCTAAACTAATACTGACCTCAAAGAACAATTATAACCAAATCCCAAACAAGTATCCATAGCAGCATAAATGTAGTGCCATTTGGGAAATCTTTCTCTAGCCTCTACCAAGTTTTACACAAACTAAAAAATACTTATATTTTGATCAAAAAAATTGGAAACCATTTTCCTAATAGATAACATATAAAAAGAAACTTAATGACTCATAAATCTAACTGTAACCCCTGATATCAAAGGAATTCTATTCCTGTGTTTATTTTTTCACATTTTAATTATTTTTTCAGATTGTATATAGATGTAATTTTAATAATAATTTTCTGTCATTCTGTGATCCATGTTCTCTCCCTCCCTCCCACACCACTCCATTCCCAAGATGGCCAACAAGATGATATGAATGATACATATGCTATCATGCAATACATATTTCCATTTCCATGTTGGTCATATTGTGGAAAAAAGGGTACATAACACTTATATTAGGAAAAGAACTCATGAAGGAAATGATGTGAAAAATGGCATGCCTTCATCTGCATTCAGACTCCCTCAGTTCCTTCTATGGCAGTACTAGCCTTTTTCATCTTGAGTCCCTTGCAGTTGTCTTAGATCCTTGCATTGCTAATAATAGTTGTCATTCACTGTGGATCATCATAAATTATGGTTGTTACTATGTACAAAGTCCTCCTTGTTCTGCTCATTTCACTTTACATCACCTCATATAGATCTTTCCAGAATTTTTTGTGATCACCTTCTTCATTTCTGAGGTCACAATAGAATTCCATTACAATCATATACCACTACTTGTTCAGTCATTTCCCAATTGATGGACACCCCTTCAGTTTCCAATTCTTTGCCGCTACAAAAAGAGCTGCTATACATTTTGGTATATGTAAGTCTTAACCCCCTATCTTTGATCTCTTTGGAAAACAGACCTATTAATGGTCATGCTAGATCAAAGGGTCTGCACAGTTTGATGGCCCTCTGGACATGGCTCCCAATTGCTCTCCAGAATTAGATCAATCCATAATTCCATCAACAGGATATGAGTGTCCCCCTTTTCCCACATCCCATCCAACATTTATCATTTTCTTTTTTGGTCACATTACCCACTCTGATAAGTGTGAAGTGGTACCTCAGAGTTGTTTTAATTTGCATTTATCAAATTCATGGGCCTGGAGGTCATGGATTTATATCTGGCCTCAGACACTTCCTAGTTTTGTGACCCTGGGCAAGTGACGTAATGCTTTCTTCATCCTCATTGGATTATGGAACTATAAGAAAACCTAAAGATCATTATTTCTAAAATCGTTATTTTAAAGTTAAGGAAATTACTGTCCCAAACAGAAGCGATAAGCTCAGGAAGCTCAGGGCTAGATAAGTGGCAGGACCAGTGTTTAAAACCAGGTCCTCACCCCAACTATAGTGTTCTTTTCACCATACTACAATCCACACTTAGTAGAATGAAATTAAAGACTTCTTTTTAAACCCTTACCTTCCATCTTGGAATCAATACTGTGTATTGGCTCCAAGGCAGAAGAGTGGTAAGGGCTAGGCAATGGGGGTCAAGTGACTTGCCCAGGGTCACACAGATGGGAAGTGACTGAGGCCAGATTTGAACCTAGGACCTCCCATCTCTAAACCTGTCTCTCAATCCACTGAGCCACACAGCTACCCCCTAAAATTAAAGCCTTTTAATGATTTAGAGTGCTATTCCATTTCCTTCCACCCTAATTGGAGCCTTGCTTACGGGAGGGAGCATGACCTGTGGATGGAGGGAGTTCTCTCCCCTGGAAGCTTCCTAGACCAATGAAATCACAAATCTAGCCTCTTTTCCTATGCATAAATACTGGGTTAAGTTTCTTTTACTGACTTTCTTTTCAAACTGCAGCTAACTAATGGTTAGGACAACCCTTCTGAGCATCAATAAATTGATGCACTTCCTGAATTTGGAACTGAAATGGATTTGCTACCCAAAGTCACAGAATCTTAGAGATGGAAGATACCTCAGAGACCATCTAGTGCAACCCTTACTCCAACTACTATATGCAGGAGTGTCAACCCTGCTTTTTTGAAGTCCCCCAGAGAGAAGGAACCCAAGGACTACTCAAAGCAGCCTTTTCCACTTTTAGATATCTATAATAGAGTGCCCGCTCTGGAGTCAGGACATTTTCATTTCGAATTTGGCCTTATACACTTACTAGCTGTGTGGGAAAGTCACTTAACCCTGTTTGCCTCAGTTTTCTCATCTGTAAAATTTAATGAAGGAAATGGTAAACCACTCCAGGACTTTTGCCAAGAAAACTCCCCCAAAAAGAGTCCCAAAGAGTCAGACATGACTGAAACAACTGAACAACAACAGCAACAAATTATTTGGAAGTTTCTTTTTTCCTTCCACAAAGTCTATATTTCCATCTTTGAAATTTCTAGGTCCTGCCCTCTAGGTCAAAGAAAATCAAGTCATATTTCCTTTCCTGAAGAAAACACTTCAAATACAATACTTGAAAACTGTTAGGTATCTCTCAACACCCTCCACCCAATCCAGTCTCTCTTTTCTAGGCTAATCATCTTTTGAACAGTCTTCATCTAGAATAATCCATGAAGAGCAGGTTCATTTAATACCCAGTGCTTGTGGCTCAGGTGCCTCCAGAGACTCCAGATCCTTCCAATGACAAACAACCTTTTCTTTCTTTGGTGAATGGATGGAAGTCTGTACATTTCTCAGAGTTTTGCCTCCTTTAGAACTTGGTCAGACTTTCTGCTGAAAGGAGCTTGAAGCTGCCTTGGAAGACATCTTTCCCACGGAACCCCCAAGAAGCCACAGCAGGCTAGCCAATGTCTCAGAGTTTAGGATTACTAGGGCCACATTCTCTCCTCCCTGCAAAGACCCTTACAATCCAGCCAAGGGATTAGGCAACTGTTGTTCTTGCCGAGGGAAAGAAATGGGCCAAATAAAAAATAATTGAAGATGAAGGAGATTTTCACAGTTTCAAATAGGCTAAGAAGATTACATGTATTCTAATTGTAATCATGGTTGTAGATTTATTTCCTGCTAAGGTTCATGCTGAAGTCACAAGTCACAGAAGGCACACAGGGGTTTTACTCACTTCAGAGAAGCAGTAACCCTTTTTTATCTTCTTGTTACTAATTAGCTAACTTCTGGCTGATTTTTATGGCATTGAAGTTTTTAAAGACAAAGGAAGTGACCAAGTCAGAAAAGTTTTACAGTTGGTCTCAAAAGTGTACAATTCCACTGGGCTAGAACCAATTGCCATTTTATCTAACTAAAACTGAATAATGAAAACATGCCACAACTTCACTATATTCTTTATTCCCATTATCATTACTTGCACTAATCAGGACCTAACTGTAGTCTAAGTTATTTTTTTAATAATGAAATTTTAAAAAAAATTTTTCCAGATGATGTCAATGCAGTTTTTTTAAACCCTTACCTTCTATCTTGGAGTCAATACTGTGTATTGACTCCAAGGCAGGAGAGTGGTAAGGGCTAGGCAATAGGGGTCAAGTGACTTGCCCAGGGTAACACAGCTAGGAAGTGGCTGAGGCCAAATTTGAACCTAGGACCTCCCTTTTCTAGGCCTGGTTCTCAATCCACTGAGCTACCCAGCTGCCCCCTGTCAATGCAATTTTTTTTAAATATTATTTTATTTGGTCGTTTTCATACATTATTCACTGGAAACAAAGATCGTTTTCTTTTTCTCTCCTCCCCCCCCCCCCCCCCCGCCTTTCCCTCTCCCATAGCCGACGCATGATTCCACTGGTTATCACATGTGTTCTTGACTCGAACCCATTTCCCTGTTGTTGGAGTTTGCATTATAGTGTTCATTTAGAGTCTCTCCTCAGTCTTATCTCCTCCAACCCTGTAGTCAAGCGGTTGCTTTTCAGCGGTGTTTTTACTCTCACAGTTTATCCTCTGCTTGTGGGTAGTATTTTTTTTTAGATCCCTGCAGATTGTTTAGGGAAATTGCATTGATACTAATGGAGAAGTCCATCACCTTTGATTGTACCACAATGTATCAGTCTCTGTGTATAATGTTTTCCTGATTCTGCTCCTTTCGCTCTGCATCACTTCCTGGAGGTTGTTCCAGTCTCCATGGAATTCCTCCACTTTATTATTCCTTTTAGCACAATAGTATTCCATCACCAACATATACCACAATTTGTTCAGCCATTCCCCAATTGAAGGGCATCCCCTCATTTTCCAATTTTTGGCCACCACAAAGAGCGCAGCTATGAATATTCTTGTACAAGTCTTTTTGTCCATTATCTCTTTGGGGTACAAGCCCAGCAGTGCTATGGCTGGATCAAAGGGCAGACAGTCTTTTATCGCCCTTTGGGCATAGTTCCAGATTGCCCTCCAGAATGGCTGGATCAATTCACAACTCCACCAGCAATGAATTAATGTCCCCACTTTGCCACATCCCCTCCAGCATTCATTACTTTGCATAGCTGTCATGTTAGCCAATCTGCTAGGTGTGAGATGATACCTCAGAGTTGTTTTGATTTGCATCTCTCTGATTATAAGAGATGTAGAGCACTTTTTCATGTGCTTATTAATAGTTTTGATTTCTTTGGCTGAGAATTGCCTGTTCATGTCCCTTGCCCATTTGTCAATTGGAGAATGGCTTGATTTTTTGTACAATTGATTTAGTTCTTTATAAATTTTAGTAATTAAACCTTTGTCAGAGGTTTTTATGAAGATTGTTTCCCAATTTGTTGCTACCCTTCTGATTTTGGTTACATTGGTTTTGTTTGTACAAAAACTTTTTAATTTGATGTAATCCAGATTATTTATTTTGCATTTTGTAATTCTTTCTAATTCTTGCTTGGTTTTGAAGTATTTCCCTTCCCAAAGTTCTGACATGTATACTATTCTGTGTTCGCCTAATTTTCTTATAGTTTCCTTCTTTACGTTCAAGTCATTCACCCATTTTGAATTTATCTTGGTGTAGGGTGTGAGGTGTTGATCTAAGCCTAATCTTTCCCATACTGTCCTCCAATTTTCCCAACAGTTTTTATGGAATAGTGGATTTTTGTCCCAAAAGCTGGGATCTTTGGGTTTATCGTATACTGTCTTGCTGAGGTTGCTTGCCCCCAGTCTATTCCACTGATCCTCCTTTCTGTCTCTTAGCCAGTGCCAAATTGTTTTGATGACCGCTGCTTTGTAATATAGTCTGAGATCTGGGACTGCAAGACCCCCTTCCTTTGTATTTTTTTTTCATTAATTCCCTGGATATCCTTGATCTTTTGTTCTTCCAAATGAACTTTGTTATGTTTTTTTCTAAATCAGTAAAAAAAATTTTTGGAAGTTCCATGGGTATGGCACTAAATAGATAGATGAGTTTGGGTACGATGGCCATTTTTATTATATTGGCTCGTCCTACCCATGAGCAGTTAATGTTCTTCCAATTGTTCAAGTCTAGTTTTAGTTGTGTGGAAAGTGTTTTGTAGTTGTGTTCATATAGATCCTGTGTTTGTCTCGGGAGATAGATTCCTAAGTATTTTATTTTGTCTTGGGTAATTTTGAATGGGATTTCTCTTTCTAGTTCTTGCTGCTGAGCTGTGTTGGAATTATATAGAAATGCTGATGACTTATGTGGGTTTATTTTGTATCCTGCAACTTTGCTAAAGTTGTTGATTATTTCAACTAGCTTTTTGGTTGAGTCTCTAGGATTCTTTAAGTAGACCATCATGTCATCTGCAAAGAGTGATAATTTGGTCTCCTCCTTGCCTATTTTGATGCCTTCAATTTCTTTTTCTTCTCTAATTGCTACTGCTAGTGTTTCTAATACAATGTCAAATAATAGAGGTGATAATGGGCATCCTTGTTTCACTCCTGATCTTAATGGGAATGGATTTAGTTTATCCCCATTGCAGATGATATTAGCTGATGGTTTTAGATATATACTGTTTATTATTTTTAGGAATGACCCTTCTATTCCTATGCTTTCTAGTGTTTTTAGTAGGAATGGGTGTTGTATTTTATCAAAGGCTTTTTCTGCATCTATTGAGATAATCATGTGGTTCTTGTTGGTTTGCTTGTTGATGTGGTCAATTATGTGGATAGTTTTCCTAATGTTGAACCAGCCCTGCATCCCTGGTATAAATCCTACTTGATCATGGTGGATGACCCTTCTAATCACTTGCTGGAGTCTTTTTGCTAGTATCCTATTTAAGATTTTTGCATCTATATTCATTAGGGAGATTGGTCTATAATTTTCTTTCTCTGTTTTTGGCCTGCCTGGTTTTGGAATCAGTACCATGCTTGTGTCATAAAAGGAGTTTGGTAGGACTCCCTCTTTGCTTATTATGTCGAATAGTTTGTATAGTATTGGGATTAACTGTTCTCTGAATGTTTGATAGAATTCGCTGGTGAATCCATCAGGCCCTGGGGATTTTTTCTTAGGAAGTTCTGTGATGGCCTGTTGGATTTCTTTTTCTGATATGGGATTATTTAAGAAAACTATTTCTTCTTCTGTTAGTCTAGGCAATTTATATTTTTGTAAATATTCATCCATATCACCTAGGTTGGTATATTATTGCCATATAGTTGGGCAAAGTAGTTTTTAATGATTGCCTTAATTTCCTCTTCATTGGAGGTGAGATCCCCCTTTCATCCTTGATGCTATTAATTTGCCTTTCTTCTTTCCTTTTTTTAATTAAATTAACCAGTACTTTGTCTATTTTGTCTGTTTTTTCAAAGTACCAGCTTCTAGTCTTGTTTATTAGCTCAATAGTTCTGTCACTTTCTATTTTATTAATTTCTCCCTTAATTTTTAGGATCTCTAGTATGGTTTTCTTCTGGGGGTTTTTAATTTGTTCATTCTCAAGTTTTTTGATTTGCATTTCCAATTCCTTGGTCTCTGTCCTCCCTAATTTGTTAATATATGCACTCAGGGATATGAATTTTCCTCTAAGTACTGCCTTGGCTGCATCCCATAAGGTTTGAAAGGATGTTTCGCCGTTGTCATTTTCTTCAACGAAATTGTTAATTGTTTCTATGATTTCTTCTCTAACTATCTGATTTTGGAGTATCATGTTATTTAATTTCCAATTAATTTTTGATTTGGGTCTCCATGTACCCTTGCCGATCAATATTTTAATTGCCTTGTGATCTGAAAAGGCTGCAGTTAATATTTCTGCTTTTCTGCATTTGAGTGCCATGTTTCTATGACCTAGTGTATGATCTATTTTTGTGAATGTGCCATGTGGTGCTGAAAAGAAGGTGTATTCTTTTTTGTCCCTATTTATTTTTCTCCATATGTCTATTAATTCTAATTTTTCTAAGATTTCATTCACCTCTTTTACCTCTTTCTTATTTATTTTTTGATTTGATTTATCTAAATTTGATAGTGGTTGGTTCAAGTCTCCCACTAATATGGTTTTACTGTCTATTTCCTCCTTCAATTCTCCTAGTTTCTCTATTAAAAATTTGGATGCTATACCATTTGGTGCATACATGTTGATTAGTGATATTTCCTCATTGTCTATACTTCCTTTTAGGAGAATATATTTACCTTCTCTATCCCTTTTGATCAGGTCTATTTGTACTTTGGCTTTGTCAGATATCATGATTGCAACTCCTGCCTTCTTTCTATCGGTTGAGGCCCAAAAGGTCTTACTCCAACCTTTAATTCTAACCTTGTGAGTGTCAACCCGTCTCATATGTGTTTCTTGAAGACAACATATGGTAGGGTTTTGGGTTCTAATCCAATCTGCTATTTGTCTGCGTTTTATGGGTGAGTTCATCCCATTCACGTTCAAAGTTATGATTGTTATTTGTGGATTCGCTGGCATTTTGATATCTTCCCCTAGTTCTGACCTTTCTTCTTTAGCTTTCTTCTTTTGAACCAGTGAGAAAGTGTCAGTCCCCCTAGTCCCCTCCCTTGAGATGCTTCCCTTTCTAGCCCCTTCCTTTTTATGCTCCCTTCCCCTCCCCCCTCTCCTTCCCTCCCTTTTTGTACTCCCTCTCCCCTCCCCCTCCTTGATTTTCCTTTCTTTCTTGCCCTAATGGATAAGATAGAATTCAGGATCCCACTGGATCTAGATGTTCTTCCCTCTCAGATTTGATTTCACTGAGAGTATTTAAGTAATTCCACTTCACGCTCTCTTCCTCTCCTTCTCATATGAGAGTTCTTCCCCTCCCTTCCCATGTGTATCTTTATATGGGAAAGATTATTCTATTGATTCCCCCGCTATTTCTTGAAGTTAATCTTAGTATTATTGCGGTTCCCCCCTCCCTTTTCCTTTCTTTGCCCCAACTTTCCCCAAATCTTCTTAATGCCCCAATCTTTCCCTATGCATGTTTCTTCTAACTACTCTTATGATGATACAATTTATGATAGTTACACAAAACATTTTCCCCACATATTAATATATATAATTTGATGTAAATGTAGTCCTTATAGAAGAGAGTTTGACTTAAAGAAAAAGATAAGATTTATCTCCTTTTCCCTTTCTTTCATATTTACCTTTTCATGTTTCTCTTGCTTTCTGTGCTTGGATATCGAACTTTCCACAGAGCTCTGGTCTTTTCTTAGCAAATGCTTGGAAATCTTCTATTTTGTTGAATGCCCATACTTTCCCCTGGAAGTATATAGTCAGTTTTGCTGGGTAGTTGATTCTTGGTTGGAGACCCAGCTCTCTTGCCTTTCTAAATATCGTGTTCCATGCTTTGCAGTCTCTTAGTGTGTTAGCCGCTAAGTCGTGTGTGATCCTTATGGGAGCTCCCTTATATCTGAAGCTCTTCTTCTTGGCTTCTTGTAGGATTTTCTCCTTTACTTGGAAGCTCTTGAATTTGGCAATTACATTCCTAGGCGTTGTCTTTTGGGGATTTAGTATAGAAGGTGTTCTATGAATCCTTTCTATTTCTATTTTGTCCCCTTGCTCCAGAACGTGAGGGCAATTTTCTTTTATAATCTCCTGTAGAATAATATCCAATTTGTTGTTTACCTCTGGTTTTTCTGGGAGACTGATAATACGAAGATTTTCTCGTCTTCCTCTGTTCTCCAGGTCTGTGACCTTCTCAGTGAGATATTTTATGTTTTCTTCCAATTCATTAATTATTTGGGTTTGCTTTATTGATTCTTGCTGTTTTATCATCTCACTTTCTTCGAGGTGCTTAATTCTGGTCATTAAGGACTGGTTTTGCTTTTCAGCCTTGTCTGCCCTTCTATTGGATGCTTCGAGTTCTTTTTCCAATTGAGCATTCTTATCTGTCAGACAGCTGATCTCTTTCTCCCATTTTTCTTTCCAGGTTTCCATCTTTTGGATAAGTTCCAGTTTGAGATCTTCCAGAGCTTGTTGATAGTTTCCATTTTGGGAGGCGTGTTCTGAATTTTTTTGGATTTCCTCCTCATTCTCCTCTTTTCCTTGGGTACTTCCACCATAAAAGTTTTCAATAGTCACTTTTTTCCCTTTCTTCCTGGAGGCTTGATTTTGGGCCATGTGAGCCATCCCTTTGGTGGTTTTATTCCCCTTTCCTTTTTGGTCTGGGGTCTGGGTTATATGAGCGGTTTTTCTGTGAATTTAGGTTGCTTCAGACTAGTTCTTCCCAGCCTCCGAGCCCAGGTATTCAGCTCCGCCTAGATAATCAGCGTGTGGTCCACGTTGTTCAGAGCAGCCCGCCCCAAGTACAGTTCCGCTGGATTCTCCAGTGAAAGCGCCCTGAGACTTTTTTCCTGGCAGTCCCCAGATCCCAAGGACCCTGGAGTGCCCCCCCCCAGACAGAGATGCTCCCCACTCACTCGCTGTCCCGGTGAGCGTTCAGGTAGCTCACTCTGGTTTAGTGGGGGAGGTGGGGTGGGGGAAGGGCGGCTCAGTTCACTTTTCTGTGCAAGCTTTTCCTTCTTATTTTAGTGTGAAAATGTTCAAGCCCCACGTACCTTTGCCTCTGTGGAGTACTGGGGAGTCCTTCTGTTCCTCCAAAGGTGATTTTATGCTCCTTTGATGTAGTCTATTTCGTTCGGTGTCGGGGAGAGGAAGCGTGTGGCGTCTAGATTGCAGCCATGATTACCCGGAAGTCCTGTCAATGCAATTTTTAATGTTGTTTTTTGACATTTTTCAATGCATGTTCTTTCTCTCCCTCCCATCCCTCTCCTCTCCCTTAGAAGGCAGATAATATGATACCGGTTGTACCTAAATTATTATATAAGACACATTTCCATGTTTGTTATGCTGTGAAACAAAACACATATTACTTACATTAGAGAAAATTCATGAAGGAAATAATGTTATATTTCATTCTGTATTTGGACTCTGTCTGTTCCTTCCATGGTGGATTTCATTTTTTTGTCAATACTCTCTTGGAGTTGTCCTGGATCCTTGCCTTGTTGATAATAGTTGTAATTCAGTTGATTACTATATGTTATTGTTACTGGCTATAACATTTTCCTTGTTCTGGTCACTTCACTTTATATCACTGCATAGAAATATTTACAGGTTTTTTCATGAATATCTTGTTTGTTATTTCTTATAGCACAATATTATTTCATTATAAGAATATGTCACAACTTGTTTAGTCATTCCTCAATTGATGGACATCCTTTTAGTTTCCAGTTCTTTACCACCACAAAAAGAACTGCTATAAATATTTTGTATATGTAGATTCTTTTTCCCATTTAATTTATTTGAGTTACAGACCAAAGATTACACACAGTTTTCTAGATTGCTCTCCAGAATGATTGTATCAGCTTACCACTCTTCCAGCAGTGTATCAGTGTCTCGATTTTTCTACATCTCCTCCAACATTTTTCATTTTTCTTTTTTGTTATGTGGCTAAAGCCAGTCTGATGGATATGAAAGTATACTTCACAGCTATTTTGATTTGCATCCCTAATCAATAGAGATTTGGAGCATTTTTTGAGATTTTTGAGAATCGCCTGTTCATATCCTTTGACCATTTGTCAATTGGTAAATGCTTTTTATTCTTATAAATTTCATTCAATTCTCTATATATTTGAGAAGTGAAGCATTTATCAGAGAGGCTTGCTATACTTTTCCCCAGCTTGCTGTTTGCCCTTAATCTTGGTTGCATTGTTTTTGTTTGTGTAGAAACTTTTTAATTTAATAATAGCTAAAGTTATCTATTTCACGTCTCATAATATTCTCTATGTCTTGTTTTAACCTGAATTATTCCCTTATCCACAGGTCTACAGATAAACTGTTTTATGCTCCCCTAATTTGTTTGTGGTATTACTCTTTATTTCTAAATCATATGTCCATTTTGACTTTGTCTTGGCATATGGCATGAAGTACTGTCGTATGCCCAATTTTCATCAAACTGTTTTACATTTTCCTAGCAGTTTTTGTCAAACAGTGAGTTCTTCTTCCAAAAGCCTGGATCTTTGTGTTTGTGAAACACTAGGTTACTGTAATTATTTACCATTGCATGTTGAGTGCCTAATCTATTCCATTGGTCCTCAACTTTATTTCTTAGCCAGTGTCAGGTTGTTTTGATGATTGCTGCTTTATAACTATAGTTTGAGATCCAGTACACCTATGCAGTTTAATTTAGACTAAAAAATGCTTTCTCTGGCCTTCATAAAAATGGTTTTTTCTGGCATCAGCAAAATGGCACCTACCTAATGGGTGTTAAGTTGAATCAAGGTCATAGATCTAAAGGTAAAAGACATTGGACACTAAGGCCCAAAGTGTGCTTTGACCATGATCACACAGGTAGTGAATTTCAAAGGTGGAATATTGTAGATCTCTCAAATTTAAACTCCACTGTTCCTCCCACTCTACTTGCTACCTTCTCAGGCACTGTGTTCTAGTGAAAAGAGTACAACAGGACTTCATCTTATACAGTTAATACATTCTAGGACTCTTCAGGTAAGTTGAAAATCTCACATAATAGTGCACCTCATCATTTAATAAGTATTTCTTGTACAAACATAGTGGGCATCACTACTCTTGTACTTTAGGGCCATTATTAATAACTGGATAATGTTAATGAAACAAAGAGAAGCACTGTTTAACATGGACACAAATTGTTAGTTGAGAACTCCAGACAAAGATTGATGCAAGAGCTGATCTTTGGTACAAAGTAATGGAATGGCTCACACTAATATTTCTCAGAGAATGAGCATGATTGGGCAAACTGCTATAAGACTTTATGTCACATCAGACAATGGTACAGATTTAGTGCATGATTTTAAAAAATATTTTGTATACTTTTCTGCTTTTATTTTTTTCTAATTGCCAGTCATGTAAACCTGAATTTATGTGTATTGAGTTTGTGGAAAACAAGGTCCTACTGTACTTGATTTAAAAGTAAAAGGGCCCAGTTTCCCATTCCACTTCTACTAATCGATATATCTTTAGCTTAGTTACTTGACTTCTCTGGGCCCACGTTTCTTTAACCTATAAAATGGAGTCCAATGATTTGATTCCTAAAATCCCTCCCAACTTAAAACTTTATGAACTAGTAAAAATGGAAGATACTTTATTTTACATATGCATTTTATATGACATTTTTTCAAAATATATTCCATCCCTTCAACCTTCTACTGAGTGTTATCTATTATGACAAAGAAAAAAGTTCAGCAAAATAAACCAAATTCATCATCCAAATCTGACCATGTATAACCTGGAAGCTTTATTGAATCTCCTCAATAACTAGATTAGATATAGGGCACTTACCAAATAAATAAGTGTTTTTTTGTTTGTTTGTTTTATAAGAGTCAAAAGTAAGTGGTTCAACTCTTCAATAACTTGAAAATACTCAATTATAGAATTTAGAGTTCAGACTTGAACTCAGGTCTTCTTAACTTCAGGGCTACTGTTCTATCCACTATACTACCTAGTTGCCCCAGACTAACATTTAAGGGCTCTTCTTGCTTTCTATATGCATTTAACCCTTTCAGGTAATCTTTTTTGTGCTCATCTTCTTATTTGATCCCTCATGAAAAAGGGTTCCCCAAATGGAAATGACCTTTCCCCTTCCATTATTTTATGTTTCTCTTGAGAGTCAGAATCAGCCATTCAGGCTGGTGAGATATAGGGAGGGAGGGGTGGGAATTAGAAAGGGAACAAAGAGAGGAATTCATGAAGTATGTTGTACTTAGCCAAGAATGGATTTTCCTAAGAAAGCTAGTGTACTAGGGATAACCTGGTCTTTTTTACTTTTTTACTTTTCTTCTTAAGAGTTGAGGCATGTGAACAAGGATCAGCAATGGCCAACTGCCCACTAGAAACTGTCTTATGGCCTAGTTTGCCCTGATTTATCAAGCTACCTTAAGGAGAGAGGCAGCATAGTACATACTCCAAAGAGCCTTGGCAATTGAAATCAGGGGATCTGGGTCACAATCTCAGCTGTGATATTTTCTAGCTAAGGTGTTAGTAATAAATGATTTAACTTTTGGAACCTCAGTTCTTTTATCTCTAAAAATAGAGATAATTCAGAGACTACCTTCTACATGGTATTCTTTAATGGTTTGTAAAACTACAATGCATCTTACAAATAGGTGGTGTTATGATGATTGTTATGGTTATGTTCATGGTAATGATAATGCTTATTGCTGGAGGTACAGGATAGAATGAAATTAATGCCATTGTGTTTTTCCACTTAATGGACATCATTGCTTTCAGGAAAGTGTTGTAAAGATGTGAGCTATCATAATAGTCACTATAAATTTTTGTCATCCTTTGCTTTCCTGATTTGGACATTTAATCATATTTAAATGTTTCTTTTTTATTTGGTTGTTTACAGTGGTGTCTGACTCTTTATGACTCCATTTGGAGTTTTCTTGGCAAAGATTCTGGAGTGGTTTGTCATATTCTTCCCTAGCTTCATTTTACAAATGAGGAAACTGAGGCAAACAGGGTTAAGTGACTTGCCCAGGATCACACAGGTAGTAAGTGTCTGAAGCCAGATTTGAACCAAGGAAGATGAGTCTTCCTGACTCCAGACCTGGCACTCTATCCACACTATCACCTCGTTGCCCTTCATTTATAATCTGACACTAAATCAGGCTGACTTTGGGTGCTCACTGTGGACAGCAATGCTCGATCAATCAACAAGTATTTATTAAGGGTCTACTATTTGCCAGGCACTTTGATAAGCCCTGAGGATACAGAAAGAGCCATAAAATAGTCTCTGCCTTTCATAGAGGCTACAATCTAATGGGAGAGACAACATGAAAACAAATATATACAAACCCATCTACCCAGAGTAAATAGGAAGAAGCCCCTAGTTCAGCTTCAGGGTTATTGAGAATACCTTCATGTAGGTGTTCCCTCAAACAGTTCAGATTATGACTTCTGCATATGAGGAGAGAGTCTCCATTTGTAGATGTGGTCAAAAATAACCATCATTTCATGGCCCAACTGAAGGTTAGGGAATATCTCTACATGTGACAAGGAGGGTTTGGAGCAAGAAGCATGAAATGTGCCTCTGGGTCATATTCAAATAGATAAGAAATTATTAAGGACTTACAATGTGCCTGGCATCTCATACTAGGAATACAAGAGAAAAATCAAACAATCTTTGACCTCAAGAACCTTACATTTTTGTGGGGGGTGGGGGGATCATGTGTAAAGTCTTCCATATTGAAACACTGATAGAATATAAGTTTCTAGAGAGCAGAGATTGTTTTGTAATTTTTATCTATATCCCCTATGCCTATCACCACCATATGACACCACTATCAATACCACTATCTCCCTTCAGACACTGCTGGAGACACTAAAAACTCCGAATCATTGGGAATAATAGACCCCTCCAAACTCCCTCCACCTGCTTATATCCCTGCCCTCTCAGCCATCTTGGAGAGGAGAAATCTTTGTGGAGAGGGAGTCCCCTTTCCTCATTATCACCAGCAACAATAACTGACCAGCTACCACCAATGGGTAGCCACAGGAGAGGCAGTATCTCCCAGACCTCAATTGTTGCTTTCAGCCCAGCCCTCATGGTTATTATCTGGGGAAGCAAGTCCAATAGAAAAAGGGCCAGCTATCCTCACCAACTGTCAACTGGCTACTATAAACAGGGCAGGCAAGCCAGCCTAGCTGGAGCTACATGGCACACATACCAAGGAAGAGACAAGGAAGTAAGCCAAGCAAGTAAGTCTTTTTTTTTTTAAACCCTTGACGTCTTAGAATTGATACTCCATATTGGTTCCAAGGTGGAAGAACCGTGAGGGTCAGGCAATTGGGCTAAGTGACTTGCCCAGGGTTGCATAGCTAGGAAATGTCTGAGGCCATTTCTGAACCCAGGACCTCCCATCTCCCATCTCAGTGGTTCTCTATTCAGTGAGCCCCCCAGCTGCCTCCAAGCGAGTTAAATCTTGACTACCATCTAGACCACCATCTCCTCCTAGACTTTGATAGAATAGCTCAGGACCCAGAACCAAAAAGACTAGGGAGTAGTGTCATTAAATAATGCAAGAAAGAAAAACCATCAAGATCTTCTTTGCTGTTTATACCCTAAGAACCATAGAACTTTTTCATTTAGCTTACAACTGATATCTTCTATGTTTATTGTCTCCCCCATTAGAATATGGTCTCTCCGAGACCAAGGGCTGTGTTTTCTTTTTGTAACCTTTGACCTTAGCACATTATTTTGTATATATTTTGTAAGTACTTAATAAATGTTTCATTTATTCATGTATGGCATATAGTAAATAATTTTCTCCCAATTTATTGTTTTATTTGATCAATTATCTATTCTTAAGATTAAGAGATAGAGAAAAATAATGCAGATTAAACTTAAAAGTATGTTATGTATACATTCCTCTACCCTATAGACTTGGTTGTTAAACACTTACCCACACATTTCCAGATTATTTTTTAAAAAATAATTCATTCATTCATTTCATTAAAATAACCAATTAACCCCCTAAAGAAGGCATCATTTGACAAAAATATATACATATACATAAACTTTATCTTACTTATTTCTATTTATCAGCTTTTTCTCTGGAACTAGAAATACATATTTCTTTTGCTGTTTTTAATGTTCTCTTGGTACTGCTCATTTCACTCTTCACAATTTCACGTAGATCTTTCCACCTTTCTTCCAAAATTAACCTGTTGGTCATTCCTTACAACTACTGTGCGATAAGAAATGATTTGCAAGTAAATGCTTTTTGATTGACAGCATCTGACAAAACTCACATTTCCTTGTGTCACATCCACACCACCATGAGGAATGAATTCCCCCCTCTGCCCTTCAAGGCTCTCTCTCTTTCTGATTAGAGAGGTGGAGAGTGGACATCAGAGAGCTCTTCCCAGATCTTTCACTTAAGGGAGGGTGCCCAAGGAAGCAATCTCTTCATTTTCCACTGGGCTGTAGAACTTCATCATGATCTTGCTAGCTGTCCTTCCTCTTCCTTCCTAGTTTTGCAATTTATTTTAATGTATATCTTCTCTTTTTAATGTATTGTCTTCTCCTTTTCCATTGTGATCCCCTTGAGGGCAAGGACTGTCTTTTGTCATTTTTTGCATCTCCAGCACTTAGCACAGTGTCTGGCACTTAGCTGGTTTGTTTATTGTGGTCCTTTGTACACAAAGAAGAACAAAAGGACATCACTATGTCAATGTACATGTACAATGTGTCTGACTGGCTATCATATGATATGAGCTCATGTAGTAGGTGCTTAATAAATGTTTACTGACTGACTGAATTTAGTGGATGAAGAACATCACAACATTAAACAAAAGTTTCATGAGTGCATTTTAAGTTAACATTTTTATAATATAAGTCTCATGTAATATACAGGATAACAGAATACTAAGTGCACTGACTGAGACCCAGAAAAGCTTTAAGTCAGTTACCCTGTCTCTTGAATTGAATAAATGTCAATAGTCATCTCATAAATAAAAAGAGGACCAATGAAAAAGCTATGCACTTTATTATCATATAGCAGGTATTTATTGGCTAAAATAAATCTAGCTCTGCCCGATAAGAATCAAGTAGTAAAATCCATTGTCAATTAGTCAGGGTCAGAAAAGCTTAATGTTTCTATAATTTTTAAATTATACGAAAAAGCTAGTGAGTTTCATAAAAAGACGACTTTTAGAAAACAGAGGGGGAAGAAAACAGAGGGGGAATATTAATAACTTTTAAATCCTAGTTTAGATTTTATGTTAAAGACAGTGATAGTCAATGTTAAACAATGGATAGCACACTGGTTTTAAAGAGTAAACATTATTTTAGTTAAAGTGCTGCCTCCTACAGGTCCTAGATGCTTTAGTGCTGAGGCAAAAGACAATCTCCATCAGGTTCCCAAAGAGGTCACATTCTGATGAGGGATAACAAACAAACAAGCCCATCTGATCTACAAGATAAATTGGAAAATAATGGGAATATTTAAGTAGCAAGAAGGAACCAAAGAAAGGTTGGGAAAGTCTACAGGTAAAATAATATGGCATTTTAGTTGGAACTTGAAGCCAGGGCAACTAGCTAAGTGGCACAGTAGATAGTGTCCTGGAGTCAGGAAGACCTGAATTCAGTTCTAGCCTCAAACACTTACTAGCTGTGTAATCCTCTTGAGTGACTTAATCCTGTTTGCCTCAGTTTCTTCATGTGTAAAATAATTTGGAGAAAGAAATGGTAAACCACTCCAGCATCTTTGCTAATAAAATCCCCAGAGTCAGACATGACTGAATATGACTAAATGACAAAAAAAAAAACAAGCCAAGGAAACCAGTAAGGAAAAGTGAGAAAAGAAGAGGAATGGAGGTCAGCCAAAGAAAATGCCCAGCAATGGGGATGGAGTGTCTTGTTTGTGGAACATTAAGGAGGCCAGCGTCACTGGATTAAAAATTATGTGATAGGGAATAAGATGTAAGAAGGAGTTTGGTTGTGAAGGACTTTGAACAATATAAGCAGTTGATTTTTGAGATGATAAGGAGATACTGGGGTTTACTGAGTAAAGGGGTGACATGGTTGGCCCTGAGCTTTAGGAAAATCACTTTAGTGGCTGAATGGAGGGTGGTAACTTGGAAGTTGTAATGGAGAGTGAGGAGTATTCCAACTTCATTTTATATTTTGTATAAACTTTTTATCTTTTCCCATCAAAATATGAACTCTTTGAGTGCAAGAAGTGGTTTTATGTTCTTGCTTTTGTTTTCTAGCAGCAAAATAACTGGCAAATAGTAAGCTTAATAAATGCTTGTTGATTTCCTTTTTTTTCCAACTAAAAAACCCAAATTTACTTTCCATGCTAAACTCAGTACCATGTATTGGTTCCAAGGCAGAAGAGTGATAAGGATGAGGCAATGAGGATTAAGTGACTTGTCCAGGATCACAGAACTAGGAAGTGTCTGAGAACAGATTTGAATCCAGGACCTCATCTCTGCACTTGGTTCTCAATCCACTAAACAACTAAGCTGCCTCCTTGTTTATTTCTTGATTGATTACCTGAACCCAGTTCAGATAGTGGGGGATAAACACAACCAAAAAGATCCTATGAGAATTTGGGACAGAATCAGTATCCCAACAAGCCAAGATCATTATGGGTTATGGAATCAAAAGAACCAGTGTTGAAATTGGAAGCGAGTTTAAAACCAGTAATCAATAGTCTGAGTTGGAGCTAGTGAGGGTTAAAGGCTAAGTCTATTTTGTGATAAACAAGTGATTGGTGTAGAGAAAGAGAAATAGAGAATTAGCTGAGCTTGCCCCACTCCCTTGGTTGTTAAGTGTCTATTTTTATGTCTGGGTATAATGTGGGCTCTGATTGACACCTTCTTCTGTACATTTTTTTTTTTTTGCAGAAAGAGGACTCCGACTAATACCACTGCAGGGAGGGAAGGCCATTCAGAATGCAGTGATTTGTCCCTTTGACCTAAAGGAAGGTTCCCTCAGACAGCCAACCTATTCCTCACAACAGCTGCACTATGTTCAGAAATGAGACTGTAAATCCAAATGGAGAGAGTTGGTGATTAACAGCCAAGCCACTTGGCCTCATAGCTCTGTGCCTGTTACTACCGCTACTTGCTGTGTGAGCATAAAGGTCAGTCAATGCCTTTCCTGTAATTACCAGGCTGTGCAAGCTCATTTGCAGGAGATTGTAAGGAATTATTATTCTTTATAATCCTGCGCCTCATGCATGTATTTCTCTGAAATGACCTTTTCCCTCTCCAATTACAACCAAATATTAATTACTAGAAATAATATTTAAATGTTATGTTAGTCGTAGGATTAGTCAAAATTTAATAATTCTTGCTTTGGATCAGTCAATACCATGTATTGACCAAACCTCACCAAGGTCTGATAAAGTAAGAACTGATATACTAAGCTCACATTATTCCACTACATTTTGAGCTTTTTTATCAGGAAAAATGCCAGAGGAAGGGAATCTTATATTTTCATGAAATGTCATCAGCTCATTACAGATTTGGAAAGATATTTGCTCATGAGATAAATTGTAGCTCTTCTGATTATGGGAAAATCACTGGTGTTCCTTAATATGGGTGAGTTTATAAGGAGTTATATGAATTGGATTTTTGGAAATTGAGCATTTTACATGTTGTAAAAGGAGTTTATTATTTCATAGTTAGAATTGTAAGGGTCCTTAGAAATCATCTAGTCTGAGCAGCAATGCAATGATCAAGGGCAATCAGAGGATGAGAAAGGACACTATCCACATCCAGAGAAAGAACTGTGGGAGCAGAAACACAGAAGAAAAAACACATGATCAATCATGTGGTTTAATGGGGATATGATTAGGGTTTTGATGTTTTGATCTTTTAAAGATGGCTCTACTGCAAATATGAATAACATGGAAATAGGTTTTGAACAATGATACAGGTATAACCCAGTAGAAGTGCTTGTCAACTCTGGGAGGGGGGAGGGAAGAGGGGAGAGGAATCATGAACTATGTAACCAGGAAAGAATATTATAAATAAAATTTTAAAAAAATCATCTAGTCTAAATGCTTCATTTTATAAATGAACAAACTAAAAAATCGGGGAGGATATATAAAAGTCCCACATTGGCCATGTCTAAACATATATGACTCATTCTTCATTCTGATTTCATCATCCCTCTGTCAGGAGATGAGTAACATATTCATCATCACCCTTCTGGAATCATGACTGGTCATGTCATTTATCAGTCTTTTGGATCCATTTGTTTTAACAACATTGTAGTTATTGTGTAAATAAATCATTCTTCTGGTTTTACTCACTTCATTTTGCATTACTTCTTACACATCTGCAAAGCTTTCTCTGAAACTGTCCCTTTCGTTGTTTTTTTTAAATTTATAGCACAATATTATCTCATTGATTTATACATTAAAATTTGGTTAGCTATCCCTAAATTGATGGATACCTTCTAAGTTTTCTCTTCTTTATTACTATTGCAAATTATTGTTCTAAATAGACAGAAGAGCAGTGAGGACAAAGAAATTGGGGTTTGTGACTTTCCCATGGTCCCACAGCTAGGAAGTATCTGACCAGATTTGCACCCAAGTCCTCCCAGCTTCAGGCCTGGCTCTCTATCCACTGAATCACGGAGCTTCCCCTCCCTGATTTACTTCTTAAGAGAAGTATGGAGCACATAGTGAAGAATATACTTGGAGACAGGTTCTAAATCTCTGCTCAACCACAAACTCAATAACTTACTGCAGTCTTCTGGGTCTCGACTCTTCTTTAAAATAAAAGAACTGGGCTCAATTATCCCTAAGGTTCTGCTCATTCCGAGATTTTGTGAAAAAAGATTAATAGATTTCTGTGTATCACTTGGGCTTAAAAGTGATGCTCCCACAATAGAGATACACACTAGAGAAAATTTGAATGTAGTAGTAAGCTTTGACAAACATGAAACAAATCTAGGAGTGTGCCATTGTTTTCATTTTTCTGAAACTGTATTAAATTCAGTCATGGAGCAGGGAGGCCAAAAGAACTAATGAAACCATATACTAAGGCATGGAGTAGTTGCAATAGATCTTGATGATGAGATGGAGCTATAGGAATTGAATTAGTATCTCCCAATAACAAAATAAAATTCAAATAAGTTTTCAGTCATATTGTTTTGTGAAATAGAGCTTACAGAAGACAGTGGCAGAATTGGGAATGTGAACAGCTAGGTTGGAAGATGTTGCCTGAAACAGTACAGGACAAACTCTATCACTGACAGTGAGATACCAAAAGCAGGTTGGAAAACCTGCTCAAGGTCACACTAGGGTTTCAAGCAAGCCAGTGTCTTGCAAGGTCTGTGTTCGAACAACGAAGTCATCCTGTACTTGCTATGTTCAAAACAGTATATGTCATTTGCAAAGCATTTCATCTATGGACACCTCAGGCATTTGGGTATTTTGATGTCAAATGAAGCTCTTGTAAGGTCTTCCAGGGATAACCCAGAGTCAAGGCCGGGGAAATCTCTAAATTCTCAGGGGCTGGCTGAGAGCATCACAGACTTACCCCTTAGAGCAGAGCAAGGTCTTGGCAGAGAGACTTGGGACCCAAGGCTAAAGAGGGCGGAATGTGGGTACAGGAACAAGGCAGCCCCAGGATTGCCACAACAGACTAAATAGAGACTGGAAAAATAGCCTCAGGGCAAAACTTTCTAACGCTCACTACACCAAGATTTGCCTGCCCTCCTCACTCAGACTTCTGACTGTGAAGCCAAGATGATATGGAGAAAAAAATGAACACAGCATAGCCACCAACACAAAGGAGCCATAATCCACAAACACCAAAAGAAATAAATGGCAACAGAAAAAGCCTTTGACCCTGGATAATGTCTATGGTGAAAAAAAGCAGAGTACAGAAGCAACAGCAGGGAATGACAAACAAGCAAACACATCCAAACTTTCAAAAAAATGGAAATTGGTCACAAGCTCTTGAGGAGTTCAAGAATCAAGTAAGAAGATGGAAGAAAAGTGGGAAATATAAATTAGTAGTAGTCTCTTGGTGACGGAGAATGACAATTGTCTTTGTGCGTTTTCATCTACAGTATACCCTCATGCGGCTTTGAAGTCCAAAGGCTGAGGCGCAGAGTTTGTGGCACATGGGGCATGGGACACCAGTTGTTACGGGAGGTGCGGTTGTGGCCTGGTGTAGGCGTTCACGTGCAGGGGCAAGACGTCAATGTCGCTCATCTCCAAAGGTGGCGGTGGCATGGTGAATGTGGGTTCGCCAGCTGCTTCTGACAGAGGCAGCGAGTTCTAGTTGCTTTGGTGTCATGCCAGCCCACTTCAAGTTGGACTTTAGCTGATCCTTGAATCTTTTCTTTGGTCGGCCTTGTTTCTTGAGTCCAGCTGACAGTTCACCATAGAATACCTGTCTTGGTATTCACTGTGGGTCCATGCGTATGATGTGTCCAGACCATCGTAGCTGGGTTTTGAGGACCATGACTTCGATGCTGGTGGAGTTGGCTCTGGCGAGGACTTCCTGGTGATTCGGTCCTGCCATCGAATCCTTATGATTGACTGGAGGGAGCATTGGTGGAATTGCTCCAGCTGTTTCATGTGCTTCCGGTACAGTGTCCATGTCTCACAACCTTACAGGAGCGAGCTGAGGACCACTGCGTTGTACACTTTGAGCTTCGCAGTGCTTACACCACTGTGTTGGAGGACTTTGCAGCTCAGCCGCCCGAGTGCCTGGCTGGCCTTTTGGATCCTGGCATTGATCTCATTGTCTAGGGACCCGTCGTTGGCGATGGTGCTGCCCAGGTACTTGAAAGTGTTGACGTTAGAAAGCTGCGTGCTGTCGATTATTATACACGGCTGGTTCGTTGGCCTCCCTGGTGCAGGTTGGAACAGAACCTCTGTTTTTCTGAGGCTGATAGTCAGGCCAAACAATTTTGTTGTGGTAGAGAACCTGTCCACAATGGTTTGGAGATGATTTTCTTGGTGGGCCATGAGAGCACAGTCATCTACGAGGAGAGCTTCCAGGATGAGTCTCTCTGTTGTCTTTGTTTTTGAGGTCAGGCGGTGAAGGTCGAATAGTGAGCCATCCAGTTGGTATTTGATGTAGATGCCCAGGTCTAGATCCATCACAGCATGTTGTAATACCTGGGTGAAGTATAGGTTGAATAGCACCAGAGCAAGGACGCAGCCTTGTTTCACGCCATTGGAGATGTTGAAGTGATTGGAAGTCTCTCCACCAGATAGGACTTCCCCTGTCATGTCGATATGAAAGAGCTGAATCAGTTTGACGAATTTTGCTGGGCAACCGAGCTTGCTAAGGATCACCCACAATGAGTCCCTGTTCACTGTGTCAAACTCCTTTGTTGGGTCTATGAAGACAATATAGAGACTCAGGTTCTATTCAAGGCATTTTTCCTGCATTTGCCTCACTGTGAAGACCATGTCGATGGTGCTGCGATCCGGTCAGAAGCCACATTGTGATTCAGGCAGGTTCTGCTCTGAAACAAATGACAGGAGTCTGTTGAGTATAACATGGGCAAGGATCTTTCCAGCAGTGGAGAGTAGTGAGATGCCTCTCTAGTTGTCACAGGCTACTCGTGCGCCTTTGTTCTTGTATAGGGCTACAATGGAGGCATCTCTGAGTTCTGGGGGCATGTCTTCCTCTTCCCATATGCTGGTCAGCACTATGTGGAATGCCTGAAGCGCCATTCCATTTATGGCCTTGTACACCTCAGTTGGGATCCCATCTTTACCGGGTGCCTTGCCTGCACTCATTTGTTTAATGGCTTTTTGGACTTCCTCTATTGAAGGAGGGATGTCAAGTTGTTCAATGGTGCGGTTTTGGGGGATTTGGTCAAGGGCGCTTTGGTCGCCTGAAGAAGATCAGTTGAGAAGCTGACTGAAGTGTTCTTTCCATCTGTTGCTGATGCCTTTTTTATCTTTTATGAGAGTGTCACCATCAGAGGATAGCAAGGGAGTGGTGGTGGGTTTTAATGGCCCATAGACAGTCTTGAGGGCACTGAAAAATTGTTTGTAGTTTTTTGTATCAGCAAAGCACTGGATTTCTTCTGCCTTTTTTTTCCCACCATCGGTCTTGCATCTTCCTGATCTCACACTGAGCTGTGGCTTGGAGAGACTTTAATCTGTTCTTTTTAGGAGCAGAGTTTGGGTTATTTTGCCACTCCATAAAGGCTTTGTTCTTTTTGCTCAATAGGTCTTTAATAGTAGTGTTGTTCTCGTAGAACCAGTCCTGGTGGTTGCATTGTTTGGGGCCTACGACTGCCTTTGATGTTGCCTTCACTGCATCTCTGAACTGGTTCCATTTCTTGGTTGAGCTTCCAGTGAGTGGTCCCTTGACAGACAGCTGACTGGAATGTTTGCAAATAAGATGGATCTCTAAGATGACTCACATTGTAAAATGCATGAACTGTCTGGGGGAGTTTTGGATGGTGAGGCGCAATGCGCATTTGAAGAGTCACTCTAACCAATCTGTGGTCTGTCCAGCATTCAGCTCCTCTCATGGCTCTAGTGATCTTTACATCCTGGATGTCTCGCTGGCGTACAATGATGTAGTCAATGAGATGCCACTGTTTTGATCATGGGTGCATCCATGTTGTTTTATATTTGTTCACCATTCTGAACACATTGTTCATGATGGTGAGTTCGAACTCTGAGCATTTGCTGAGTAGCAGTAGGCCGTTGTTGTTCATTTTGCTCACACCGTGTTTGCTGAGCACTCCTTTCCATCTGTCATGGTCCTGGCCAACGTGGGCTTTAAAGTCTCCCAGTAGTATCATCTTGTCATTGGTGGGCACTGAGTGCAGGATGGCACTCAGGTCAGAGTAGAACTGCTCGATGGTCTCCTCTGTGCTGGTCAGTGTAGGGGCATATGTGCTGATGATTGTGGCATACCGGTCTTTGCTGAGAGGCAAACGGATCTTCATGAGCCTCTCGCTGATGCCCACAGGTAAGTCTGGCAGCTGTTTGAGCAAACTGGTCTTGATGGCCAGGCCAACACTGTGGATTCTGTCTTCATTTGAGGCTCTACCTTTCCAGAAGAAGGTGTATCCAGTGGTGGGTTCGCTGAGTGATCCCTCTTCTGGTAAGCGTGTTTCGCTTAAGGCTGCGATGTCGATGTTATATCGCACCAGTTCTTTACCGATTAGAGCTGTTCTTCTCTCAGGTCTTCGGGTATTCTCTCTATCAAGTAATGTTCTGATGTTCCATGCTCCTAGTTGGAGTTTCTTTGTATTATGTTTCTTTTGATTTCGACCGCTTAAAGGGATGACCCGCCAGCCGCAGTGTGCTGACCTGGTGTTTGTAGGGCAGGCAATGTTTGAGACACCTTTTCTAGTCCCCTCCCTTGATTAGGGTGAGCAGTGCTGTAAATATAAATTAAATATAAATTAAAGTAATATAAATATAAAAAGAAATATAAATGAAAGTAATTCAAAAAGCAATAAGCTGACTTAAAGGGTCCCTTCCAGTACTAGATTGGGAGAATCAATGACATGTTCTTCAGACTGTTAAAAATGGCCTTCGTCAGGACAAAAAAATGGGAGATAGGGAGAAGATGGCTCAATTATTTTTTCATAGTATCCCAAAGATATAAAAAAATGGGAAAAAGTCTATTTGTACAAAAATATTTATAGCTGTGCTTTTTGTGGTGGCAAAGAATTATAAACTAAAGGGATGTCCCTCAATTGGGGAATGACTGAATAAATAATGGTATATGATGGTGATGGAATACTATTGTGTTATAAGTAATGATGAACAAGAAGATTTCAAAAAGAACTGGAAAGACCTGCATGAACTGATGCAGAGCAAAATGAACAGAACAAATAGAACATTATACACAGTAACTGAAATATTGTGGAATGATCAAATGTGATAGACTTTGCTAAAAACGGCAAAATTCAGGACAATTCTGAAGGACTTAAGAAAAAGAATGCTACCCATCTCCAGAGAAAGAACTGTTGGAGCATAAATATAGATTAAAAACATATGATTTATCACTTAATTGAGTATATGATTTGATTATTCACTTATAAAAATGAACAACATGGAAATATATTTTGTGTGATAATACATGTATAACCCAGATTGAATTGCTTGTCAGCTCTGGAAGTGGGAAAGACAAAAGGGAGGGAGACAACATGAATCATATAACTTCAGAAAACTGATGTGCAAATTTGTTATTAAAATAAAGTAAAGATAAAAAAGGGAAATTTTCATTTTTTCATAAATCTCAAAAAAGAACATCTTATTTTCTTCAGCTTGATGTACTAAACCTACTCTAGCCAAGGGAGTAGAGTCCTCTTAAGTTTTAGCTATGTAGCCCCAGCAAGGGTTCAGAAAGTTAGTGGCTATATTATCAATAAATTGGGGAGAGGAATGTTTTTAATTACTTAATTCCTTGGCCTGAACTCACAT
Source organism: Monodelphis domestica (assembly GCF_027887165.1). NCBI lineage: Eukaryota > Metazoa > Chordata > Mammalia > Didelphimorphia > Didelphidae > Monodelphis > Monodelphis domestica. The sequence continues at coordinate 326,274,958 of NC_077230.1, read as the reverse complement.
ATGCAAATTAGAGGTAATTAGAATTATGAAACTTAAATACTGCATGCTGAGTACTGCTGTGTGTTTTATTAAATATCAGTGTGCTGAGAGGAAAGGCAAATATCAGGTACAGAGAAGTGCATTCAACTGACTCAAATGAATCACTGAATTTGCAGAGAAACAGAGATTTACCAAACAGTTAATTGGTTAGATCTATTTTCATTATCCGAGAAGAAGGAATCACTGATTGTCTTGTGGACCAGATTATGGAATATTTTGGTTGGTTGATTGGTTGTTGCCTTTTGTGATTGAAAAGGACCAAGATAACATCACAGGTGATGTCTTGACCCAGGAATGAATTGGAATTTAGGTGCAGCAGAATTACATAAAGTCGTAAGCCTCATTCTCTTTTCCAGAATCATCAAAGTCCAGTGGCTAGACAAAAGTCAGGATGCCTGGTGATGGCTCTGGATGCAGTGGATGACTTTGGCTTCCTCGATGTCAAACCAAGCTCTAAAGGCCCCACAGCACCTGTTTCTGCAGCCTTCATGGTCGTTGAAATAATTTGTTCTCATCTGTTCCTCTCACTGAAGAAAGTCTTCACATGCCTGAAAAAATTTAATAGATAAATGGAAGATGTTCTCAGAATAGAAAGCTGCAACAATTCTTATGTGTCCTGTTCTTATCACTCATAGGGGCATGACCCCAGTTTAAGTCTTTATCACATCTTCCTTATACTACTGTAATATAGTTCCATAGGCCTCCCTACCCTAAGGCACTGTTCTCTCTTATCCTCCCACATGCCTGCTGAAGTGATATTCCAAGAGCATAGTTCGGACCAGGTCACCCTCCTTCTCCAGAATCATTAACTTCTCCTTATTGCCTCTACTATCAAATATAAACTCTGATTATTAAAACCTTTTACTGTCTAAATCCAAGGTAGAATTTCAAGGTGATTATACATGATCCTTCCTCAGATTAATCATTTTTTAGTTGTGTCCAACTCCTCATGTATCCATTTGGAATTTTTTTGGCAAAAATACTGGAATGGTGCTATTTGTCATTTCTTTTTTTTTTAATTTTTATACTCAATTTTTAAATTTTTATTAATTAATTAAATAAATCATTTTGATATCCCTATAAATTATATGTATGTTATATTAATTAAATTTATTTTATTATATATTTATTAACATAAATACATATTCCCTATAAATTATATATTATATTTACAAATTATATAACATATCCCTACAACCAAATTTGTCTAATTTTGGGGGACTACCTTAGCAAAATCCTGAAAGGCACTTGACCAGTAATCTGGCTATGTGGAGATAAATTCTCTATCCAAGGCAACTCATGAAACAAAGAAAAATAAAAGTCACCATTAGTCCTGTGCTACTTCCTTTCACTTTTCCAGTGACAAGTGGAAGAATTGGGGAGAAGAAGAAAGGAGCTGAAAGCTACAGAGTCACATGTATCTATAAATTTTAACTTATCTAGAAACACACTAAAGGTGAGTCTTATCCAATGAAAATTAGTGGCCATGCTACTGGAGGAATTAATCATTTAAATTTTACCATTTGTGGCATAAAATGAAGCCAAAAAAGAGGAGATGACATCTAAATGGAAGGATGGTTGATACGCTTTCTGTATAGAGGCAGATAAAGAAGTTGTCAAGAGTTGGGTTGATTGTGGCTCCAAAAGCAACAAGAAACACCATTCTATGGGACATTTGGTTATCTCATAGTGCAGAGTGCATAGAAAATACATACACAAAGACTACTGTGGAAATAATTCCACTAAGACTTCAGCAGGGCTTACAGAGAATATACAAGTACAGAAATCTTATCAAGAACTTGGTGAAATTCTTCAGGTAAAATTAATCTTAGCTTTAATGAAGAGGAAGCATAGAATAGTGGACAGAAAGTTCATTCCAGATAAGGGTACAGTTGGGTTTATGGAATATCTGGCACTTACCAGTTGTGTGATTCTGGGCACTTAATCTCTCAGGCTCCCAGGAAACCCTTTAAGACTCTTAAGTTGCTGAGAAATTTCTCATCAGTATTGGTGGAGGAGAATTTCATCACCTGAAACTCTATATACTGATGAAATAACAGCTTCAGATCTATCTTTGGACAATCTCTTATATATAATCTCCACACCCTAAAACCTCTACAAAATACATCTTTAACACTAGGTGTCTTAAATACAAAGACAGGAATATGTGTAAGGATGGTGGGAGATGGGGAAGAGAAGGAAATAATTACATTATTATATATATATATATACATATATATATATAAATATATATAATATTTTATCTCATTTGATCCTCACAACAACTTTGTGGCAATATCTAAATTTTACAGTTGAGGAAACTGAGGCAGACAGAATATAGAAAATATAATTTTCACACCCAAAACCAAAACATTACATATCTAAACCTACACTTTAATATTCATTTCTCATTGGTGCCCTGGAGAAAATATTATAATGAAACAAAAAAGGTTCATAGAAAGGAAACTCCTATCTGTATGCAGATGATTCTTGGATCTATATATCTAGGCCTAATCTTTCTCTTGAGAGTCAGTCCTTTATCATAAGCTATCTTGTTTTTGTTTAATTAAATTTTAATTTTTCCAATGAACAAAAATTATCTTCTCTCAATCCAATTGAGAACAAACGAAAAACAAAAAAAAATTAATAAATATGTATAGTGAGGCAGAACAAATTTCTACATTGACCATGTCCATAAGAATACATGTGTTTTTATTGAAACACATACACATACATATACATACATACATTATATGAATATAGATATATAAACACATACTTTTTTCATTGAGTCTTTCACCTTTATAGGAGGTGACAGCATGTTTCAGCACTAATTCTCTGGAATTGTTGTTAGTCATTATGCTAATTGGAGTTCTTAAGCCTTTTGAAGTTACTTCTCTTTACAAAAATTGTAATTGTATAAATTGTGTTCCTGGTTCTTTTGATTTCACTCTGCATAAGTTCATATAAGTTTTCTCAGGTTTCTCTGAAACCACTCATGATTGTTTACCACACAATAATATCGTATCACATTTACATAAAATAACTTGTTTAGCCAATTCCAGGTATCGGGTATCCTATAAGAGCCTCATTTTTGGTACATAAAAAAGATACAAACATTTTTGTACATTCTAAAATAAATATTTCTTTAAATTCGGATTAAATACTTCCTTAATCTAGCCTTCCTCTAGTACCTCCTCCTCCTCTCCCTTTCCCATTCTAGGAAATAATTTTCCTTAATCTTCCTTTTCCTTCATCACTCTCTTTTTTTTTAACTTTTACTTTCTGTCCCCACATATATCTTCTCTCTGTATTTGAATGTCAGAAGCTTATCCTTATTTAATACCTGTTAGTTGTTTGTATTTAACTTTTTATGTTTTATTTAACTATTGTGTTTGAAGTTCAAAATTTCCATGCAGATTTGGTCTTTTCATCAGGAATTCCTAGAAATTCTCTATTTCATAAAAAAGTTAATTTCCCCCAATCCCGATTTACTATATTCAGCTTTTCTGGGTAAGTTGTTCCTGGTTTATTGGATATCTTTTACCTTCAGGAATATTGAATCCTAAATGATTTGTTTCCTTAGAGTGCTGGTTGTTAAATCAATTGTGATCCTGACCATGGCTCCTGACAATCTCAAAAATACTTCAGTCAGAAAGAAAGACATTGGTTTTGGTTATAATGTTCCTGAGGGTTTTCATTTGAGAATTTCTTTTAGGTGGTGACTAGTGGGTTGTTTCTGTTTTCATTTCACATTCTGATTCTAAGAGAGCTAAACCATTTCCTTTTAAGATTTATTTAAACATGATATCAAAACTCTTTCTTCCATGATCATTAATTTCAAGTAGTCTGATGATCCTTAATTTTTTTTCTCCTACTTCTGTTTTACAAGTCAAAATTTTCCCCATGATAGATATATTTTTCTAACTTTTCAGTCTTTTGACTTTGTTTTAATAGTTATTGTTATCTTATGGAGTCAATGGTGTCAATATGTTCCATTCTCATTTTCACGGAGTTTGTTGCTTAGGCAAAATTTCTCATCTCTTATATTTTTCTGGGTACGTGTATTCCTCTAATAAAATTATCAGGGAGGAACTGCCCTCTGCTTTTGTCTTTGTGATTCCAGTAAATGCTTACTGAATTCCATTTGTTTAATATCAACAGTAAAAATGAAAATCATCTTTCGTTGAAAAGTAGCACAGCAAAGAACAGAAGGCCAGGCATGGGATCAGAAAGACCTGGATTAATTTACTTTGTTTTGTTTTGTTTTGTTTTCTAGAACATGCTTGACCATCATTTAGCCTTTCAGTGCCTCAAAGCAATTCTCTAAATAATGAGGTTACAAGTGAGCTCCTCATCTGCATCAGTGAAGAGTTTCAATCCCATGTGAAACTTCTGGTCTGGGGAGAAGGGGAGGATCATCTATTATTATCTTCTAGGGTAGCAGATGGGGAAAAAAACTTATCTTGAAAAGAAGGATCTGAAATCATCTGGTACTTTATAAATTTCTTGTCATGGTTATTGCCATCACTTTTCCTCTCAAAGTGATCTCTCACACTATTGATATGACTGAAAATTACCCTTAATGTACTTATAAATAACAAAATTTCAAGAACTTATCCCTCTTCCTTCTCCATTGCCAAAAGCATAAGAAAATTAATTTGTGATGGCATATTAATAGGTGTCAATGGGCATCTAGCTATTCCTCCTGATACTGATTTTCTTTTGTGCCAATTTAATTTAATAATGTTAGTTTATGTAAAATTGTTAAGCCTTTGGACTTAATTACCCCTAATTACCAAACTGCTCAAAATGTATCCAAGTAGGTACCTTGCCAAAGTTGGTCTAAGCTTGCTGGGGAAATTACCCTCATACTCCATCACTTCCTCAGGCTTGAATAGGGAAGAAAAATATTCTTTTGTAACCCTCTAGTGGCCAAATGGGCCCAAACTCAGGAACCATGGAAAAGATCATTCAAGTGCATATTATTTGCTTATGTTACTTAGGGAACTTGTAGAAAAGATTATGATCTATTAAATATTTTTAACCTCAAAGTATGTTACAGGAATGAACTAGTCTTTTTATAAAAAGATCCTTTTTTACGAAGAAAATCATAGATTCTCATGTACTTAAAAAAGGGATTGTTTTTTTTTCAATGAGAATGGAGAAAGTTTTGTATTTTAAATGTACCTAATCTTGTCTGGTACCCTTCTTTATTATAAGCATATAGTACCATCAGAAACAATCAATCAAATATTTATTAAGAATCTACTAGGTGGGGGGTAGCTGGGTAGCTGGGTTTCTCAGTGGATTGAGAGCCAGGCCTAGAGATGGGAGGTCCTAGGTTCCAATCTGGCCTCAGACACTTTCCAGCTGTGTGACCTTGGGCAAGTCACTTGACCCCCATTGCTTAGCCCTTATCACTCTTCTGCCTTAGAGCCAATACACAGTATTGACTCCAAGACGGAAGGTAAGGGTTTATAAAAAATTAAAAAAAAAAAAGAATCTGTTAAATGATGAGCATTGTGCTAGGCCCTGGGATACCAAAGACAAAAAAGAAATATCTTGGCCTTAAAAGATTACCAGTTATTGGAAAAGACAATGAGTACTCATAGAAGTATATAAAAAATAAATACAAAGGAAGTCTTTTAAATAAAATCACAGATAAATCAGGATGCCAGTTACTATCATATTTATCATACTTATCTATCATAATTATTTAACATATTTAACAAAACAACATTTAACATATCTATCATAATTATTTAACATAGTTCTAAATGTCAGCTAGATCAATAAGAAGAAAAAATTTCATATTAGTAAATAAGAATAAGAATAATAAATATGAAAAAGAATAACAATATACAAAGATGAAACAAAATGATATTTTTTACAGATGACATAAGGATCTCTGTGAAAAACTCTAGAGAGATAACTAAAAAATTAGTTAAAATGATAAATTACATAAAACTACGGTATATGAACCATGAACTTCCTGGCTATTTCAAATGAAACCTAAGGGTATGAGAAAGAAAGAGAAATGCTAAATAACTAGAGAATATTTGAGAGTCTATCTACCAAGACATAAGAATACAGTATCAATAGACTGTCTACAGAAATAAAGACAGGCTTGCTAACTAGGGAAATATTAATTTTTCATGAATGCATCATGACAATATAATAAAAATGATAATTCTATCCAAATTTATTTATTCATCATCATACCTATCAAACCAAACTTTTAGGGATATTTCATAGAATTTGAAAAAAATGTTAACAAAAAATTTTAAGGAAGAACAAAAACCAAAAATATCTTAAGGGAAATAATAATCTTAAGGGAAAACTTAATGGAAAGAAACAGAGTTAGCAGTACCATATCTTAAAATATACTACAAAGCAATTGTTTTCAAAATGATTAGGTATGGGTTAAAAAGTAGAGAGGTACATGGTACAGATGCAAGCTAACTTAGTGACTTAGTAGTAAACCAGTAGCCTAGTGTTTGATAAATCCAAGTATCCCAGATATTGGGTAAGGACTTACTATTCAATAAAACGAGGGGAAATTGGAAAGCAATTTGGCAGAAATTAGATTGAGATCAACATCTCACATAAACAAAATAGAAAATGAATAAGGAAATTGCCTCTCGGATCTGCGAATGGAAGAAGATTTCATTACCAATCAATGTTTAGAGAGGATCAGAGAAGATTAAATGGACAACTGAAGTTAGGTTAAATTTAATTTTTTTTCCCTAGGACAGCTAGATAGCTTAGTGGATTGAGAGACAGGCCTAGTGTTGGGAGGTCCTAGATTTAAATAGGATCTCAGGATTTCCTACTTTGTAACCTCAGCAAGTTATTTAAAGCTCAATTGCCTAGCCCTTACCACTCTTCTGCCTTGTAACCAATACACAGTATTGATTCTAAGATGGACAGTAAGGGTTTTAAAAAAGTTTTTGCATAAATAAAACCAATCAAGTTAAAATCAGCAGGGAAATAAGTAACTGGGAAAATATTTGTAGAAAATTTATCTTATAAATGTTTTATATCCCAGACACATAAGGGACTGATTAAATTATAAAAGACATTCCTAAATAGAGAAATGGTTAAAGATATGAACAAACAAGCTTTTCTTCTTAAAGAAATCTAAGCTATCCAAAAAAAAAAAACCCCATAAGAAATAAATGCTCTAAATCACTAATTAGAGAGATGCAAATTAAGTCGTCTCTGTGGTTTTACTTCATAGCCAGCAGTTAGCATGGAAGATGAAGAAAATTGCCATTGTTGTTATGGAGCTCTCTCTCTCTCTCTCTCTCTCTCTCTCTCTCTCTCTCTCTCTCTCTCTCTCTCTGTCTCCTTATCTCTCTTTTTCTCTCTCTCCTTGACTTCCATTATTAATTCATTTTTTAAAAGGTAGAGGAAACAAAGAGAACAATCCATATCAGATTTTCAATTATAGGGAGAAACTGATTTCTGAGATAGTAAAGATGAAAGCATTGCAGGAGATGAGGTGTAAGAATTAGTCCATCCTAGAATCTGTGACAGAGAAGGGAAGAAAATCTGAACATAGTCTGGCATGCACTAGAAATTTTTGAAAAGCAAATTTCAGTGGGTTCAGAGGAAATATATGTAGAATGATCTGCCCTAAAATGCTTTAGTTTAGTTCAAAGGGATAGGAACAAAACTTTGAAGATACAATAGAAAAAAAAATCCAATAAGAAAGAAAAATGATAATTTTCTGAAGAGACATATGTGGATAAACAGGAAAGTCACCAACCAATAGATTTTTTAAAGAAATGTAAAGATAATTAAGGACAGGACACAGAATATAGAGATAAGAGCATGGCACTTCATGATTCTACAAAAAAGTGTCAAGAATGCTCAAGTTCAAAATTGTGTGCGGCTATCTAAGTTAGTTGAGGACAACAAAAAGGGTTGTGTCTCCTTTAAATTCATTTTTATTTTTAGCATTGCCATATTGAGAAAAAAAGAGGAACTAAGAGGAGATAGAATCAGGAGAACACTGATAAATGTTTAGCAATCAGACCTCCAAAAAAAACCCGAGAATGTATAGAAGGCACTTTAAAATTTAATCTGCATTATTCAGTCTAGGCAATCAACAAAACAATAATTCAAGGACTTATTTGTAGCATTTGCTGATTTCTGAAGTACAAAGGCTCACAAAGACAATTAATTTGACTATGAGCATTCAAAAGCCAATGCAAGCTGACTGCAGCACACTCATGGATAGGAGATTTGCTTGGGGGTAGATCTAGAAATAACTGGTCATCAGGGAAAGACAAAGAAACTTGACTTTGTCTTGATTTTATCTGCAAAAAGAATGGCATTCACAACAGAAATGACAGAAGAAAAATCACCAGCAGGGAGTTGATACCTATGATTTGAATGGAGTATAAGAGAATAGCCAGTAGTCTTTGGCAAATTCAAATAACCAGCCCAGAGGAAGTACATCTTCAAGTTCAAGTCTGAAGGAATAGGAAAAGGTGATTGATGAGCCTAACTCAGTGCCATTTGAAATCTTATGGAAAATAGGAGAGAAATGAGAATAGAGAAGAGCAAATTTCCAATTTTCAAAAAGTGAAAGAGAATGGAATTAGTTAACTATAGATCAAGGATATTTATTTCAATTTCTAGAAGCAAATTATCAAGGAAATATTTGCTAATCATTTAGAAAGGGAAACAGTGATTCCAAAGAACCAGTATGGATTCATTAAGAACAGATTATACCCAACTAAACTCAGATCCTTTATTGATAGAATGACTAAATGAGTAATGGAATGGAAATCATTTTATCTGAATTTTTCACACAGCTTTTGATAAAATATCACATTTGTGGAGAAGGTGGAGAGATGTAAATTACACAATAAAACAGTTAGAGGTATTCATAACTAGTGGGATGCTCAGATTCAAGAGTAGGTAGTAATGATTCAGTGTCAATGTGGCAAAGACTACCCCAAGAATTTATGTTTAGCCCTTTGTTGCATAACATTTTTCCATAACTTGGATAAATGCAGAGATGGCATGGTCATCAGATTTGTAAAAAACACAAAACTGTAGGATAACACTAATACAATTGGTTGACAGAGTTATGTTGCAAAAGATAGGCTTGATAAGGTAGGGCATTGGACAGAATCTAATAAAACAAGATTCAATGAGTACCAAAAGGAAACTTGGGGGGGGGGGGGGGGAGGAAACCAAGATGGCAGAGAAGGTACAGGAACACAAATGATATCTACTAAATTATCCTCCAAAAAGCAATAATATAACATCTTAAAATGAATTCTCAAGCAGCATAATCTACAAAAAGACAAGGTGAAGTTATTTTTCAGGCCACAACAATTTGGAAGGTCAACAGGAAGGATTTAGTGTACCAGGGTGGAGGTAAAGTATAGACAGGGCAGCCCTCACCCAGGCTTCAGACTTTGGACACAGCTAAAGTCAAGACTTCTGGAACTCTCAGTCACAGATGGTAAGAGGAGTGTGGTTGGATTGAGATCCCTTTACTCTCTTGGAGTGCAAGACTCTTGTCTCATTGCCCATACACAGAACCAGATTACAGTCCTGTGGGGCAGTCTCAGGATGAAGAGGAGCACCAGAACAAGCCAGCACTTTCAGTTACAGGGAATAAGAAGACTCGGTCACAGTCTCAAGGTAGAAATGAGTTCTTGGCATTACTCACAGACCAAGGCCAAGGCCAGAAGAGTATTAAACACATCTTTCCTCACATCATATCACCTTTGAAAAACTGAAAGCAAATAGATCTCCAATCCCAGACCTGAAGACAGCTTCACAAAGAACTTGAAGCTTTGAACAATGCTCCCTTCACCACAGTTACAGGGCTCAACTTTAACAGTTTTTTAAACTAAAAGAAAATAAAAAGGCAGGAAAATTAGCAAACAACAACAAAAAAGAGAAATTCAACATATTAAGTTATTTTGGTGATAGAGTAGACTCAAACTCACGAGAAGGTGACAAAGTTAATATTGCTGCTTCCAAAACCTCCAAGACAAATATTATGGCTCTCAAGTCCAAAAGGAATTAATAGAGGAGCTCAAAAAGGAATTGAAAATCAAATAAGAGAGAGAAGAAAAATTGGGAAAAGTAAAGAGAGTGATATAAGAAAATCATGAAAAAAGAGTCAACATCTTGGTAAAGGAGACAAAAAAATTTATATCTTAAAAAAACAGAATAGGCCAATTGGTAAAAAAGGCACAAAAGTCCAAAAAAGAGAACTATTTAAAAAGCAGAATTGGCCAAATGAAAAAAAAAAGATATACAAAAATGCTCTGAAGAGAAAAACATGAAAGACAGAATTGGCCCTTTGGATAAAAGAGTTATAAAAATTCACCAAAGAAAAGAACTCTTTACAAAGTAGAATTAGCCAAATGAAAAAGGAGACTCAAAAGTTCACTCAAGAAAATCATGATTTAAAAATTAGAATTAGGCAGGTGGAAGCTAATGGCTCTATGAGACTTAAAGAAATAATTAAAGTCAAAAGAAAGAAAAAAAGAAGAAAACGTGAAATATCTCATAGGAAAAACAACTGATGTGGAAAATAGATCAAGGAGAGCTCATTTAAGAATTATTGGACTACTTGAAAACCATGATCAAAAAAAAGAATTTCGATATCATCTTTTAAGAAATCATCAATATTCTAGAACCAGAGGACAAAATAGAATTTGAAAGAATCCACTAACCACTTCCTAAAAAAGATCCCCAAACAATAATTCCCAGGAACATTATAGCTAAATTCTAAAACTTCCAGGTCAAGGAGAAAATATTGCAAGCAGCCAAAAAGTAATAATTCAAATAGAATGGAGCTACAGTCAGGATAGTACAAGACTTAGCAACTTCTACATTAAAGGATAGGAGTGGCTAGAATATGATATTCCAAAGGGCAAAGGCGCTAGGACTTCAACCAAGAATCACTTGAATCATTTACCCAGCAAAATTGAGCATAATCTTTCAAGGGAAAATGGATATGCAGTTAAATAGAGGACTTTCAAGTATTCCTGATGAAAAGACCAGAGCTGAATGGCAAAATTGACTATCAAATATTAGACTCAAGAGAATCATAAAAAGGTAAACATGGAAAGAAAAATAAAACGATACTCAGTAAGGTAAACTGTGCACATGCATACATGGGGAGATGATTCTTGTACTGTTAAAAACTTTTTCATTATTACAATAGTTAGAAGGTGTATAAATGGACAGAAGGTAGGGGTATAAGTTGAATATGATGGTGATATAAAAATTAAATTAAGTTAAGTCAAATTAAGGTATGAGACATAGGAATGCATTGGGAGGAGAGGGAAGAGATAAATAGAAGGGGGTAAATTATTATTGTTCAGGTAGAAAATTTACTACATATGAGTTACATTCCCAACATCCTTTTAAGTTACATCCTCATTTTACATAAGGAAGCTTGGGAGATAAATTTGGCTGAGACCCATGCTGTGGGGCTCTATTTTGGGAGCTTGTGCTTTTGGGAAAGTGCTGCAGGTGTGAGTCTCTGGCTCTCTTTGCTCTGCTCACTTGAATGAAAGAATCCTTTTTATTTTCCCTCTCTTTTTGATTATTATTAAAAACATATATATTTTTAAATACTAGGAGTATTCACTTTTACTCCTATATTATACATAAAAGAGGCATGAAAATGTTCACAGTAGAGGGGAATATGGGGAAGGCAGGGAGGACAGCATGTGAACCTTATTCTCATAAGAACTGGCTCAATGAAGGAAGAACATACACAATCAATTGGATATAGAGAAGCTATCTTAATCTTCACAAAAGAAGGAGAAATGATAAAGGAAAGGGATGGAACTAATAGAAAAAAGGGAAAATTAGGGAAAGTGGAGATCAGAAACGAAACTTGTGTAAATAGGAAGGAAAATAATACAATTTTTTTTTATAAATCTCTCTAATAAAGGCCTCATTTCTCAAAAATAGAGAAATGAGTTGAATATATTAGAATACAAGTCATTCCCCAGTTGATAAATGATCAAAAGATATTAACAGGCAGTTCTCATAAGAGGTAAAATATAGCCATGCAAGAAAAAAATCACTATTAATTAGAGAAATGCAAATTGAAACAACTCTGAGGTGCCACTCCATACCTATCAGATTGGTTGACAGAAAAAGAAAATGACAAAACTTGGAGGGAATATGGGAAAGTTGGGACACAAACGCACTGGAGGGGGGAGTTGTGAAATGATTGAATTATTCAGAAGAACAATTGGACCTGTGCCCAAAGAGTAGTATATAGCCTTTGACCTAGCAATATCATTACTAAACAAAACTTTGTATCCCAAAGAGTTAGAAAACAAAAATTGGGAAGACTTATATCTACAAAAAATATTTAAAGAAACTCTTTTTAGGAGGGGGCAAGGATTTGAAAAGTCAAGAGATACTCATCAATTGGGGAATGGTTGAGTAAAATATAGTATACGATTGTAATGGAATATTATTGTGCTATAAGAAATGACAAGAAGCTCAGAAAAACCTGCAAAAATTAACATGAACTGAAACAGAGCAAAATAAACAGAGAATCAAGAGAATATTGTAGTGACAAAAATACTTTACAATGAACACCTGTGAATAATACCTATTCTCAGCAGTACACTGATCCAAAATTACTCCAAAAGTACTAATGATAAAAATGCCATCTACTTTCAGAGAAAAAGAACTGAGTATGAATCTAGACTTATTTTTTTTCTATTTGAATTTCATTCCACAAAAGGATTAATATGGAAAAACGTTTTACATGATTGCACATGTAAAATACATAGGAGATTGCTTATCATCTCAAGATGGGTGGGGAGAGGGAAAAACGGAGGGAGAGAATTTGAGACTCAATATTCTTTGGAAAATGTTTGAAACTGTTTTTACATGTAATTAGGGAAAATTTTAATTTATTTTTCTTAAAAAGGAACTCTACAAATACACATTGGAGAGGCTGATAATGATTTAGATATTGATACAAATATTTTATCCCTTGTGATATCCAATCTAGTTAAGTATTTAACTTTCTTCCTACTCACAAGTCATCACTGTATATTATAATTTCTTAATATCCAGGTACTAATATTACATTCATAAGGGTTGTTTCAAGTATGTAACTTTTATAACCATAAAGCATCATTATTTTTATTATTATTTACAGAATGAAAGTTTGTCAACTGAATGAATGAATTTAATATTTTCAAATGAGAGAGATATTCAGTTTACTGGAACTTCTATTTTCACATCACCAAAAAATAGAGCTCACCTATAGTGCAGAAGCAATAGAAGAATGGTAACTGAAGGAAGAATGTTGAATTTGAGATTCAGAGGTCATGTTCTGGGAAGAACACAATAGACCAGTGGAAGGGAGCCATATAGAGAATTGGAAAAATAGACAATACCTAGAATTACAGGTTCATGTGGTCCTAAGGTCTCAATCTGGAAGTGACTTTAGAGATCGCCTAGTCCAAACAGTTCATTTTGCAGGGCTCCTAAGCAAGTTGTTTTGGCATGTAAATATCTAAATCTTTTCTTTAATGCTTCTAGTCTTTGGCAATATTTTATAAGGTCAATATAAATGACTTGAACACATGACTCATTTTTTCAGAGTGGATACAGTAAGAGCCAGGATCTAATTAGTCATCATTATCTCCTTCACTGGCTAGACCACAGTTCTTCCTTTTTCTTAGATCTTAGAACTGAGACAGTCTCTTTAATGAGGGGCAACTTTAAAATGTAAGCCTTGTGTCTTGACTTCATTTCCTCCCTATTACCTCTGCCTCACCAACCCAAGTCAATGGGAATAGCTGAGCTAAAGAGCAATGCAGGAGGGAGCAAAGCAAATGTTGACACATGTTGGCATTTGCAAACCCGAGTAACACTACTCTTGTTTGCTAAGACAAAGTGGAGACTAGGAATGCTTAGACATAGATACAGTTTTTGGAGAGCTTACATGGTCACTGCAAATAAAGGGAAATAACTACTAGATGTTGCACTGAGTCTGAATAAGCCAAATAATCTCAGCACACGATGTTCTTATTCCTTTTTCGGTTGTAAAGTGAAGTTGTTTAATCAACTGAATTCTGATGTTCTTAAAGATTAATTTAGAACCCCAAAATTCAATAACGAGTAACTAGATAGTGCTGGGCCTAAAATCAGGAAAACTCACCTTCATGAGTTCAAATCTAACTAGCTGAGAGGCTTACTAACTGTGTGACCTTGGGCAAGTCACTTAACTTTGCCTTAGTTTCCTCATCTGTAAAGTGAGCTGATTAAGGAAATGGTAAATCATTCCAGGATCTTTGCCAAGAAAACCCCAAATGGAGTCACAAAAAGTCAGACATGATTGAAATGACTAAAAATAAATAAATTAGATCCAGTGATAAATACAAATAATTCAATTAAACAAACAATTATTTAATAATACCAGGAATTTAGATTATTCAACAAGCCTATATCAAGTGCTTATTATATACTGAGCCCTGGGATAATGACTGAGGATACAAAGACAAAATGAAATAGTGCTTTTATATAGTTGCTTAAGGTCTAAAGAGCATTATATTTACCTATGTGCAAAATGCTGTGCTCAGTACTCAATATATAAAGATAGATATGACAAGGATACTCCTCTTCCCAAAAAGTGTACAGTTGAAAGCAGGGAAAGGCTAAGTTCAGAGATTACTTCCTTCTCCCTTTTATTTTTATTTATTTTAAAATTTTATTATATATCATATGTCTTATTGATCCAATGATTAAAAATACAAATGGTGCCCACTTTAAATTCTATATGCTTACATTTTTGTCAATAAATATACCCCGTTACTTCTCTACTAGCAGCAATGCAAGGATCCAGGACAATTCTTAGGGACCTATAAGAAAGAATGCTCTCCACATCCAGAGGAAGAACTGTGGGAGTAGAAACGCAGAAGAAAAGCAACTGTTTGATCACATGTTTCAATGGGGATATGATTGGGGATGTTGACTCTAAAAGATTACCCTAATGCAAATATCAATAATATGGAAATAGGTCTTTTACACATGTAAAATCCAGTGGAATTGCTATGGGAAGGGCGCAGGAGGAGGGAAGGGAAGCAACATGAATCTTCTAACCATAGGAAAATATTCTAAATTAATTAATTAAATATAATTTTTCCAAAATAAATAAATAAACAGATACATAAATATGCCCCATTCATTACCAATTGCAATGCTGTAATTATTGTAGTAATGATCCATCACAGTGCCAATCAAAAAAGATCTACCTGAGAAAGTCAATGCATTGAAATCCTTCCCCCCTCTCCCAATCACTTTAAAAAGAAAATGAGAAAAGTTCAAAGAAAGGATCCAGGCAAAAGGTTATGAGAAATATAAGGGAAATGATTTCACATTAAGACAGTGTCAGAGAAGTCTTCATAGAAGAGGTAGAATATGAGCTATTTCTTGAAAGAATGGTTAGACTGCAAGAGATGGGGTTGAGGGAAAGTCTAGTTTAGATTTGAGCAAAGATGTGAGGAAAGGCACAAAAATAGAAAGGGTCAGAAATAGAGTAAGAGAAGTAGGGTTTTTCTAGAGGTGGGGGAGAGACAAAGTGGCTCAGTGGATTGAGAACCAGACCTAGAGACAGGAGATCTTAAATTCAAATCTGATCTCTGACACTTTCCAGCTGGGTGACCCCCAGGCAAATCATTTAATCCACATTGCCCTTTACCACCCTTCTGACTTGGAGCCAATATATTCTCGATTCTAAGATGAAAGGTAGGGTGGTAGACTCCATAGTCTAGCTTGGCTGAGACATAAACTTCATAAAAGGGAACAGCACTAAACAATCCTGGACAAGTCAGCTGGGACCATATTGTGAGGAGTCTTAAATGTCAGGCTGAGAAGGTTATATTTTAATCTCATGGGTACAGGACTGACAATGAGCCTTTTGTCTGTCATTCAAGGATCAGAGTGGCTAAGTTCAGAAAAGATCATGAATAGGTTGTTACCAACTCCCCCAGCAAGCATACAATATAAAGCTCAAAAATTGAACCAGTTTATTTATAGTTCAAAGAAAACAATGTAGACAACATAGTTCATGGAAATAAAATTACTTGTCTAGAACCAGAGTTGCCAGAGGTCTATAAAGACTTGGGCATTTATGGTCATATCATGAATAGACATCCCAGTAGACATTGCCTCTGATGTGGTTCTGTAGTACGTAATCATCTCTCCTTAACAATTCCTCTACTGTACTCCAAAGAAGGTATCTGACTAGGTTGTTTTTTTTTTCATAAAAAACTAATATTGGGGCAGCTACATGACTTAATGGCTTGACAGTCAGACCTGGAAATAAGAGATCCTGGATTCAAATTTGGTTTCAGATACTTACTAGATCTATTTGCTAAGACAAACATATGAATTATACAAACATAATCACAAAACACTTTTTACACAAATACAGTTAGATTTAAAACAACTGGAAAAATATTCATTGCTCATGGGTAGACCGACCTAATATAATAAAAATTGCAATTCTACCTAAATTAATTTATTTATTCAGTTCATGCCAATTGAACTACTAAAAACACTATT
Source organism: Monodelphis domestica (assembly GCF_027887165.1). Classification (NCBI taxonomy): domain Eukaryota; kingdom Metazoa; phylum Chordata; class Mammalia; order Didelphimorphia; family Didelphidae; genus Monodelphis; species Monodelphis domestica. Next base: position 326,258,326 of record NC_077230.1, on the reverse strand, counting down.
TTATTAAATCAGACACTTCCTAGATGTGTGACCCTGGGCAAGTCACTTAATTCCAATTGTGTAGCCCTTATCGCTCCTTTGCCTTGGAACCAATACAAAGCATTGATTCTAAGATGGAAGATAAGGGTTTAATTTTAAAAATAAAACAACCAACTTCAAATATCATGCTTTGAAGTTCTCAGGAGACACCATGACTACCACTTTTGCAGCTCTCCCTAGTATCCAGCAGGTGGTACTCTTTGTCCTCTGCAGCATCCAGCCAGCAGGATCTCAGTATTTAAGTGCCATAAGTAAAGCTTCCCATCTGTTCCATAGCTAAAGGGAGGACAAAATCCCCAAAATGTACCTTCTGCCCACAACAGCTCTTCCCATAGGTTAAGCTGTTAAGTAGAACCCCCATCGCCCCCTCCACTCATAAGCTTCCATCCAGCTAGGACCAACTCATCAGGTTTATTTAAATTACCCAAATCTCCTTCCCACTATATCCAAGGTAGGGAGATGAGATGGCACCACCAAGGAGGACAAAGTGTCACTACACCAATATAGATGGAAAGAAAAGTAGGAACTTCAAGTTGGATTATATATGCTCATTGCACCCTTTATTTTGCAGAAGAAGAAGCTGAGGGTCAGGGAAATTAAGTCATTTATAGTCAATTAGTGATAAAGCTCTAACTGGCACTTGAGCCTTTACTCCAGTTCTAGTGCTCTTTCCATCACATTCTCTTGGCTTTACTTAGATCTCACTGGAATATAGAGTTGGTTGGTTGTCATCCTTCATACCCTGAGGACCAAAATGACATCTCTGGCTGATGCCTTTCAACTCCCTCATGAATTAGATTTAAGAGAGAGAGTCAAACAAGTCCAGTGGCAAGACAAAAGTCAAGATGGCTGGGGATGTGGTGGATGGTCTTGGCATCTTCGATGTCTAGCTAAGGTCTTATCACTCCACAGTGCCTGCTTCTGCTCCCTTCATGGCCGCTGGAACAAATTATTCTCATCAGCCCATTCTGCCAGGGAAAGTCTTTGCATATTTGGGGTAGACATCCCCCACGCCTGGCTGATAGGTAAGAGATCCACTGGTTACTTTCAGCCTTACTGGGGCATGGCCACTAAGTGTGCTACAGCTTCTTGGAGCCACAGGGGAGAGCTTGGGAGCAGGTGAACTCAAACAGAGAAAAGCAGCCCTGAAAAGGGCTAGGCAAGCCCTCACACCCGAAGTGCTAGACTTACCTGAACACCTCAGACACCGCCTAGATTGACTCAGTGGCTGTTTAAGTGATGCCATTTTGGTATAATGTAGACAATGTACAGTCTATTGATGTAGTCATAAGACCAGTTCCAACATATTGCAGGTCACTCAGTAAAAGTCAACTTAATTGTTAAAAGAGAATTGTTGTTTTTCAGTCATTTCTCAGTCTTTGCGACTCCATCTGGGGTTTTCTTGGCAAAGCTATGAGAGGGATCTGCATTCCCTTCTCCAGCTAATTTTACAGATGATGAAACTGAGGCAAGCAGGGGATAAATGACTTGCTTAGAGTCTCACAGTGAATATCTGAGGCCAGACTTGAGGTCCAGTCTAACTGACTCTAGGTCTAGTGCTCTACAAGATCCACTGCAGCATCTATTGTTGTAAAAGAGAATATGCTTCTCTAAATCTTAGTTTCTTCACCTATAAAAATGGCAATAATAAAATCTGTACTATTTATGTCAGAATATTATCGTGAGAAAACACTTTTTAAATTATAAATTGTTATAGTGGAAAGACCATTGGATTTGATGACAAGGCTCTTCATTAGAATTTCATTCAATCATTCTGTCCTTCTCAGCTGTCTCAGCCTTAATTTCCTCACCTGTAAAATGAGGGAACTGAACTTGACCTAAGTTGTGTTCAGGCTCTGAAGTTATGCTTCTACAAAAATGATATAAATGTGACCAATTTGTGGAATGCCAAGAAATGCTAAAAATCATTCTCTGTCTGGAGTTCCTCCATTTGGTATTAATTCCTTTGCACCTTAGACATTTTTTTTCAGCCTGCTCTATAAAGAATCAAAACTTTAAGCTCATTATGTATTAGATTAAAAGGAGGATTTGTCAATTACATTGAGAGCAAGATGGAGTTCTGGTGAAGTACCTAGAATTCTCCTTCTCCTTTTTGCCTGGGGCTGACTCTATATACAACCATATACTATTTCAACTCAGTTCTTCCATCTTCCAGGCACTACACTCATTCTATCCACTGACTCCTGCTAAATTCAAAGAGTCCAACCATGTCCTAAACAAATTTCATGGCATTGATTAAGCAGAATATCCAAAGCTTTGTAAATGTATTAGATTCTTTTCAACTAAGAGGCATTTTTGAGACAATAGTCATAGAAGATTCATGAATATGCATCCTAGTGTCCCAGGGGATACTTGCTGAACCTCTGATTTCATTATTACAGGGAAATCTCTGGTAGTGAATGTCCCTTTACCATTTCAAATCAATAAGTTCTATTAGCAGAGAGTTGCCGAGAAACTGAAGATTAGATCAGTTGTTCAGGGTCAATCAGCCATTAAGTTTGTTTCTTCTCAAAATTATAACTCTGTGTTACGTGATTATTTCATTGAGCTTCACCTGTCTTAAATTTGTTCTCCTACAGAGTTCCGTATGTTGTATCCACATAGAGTTCTGGTCTTCCAAAATTAATTACTTTAAATTTTAGTCATTTTAATTATAATTATATTTTTATGTATTTTTAAAGCAAAGATATCTTATCAGTCTTGGCCTAGTCACTAAATTACTAGGACCCAGACAAAACTTTTGACCAAGAAGAATGAATGGAGTCACTTTCAGAGAGGCAGCTAATGGACTATAGTTATTCACTGGGTATTTGGGGTAACATGTAGAGGCACCAGAGATAAATAGGATGTTTTAGGGAGAGGAAGAAGCATAAATAGGCCCCACAGTGACTTTATTTTTTAATAACCCTTACTTTCTCTCTTAGTAACAACTAAGACAGAAGGGCAACAGGCTAGGTAAATGAAAGTAACTGACTTTTACAAAGTCACACAGCTCAGAATTGCCTGAGGCCAGATTTGAAAGCAGATCCTTCCAACTCCAGGTGTGATTTTCTAACCACTGAGCCACCTAACTGCCCTATAATTTCCCTTTTTTACTAGGCTAAACTTCAGACTCCTTCATCATTTCCCTGCACCAGAACCTTCTTCCCCTTTGCTTTTCAGCTCCCTTTTTATGGGTTGTCTTCCTCTATTAGAATGTAAATTCTTTGAGAACAAGGACTTTCTTTTTGCTTAAATTTGTATTCCTTGTGCTTAGTACAATGCCTGGCACAAAGTAATTGCTTTAATAAATGCTTGTTTGCTGTCTAATAGGGGAAGTTGGGACATTAGGCATAGTTTAGGATGGTGATTTTAAAAAAGAAATAAAGAAAAGTTTTTTCCTTTTTAAAATGCAAGCTTGGAAGGACTGCTAGGTGGTTTAGTGCATATTGAACCAGCTCTAGAGATGACAGATCCTAAATTCTAATCTAGCCTCAGATATGTCCTAATTGTGTGATTCTGGGCAAGTCACTTAATTCCAACTGCCTACCCTTTACCACCCTTCTGTCTTGGAACCAAAACTTAAGTATTGATTCCAAAATGGAAAATAAGGGTTAAAAACAACAACAACAACAACAAAGTTGGTTCCCTTTGGATGAAGAAACCAAAACTATAAGCAGAAAAGTTAAAGATTTTTCCTAGCTAACTAAGACACAATTTATTTAACTTTTTACTTATGCTCATCTTAGTTTCTTCATCTCTAAGAAAGTCTAGTCATAGAGCCCCAACAGAACCACTATAAATGGGTGGAAGAGACAGAGGGGCAAAGATAAGTCTGCCTGCTAATTAGAATTATCTGAGAGAAATGGGCACATGTGGGAGGTTTGGTTTCTCCATTCCTGGAATTCAAGGGGAGAGTGGGTAAGTGCTTGTCAGAGAGACATAAAAGATTTCTTCTCAGGTACAGATCAGAGCAGATGACCTTAGAAGGCCCCCCAGTTCTGAGATGTTAGCATTCTGGGATGCTAGATCTTGAGCTAAGGCATGGAAAGGGAGAAATTATTGCTGAACGTCTTGCCTCTGGATCAGCTGATAATGTTACTGATAATGCCCTTTCTCATTGCTTACATCAGTGAATCAATTCATCTTCCATATTCCCTGCTCTGGCCAGTTTGTGGTTCAGGATGACTGGTGTTATTTGTTTTCATTAGCTCCTTCGGCATCCCAGACCTTCTCAACATGATCAAAGGTTTGATGGAAGTCGATCAAAACTTTTAAAGAACACGCCTAACAATTGTTGAGTTATGACCAGCTGATAATGTCTGTCATTCTCTCTTTCCCAGGATGCTTTTTTAATTGGAATTTGGAAAGGATCCCAACAACAATTTTGTTTTGTACTTGGACGATTTTGTTAAGAGAACATTTTAGTTAAGTTTATGTTCTGTTTCATTTCTGAAAATACAGAATACAGTTTGTTCTCTATAAAAAGCAAGATTGGAGGGACCACAAGGGGGCTTAGTGGATAGAGAACCAAGCCTAGAGATGAGAGATCCTAACTTCAAATTTGGCCTCAGACATTTCCTAGCTGTGTGACCATGGGCAACTGCCCATCCCAACTTCCTACCTCTTACCACCTATCTGTCTTGGAAACAAAACTTAGTATGAATTTTAAAATGGAAAGTAAGGATTTTTTTTTTAAGTAAGTTTGGTTCACTTTGGATGAAGGGACCAAATATATAAATAGACATAATGCCATTTCTCTTGTTTTTTCCTCAAATTCTCCAAGAATATCTTACAAAGATGTGTGCTTTGCCTTTGTCATATTTTATCTTATACTATAAATAAGTTTATGTATGTAAAGTACAAATTCTAAAGTCTTATATAAATGTCATTAATTATGAAAGCATAATGATTATTATATTTTCCCATGAATTACAAATTCCTTGAGGACTTGAATACTATAGTTTTCATCTTGGTATCCTTTGCTTATAGAACAATGTTTTTTTACATGTTTAATAAATGTATATTGATTTGAGTTTAATCAAATGATTACTTTTTTAACTTTGAAAAAATTTTATTTTTCTCAAGTATTTTTCTTGTTTCTTTTCTTCTTCCATCTCAAAAGGAAGCCAAGGTTCTGATGGTAATTGTTATATAGCTGTATTCAATAAATGGTGTGAAATTTTATTAAACTCTAGATACCAGGATTGTTTTTATGAATGAAGTGACTATGACTTCTGTATCTATCATCCCATGACTTCTGGACATATCCTACCAGGTTGTAAAGGTGTACAGTAGAGCTGGTAATTGATACAGAGGAGAGATGGTCAAAAAGTGAGATTATAGAGAAGAGGGTAATTATTAGTAACCTATTGAGGGCATAAGGAATACCAGACTAAGTTCCCCATGTTAGACTGGTAGTTGAAAGACAGCAAAGAAACAAGGAAAAAGAAAAAAAAACTCATCTTGTAGCAGCTTTAGGATCTCATTTTTGGCTTCCCAAGAACATTTCTTCACATTTCACCTTTAAAAGGCAATTTAAAGCCACAAGGGAAAAGTCAAAGGAGAAATACTTCTGAAAGTTAAAAAGTCTTAGAGTCAGATGGTAGGGTAATGCTTTATTAATCTGGGCATTTTAGGTTCAGAGTGAGTCACATAGAAAGGCTAATAAAGTATTTAACCTAAAATAAATGCGATAGACAGAAGCAATGAAAAAGGAAGAAGAAAAAGCATTGCTTAGAGGAGCTCAATGGATTTTGTTTCTTTAAAAATTTATACTACACATCACATTTTTCCATTTATACTCAGGAAGTTAGATAATTTGTTGGTTTCATGGGACCAAGGGACTTAGAGAATAGAATCCAGAACTATACATTCATTAGCACAGGGAACTTCTAGTCTGGAAACTAATTTCATTGATGTCAGTCATTTGTATATCATCTTAGAACAGGGATTCTTAATTTGTTTTATGTCAAGGATCCCTTTGCCAGTCTGGTAAAACCTATGGATCCATTTTCAAGGAAAAAAATGCATAAAATAAAGTATATATTTCAAATGAAGCCAAAGATTAGTAAAAATGAAGACATAACTTTTTTCTGTCTAAATTCACACCCCACCCCTTAAATCTATGCATAAACTCCTTCAGGTCCCTAAATTAAGAATTCCTACCTTATATAGTTGTCTGGGGAATATATAAATTGGAATCTCCTATAAGAATGTAAGCTTTTTATGGGTAAGGGTTGTTTTATTTGTTGCATTTGATCGTCCAGCATCTAATAGAGTGTCTGGAGTTTAGAAGACACTTAACTGCTTTTAGACTGATTAATTAATTAATTTATTGGAACCATAGATACTTTCATGGTTCAACTTGTTTTTGTTGTTGTTGTTGTTTTAACCCTGATCTTCTATCTTAGGATCAATACTGTGGATTGGTGCCAAGGCAAAAAAGTGGTAAAAGCTAGCACTGGGAGTTAGGTGACTTGCTCAGGGTGACACAGGTAGGAAATATCTGAGCCCAAATTCACAGCCAGATACCCCCATCTCTAGGTCTGGATCTCAAACCACTGTGCAACCAAGTTGCTCTCCTCAAATCACTGTGTATTCATTTAGGTTTGTTGTTTAGTTGTTTTCAGTCATGTATGATTCTTCATAACCCCATTTGAGGTTTTCATGGCAAAGATACTAGAGTGCTTTGCCACTTCCTTCTCTAGCTCATTTTACAGTTAAGGAAACTTGACACAAACAGGGTTAAATGATTTGCCCAGGATCGCACAGCTAAGGGTCTATGGTCATATTTGAACTCAGGTCTTCCAGACTCCAGAACTAGCATTCTATCCACTGTACCACCTAGCTTCCCTATTCATTTTGTATTTATCCTGTATTTATTTACCTATGAATATGCTGTTTCCCAGTCATATATGTAAGGGACTTGACAGCAGGAACTACTTTGCTTTAAATTTTTTATCTCAGAATCTTGCAGTGACTAGCACATAGCTTGCACTTAAATATTTGTGAATTGGTTGATTGACACCCATAGAAAATCCTACATTTGGCAGCAAATTCCCACCCAAATCAGTGTTGTGAATTAATGTCGATACTAGTAAAGGAAAACTAGAGAGACAACACAACACTTAGATATCTAAAATGAAATATATTGAGGGTTATTCATTAGAACCAACTAATGTCTCAGGAAGTATGGGTATTTCCAGGTCCAGATCAGATCAACTGGCAGCCAAAAGGATAGATGCCCAGTCTTTCCTCTTCGGACAGAAAAGATTCCATGTGTGACACATTAATCTGTTTTTCTTACTTCCTAGTTGGTGGGGAAGCAAAGCATTATCTGTTATTCCTGCTTCCATGTTCCTATTTTTGGATCTCTGAGTTGCAATTGAATGGCAAGTTAAAGGCAGGGAGAAAGGGAAACATGGTCGATTTTTTAACTCTTTTCCTAGAGGTAAGTCTCACTTTGTTGTTGGTGGTGGTGGTTTGAGGGTTTTGTTCGGTTGTTTTAGGGTTTTTTTGTCATCACTGGATTTTGTGAAACATTTCCAAAACTTTCTCTCCTTTATACAGGGGGTCATGAGTTCATAATGGGCTACAGGGCAAAATGAAGAACAAAAGTGTAAAAGTTTATTCAAGGCCTTAATTTCTGACAATTCTCAATGTCCTATTTAAAGTACATACTAGGTTCAATAAAATGCCAACATTCACTTAGGATTTTTTGTTCAGGGTAACTTGTGTTTTTGAAATAGGATAGAAGCCAATTACTAATTTGTATATGCCTTTACCACATTTTTATCAAGCAATGTCAGGGTTTTTGCATTTACAAAGGATAGAATTTATAGTTATAGATGTCACTTGTGGTCTATGGTCCCCTATGGACTTTGTGTTCACACAGACCTGGAGAAATGACCCCCAAGAGATCAATTTCTACATTGGCTTATTTGCCCAAGATGGATTTCTCTAGGAAAATCTTTCAAACAAAACTTAAGATCACTCATGTTTAAGTCTACTTAAATGTGGAAAACAGAGCCCCTTCGCACAAATAAACTCAAAGTGTATTCTATGTATCCTACCAAGCATGGAAAATGAATGACACAAAAGATGTTTTAGACACATAAAGAAATGCAAACTATTCAGAAAGGCTATTACACACATTGCACTTCCCTGGAATGTAGGCACCCTTGGTACAACTGCTGAACAAATTTGCTTCGCCTCAGTCCAACATCATTGAACAACTATCATCAATATCATGGAATTGGCAAAAGTTCATATCTCTTGCTTTTCATGGTATAGTAAAAGCCCTTCAACTTCAGGGCAATCTTCTTTTCCTTCTTTAAGAAGCAGATCACTAAGGAACTTTCTCTATGAGTGGCCTGAGCTCAGCTCTCAAACACAGAAATTGAGTTACCCTCAGGGTAACCACCAAATTTAGAAATGTCCATTTGAAGGATCATTAGTCTTGAAAACGGAAATAAAATCAGAATAAGGCAGGCAGGAGTACATAGTACAGGACTGCCCTGAGCAAACATAATTATGGACTTTTCCTGTAAAGCACGATTTTCTTAACCAACTGGCAGAGGTAGAAAAAACTCATTCCCTTTCACACCTTGCTGTACACTGGTCTATAAATTCAGTGCAAAGACAATTTAAAAAAAAATAGCAAGGAGCAAAAGAAGTAAGTTATTTTTCAGTTTAATTTTAAAGACAATGGAAGGATGGTTTCATTCATGCTCCTAAGCTTCCTTTAGCCAATTATCAGTGGCAGTTCCAGTCATTGGAGATAAAACAGAGCTTTTCCCTTTGTACTCACAGCAAGGGGCTACAGACATGGAAGGAAACTATTTTAGCAAAGATTCATACCTTATAATCTCCTCATGTTTATTGAAGGACTTAATAAATTAATCAAAGGCTTTCCTGATCAACTCTCATTATGTCCAAATCCTCTATAGCAAATATATCTTCTGGAGAAAGGGTATAGCAGCCATAAATCAGACAATGTGGAATTAATTATGTCATTTATAGTTAATGTGGCCCTAACAAATTCCATCATCATTCTTTTGGAACCATGTCAATCACCATCTATAGGAACAGACCTATTCCAGAGATTCTGACTAAACTAGTCCCTGGGCATGGGAATATGGGAATAGATCTAGTTCTGGGGCACAACATCAAGTAAACTTTGCTACTCATCTTAGAATGAAAGGAAGAGAAGAAGGGAAGAATAGTAGGAATGAAGGAAGAAAGAGGAGAGGGCACTGTTCTGACATTTAGGGATGCTAAATAAGTTAGTCTGTTTGTTTGGGTGACACAAATCACCTACATGTTTCTCTTTGAAAGGAAAACTCAGTTAATTACAGCACAGTTTATGGTTGCTTCTGGACAAAGTCAATATAGATTATTGGATTTTTACACTTTTGAGAAAGGAACTTCCATTGCTGGTAGAATATCAATGGCAGATCCATTGGGCATCCATGAGAAGGCAGTCATGTGGATTTAAATAAAATTGTGAGGTTAGTGAAGTAGGTGAGACATTTATGCAGATAACTCAGGTTAAATTCTCATTTGCCCCTGAGTTAATGTAAGTTGTAAAAGTTTTATCTGAATTATCTAGGCATATGCCTCAGATCTCTCTGTTAATGAGTCTGTAGAGTCATAAAAAATATAAAATCAGAATCTGAATGGGTCTCATTTGTCATTTAGTCTAACCTCTTTTCCCTAGCCAATGCAATTTCCTCTATGAAACTATTGACTAGTAGTTGCCTGGCTTCTCAGTAATCTCTCCTACTGAAGAGAACCAAGGACTCTATAAAGGGAACAACCCTTGAGCTCAACAGAGAGCTACAACTAAGGGTAACAACATGAAGACACTCTAAAGGGATAAAAGGTTTTCTCTCAGCACCAGGAATTGTGAAACACCCACTTTGACATTCATTCACCACATGTACACTTTGCTTTTGTAGTGGTGGTTTAATAGTTTCAGACTCTCCATGACCCCATTTGGGGTTTTCTTGGAGAAGATACTGGAGCGATTTTCCATTTTGTTCTTCAGCTCATTTTACAGATGAGGAAACTAAAGCAAATAGGGCTATGTGACTTGCTCAGGGTCACATAGCTAGCAAGAGACTGAGACTGGATTTGAACTCGAGGATTAGTCCTCCTGACTCTAGTCTCTCTCCACTGTACCACCTACCTGCCCTTGATGTTAAATAATTAACAAAGGAAAGGCACTAATCTCTTCTTACCTTTTCCAGTCATTTATGTCTTATTCTTCAACATCTGGGTGGCACAGTAGATAGAGTGCAGAGCCTGGAGTCAGGAAAACTCTTTTTCATGAGTTCATATCTGACCTCAAACACCTATTAACTGTGTGACCCTGGGCAACTCAATCTTGTCTGCCTCATTTTTTCATCTGTAAATGTAATTGGTAAAAAATAAAATAAAAAGAGATGGTAGGGTCTAGTGAAGGTTTTTTTTTTTTTTAAGAATGGAAGAGACTCAGCCATGTTTGAATGCAGTAAGGAACCAGAAAATTGTGAGGGATTTAAGACTGTGAGAGCATTGACTGAGGTTGCAATTCTGAGGGGTAAAGAGATAAAAAAGGGTTCAGGGCAAAGAATAGATTTAGATGGAGTAAGGCATACAGAATATTTAAGGTCAGACAAAAGGATTCCAATTTCTAATTTGGGAAGTAGAAAACTTGTGGGTTAATAGTGAGATCCAGATTGTGCCCATGCCTATCTATGACTGAGGAAGAGTCATAGGATTTAAGGAAATTGGGGATGTAAGGGGGTTAGGACGTTAAGTAGACAATCAGTGTGAGTATTGAAGTAGACTGGTATGAATGCAGGAATCTAATATGATGGACCAGGCACTGAACTCTTTGAGAAACGAAAGGGAATGACCTGGGTGCTGATCCTGCACAGCCACCATAACTAATGTTGAGTAGAAAATATTGACTGGGTGGTCCACAAAGGAGGAAATTTTGCTGAGTGACAGAGATAAAGGGAGAATCTAGAAATAGTGGTGGAAACAAGTACCCTCCAGGACCAGTGTTTTGGGGAAGGGGAGGGTAAGAAAAGGTATAACAAGTGTTGCAGAAGATGGTCAGGCATTTAGTGTTGTTACAGGAAAACCTGGTCTAAATTGGAGCTATTAGATGGAAGGAGTAGGAGAAATAGACATCTAAGAAGAAAGAAAGCTTGTTTATTATATAACAGGAATTTCAGAGAGCACTATGAAAGGATTCAGCAGGGTTGGAGTGGGACATGGTGTACGATTGAGGATGAGAGAATAGAGGTCAGGTTTGCTTCAAAATGGACTATTATTTGTGTTTTTTTAATTTAAAAAATAGTTTTATCTTTTTTAATTTTAATAACAAATTTACACATAAGTTTCCCAAAATTATATGATTCATATTGTCTCTCTCCCTTCTTTCTTTCCTCCTCTCAGAGTTCACAAGCAATTCAATATAGGCTGTACATGTGTTATAACTCACCTGTTATTTGTTAATAAGAGAGATAGGGAGTGAAACTGGAGGCTGGAGTTTGTTAGTCATAGGGGTGATAGTAACAGAGGAACAGGAAAATATACAGACTCTAAGGATTTTTGTAGAGGGCACCAGGTGAGGTGTGGAGCTAAGCCCTCAGCATACGGCTACAACTGCTTCTCTCAACAAGGGGAGTAGCAGTGTGCTGAAAAGATGATTCCACTGACCAATAGAGAGTATTTATTCACTGGGTTTGGATCTAGGTTTGGTCCTGTCTTGAGAAATAGTTGTAGTAGCCATTGTCAGAGCATTAACATTAGTTGTAATAGTAGCTGTTATCATCCTAGTAGTAATAGTAGTACTAACAGCAGCAGCTGTTTAAAATATCAAAATGTTGATATTTTCTAGAATAAGAAACTGAGACTCAAATGTAAACATGGGAGGTAAAATTCAAAGCCAAACTTTGCATCTTCAAGTCTAGTCTTCCACTAACTCACAGTGCCGGGCATTCAAGTGTAAGAAGCAAAAGGGGAGGGCATGGGACCCTATGCAAAGGGATGCTGCCTAAGCAGCAAAGCCAGGTTTATTCAGCAGATGTGTCTTTTACTATACTGTATAGCTTCAGGCTCAGACCCACTGACCTGAGGGGAAAAAATAGACCTGAGCAATTAGCAGACTTTTTATGGTAATGCCTGTCTTTAACAGATTAAGAAGATTTCCTGCATGCTGCAAAAATGTATTCATTTCCTTCTGACTTGTTGGCCAGAGGTTTGACCCAAGCACAGTGCTCTTGTCATCCCTATGATTCAGAATTAATTGCCAAACATATCAAACCTTAGCTAAGGAAAAAGCATTCCATTAGCCAGTATTCCCTGAGCTGCCTCAGAAAACCAGGGTAATGAGGAGTAACCTATAACCACAACCTGATGGAGTAGAACAGAATTTTCTTTCAATAATTTAAAGGATAAAAATAAATGTGTTAGTGTTCCCCATATCAAGATGAGGCTATTGACCCATGGCCAGCAGGGGTCACTATCTGAAACGCTTCCAGTGGTGTTAATGGATCCTGGCATCCATCACAGATTTTGAGCTTGAGGGAACCTGAAAGTGAGGTCACCTAGTCTAGGTGTTCTCAAACTTCTTGTTTCTCAAGACGGCTTTACCCTCTTCAAAAATTATCTATGACTCCCCCCAAAACTTTTGTTTATATGCATTATCTGCATTAGAGATTAAAATATATTTTGATTATGAAAATAGTTTTGACCTTGTATTGCCCCTGAAAGAGTCTCAGGGACTCCCAGGAATCCCCAGACCACACTTTAAGAATCGCTAATCTGGTTTGTTGACTTCATTATATGAGAAACAGAGACCTAGAGAAGTGAATTGATAGTAATAAGTAGAGTTTATCTGTGTCATCATTTAAGCCTGGTACCCTGAAGAAGAACACGTGTGATGGAGAGAAAAAGTGCCACATAGGGAAATATATAGGCTCAAGGCTCTAGTCCTGATCTGCCAATAATTAGTCGTGTGTCTTTAGTTAAATTACTTTCCCCTCCCATAATCTCAGATTCTTTAATTTGAAGACAAGGGGTCTCTAATTTCTGTCCAAAATCTTCTAATTCATTCTTCAAATGATCATGAAATTGGTCTTCTAATGAACAACTTTGGTCACATCACTCCACAGTTCAATGGATTTACTTATATGACTACCCAGTAGTAACCAAATAAAGCCCAAATTCCCTGACCAAGATCCATAATATCACCTCAATTTACCATTTTAGCTTTATGTCCCAATATTCTTCCTCACACAGTTCATGTAAAAGCCAAACTCAAATGCTTTCCAACCCCAAAACATATGTATCTTGGAAATTTGGAGTTGGAAGACCTTCAAGGATATTTCCTCCAACTCTTCCATTTTACAATGGAGAAAATGGTAGTCCAGAAAATGTCAATGATTCACCTGAAGTTATACAGGGAATGAGAAGAAAAGTAGCCATTTAAGGTCAGATGTTCTAATTCCTTTGCTGTTTTAAAGCTTTTTCTCATGCTTTTTCACCTTCTTACCTTTGCTAATGTGTTTTTTTTTTTTAATGAAAGCAGGATAACTGGGCTCTGACAAAGGATGTTCCTTTGGAAAAAATGGCTAAAATATACTTTTACTGAAATCCTACTTATCTTTCATTGAGAGCCAGGTCAAATGCTACCCTCCTCCATAAAACCTTCCTTGATCCTCACAGTGTAGAATGCTTTCTCCTTCATGTGAACTCACCATACTTTCAAAATATCATAGATTTTAAAGCTCTAATAGTCTATGCTGATAATACTTTTAGTGTTGTTACATTTTTATTACATTTATTTTATTTATATATCTATATTTACAAATAAATATATAGTTATTACATTTATATTAGTGTATTAAGGTAGTATAAAAATAACAAAACTAAGACCTTCAGAGGATTGACAGATCTTCAGTGGGGGATTTATAGACATAGACTATAAATGAAAAGACAGATAAAATTAGCAGAGTTGACAAAAAAGAAAAAAGAAAACAATAATTATTGGAGGTGCTAATAACTACATTAATGTATTGTTTGTAGAGCTATGAACTGATATAGTCATTCTGTAAAGCAATTTGGATCGCCTCTATTCCATACCTCTAAAGTCGCTAAATGAAGTATATTCCTTGATCTAACAACAATATTCATAGGCCTTTACTTCAAAGACATCAAAGAAAGAGGAAAGGGGCCTATTTGTATCTGTATGTGTATATTTTAAATGCAAATAAGGTATATTTATAGTAATTCAATTTGTGATGGCAAAGAAGTGGAAACTAAGGGAGTAACCATCAACTGGTTAATGGTTTAACAAATTATGGTATATGTATGTAATGGGATACAGATGTGCTCTAAAAAATTTCAAAAGGGATCATTTCAAAGAAATCTGAGAAGATGTGTATGAGATGACAAGGAACAAAGTGAGCAGAACCAGGAGAATGATTTATAGTGCAACAACAACATTGCAAACATGAACAATTTTGAAAGAATTAAAAGTTCTTATCAAATCAATAACCAACTATGCTCCCATAGGACTGATCTTCTTCTGACAAAGAGATAATGGATTATGCAGAATGAGATGTAGTTTTTGACATGGCTATTGTGGGAATTTCTTTTGCCTAATTTGTTAGACATTTTTAATAAAGTTTTTCCCCTCTTTTTTTCCCCAGTGTATGGTATAAGGAACAGAAGGGGGCAGTACAGTTGAGCAGGAGAAAAAAGATGTTTGTTACTAGACAAAGAGAAAGTAGAGCAAATAACTATTCCAATCTCAAGGAACAGCATGAAAAAAAAAATACTTTTGTTAATTGGATTTAAGGAAATAACTTAACATAGAACATATCAAAGCTAATCAGGCTTCATTAGAAACCAAATGACATCACTACAAATAACAACTCACATGGATTGACCTAGATGGAGGTCCCTTACAACTCTTAAATGCTATAAGTTACATAGTGCTTTACTTCTGCCAAGTCTAAGAGATAGAGAACAAACATTGTTCCCATTTGGGGCAACTAGATGACAAAGCTGAAAGAGTGCTGGGCCTGGAGTCAGAAAAACTCCTCTTCATGAGTTCAAATCCAGCCTATGTTTGACTTTTGACTGTGAAACTGAGGCCTAGAGATTTTTAATAACTTGCCCATTATAACCCAGCAAGTAAATAGCCTATATGCAATTTGAACCTAGATCCTACTTTAAGGGTTAAAAATTAAAGGTTGGACTAAATGAATAAAAATGTGGTTGCTGAAATTATCACTCAGGTCAGAATGACTTTATAGCAATTTATTTATAAAATATAGGAAAAGAGTGAAAGTAAGGAAATGAGAGACAGTAGATAATTACTCCAGCCCAATCTGAACCAGGCAGGCTTCAGAGGCCCCAGCAAAGGAAGTCCAAAGGTAAATTAAACAAGGGTTCTAGCCAAAAGGCCTCCAAGACAAGGGGTCTCTCCAGGGGCTAGTACCCTCAGAAAAGTCAAGTAAGGGAGTCAGCTTTTTTTTTTACTCACCCATATGGTAGTTCTAAGGGAAAATCAAAGAGCAGTCAGAGGTCCCAAGCCAGAGGTCTTTCAAGGTCAAGTTTGAAGGTGAAAGAGCTGGTCACAGGAAGTTCTTGCCGCTTTTAAAGGCCCTTCCTTTCATCATTTCCTATTCCTTCCTTCCACTTTATGTGGACTAATTGCAGCTATAGCTTCGTTGAGGACTGCCTAGGGGGCAGTCAGTCGATTCTGATTTGTCACTCACCATAGCACATGTGGGTCACAGAATGGGGTTATATTATAAAGGGGAGTTAATTTGTAACTGAGGGGTTAAAACTTTCAGTATTGAGAGGAGAAAATCATGGAGACCCCTCTCCTCTTCTTAAAGTGGGGTACATGGGAGATAGCTGATGTTTAGGGTTGACTCAGAGAGGGAGTTTAAAGATTTTCCCTCTTCTGCCTTCCCTCCTTAGCTAAAGCTTCTCTCCCCAATTCGCTCTTGTCCCTTTTGTTCCCCCTCCACTACTCGAGACCAAAGGGTCTCCCCTTGATCTGTTCACTCACACATATCTTGGGGAAAAGTTAACTATTTTAATGTCAACTCAATCAAGGTAATACAAAGAATAACTATCACAGAAAAAAGGGAAAGGAAGGTCGGGAAAGGGGTCCCTGTCTCTTATCTAAAACCCTTTTCCCTCCCTCTTTGAGTTTGGGGAGAACCCAGGTCTGGGCAGCCTAAGACCCCTGAGAGAAAGTCAGCTTGACTTTTCCCTGGGCAACAGGAGCTATGGTAAAGTCTGCTCAGGTTTTTATTCAGACCAGCAGGAAAAGTATGTAATCCTCAGGAGAAAATATTTTCCCAATTAATCTCTTCAGCTTCTCAAGACTAAGAGCAACCAACTCCTCTACCAGACAGAGTCTTCTCCTCAAGATTCCAATCCCTTGGGGCCCCTACCCCGTTGAGGTAATTAATTTCACATACTCTTCAGCCTGGAACTTTTTCTTTAGTGCCAGCTTCTGTCACAAATCCTCCATTTCTTGTTGTTCACATGGTACCACCCTGGCCCACACCAGTTACTTACCTTCTATGTCTATTCTAATCTATCTATGGTACTTATTGTTCCCATCTAGCCTCCCCCCTCCCAAAATAATAAATCTTATCCTAAACTGTCTATTTGCTAATCTAAGTTCCTATCTTCTCCTAAGACTGAGTTGTGGGAAGAGGGTTAGGATTATGTACCAACAAAATTTTTACAATATAACAATTTCTTAATACTAAGGTCATTCCTATTGCAATCAATATAAAATTGAACTATCTTATGCCTTATGTAATACTAATTCCAATGTAACAATTCATAACAATAAGATATATGTTTATATATATATGTATATATATATATATTAAGTTGCATCAATTGAAATCTGGTTTATTCTATCCCTATGTTACCTCTCTAGTTACAACATTCCCTTTTCCACCCTAAACTATTCTGTCCCTGTCTATTAGTGGTTAGTATGTTAACTCTTTCCCTTTTATCTATATTCATTGATCAGATCATTAGTATGCTACATATATATATCTGCATTATCTACACATTTACATATGTTACATGTTATATATATATATATATATATGTATACACATATATACATATACATATATACATCCTCTGGTACTAAAGATCTATTTTCACATATACAATTTATGGGTTGTCCTTATTTATGGCACAGTCCCTAATGTCAGTGTGAAATTTGTTTGTGTTCTAGATATGTTGTGGTGGATGTACTTCCCTATATGTGAAGTTAATGTGATCTACAATTAATCATTTTACTGAAGTTCATTCCCCATAATGTCTTTGATTCAAAGTTCTTTCCAGTTGTCAATGTATCTTCCATCCTTTGGTGTTGCTTGAAGTTTGTCACAGGTCCAGGGTGCCTTCTCCTTTATAGGATACAAACTTGCCTGTTGTCTCACCTTGAAAGATGATCTCAGGTATCAAGAACTACAGGATCATGTGTGTGTGTAAGATTAATGTGTGCGTGTGTGTGAGTGAATATGTTGATGCATGTAAGTGAAATTTCATATAGGATGTTTATGCCATCTTCATGTGTGAAAGTGAAATTTTTTTTTGTAATGAATGTAGGTATATTTCTTAATGTGTGATTGTAAGGCAATTATTCTATTCCTATGTGGTTGATTGTAGAGGTTAATGATATTTTAGTCTAGGCTTGAGATGGAGATTTGTATACATGTTTATTAATTCTTTTTTTTAGTTAGTTTTTTTTTTTTTTTTTAGTTTTTTAAACCCTTACTGTGTATTGGTTCCAAGGCAGAAGAGTGGTAAGGGCTAGGCAATGGGGGTCAAGTGACTTGCCCAGGGTCACACAGCTGGGAAGTGTCTCAGGCCAGCTTTGAACCTAGGACTTCCCGTCTCCAGGCCTGGCTCTCAATCCACTGAGCCACCCAGCTGCCTCCTGTTTATTAATTCTAAGGGATTCTAAATCCACCCAAATAAACTCCCAGGTTCCGCAAGGAACTGCTTCTCTTGTGCTTTATAGGCTACAATAATCCTCCCTGATCTAACTACACCACATTTATACTATCTGTCTTGGACATGATTCTGTTTTGGTTTCACTGTCTCTGCTTAGTATCTCTATTTCTTCCTGTGCGATTTTGTTGGATTCATGGGCTCTATGTTTATTTATCAAGGGTTGTTCTTGGGGCATCGGTGGTTCAATGGATTCTTAGGTTTCCTTTAAGTTGTCTTTTAGTGTGTTATCATGGGCTTAGTGATGTTTAAAGTGAGATGCGCAAAATCTCTGTCATAGGGTGTATATGCTTCTGGTGATTAAATCTAAAAATGGGCAGGAGAGAGTTAATCCCATCTTCACACTACACTTTTTCTACTATGCCACATTATTCTTTTCTGTGATTCCAATATTAGCTGTCAAATTGACATTACCACAAATTTTGCACCTAAGTGCTATTTTGCCTTAGAATTAGAATTAGAATTTAGTAAAAATCATTATCAGTTCTGGGGGAGCTAGGTAGCTTAGTGGATTAAGAGCCAGGCCCAGAGATAGGAGGTCCTGGGTTCAAATCTAGGCTCAGATACTACCTAGCTATGTGACCCTTGGCAAGTCACTTAACCCCAATTGCCTAGCCCTTACTACCTGTATGCCTTGGAAACAAAACTTAGTATTGATTCTAAGGTTGAAGAAAAGGGTTTTAAATTAAAAAAAAACACAACTTTACCATTAATTTCACTGATTGAGTGATATTTTAGTGGCTGCTACAGATTATTTTGAAGAACAATAGCCATGGTATACATAGTAACAGCAAAATGTAAATATTTGAAAAAAGAGTCTCTCTATACCCCATTAAATAATTTAAAAAGTCTTCTAATGTTTAAATAATATATATTTCATTAAAAATAAAATTTACAGCTTGTATCATAGCACAGTCAAGCACCCATTATAATCAGTAATCTCTCAGATGATGACAGATATAATTATAAAAACTATATTTATTTGTGTTTGGTTGTTATAAAAAATGAATATGATAGTTGAAAGAATGGTTTATTTTTAGACTTTTGTGGAGAGATAATTCCTAATTTTCTATTGGCTCCCAAAATTACTTGAAAACAATAAAATGATGAATTGGCTCCATTTGAGGATTTGCTTTAAAAAAAACCACACTTTTCCTTTCATTTTAGAATCAATAATAGGCAGAAGAGTGGTAAGCACTAGTGAATAGAGGGTAAGTGACTTGCCCCTCACAGTCACATAGCTAGGAAGTGTCCGAATTCAGATTTGAACCTAGGATCTCCCTTTTCTAGGCCTGTCTTTCAATCCCCTCAGCCACCTAGTCAACTCCCAACACCTGCTTTTAAAAGAGTCCTTTCCATATGTCTTATATCTCCTTCTTGAATTTGATTTTTGGCTACCATGGCTTGTTTTTGTTTTTGTTTTGTTTTGTTTTGTTTTGGATTTTCAAAAGGTTGACAAACTTCTCCTCTTTCTCTCAGTTTTAGGGTTTTGGGTTTGTTTGTTTTTTTCCAAAGAGTGAGAAAATTTTTGTATTTCTTCTTCATTGTTTTGCCATTGTGAGAATGTAGCCATGGAGAATAGGCTTCATTAGCTGAAAATTTCCACTCAAAGCATTGACTTGGAGTATTATTAATAATACCCGCAGGATATTATCTCCTTTTCTTTCCCACTAATACAGAGGGTTTTGCCCACATTAAAATTTCCCGATTAGTGAAGTAGTCAAATGGAACAATTGAAAAACTGACGTGTACCTAATCTGGCTTGACTATATGATCATTGGAATAATTCCCAACCTGGGAAACACCCAAGCCTTCTGTTTTAACCACTTTGTGGTTGCCTTGGAGAATTGCCATCACAATCATCAATAAGGAGAAACGGGTATTAAGTAGCTACACTGTAAGGCTGGGTAAACATACAGGTACCAGGTACCTTCCCCTCCCCTCCATTCCCTGTGGGTATTACATGGTGCCTGTGAAGACAGGAAAAATACTTAGAAGACAAATGACAGATTTCACAGAGAAACTGAAATGTGGGACATAATCCAAGATGAAATACCATCATTATCTTTAGTAAACACTTACTGAGTATTTATTCTATAGGTAGGCTTGTTCTAAGAATTGCCAGGGACAAAAAGGGATCTACAGAGGGGTCATGAGTGCCTTCAGAGTTCAGTTCAAATGTGTCTCATTCAGAGGGCTTTTCTATTCTTCCTCCTCCTCACTCCCGTCAGCCAATTCAGGTCCTCACAAATTTACCCTCCATCTACTCTGTATATAGTTGTATATGTCCCTAGTTATTTACATGTTGTTTCACGTTGAGAATATGAGCTTTTCAAGGAACAGAAATCATGCATTTATTTGACCTGTGTGTGTGTGTTCCTTAGTGTTTAGTTCCTAATATAAATATAAAATGTAATATAAAAGTTCTTAATGTAAATATATAAATATAAAATACATATCTAATATAAATATATAAATAAATATTATATATACTTAACATAAATATATAAATAAATATAAAATATAACATAAAAATCAGTTCCTAATAGAAACACTTAATAAATGTTTGTTCTCTATTTGGCACTTAAGGAAATTAATATACATTTATGTATTCATTTCTCAAGGGTACTGACTTGAAGTTCTTCTCTGAACCTAAGGTTGAATTTTTAGGAAATACTCTATAAGAGAACAGACAGGACATTGAGCAAGATTGAGATTGATTCCAAGTGCCTCTAATGTTAAGTCCAATGGTAAATTGGCCCTTCCTTATTCCCATAGGAGAATGTTAAATCCTAGCCCCACCCGCTTTATATTTTTATCCTTCATCCTTTATTATGTTTTCATTCCATGTCTACTAGAAGCAGGCACATGGAGGCCACAAGCAGGCTGGCAAAGGCTTTGGTCCAGCAGCTTTGAAGAAAGCGACAGAAGGATCAGAGGAATTAGAAACCAAGAAATCTTTCCCAGTAACACAGGGGAGGAGAAAGGAACATGTAAACTTGAATTCTACTTGAGCCCAGAATAATTTCTTGGCAGTGAAAAGGGCTTCAGAAGTCAAGAATTCCTTTTTTCTCTGTTTTTTCTGGAGAGAAACGCTATGCACATTCCTTGCCTGGTGTTGGCAAGTCATGTTTAGCATTAAAGGTTTGCAAGTTTTGTCAATATACTGAAATACTAAGTGTGTTTTATTGTATTCAAATTTTGATATGTGTGCATATCTGTTATATTTAAATACATATTAGTATCAGGCATTCAAGTTCAAATTTGCATACAGCAGTTATTATTTAATGGGAGAAAAGCAAAGTTGTAATAAACTTAGGAACCAAAGATCCCACAATTATTTTTTTTTTTTATCTTTGTTATCTAGACATGACACTGATCCCAATTCTCCCCAGGCTCTTTTTTTGTCCTCTGGCTGGGACTGACTCTTATTCCACTTTTGGAATTGGCTAATTCAGCAAGTCAGAGCTTTTCCCCAGAATTTTGGTGAAGGGGCTAACATTTTAACTCTTAAGGTTCTAGGGTTAGCCTGTGTGGTAGACTAGTCCTATCAGTACTATAGTTCATGAGCCCCCACCATTGAATTTTCCATTAACACTTATAATATATAACACATAGAGAAAATTTTAAGGCTGTGGATAAGTTTACTTACTCTGGCAATATACTTTTCAGGAATGTCCTGTATTATAAAAGGAGCCTCTGTCACCGTCTACACAGATGATGAGGTTAAAGAATTTAGTTATAGTTTTTACATATTTTCTTTTTCTAGCAATGAAACTGTTCCAAGAGCCAATTTATGCAAAGGAGACTTACAAAAGAAGGACATCAAATCCTATAGCCGAACACATAGAACTTGAAAGATTTTGGGAAATGGGACAGTTTTTATTAAGATTTTGCCAGAAGAAGAGTGCCTGTCTTCTAGCTAACTGCCAATGCATTGTGGCAGATGAGAAATGCCTCCAGATGCAAATTGTCCATACTTACCTTCTGTAACAGAGGGTCAAATTCTCTTGGTCACACACCCCTTTGTCCTTTTGTGTGGTCAGTGGCAGACTCACCCTAACCAAAAGGGGGAAGTATTGAACTTGTTTTTGGTGAACCCCCAACTTTGCCTCTGTCTCTTGGAAACTTGCCTTAAGGGAAGTTCCAGACTGACCTTGTCTCAGACTGAACAATGAACCACCAAGCATCCAATTAAAGCATCCCCAATACTAAAATCTTGAGGAGTTTCTCCCATTGAATCAAGAGACCTCTCCCAGGTAGTCCAGCCCTGGTCTGGAATCATATTTTCCTTATTTCCATTGTAAAACAACAACCTCTGGAAGGTCCAGGACTCCTCCCTCTCTTGAGTCCATTCTAAAACCTATCAATTGAATCTTCCTGTCCAATATTCCCAAAAAGATATATAAGACCCCTAGTTCTTTGGCTCTTTGGAAAATCTCCTTTGAAGGGGCTTTTTCCCCAGAGACATTGTTTCCAGAGTCCCAGAGCTTTGGCTCTGTGTAGTATCTAGCGCTTGACTGTGTAGTGGCCCATCAGAGCATTGTCTTCCTTGTCCTGATTAAAAAAAAATTGTTCTTTTTAACTTCTTCAGTGGTTCTATGTTTTATTTAAGGTTGACAGTAGACACGTACCTTAAGTTCCAGGATAATAAAGCATATATGTAAGGAATACTTAAGACTAGAGCCAATCACAGTTCTGGAGCTAAAGATTTCACTGTCCTCCTTCTATCTCAGGAACTGTCCTTAAAAGTTCATTCATCAAGTTCTAAGCAGAACTGGTCTGTGATGAACTTAAATAACACCTCACTGAGTACAATGTCTCAGCCAAACTCATCAGTCCACTAGGCTTCTCTGATGTTCTCCTCTGTTCAATTGAGCTTATTCCTCAGCAGCAACTATAGTATTCATCATTTCCAGCTTCAGGTTTAGTTGATAACTTCAGCTGAAATAGGGTTATATTCCTCTAAGAGAAGGCAACATTGTTTACTCTCAGATTTTCAAAAGCCCCTCTAAGTTTATTTTCAGAATTATTGTTCATTTTTCCATTTCTCAGCAATAATAGGTGTCAATCAGATACATTTTTTTTTAATTTTCTCTCTTCTCCACTTCTTAGAATCAAATGTTGGCAACCGAAAGAAGTGTCTTCTGTCTTTTCTTCCCTTTCTCCTGCACTCCTCTTATAAGAAGGAAATAATATTAGGAATCAAAGTTTATTTTCTCTTCTCCTCTATAAAGAATAATTGAGAGCACAGTAAATCACCTGAATTCCTTTGTAATTTTATCAACAGGTGTCAATGGAGAGCACTCTACTAAATAAAGAGTCAACCAATCAATCTGGAGCAACTAATGTAGGGCAGGAGTGGTGAGAGAGACAGAGACACAGAGAGAGGCAGAAGCAGAGAGATAGCAAGATAGAAATGGTATCTTTTAGACACAGTTCTGAAATATTTACTTTCATGTCTCTTTCTCTAACTATTCTTGGTTCAGTATCTAAATGCCATTAGACTTATAACCATAGAACAATTTTGGTGTCCATATTTCCCATGTAAATAACTGAAGCAAACTGTGTTCTCTATTTACTCCATTATTAATCCAAATGTGACATGTCTCTCAGAATTCTCAAATTAATCTCAACTCAGGAACTGCTTCTATTAGAACCATAAGATAAATCTATATCCCAACAAGTGCATTGTTAAAGCAGATTTAACTCCTTTAATAAGCAATAGCAGTAACATCTCTCTCTCTCTCTCTCTCTCTCTCTCTCTCTCTCTCTCTCTCTCTCTCTCTCTCTCTCTCTCTCTCTCTCTCTCTCTCTTTCTCTCTCTCTCTGACTCACTCTATCTCTGTCTCTCTCTGTTTCTCTGTGACTCTGTCTGTCTCTGTCTCTGTCTGTCTCTCTCAAATAAATTTATGACCCAAGGAACAGAGATCTGTCGGGAATCATTCTTATGTTTGTTAAAAATAATTGGGACCTTTAGCTTGTTAGTCTGAGTTTTCAGCCTCCTCCTTGACTTTTTGCCATCCCAAATTTATTAGGCTTGTGGCCCACCTTTTCCATGTGATTCTCAAGGCTTAGAGTTCTTAAAGAAATCTCAATCAGACCTTCACATCTATTTTCCTTTTCACTTGTTTCTCTACAAATATTTGTTTAGTTTGCTAGCATTTACTTAATATAGTCCTTTCATCAGTTTTTTACAAATTTACATTTTGCAAATGTGCACATTTTGTTAGAGATTACTATCTACTTAGTAATTGATAAGGAAGTACTATAGTATTGGAAATTACTTTTCTCAGCACAATGACAATAAGGAAGCAATATCTAGACCTCTGTGTCAAAAGGAAACCTGATCCATGCATATCTACCCCAGGACATGGACATCTCCTCACAGGGATCTAAGCAACCTGAAAGTCACCCCATCACCCTTAGGTGGAAAACTAAACTGTCTCGGGTGAAAACTTTTCTCTAATTTTCTTTGTACATATGATCATCCTATTGGGATCTCAACAAAATGTCTGATACTTTTTTTTTTTTTGCTGAGAGAGGGCATAGTCTCCCTGCACTAATATAAAGAGACACATTTGACTTCATAAGTATAACTGAAAGTTGGTGGGACAGAGCTTATGAGTGATATGTTTTTCTGGAAGAGAATTCCTTATTTAAAAGGAACAGGATAAAGTTGAGAGATGTGGAGAGTAGCACTGTATATGAAGCAAATATCTTCATGTGAGGAAAGCCAGAATGAGAATGGGGAAGTATGATGAAAACCATTTTTGTTAAGTTAACAATGGTAGAAATAGGAACAATTTTCTCATTAGAGTATATTTCAGACTGCTTAGATGTAAAAAGGAAACCAAATATCTCAGTAATTTGAGAAGCTGATCATAAGCCTAGCATAGCAACATGGTTTCTTAGTGATGGAGATTTCAGTTATTTGAACAACTGTTAGAACTCTCTTTCTGCCAAAATGAGAGAAACTGGTGACTTCTTGGCTTGTCTTAATAACAATTTCAAGTCTTCCAAAGGTGGTGGAAACAATGGCAGGAACTGTGATTATAGACTTGTTTCTCATCGATATGGGAAAATACTTTGTTATTTTTATTTATTAATATTGTTTGAGCCTAGTTTTATGTGGCAAGGAATTGTTTAGCCAAAAAACTTATAGAGGTCAGGCTGATCTGAAATGTTCCTAGGAAAGACAGATAGTTGAAGGGAATACTTGGATCTAACCCAGGTCTGGGGCCCCACTCAGTGCTTATGTTTTTGGTTCCCCAAATATGAATATTTATGCTTAACTCATATACATCTTGATGGACCTTGCTTAAGAACCATTTTTTCTATATAAAATATTTTAACTGCTTATATGTGCAATTCTGGTATTATTCTGGGAACCTTGTGAAATGTAAGCCTCAGAGACTAAAGAGAAAGTCTCCAGGCTCTACTCCTCTACCAAATAAATTTCTTTCTAACATAATTTCAAATCTTGGAGTTTGTTTTCATGATTAATATCACAAAAAACAAATTTGTTATTGAAGTAGAAATCATAGGAACATGGGAATAAGGGGAGAAGTGACCATTTCATCTTAAAATTGATGATAGAGGAAGGACAAAAGAAAGCTGGGTATAGTCTAATGTGCACCTTCATTTTGGAGATTTTATATTTCCAAGATTTAAGACCAAATATAAGTAGTATTCCATGGATTGAAATTCTATAGGAGTAGTCAATTCTATTGGTCCATGGGGGAAGGATAAGAGAGTCATCATTCCTTGAAGATATTTTCGAGATATACTATTACAAACAGACTAGATAACCTCTAAGATAATTTTGTACTCTAAGATTCAGGGAACCCTAGAGATATTCATTTGAGGCAGTATTACTTTTATTTTCAGAATGTAAGTGATTTTTTTTTCAAAAGTATGGTAGTTATAAAATTTCATAACTTGGAACTCATGTCCTTGCTTTAAATCTATAGAATCCTAGGGTTCAAAAGTGGAAGTCATCATGTTAATCCAAGCCCTTCAGAAAATTGAAGATAAGAAAAATTAAATGATTCATCTAAGATCACTTCTGACTCCAACCCAATATTTATTATACTTCCTCAAATAAGTATTTATCTCATAGATAAAATTCTGGAAAAGGAGTCAAGAAGATTTGGGTGAAAAAATCTGCCCCAGGCATTTACTGATTATGTGACTCTCCACAAGTCACTTAACCTTCCTGTGTCTCAATTTACTACTCATCTGGAAAATAAGGGGTTTAGACTCAATGTTCTCCAAGGTCCATTCCAGTTCCAAGTCTATCATCCTATAAGCCTATACAGTAGGACTTTGTTTTGTACAACCAATATGTTCTAAGATCCTTTGCATAAGTTGAAAATTGTACATATTTGTAAACTCCATCATTTAAGAAGTATTTCTTATACAAACATAACTAGGCACTTTCAACCTTTCTTAGGTTTATCAGAGCTACCAGCATTATGACCCTTATACTTTGGGGTCATTACTAATAACTAAATAATGTTAATAAAAAAAGAAAAGTACTGCACTGGCATGGACATGACTTGTTACAAGTGAGAACTATGGACAAAAATGAAGTTGGAATTAATATTTGACATAAAACAATGTAATGACTCACAATAAGGTTTCTCAGAATGAGAATGAATTGATTGGGTGAACACTTGCAAGACTACACTGCTTGGGAAAATGGCAGAGATTTGTTGCATAATTTAAAATGTTGATTTTACATCTTTTTTCTGCCCTTTTTTAAAATTTCCAATTGCATATACCTGTTTTATGTATGAGTTTGTGTAAAACGATATCCTACTGTAAAGCCATATATTCCAGGCAGAGAGCAATGAATACCCAGATCTCTGGCCCCAAGCATTATATTTTTCTACTCTATAGTGCTACCTTCTAGCATTGTAACTACCTAGGAAGGTAATGCAAGGATTTTTACAAGTGAGAAATTTAAAATCAAGGAAATCATGCTAATGGGATAAGAAGTTGGTCAAGTTATTTTTGAAATGACCAAGAATCACTCTTGTAACTGTTCTATTCAATCACATATTCATGTCCAGTTCGGAAAGCATTTTCTTTAAAGCAAGATCTGAATCCTTTCTCATGTCCTTATATAGAATTCTGGGATTTTTTGTTTAGTATAGCCGCTATGCTGGTGAGAATGCTAATGAAAGGGCAATACCATTTTTCTTGAACAAGGTCACCTCATTCATTTTTCTGATGCTTATTTTTAGCCCAAGAGAGGTCGTAATGTCTTATTGCTCCAGTTCAATATAAGTAAGGTGGCACTGGATTTATCTCTGACCTGGCAATTCTCAGTACTCAGTTTCCTTGTTAGTCCTCACCTTTTAGGTACTGTTGTTTACCCAACTACCAGGAGTCCTGGGATTGGAGGACTCAGTGGCACAAAAGCCCCTCTTGCTAACTTTCTTGAGAATATTCTCATAAATATTCTTCAGAGATGGGGATACATGGATCAGTAGTTTCTCAGTTACCATTAAAAAAAAAAAAGATCCATGTCTTTCTATTCATTTTTTAGTAAACTTTATCCTTCCAAATAATTCCAGAATCCTTTAATGTTCTCAACATTATTTCAGCTCCAACACAGACCTCCTCTTTGTATATTCATCTTTGTTTCCTTTAATGTCATTTCTATTTTCTCATTCTGCATATTTGGGGAACACAGAATTAGAGTTCAAATGTGATGATTCCTTTGGTATTTACATAGAAAAACGTTTTCATAAAAATCTTTACAGATCTCTTGTATTTTTCTCTTTATTGTTTTCTTTTTCAGTTTCATTCTTTTTAAAAGTTTTGAACCTGATAATAACTGAAGTAATCATTTTCTTATAAAGAATTTTAAAAGTACACAAAATTGCATATTGGTATTGAATACATTTTCCCTTTTAGATATAATAATTTCAACATGTAAATTTCAAAGCTATCTCATGTGTTTGTATTTTCATCTAGCCTTCATTCTATTCTTTTCTAGGTGCAAGTTGGAGTGACAGTTCACTGATCTGGGGCACAAATCTGATTATGAGCAAAGCAGTTGCTATATAATCTGCCTCAATGATTTACTTGTCTAGGCAGAAGTCTGCCCCAAATTCTGGGAGAATAAGTTATTGATATTAAGTCTTACTCAGACTTCTGAAACTGAACCTAGTCATTCATTTGAAGGTGACACACTACAGAATGTTAGAAAATGGAGAACACAGTGACACAAAAAAGCATATATATTTGCAAAATGTATATCTTTATGAACAATTGGAAGATTGAGTTAATAACAGGAACTACAGATTTCTTAATTATTCAATGATAGATGTGATTATGGAAAATGTAATTTACCAGATTAAAGGCAAAAGTTAAAAATTTAGTTACTAGGGGACAGCTGGGTAGCTCAGTGGATTGAGAGCCAGGCCTAGAGATGGGAGGTGCTAGGTTCAAATCTGGCCTCAGACACATCCCAGCTGTGTGACCCTGAGCAAGTCACTTAACCCCCATTGCCTAGCCCTTACCACTCTTCTGCCTTGGAGCCAATACACAGTATCGACTCCAAGACGGAAGGTAAGGGTTTAAACAAAAAAAAAATTAGTTGCTAATCATAAACTCAACAGGGGAATAGCTTAGAAGTGATCATCAGAGAAGGCAGTTCAACTAATTTGACTGAGATTTTGTGGCCAATAGTGCTTTTAATCAAGCATAAAGTGGATCAACTTAACTCAGAAGTAGAAGAATCTATCTGTTCAATGTAGAAGCTATTCCTATCAAGGAAATTTTCTGAACAGTCTGACACAGAAAAGGAGCACTGAAGTGTACAGTTCCAGAAATGTAAGTTACTCTGGGCACATGGGTTATCTTCATTGTGTTTTCCTTGTGAGGTTTCATTGTGTGTGACCATTTTCCTTCACAAATACTGAATCATATCAGTGGGAGAGTATGACTCAGCTTATTTATGGGTTGTAATGTATTTATTATTCCTGAATTTGAATTACTGAATTAGCATATGAGTATCTGTGACATTATTTTTATATTTCCTTATTGTCAAGCAAATAGTTTTTTTTTTAATCTAAATTTGTTATCATTGTGAGTGACTATTTGTAAAAATGTAAGCATACCCGTAGGGTCTGAATAGCTATTATTCTTAATATTTTAATTACTTAATTAAATTAAATATATAATAATAAAATTAATTAATTAATAATTACACTTAATAGCAACACCTGCCACTGTGTGGGCAGAATGAGTGGGCCAGCCCAGGGAGTAAGTAGCAACAGTCTATTTTTGAAAGATTTAAGGCATTATACAGTGGGTAGAGAAAACTCATGAATATGTTTATGTGGTAATTTTAATGTTTCAATGACTCTTTCCTTTTGTTTTAACTCACCTTCCAAACCCCACCCATAACCCCTTTGAGAAAAAAAACTAGCAAAAATAATAAAAGCAAGACCCTTATAAAAATACACAAAATAAAGAAAAAACAAATTTCCCTGTTGATCAAAATATATGTCTTATTCTGTACCTTGAGTCCCTCTTTTCTCCAGTTGATAATGGGTAGCATACTTCCTCTTTGGTCCCCTGGAATTATGGTTGGTCATTGCATGGATCAGAATTCTTAATTCTTTCAAAGTTTTTTATTTGTTTTTGTAATATTCATATTACTGTATTATTATTACTGTATATTTTTCCTGATCCATTTTTCTTCATAAATGGCTGTGGTATGATTTTTCTATGTGAAGTTTCTCACAAAGCTCTGAATAAACTTTTCCCCCCTATTGATGATTTGATTTTTTATGAGATGCTGCCTGTAATATTTCAACAGCTTCCACAAGATTCTACAAACAAGTTTATATTTTAAACTGTTGTCATATTTCTATGCCTAAAGATAAAACATTGATTTGTTGAGGCAGAACCTAGGATTTGATGTTCTCACTGTGACAATCAACTTACATCAGTTAAACTTCCTTAGGAAATGGTAATAGTATGTACCAATAGTTTTTCCTTTACCCATTTTCTATGTTTTGGCATCCATGTTGCAATTGCATAAAATATCTCTAATTTGCATACTTTCATCTTTTTAAAAATTATTTGTCTGTTACATTAAAATACTCAGTTAACTCCCTCCCTCCCTGCTGTGATATATGATTTCATACTTTCTTCTAATTTGATGTAAATAATTCTAAATGCTCTATCAAGTCATGATAGCATGTGCCAAGGGCTTTGCAAACCTTAAACTTCTAGCTATTAGAATCTAGCTATTATTATCCTCTTTATTGTTATTGCCTACCTGCATAGAATCCCAATAGCTCTATCTTGGAATGGACCCTTAGAGGCCATAGAGTTTAATATGTGCTTGAGTACCAATTCTATCAAATTGAATATTGGTCATCTAGCCTTCCCTTAAAGGTTTCTAGTGAGGTAGAAACCATGACTTTCCAGACATCCCATTCCACTTTCAAATCATTCTAGTTGCTGGGAAGTTTTGCCACCCTCTCCCCCATCAAAATTTTCCCCTTTCTCACTCCTATCAGTTTTTCCTTGTCTGACCTCTGGGATCAAGAAGAACAAATCTCCTCCTCTTTCCAATGCTTAAAATGAGTGAAGACAGCTATTAAGACCACCCTCTAAATTTGTTTCTTCTAAAGCTGAAACATCTTTCAACAAATCTCATGGTAGAAATTCAAGTCCTTTCTCTTTCCTTTTTATTTTCCTCCAGATTTTCTCCACCATTTTAATATCCCAGCTAAAATATGGCCATCTTTTTATTTATTTTTCTTTTTCCAAATGTTTTTATTATTTATTTTTTAAAAGCTTTACCTTCTGTCTTAGAACCAATAGTGTGCATTGAATCTAAGGCAGAAGAGTGGTAAGGGCTAGGCAATGGGGGTTAAGTAACTTGCCCAGGGTCACACATCTAGGAAATGTCTGAGGCCAGATTTGGACCTAGGACTTCCCATCTCTAGGTCTGGCTCTCAATCCACTGAGTCACTTACTGCCCCCTTTCCAAATATTTTTAAAAGGTATCATTTGGGAGGTGGAGTCAAAATGACAGTATAGAGACAGCAAAAGTTCAGACTTCTGAAAACCATTCCTCACCATTTAAAAACTATATGCTTCGAGGAGACTGAAAACCAAATCTAACAATAGGACAGAGCTAAGGAACCCTCCTGCTGGACACAACTTAAAGGGTACACCCCCAAATAACCTGAATTTGAGAACACTCAGGTTTAAGGGGAAGGAAAAAAAGGTCTCAGAACCCTCCCCCACCTACCATACTGAGCCTCCAGCAATGACTGGAATCTCTGGGTGGGCAAGGGCTCAGGTCTAGAGGGAGTACTTTGCGAGCAAAGCTGTGCCAGTCTCAGGATTTTGGACACAGATGGCAGGGAGACAGCTAGAGGAGAACCTCAAAGAAGGCAGCCCAATTGCAGCTTAGACATTATATATTGCTCCCCCACCCATTTCCCAAGGTTTTGGCCTCAGGACACATTCAGTTCTGCAAGTTCAACTCTACTGGGATTAATCTTATCAAGCCTTTAGAGGGCAGGGAAGCTCAAGCTCCAATACCCCTCCCCCCCAGACTGCTCTGAGAGTCTTGCTAAGCTCCAAGGGTAAAGGTTGACAGAAAAGTCCAAACCCACAGATCCAGCACATGATGAGAAAAGCAATACTATAGGCAACTACAGGGGGAAAAGAAGAGGCAAATATGAGTAAATAACAGAAAAAGATAAAATAAATTACAATCGACAGCTTCTATACAGGCAATGAACAAAGAGCAAATGTAACAGAGAAGGATCAAGGATCTCCAAGCAAAAACACAGAAACTCCAGCAAATTGAACACAGGCTTTGGAAGAACTCAAAACACAATTAAGAGAGACTGAAAGACAACTGGGAAAAGAACTTAAAAAACAAGATAAGTCATCTGGAAACAGAGTCACTTGAACTAAAATAAGATAATAGTGTCTTGAAAGCCAAAATTAATCAGCTTGAAAATGAGGCAAAGGAGATGAAAGATAACCTCCAAAGAAAATCAGACCAGAAGGAGGATGACCAAAAAGCCAGGGATGAAATTCAGTCATTCAAAACCAGAATACAACAATTAGAAGCAAGCAACTTCACAAGGCAGCAGGAAACTATTAAATAAAATCAAAAGAATGAAAAAAATTGAAGAAAATATGAAGCACCTTGTTCACAAAACAGAGGATTTAGAAAATCATTCCAGAAGAGACAACTTAAGAATCATTGGTCTACCAGAAGACAAAAGAAAACACCTGGACATCATCCTACAGGAAATAATAAAAGAAAATTGCCCCAACATTCTAGAACAAGAGGGAAAAGTGGAGATTGAAAGAATCCACAGTGATTGCCAACTGTACTTAACCCCCACTGACAACATCCAGGAATGTTATAGCCAAATTGAAGAACTACCAGACCAAGAAAAAAATATTACAAGCTGCTAAGAAAAAGTCATTCAGATACCATGGAACTACAGTGAGGATAACACAGGATCTGGCTGCATCTACACTGAAGGACCAAAAGGAATGGAAAAACATATTCCAGAAAGCAAGGGAACTAGGTCTACAACCAAGAATTGACTGCCCAGCAAAACTGACTATATTCTTACAAGGGAAAGTATGGTCAGTTAATAAAATAGAAGAATTCCAAGCATTCATAAAGAAAAGACCAGAGAGAAAATTTGATAGCCAAACACATAACTCAAGAGAATCATCAAAATGTAATTAAGAAAGGGGGAAAAACAAAAATCATCATAAAAATGACAAGCCTACGCAAGTCAATTTACTTATTTGGTGCCATACCCATCAAACTACCAAAAAACTTTTTTACTGAATTAGAAAAAAACTATAACAAACTTCATTTTGAAGAACAAAAGATCAAGGATATCCAGGGAAATCCTGAAAAAAAAATGCGAAGGAAGAAGGCCTTGCAGTCCCAGACCTCAAACTATACTATAAAGCAGTGGTCATCAAAATAATTTGGTACTGGCTAAGAGACAGAAAGGAGGATCAGTGGAATAGACTTGGGGTAAGTGACTTCAGCAAGACAGTCTATGATAAGCCCAAAGATCCCAGCTTTTGGGACCAAAATCCACTATCTGATAAAATCTGCAGGGAAAATTGGAAGACAGTATGGGAGAGATTAGGTTTGGATCAATATCTCACACCCTACACCAAGATAAACTCAGAATGGGTGAATGTCTTGAACGTAAAGTAGGAAACTACAAGTTAATTAGGCAAGCATGGAATAGTATCCATATTAGATTGTTGGGACAGGGAAGATTTTAAGACCAACCAAGAGTTAGAAAAAAATCACAAAATGTAAAATAAATCATTTTGATCACATTAAATTAAAAAAGTTTCATGCTAACAAAAACCAATGCAACCAAAATTAGAAGGGAAGTAACAAATTTGGGGAAAAAATCTTTGTAACAAAACCTCTGACAAAGGTCTAATTACTCAAATTTATAAGGAGCTAAATTACTTGCACAAAAAATCAAGCCATTTTCCAATTGATAAATAGGCAAGGGACATGAATAGGCAATTTTCAGATAAAGAAATCAAAACTATTAATATGCACATGAAAAGGTGTTCTAAATCTCTTATAATCAGGGAGATGCAAATCAAAACAACTCTGAGGTATCACCTCATGCCTAGCAGATTGGCTAATATGACAGCAAAGTCATGAATTCTGGAAGGGATGTGGCAAAGTTGGGGCATTAATTATTAGCATTGCTGCTGGAGTTGTGAATTGATCCAACCATTCTGGAGGGCAATTTGGAACTATGCTCAAAGGGCACTAAAAGACTGTCTTCCCTTTGATCCAGCCATAGTACTGCAAGGTTTATACCCCAAAGAGATAAAAAGGAAAAAGACTTGTACAAGAATATTCATAGCTGGGCTCTTTGTGGTAGCAAAAAATTGGAAAATGAGGGGATGCCCTCCAATTGGAGAATGCCTGAACAAATTGTGGTATATGTTGGTGATGGAATACCATTGTGCTCAAAGGAATAATAAAGTGGAGGAATTCCATGGGGACTGGAACAAACTCCAGGAATTGATACAGAGTGAGAGGAGCAGAACCAGGAGAACATTATACACAGAGACTGATACACTGTGGTACAATCAAATATAATGGAGTTCTCCATCCGTGGCAATGTAGTGATCCTGAACAACTTGGAGGGATCTACAAGGAAGAACACTATCCACATGCAGAAGAAAAACTGTGGGAGCAGAAATACTGAAGAAAAACAACTGCTTGATTACATGGGTCAAGGGGGATATGACTGGGGATGTAGTCTCTAAATCAACATCCTAATGCAAACACTAACAACATGGAAATAGGTTCTAATTAAGGACACATGTGAAACCCGGTAGAATTGTGTGTCGATTATGGGAAGGGGTAAGGGAATGGGAGGGAGGGAAAGAATATGATTCTTGTAACCAAGGATTAATGTTCTAAATTGACTAAATAAAATCTTCAACAAAAATAAAGTTTCATTAGCTTTACTCATCATCATTAGGTAATTTTGAACTTAAGTGTTTCTGACAACATACAGGATCATTGCATTTAAAACAAGTTCATCCTCAATTTCCACCCTTGCTTACATCTTCTGCTAATATCTTTGTGAAATTTAAGTAAATTGATGAGTTCCCTGTGCATCCAGATTAGTCTCTTTAGAGTATACCAACTCCCCACACTCTTTACTTTTTCATCAAAATTATTTCTTTGTGTTTTCAGAATTCCAGTCTCAAGAGCTTTCCATGTCTTCTTTGTTGACTTTTTCTGTAGAATTTTAGTCTATGAAATCCTATCTATACTTTCCCTGAAATTTTTGATATCTAACCTTTTAAAATGTTCATGCTACCCCTAAGTAGCATCCTTTTTTCCCCTCTAACATGTTTTAAGTTGAAATGGTGGCTCTCCCCAGACTATCATTTCTGCTCCCAGTAAAGTTCCTTCTTATTGGTGAGAATCAAATCTAGAACTGAATGTCTCTTTATTGGTTCCTTCAACTTTTGAAGGATGAAATTGCCATTAAAGCAATCCAAGAAATTGTTCAATGTTCTATTTTAGGCATAAAAATGCCCTTTCATATTACTTCTTTATTATGCATTGGTGCCAGAATTATAATCCACTTTTGGAATTCCCCATTTATTTCTAATTTGTCCAAGTGACTTCCAGTATATTCTAATGAGCATATCACTTTTGTTTCTTCCTTAATCGGTTACCACTTAAATGATTTACATCATACTTCTGTCCTTTGGCTTCTAGGTTTTCTGACATGTATATCTTTCTAATACCCAATGCTACTCCATTCTTTTACTTATCTTCCTCTTTTTAATTACAATATATCCTTTCAGATACATAATCCAGCTACTGGTCTTTTCCCACTAGTGTCAGTGATACTCACAAGGTAAAAATTGCTTCCTTGCCTTAGGATCACTAATTTATCTTGCTTTTGCCAACATTTTGTGCATTTATATATTGATATCTATAACCATGATTTGGGAGGTTTTAGTAGGAGCTCCTTTTCAAATTTTTCTCCTGTGAATTCCTGGATTTCTCTAATATAATTATGCTTTCTATACTATAGAAATACTATATTATATGATATCTAGGCTGGAGAGTACGCATGTATGTATATATGTATGCATATATTTATAATATAATACATATATTTCCATTGTCAAGTATTATCTTCTTTATAATCTATGCACCTCTCAAAGTACCATTCATTTTTTAATATTTTGTTTTTTTATAGAAATCAGTGATGAAAATGCCATCTCTTCTATTACATTTATCTATTTTTAAACCCTTATTTTCTGTCTTAGTACAAACTCTAAGGCAGAAGGGCAAGAGCTAAACAGATGGATTAAAGTGACTTGCATAGGGCTATACTGTGAGGGAGTGTCTCATGCCAGATTCAGTTTTCCAAAGATATAACAGTGTTTAGCATTATTTTCTATGTTCCTTTGGGTAGTAGTCTGTGACCATTAATAAATCACTTAGAGAAGGTACCAGTTGTCAGGTTTGATATAAGTTTCTCTATCCCATTTTAGATCCGTACGCTAGGAAAGCTGCAGATACTTCGGGTTGTTATCAGGGCAACAGGTAATTACCTCACTACCCTTTGGCATATAATCAACTACCACTACTTAGATACACACCATCATTTCTTAAATTGGAAACAAGTGTTTCCCACTTAATGCATCCATCTCTTTCCTCTTCAGATTGTCGCCAAGTGCTAAGATGTGTGTCTTTTTCACTTGGAACATCTTATCCAGTGTTAGAATTTTGCTACATTCTTATCCTCCCCAACAGAAGCTGGTTCAAAATCTGTAATTGTTTTCATGGTGATTTGTTTGGGGTGAGGAGAAATGCACATCATGAGCACTACAGTAAGTTGTGATCAGATATTTCATAACATGATATATCTTGTCGGAATGATACTAACTGAGTATGTCTCCCCAAGGAGAACCTTTAAGGCATATACTTTGCCTGATCATTGACCACAAGCCAAGGATTTCACATGTAAAGTACCAACAGCAAAAAAAAAAGTTTATAGGTGCTAAAGATGTTGTTATTCTGAAAATCCTCTTCCCTCTGCCAGCCATGTTTCCACCATCAAAAGCAAAAGTGGGCACAGAGGGCTCAGAATCATCTTGAATTTCTCTTTGTTTCATGGTGTTGCTCTGACTAACAATTTCATCACCAAGTGGCCAAAAAAGAGACAAGCCTCTTAATATTTAGCAAGGAAAGTGTACAAAGTCCCTACTAGGAACTATAATTGAAACCTTTCAAGCATGACAGAGAATTTGCCAATACAGTACATGTTCTGCTGCTGCTGAATCAGTCAAAAATCTAGGGTCAGGGGACAGCTCAGTGGACTGAAGCCAGGCCTAGAGACTGGAGGTCCTGGGTCAAATCTGACCTCAGACACTTCCTAGTTCTGTGATCCTGGGCAAGTCACTTAATCCTCTCATTGCCTAGCCTTTACCAGTCTTCTGCCTTAGAAAAAACACATAGTATTGATTCTACAACAGAAGGTAAGGACTTAAAAACAAAACAAAACAAGTCTTAAAAAAAAAACAAAACAAACCTAGGGTCATTTCCATGCCTTGATGAAGCATTGGAGTTGAACAGAAAAACAGACACTAAAAACTCATTTATGTAATGCTTTACTAATACAAATAACTAGTTGTTTCTTATCACCACATTCTCAAAATGATCCCATGTGATAAATAAACGTGTTACTATTTCCATTTTACAGATGAAGAAAAAGCCTGAGTGATTAAGTAATTTGTTCAAGGTCACAAATAAGCTTCTAAGAAGCAGAGATAAGAGTAGGACCTAGTTCTTTTGGATCATGGGCTGTAGTTTTTTCTACTCATCACATTACTATGGATTCATTATTTATAAGAAATTGCTTGGATAAGGAGGATAGATCATAAAACCAGCCCTTTCAGACTGTTTTCTCCAATGTATGTAATTCCTAGTCTAACAACTCCAGGTGCATGTCATGACGAACTTTTCCTATGCAAGAGATTTTTTTTTTAATAGATACCATTGATTATGAGAGTTTCTGGCTCTTTTTTAGCCTTTGCAGAAAAGGGGAAATTATAAACAGAAAAGCATCTGTTATTCTATTTTTATTTTAAAAAGAAGTGGCTAAAAACGTTTCTATAAAAATTAAGTCAAGGAAAGGGGGAAAAAAAAACAATAAGCTGAATCCCAAAGAGTTGCATTTAATAATTGTATACAGGGTCCAAATTTTTCTTCTCTATGTTCTGGAAGCTGGAATTGGAAATGAAAGGCACAAAATTCTCTGTTCTGTAATGACTGAAATTCTTGAGACGAAATATTTCTTAATTTAAAATAATTTATTAAGTGGCCAGTGAAGACATCCTAATTATGGTCAAAGGATTCTCTTGAATTCTTCAAAGAGCCAGGAAACTCCTGGCCCAGATACCGATATAAATTTTCGGGACCTCATTTTTCAGCTCCCCCTTTGATCATCCTGAAGATATTTCTAATAGATAAATAGTTAATTAAGAGGCATTCTATCAAACCCTGACCTTTCCCTCACCAACAAGTGGACAGGTGATGTTTTATCTTATACTCTAGAAAAGAATCATTGCAAAACCTTCCTGTTAGTCAGAATCTATTAAAAGGAACATATTTTTAAGGACAAAGAGAAAGCAGAATTCTGTAGTCGGGATGATACCTGAGGTCCACAAAAAACTCTCTAATGTATAAGAAGTGATTTGGGCTGTTCTGCTCCAGGGTCCGAATATGAGAATTAATACGGTACGTAAAAAATAAATTCTCCCAGTTGCTACTGGATCTATTGAATAATAGAAGTAGAAAATCTTAGGGATCACTGACTTCAATACTCTCCAAAGAAGTAAGATAAGTAAATGAAATCTTGGAAAAATTAGAGTTAATAGATATATGGAGAAAAATAAGTAGGGACAAAAAGAAATACACCTTCTTTTCAGCAGTACATGGTACATTCACAAAGATTGACCAGGTACTAGGGCATAAAAACATGACAAAAGGGACAGTTGGGTAGCTCAGTGGATTGAGACCCAGGCCTAGAGACGGGAGGTCCGAGGTTAAAAAAAAAAAAAACCTCAGACACTTCCCAGTTGTGTAACCCTAAGCAAGTCATTTAACCTCCATTGCCTAGCCCTTACCACTCTTCTGCCTTGGAACCAATACACAGTATTGATTCCAAGACAGAAAGTAAGGGTTTTTAAAAATAAATAAATAAATAAAAATAAAAACATGGCAAACAAATGCAGAAAAGCAGAAATAATAAATGCAATATTTTCAGATTATAATGCAATAAAAATAATAATTAGTAAGGGTACATGGAGGGCCAAATCAAAAATTAATCAGAAATTAAATAATATGATTCTCCAAAATGGGTTAGTTAAGAACAAACCATAGAAACAATTAATATTTTCATTGAAGTAAATGACAATGATGAGATATCTTTTCAAACTCTATGGGATGCAGCCAAAGCAGTACTCAGGGGGAAATTTATATCCTTGAGTTCATATATTAACAAAATAGGGAGGGCAGAGATCAATGAACTGGACATGCAAATTAAAAAATTTGAAAGTGAACAAATTAAAAATTCACAGATGAAAACTAAATTAGAGATCTTAAAAATTAAGGGAGAAAGGAATAAAATCAAAAGTGAAAGAACTATTGAATTAATGAATAAAGCTAGAAGTTGGCCTTTTGTGAGATAAAGTACTGGTCAATCTAAAAAATAAAAAAGGAAAGAAGAAAACCAAATTAACAGTACCATAGATGAAAAGGGAGAACTTACCTCTAATGAAGGAGAAATTAAGGCAAACATTAAAAACTATTTTGCCCAATTATATGTCAATAAATATGGCAAAAATATGAATTACCTAGATTAACAGAAGAAGAAGTAGAATTCTTAAATAATCCCATATCAGAAAAAGAAATTGAGCAAGACATCAAAGAACTCCTTAAGAAAAAATCCCCAGGACCTGATGGATTCACAAGTGAATTCTAGAAAACATTCAGAGAACAACTAATCCCAATACTTTATAAACTATTTGACATAATAAGCAAAGAAGGAGTTCTACCAAATTCCTTTTATGACAAAAATATGGTACAGATTCCAAAGCCAGCCAGGTCAAAAACAGAGAAAGAAAACTATATACCAATCTCTTAATGAACATAGATGCAAAAAATCTTAAATAGAATACTAGCAAAAAGACTCCAGTAAGTGCATGAGGGTTATTCATTATGATCAGGTGGGATTTATACCAGGGAATACAAGGATGGTTCAATATTAGGAAAACCATTCACATAATTGACCATATTAACAAGCAAATCAACAAAAATCACATGATTATCTCAATAGATGCAGAAAGAAGCTTTGACAAAATACAACACTTATTCCTATTGAAAACACTAAAAAGTACAAGAATAGAACATCCTTTCCTAAAAATAATGAACAGTGTATATCTAAAACCATCAGCAAATATCATCTGCAATAGGGATAAACTAGATGCATTCCCAATAATATCAGGAGTAAAACAAGGATGCCCATTATCACTTCTATTATGTAATATTGTACTAGAAACACTAGCAGTAGCAATTAGAGAAGAAAAATAAATTGAAGGTATTAATATAGGCAATGAGGAGACCAAGCTATCACTCTTTGCAGATGATATGATGGTCTACTTAAAGAATCCTAGAGAATCTACTAAATAGCTAGTGGAAATAATCAACAACTTTTGTAAAGTTGAAGGATACAAAATAAACCCAAATAAGTCATCAGCATTTCTTTATATCTCCAAACACATCTCAGCAGCAAGAATTAGAAACAGAAATTCCATTTGAAATCACCCTAGACAATATAAAATACTTGGGAATCTATCTGCTGAGACAAACACAGGAACGATATGAACACAACTACAAAATCCTCTCCACACAATTAAAACTAGATCTAAAGAATTGGAAAAAACATTAACTGCTCATGGGTAGGATGAGCTAATGTAATAAAAATGACCATCCTACCCAAACTTATTTACTTATTTAGTGCCATACCCATCAAACTACCAAAAAACTTTTTTACTGAATCAGAAAAAAAAAAAAAACATAACAAAGTTCTTTTGGAAGAACAAAAGATAAAGAATATCCAGGGAAATAAAAAAAACATGTGAAGGAAAGTGGCCTTGC
Organism: Monodelphis domestica; assembly: GCF_027887165.1. Classification (NCBI taxonomy): domain Eukaryota; kingdom Metazoa; phylum Chordata; class Mammalia; order Didelphimorphia; family Didelphidae; genus Monodelphis; species Monodelphis domestica. The sequence goes on along the minus strand of NC_077230.1, from coordinate 326,217,456 downwards.
AGTCCCAGATATCAAACTATACAACAAAGCAGTGGTCATCAAAACAATTTGGTACCGGCTAAGAGACAGAAAGGAGGATCAGTGGAATAGACTTGGGGTAAGTGACTTTAGAAAGACTGTCTATGATAAGCCCAAAGATCCCAGCTTCTGGCACCAAAATCCACTATTTGATAAAAACTGCTGGGAAAATTGGAAGACAGTATGGAAGAGATTGGGGTTGGGTCAACATCTCACATCCTACACCAAGATAAACTCAGAATGGGTGAATGACCTGAATATAAAGAAGGAAACTAAAAGAAAATTAGGTGAATACAAAATAGTATACATGTCAGATCTTTGGGAAAGGAAAGATTTTAAGACCAAGCAAGAATTAGAAAAAAATAATAAAATATAAAATAAATAATTTTGATTACATTAAATTAAAAATATTTTGTACAAACAAAACCAATGCAACCAAAATTAGAAGGGAAGTAAATTGGGGGAAAATCTTCATAACAAAACCTCTGACAAAGGTCTAATTACTCAAATTTATAAAGAGCTAAATCAATCGTACAAAAAATCAAGCCATTCTCCAATTGTTAAGTGCTCAAGGAACATGAATAGGCAATTTTCAGATAAAGAAATCAAAATTATTAATAAGCACATGAAAAAGTGTTATAAATCTCTTATAATCAGAGAGATGCAAATCAAACAACTCTGAGGTATCACCTCATACCTAGCAGATTGGCTAACATGACAGCAAAGGAAAGTAAAGAATATTGGAGGAGATGTGGCAAAGTCAGGACATTAATTCATTGCTGGTGGAGTTGTGAATTGATCCAACTATTCTTGAGGGCAATTTGGAATTTTGCCCAAAGGATACTAAAAGACTGCCTACCCTTTGATCCAGCCATACCACTTCTGGGTTTTTGCCCCAAAGAGATAATAAGGAAAAAGACCTGCACAAAAATATTCATAGCTGCACTCTTTGTGGTGGCAAAAAATTAGAAGTTGAGGGAATGCCCTCCAATTGTGGATTGGCTGAAAAAATTATGGTATATGATGGTGATGGAATACTATTGTGCTCAAAGGAATAATGAACTGGAGGAATTCCATGTGAACTGGAATGACCTCCAGGAATTGATGCAGAATGAGAGAAGCAGAACCAGGAGAACATTGTACACAGAGACTGATACACTGTAGTACAATTGAATGGTATGGACTTCTCCATTAGTGACAATGCAGTGATCCTAAACAACTTGATGGAATCTACAAGAAAGAACACTATTCATATCCAGAGGAAAAACTGTGGGAGTAAAAACACCAAAGAAAAACAACTTCTTGCATACATGGGTTGAAGGCATATTGTTGGGGATGTAGACTCTAAATCATCATCCTAGTGCAAACATCAACAACAAGGAAATAGGTTCTGATCAAGGACACATGTGTAACCCAGTGGAATTGCACATCTGCTATGGGTAGGGTTGGGAGGATGGGAGGTAAGGGAAGAATATGATTCTAGTAACCAAGTAATAATGTTTTAAATTGACTAATTAAATAAAATTTTCAAAAAAACAAGAATTCTGCCAATTGCATTGGCACTGGGCTAGTGAATTTTACATTTTGATCTAGTCCTGTGCTAAGCACAGTGCCTGGCACATATGAATTGAATTGATTAGAATGGAAATAGTCCAACTTTATCCCTGAAGAAGAATACCTTCTACAACTTTTCCAACAAGTATTCTCCATGTCTTGACTTATCAAATCTCCAGTTATAAGAGTCCTCTCACCAGCTTCTCAAAACTGTCCATGGTACTGTGGGACAGTGTTAATTATAATGAGCTCTTTCAAACAATTAAACTCTCAAAACCATTTGTCTTTTCTTTCAAGAACCATACTGTTGAGTGGCATATTAGCAGACCAGGACAGTATGAAACATTTGATTTTATGACCCTTCTTCCAATAGAAATTGCACGTCACCTAATACTTCTGGAATCTGACCTCTACAAGGCAGTTCAACCTTCTGAACTTGTGGGAAGTGTGTGGACTAAAGAAGATAAGGAAATAAATTCTCCAAATTTATTGAAAATTATTTAGCATATCACCAATCTTACTCTTTGGTATGAAAAGTGTATAGTAGAAGCAGAAAACTTTGAAAAACGAGTTGCAGTGTTAAGTAGGATTATAGAAATTCTACAAGTTTTTCAAGATTTTAACAATTTCAATTGTGTATTGGAGATAGTACTGTGAATTCAGTGTCTGTGTGGACCACACATTTGAAGCATTGTAGGAAAGAAAATGGAAGATTTTAGATGAAGCTGTAGCTTCTAAGCCAAGATCACTTTTAAAAATACCTAGCAAAACTTAAATCAATCAACACACCTTGTGTGCCTTTTTTTTTTTTTTTGGAATATATTTAACAAATATTCTGAAGACTGAAAAGGGGAATAATGATTTCCTTAAGAAAAAAGGAAAGAATTAATCAACTTTAGTAAAAGAAGGAAAGTAGCTGAAATTACTGGAGAGATTCAGCAGTATCAGAATCAGCCTTATTGTTTACAGATAGAATCAGAAATAAGGAGGTTCTTTGAAAATCTCAACCCCATGGGAAATGCATCAGAGAAAGAATTTAAAGAGTATTTGTTCAATAAATCACAAGAAATTGAACCCCCAAACTGCAAACAGCCACCTCAATTTCCTAGGAAAACAACTTTCTCCTTAAACTCTGCTGGTATAAGACCACATGCTGCCAGACATAGCTCTACTTCAGGCACTTTATGAGGTCACCCAACACCATTAGAGAGAGAACCATGTAAAATAAGCTTCAGTTGAATAAATGAGGCTGAGCATGAGTCAACAGCATCAGCACCAACCTCTCCAAACACACCATCTACTCCACCAGCCTCTGCTTCTTCAGATCTTAGTGTATTTTTAGATATAGATCTTAACAGTTCTTATGGAAATAACAGCATCTTTGCCCCAGTGGTCTTTCCACATTCAAAATCTTTCTTCAGTTCATGTGGTAGTTTACATAAATTGAGTGAAGCACCGCTGGTTCCTCCTCCTCTTCCTCCTTGGAAAAAGTTTGTTCAAGATGTTTCAACCTCTAAGGGAAACTAGAAATATGATGATGATCCTCCTGCTATTCCACCAAGGCACCACCCCCCCCCAAAAAAAAATAAAGCCTCAAGTTCCTGCCTATGGCAGTCCATTTGAAGGGCCCTTGCATAGTCCACCACCACCACCACCTCCACAAGACCCTCTTCCTGACACTCCTCCACCAGCACCACTTGGGCCTCCTGAACATTTCACAAACTATCCATTTAATCTTCAGCCACCAGCAATGGGGCATGCTCACAGGGGTCCATATTGGTTCTGGGAAGCCAGTACATGTCCAAACTCACTAAATACTCCAAGCACACCCTCTCCGAGGTGCCACATCTCTGCATGCTCAGTTTTAGTCAAAATAATCTTGCCCATTCTCAAGCTCCCCCAATCTCACCAAGACAGAATTCAAGCCCTCACTTACTAAAACTGCCGTCAAAGACTTACAAAAGAGATCTTTGTCAACCTCCTATGTACAGATTGTTGTTGTTAGGACATGTAAGAACACCTTAGTGACCTTAGCCATATTTAGTCATTGACACTGGAATAGCATTTGTAAAGTTCATTTTTTTATTTATTCAAGACAAGGAAAGGTATTTTAGTTGTTTTCCAAATAATTCTCTTATATAATTGCATACCAATGGAATAAGCTTTTAAAAATTGGAAAAATAAAATTGTTTTTAAAGCACAAAAGTCCTTCAGCATTCCCTTCATGTGATTTGTAGCATTACAGTGTCTTGGATCCTCAGTGCTACCAGTGATTAGGCCAGTATAAAAAAATTTGTATTAATGTATTTACACTAAATTAATTGAACTATTGTTTGCACTGAAAGAGAGTGCACTTTTGGAATTTTTCAAATTTTACTTCTAGAGTCCTTTTTAAGGAAATGATTTACACAAGTATAGAGATGTCATGTTACTCCTTTTTAAACTTTTTTGGCTACCCACTTTCTAGTTTTATCTATATCTAACTTACATGTTCTCAAACTCTTGAATGTCGTATCTTAAGTGCCATTGTTTGCTGTTGATAACTAAAAGGAAAAATGGAATGAGTCAAAACAAAGATATCAGAATGCACTGTTTTCATAGTTTTGGCAAAGTGTAAACAAAGATCACCTAGCCTGTTGTGGGGGGGTGGGGAGGGAGGGTACAGAGCCTGTGTGTTTAGCATGAACCTTTTTCAGATGTGCCTTTTTGTTTTGTCAGGCAGATGTCTTTATCTGATGTTGCCTGCTGTTTTGGAGAACAAAGCTAATATGCTATGTATGTACAATTTTGTTTATATTGTATATTTACAAACAATGCTAATAACCTATATAAATTTAAGTGACTCAAGTCCTATAATACAGTCTGCTACTTTGCAAATTCATACCATTCAAAGGAAAGTTTTCAATGGAATAGCAATCATGTCTTACTTTCAATACTTAATGATCTATTCTCTGAATCTCAGTACATTTATTGTAATTTTTAAAAATCCTTTTTGATGACTGGTAGTATTTAAATCACCTTTATTAAACTTTTTAAACAGAAAAGTAAATAAAACTTTTCTTTTACTGTTTTGAAAAAAAAAAAAAGAACCATACTGTTCAGTTTGAAGGATAGACATGGATCAAGGACTGCTGATGTATATGGCCCTTTGCTAGGCAGTGAAAGAAAAACAAGCACGAATAAGCCATACCCCCCCCCTGCCCTCAGTAAGCTTACTTTTTAGTAAGAGACAAAGAAGGTTTGCACAAATAAATTTTGTACAGTTAGAATCTAATGTGCGCATTAATAAAATACAGATAAAGTGGCATAGGAGTTTGGATGAGGAAGAAATCACTTCCAGATGAGGGAATCAGTGAACACATGGATAAGGAGGTAGCATTGGAGTCAAACCTTGATGGACAGGTTGTCATTGCTACAGGTACAATTAGGCTGGCAGCTGTTGTTGATGGAGAAATTTCAGAACATAGAGTTTTGCAATGGATAATATACTGTTGAGCTAGGAAGAACACTGTTGTTTTGTCATTTCAGCAGTGTCCAACTCTTCACGATCTCATCTGGGATTTTCTTGGCAAAGAAACTGCAGTGGTTTGCCATCTCCTTCTCCAGTTCATTTTACAGATGAGGAAACTTGGGCATTGAGGGTTAAGTGGCTTGCACAGGATCACACAGCCAGTAAGGGTCTGAATATGCATTTGAACTCTGGAAGATGAGTCTTCCTTACTTTAGACCAGGCACTCTGTCTACTCTGCCACCTAGTTGCCTCAGAAGAGACCTTAGAGGCAAAATATGGTCCAACCTTACAGATGAGGCGACTGAGAACCAAAGAAATCAAGCAACTTGCTGAGGATGATGACTTCAAAAAGTTGTTTTGGTCTCAGAATTCACTGGGTTGTGAATGAACTCATTGGATGGCTGAATTACCATGCTTATTTGATGTCTGTAGAACAAGAGTTCTCAAAAGTAGAGTGGAAGGAGATAGTATGAATTGGCATGAGCAGGAATTCCAAAACTGAATGGCTTAGCTGCTCTAGGACATAGTCTGCATTCTGCACAAGTGTAGCAGAAGCCACCATACATAAGCAGCAATGATGGGGCAGCAGGATATTGGAGATGATCTGAGTGGAACATAAAATACAAACTCAGTTTAGTCTTTAAAACCCTTCACAATATGCTTCTGATCTACATTCCTAGGTTATTTCTCTTTTACACATCCCATGCTTTAGCCAACTGATCTTCATGGCATTCCCTGGAGTCTGCATTCCACAGCCTGTAACCAAGCCCAGGCAGAGGCTGTCTGTCCCTCCATTTCTGGACTGCAGGTACTCTCTGCTTACCTCACGTGTCTTAGAATCCTCAGTTTCTCCAAGATTTATCTCATAACCCCAAGGATCTTATGATATGATAAAAAAAAATGCTATCTAAAGCCAAAGAAGGAATTGATTACAGATCAATCCATCTTTAATTTTATTTCTCTCATGAGTTTTTTAATATATATGTGTCTTCTGTCATGACATGGGGAATATGGAAATATTTATTAAATAAAAGAACTTGTATAATCTATAACATACCATTTACCACTTTGGGAGATAATATGAATTGCAAAATGTCAGAGAATAATAGAAAAAATTATTTCTACATGCAATTAAAAAAAGATTCATAGCAGGTACTGCCTCCTTTGGGGACACCTTTCTTAATCTCTTTATTTGTTAGTGTTTTTCCTTCTCAAATTATCTTATTTTTACTCATCTATATCTTGTATCACAACAGATGAATGCTCCTTGAGGATATGAGCTGTTTTTCTTCTGAAGCTTTTACATCTCCATTGCCTTATGTAGTGCTTTGAATATAGCATAAACTTTCATTTGATGTTTATTAAATTAATGTCTGTCATTTATCTCTGTATCCTTGCAGTATCTATCTGCTTCTTATACAAAGGAAGGTTATTTTATTTAATGATTCATTTTTTCATTATATTTTCCCAACTACATGTAAAAAAGGAATGATCTTTTAAATTTTGAGTCCAAATTCTCTCTCTCTTGCCCCTCCTACTTCTTCCCCTATCTGAGAAGTCAATCAATTTTATATTGATTATACATATGAAGTCATGGAAAACATATTTCCATATTAGCCATGCTGCAAAATAAAACAAAAATAGTTTTTTTAATTAGGCTTTAATTTTATTCAGAGTTATATACATAATTTTCTGTATTTAAAGCCAGGAAGTTAATTCCATTGTCTCCCTTCATTCACTGCTAAGGGAAAAGTATGGACTTAGGGATATTCATATATTCCCACACAGGGGAGGTAATTTGAAAGTTCTTTCTGAAGAACTCATTCATGAAGAACTCATACTATCTCATTGATTTTTTCAACAACCCTATAAATTAGATAGTGCAAGTACTAGTAGGCCCATCTTCCAGTTAGGGAAAATTTAGGAGTTTGCAACTTACCCAAGATTACATGGCTAGTAAATGGCAGGACTGAGACTCTACTTTGAAATCTCCATTCATTGCTCTACATCTGATTGTCCCTGATATAGCTATGGGTAAGTGTATGTAATAACTGTTATTTTCATAGTATTTGGAAGTTTGCAAACCATACAATGTACTTTATCTCATTGGAGTCACACAAAAAACTCTATGGAGTAAGCATTAAAAAAGTAATTATTCATTTATCAGACTGGCTACCATGACAGAAAAGGAAAGTAATACATGTTGGAGGGGATGTAGGAAAATTGAGACATGAATGCATTGTTGGTGGATTATGAACTGATCTAACCATTCTGGAAAGCAATTTGGAAATATGCCCAAATGGCTATAAAATTGTCCAGCAATACCAGTATTAGGTTTGTATCTCAGAGAGATTTTTTTTATAGTAGGAAGGATCTATTCAAACAAAAATATTATTGGAGCTCTTTGGTGGGGGCAAAAATATTTTAATTTTAAAAGAGGCTGGGCATGAACCCTCATTTTCCTAACTCTGAGATCCTCTTCTAATCTAATACAACACTACCTTCCATGTAATATATAACTATATAGAGAAATGTATAAGTGCCAAAACAAATGGGGGGAGGGAGGCAGGAAATGTCATTTTTTTTCCCACGTAATCTCACCAAATGACACAGATATGTCTAAATGTGATCATTCACACAGCAGATTTAATTTCTTTCTTTCAATGATTTTAAAAGGTGCAGCAGGGAGCACCAGGCTGAGGCAAAACTCCTGACGGTCCTCTGTGAAACTAAAGTCATGCTTTCTCTCTCGACAGCCCCAGTCAAGAAAGAGAATTGGTCTAATAGGCAGGTACCAGAATCAAACAGACTCCTTCTCATGAAGAAATCAGTCATGTCATTAGCAGCCCCAGCACCAGACAAGGCAGGAGCCAGAGAGTGATAAATGAAGGCTCTAAGTGATAAATGGTGGCTGAGCTCTCAGATGCTTCTAAAGCATAGAAATTCTCTCAGAGAAAGTGTCCGAGTCTGCAGTTCTTACGCTCTAATAATTGTCTACCAGATGAAATGCTAATATTCAAGTGATTTTTCATCTCCAAACACAAGCCTTGATCAAAATCTTCTTTGCATTCCCATAAGGAGAAGCTTCATGATTCTTCTGAAAATCTTTGTATTTCCTTGTGTTAAAGACAATAATAGCTTCTATATGTATGGCCCCTTACTCTGCAGAGAACATTTTCTTGCACTCTCATTGGATCTTCACAACAACCCTATGAAATAGGACTGCAATACCCTTCACTTTATAGATAAGGAAACTGAGACAGTGACCTTGGAGTCATGGGAATTCAATTTTTTGCTCTTTCTCAATGAGAAGTTAAATCTCCTTGTTTGTAGATAGCCCAAGGTGTTTGGGGTCATCAGACTCTTGGTCTACTGGATGAAAAACCTCCGCTTCTTTTTCTCTCATGACTAGGTCTCCTAGAAGTCCTTAGGAAAAATTGTTTATCACCTACTGTGTGCCAGACACTGCAAGAATGGAGGAGAGAAAGGCAAAAATCATTCTTTGCTCTCTAGGAGTTCATGTCAATTGGAAAGACAAAAAAATTGTGCACAAACAAACTTAGAAATGATAAACTGAGAGATATCTCAGAAGGAAGATTAAAGAGGATTAGATAAAGTCTAAGACCCAATTTCTGCAGGCAAAAGGAAGGTATTATATGATACTGGCTCACTTCTGCTTAATTTGGAGAACATTTCAAAGATTCAGCTTTTGAAACTAATCCCAAGATTCTGGGTAACTGGTTGACTTTTGTTAATGCTACCTGTAGCATAGTTGTAATTTGACTAGATAAATATGAGTGTGGATGAAGAGGGGACCCAGGTTCTACTATTAGGTCTGCCACTATTGTCTTTAGATAATATGCCTTACCTCTAGGAGCTGCAGTTGTTTTACCTGTAAAACTGAGGGGTTAGTCAGTTTATAAACATTCATTAAGAACTAACTACATAGGGGTAGTTAGGTAGCTCAATGGATAGAGAGCCAGGTCTGGAGATAGTGTAAACCAAATTTCACCATTGGGATATTTCATACTTGGAAAATTTCTTACTGATAGTCTATTGGAATGGGAACCCCATTGGCATGGGAGGTTCCTTCTCTTCCCTTCTTCAGATTACTTTAGGACAGAAACCTTTTGCTGAACAATGGAAAGGACTTTGACCTATGCTTAAGCATAGAACAGGAATTTCTTTGAATCATGATTGATTTTAGAATTGATACAATGGAGATACTTGGAATAAATCTCCACCCTATTCAGTCCTAACAGGATTGAGTAAGGGCTGCAGCCTAGATCAAAGATTTAATCATTTGAAAATATGACCTTCAACAGACATGTGCAAAAGCCAGAAACCTCTGGGCGGTCCTGGGTTAAGCTAGAGCCTCCATTGGCACAGGGAAATTGATGAACAGTGATTGGTAGATGGGAGAACTGAGAGGAGGAACTTGGAGGGTTGTCCTTAAAGATAGGAGGGTCTGGAGACTTGAGGGGGGTGGAGGAGGGTTGGTCGGTGTGGTTTGTGTGGGCTCTGAGAAGGCTTGCTGTGAAGGAAGCTGAAGGTGGGGGCCTCTGAGACTGTTTCTCCATTTTGGACACATGAGTAATAGGGACTGATCTCTTTTCTTTGCCCCAGCTATCTAAGGGCTTGGGCCTTTTGGCCCAGCCTAAACAGAAGGGGTATTTAAGCCCTATTCCATTCTCTCCCTTTTTCTCTCTCTCTATCTCTAATTCCTTTCTTACTCCTATTGTAATTAAACTCCAAAAAAGGCTGACGGCTGACTTGAGTTTTTCATTTAGGAAATACATAGCTGATTCCTTGGCGACCTTAAATTAATATATATCAGTCTTTTAAAGTGATTCCCTTGTCACAATAGGAGGTTCTGGCTTCAAATCTGACCTTAGACACTTCTTAACTATTTTAACTAACTCTGGGCAAGTCATTTAACCCCTACTGCCTACCTCTTACTTCTCTTCTGCCTTGGAACTGATACTGATGAGAGAGAGAGAGAGAGAGAGAAACCAAGCAAGCAAGAAATACAAACTAATCCCAAGAATTCAAGGTAAGGTAATGCTTTGTGGCACAACAGATTAAGAGAAAAGCAATCCTTTCATTTTTTGAGTAAATGACAGCTAACATTTATATAGTGTTTTGCAAAGATGGGTAAACGATAACTAACAGTTACATAGCACTCTAAGGTCTCAAGTACTTTACATATTTTATCTCATTTGATCTTCCCAACAATCATGTAAAGTAGGTGCTATGATTATCCCCATTTTATACAGAAGGAACTAAGGTTGACAGAGGTTGAATGACTTATCCCAGGTCACATAATTAATAAGTGTGTCTGAGATCAAATTTGAAATCAAGCCTATTTGATGCCAAATCAAGCACTGTATCCACAATGCCAGTAGGATCAAATTCAAGATACAAATGGATCTCTGTTCATGACAACATTGATTTAGAAATTTGGAAATTTAATATTTAATATTATCTACATTTGATATTGATTTAATATTATCTATATTCCATTGTTTTTATTTTGTTAAGCATTTCCCAATTACCTTATAATCTGGTTCTGGCCATATCCCCAAGAATAAATGATAATCACACTACTAGATAGTGGCAGAATAAAAATTTCTTAGAACTCAGCTCTCCTATTCCTCAGATCACTGTTACTTTTACTACATCTTTCAAGTGTCAATTCCTATTTTTTAATGCATATGGTAAATCCTATATGAATTCTCTAAACCTACAAGTTATACTGCCTCCTCTAGTAGGGGAAGAAGGCCAAGAAAGGCATGAAACTTTTTTGCCTTCCAATACCCCTCCCAAACAATCAAAAATAACTTCACATAATCAATGGTAGAAAAGACAAAAACAGATTAGAGTTGGAAGTGAAGTTGAGCAGGTAAACTCAGATAGGGAAAAGGGCTTCTGACTTTCCTAGTCTCAATCTCACCAGATAGCAAAGACACCTCTGAGCAAACAACGCAGAATCAACAAACTGAGGGCCTGGGAGCAGGACGAGAACAAACAACTCTGAATCAAGGTGGCAGGAAGTCCTGCAGACAAGGCCAGTAGCCTCACCTTGTATGCCAAAGCAGGAGCTTGCATCTGATGGAGAAAACTGGTAAAGTCAATAAGCAGAGGTCCCTGGAGTATCTGTGTCAACTACAGCTTTGGCTTCAGAGATTTCCACTTATCCACAGCATGGAGTTGGCAAAGCAAACACCACAGAATTGACAAAGACCAAGCTCTGAGGACAAAACCTGAGATTTCTCCTATCTGCTGGACAAGGGAGTTTACAGTTCAGTGATGGATACCTGTGAAGTCAATAGGTAACAAATCCTGGGAATGTCTATATGCTACAGCCTGGGGCCACTAATCAGAGAAAGTCTTCAAGGAGCTTGCACCAGACACCTGTGCTATTCCAGGTTAAGGCATTAGGAAAGGAAGTGCGAGAAAGGAGCACAAACTATTGAGTGTTGTTGCTGAAGGAACCAGGACATTGTTGGACCCAAGGGGAGTGGAGTCCCTGGCTACTCCTAAAATGGGAACATGAGCTGTCTGCTTGCAGAGGCAGAACTGCCAGGGGTTCCTGGTAGGACCATCTGAGGTTAATCACAACCTGGATTTTGAGGTGGTTATCAGGAATTACACCTGACTCTGAATTATAGAAACTGGAAGCACTAAGTAAGGCCTGGGAAATAAAAAAAAAATCCTGAACCCTGATACATCATCCCCCAACACTCTAGGGACCCTGAAATTAGCAAAAAAACAAAACTATAAATTAAGCATATTGGCCTGGCTGATAATTTTTTTAATGAGAAAGCAAAGGAAAAAAGACCTATTATAGGGACAGAGAAGATCTCAGCTAAAACTCAGAGATCATTGAAGTGAAAAAAAAAAATAAAGAAATACAGTAAATGTCCAGAGCACAAAAAAGAACTTTTGGGGAAACATTTAAAAGGCCTCAAAATCAAATGAGATGTTGAAGAAAAATTAGGAATAAAAGAACAATGCAAGAAAATCTAGAAAATTATAAAACAAAGAGGACCTAAATGGAAAAAGAGATCCAGAAACTCAGAGAAGAAAATGATTCATTAAGAACTAGAATTAGACAATGGGAAGCTAACGACTTTCTACAACAATGAAAAATAATAAAGCAAAATCAAGACAATTAAATAAAATAATATAAATATATAAATATAAATATATGACCTGAAAATAGATAAAAATAGAAATAGCATAAGAATTGTCAAACTTCCAGAAAGTTATGACCAAAAAAAAATAAAAGATTGGAATTGGATTTCTTACTCTTAGAAAAGTTCAAGGAAAGCTTCCTAGAAATTCTAAAAGTAGAGGGTAAAATATAAATTTAAAGAACTCACTGATCACCACTACAAAGTACCTCCCAGGTGAAAATGCATAGGAACATTGTTGCTCAATTCCATAGCTCCCAGGTTAAGGAGAAAATACTTCAAGCAATAAGAAAAAGACAATTTAAATATTATGGTGCTACAGCCAGAATAACATTAGACTTAGCAACTTCAACATTAAAGGAATGAAGGGCATGGAACACAATATATCAAAGAGAAAAGGAATTGTGTTTACAACCAAGAAGAATATATACCCAGTAAAGTTGAGCATAATAATACAATGGAAAAATGGATATTTAACAAGCTAAAGGAGTTTCAACTATTTGCGGGGAAAAAACCCACAACTCAGTAGAAAATTTGATCTTATAAGAAACATAAGGTAAATATGATAGATCAATTATAAGTGATTTAAAAGGTCAAATTTTTTAATCCTTAAGTGGAAAATGTTATCTATAACCCTTAAGACTAATATCACTACCTGGTGTGATATTGAAATCACTTTAAAAGACTGATATATATATATATATATATGTATATATATATATATATATATATATATATATATATATATACATATATATATAAATTTAAGGTCGCCAAGGAATTCACTTATGTAATTCCTAAATGAAATACTCAAGTCAGCTGCCAAATTTTTATGGTGTTTTAATTACAACAGGTGGAAGAAAGTATTAGAGGGAAAGAGAGGGAGAGAGAGAGACAGAAAGAGAGAGAGAGAGAGAAGGAAAGAAGTTTAACTCAGAACCACTCTGGCTCAGGCTGAGCCAAAGCGGGTGTTAAGGCCTTGGATAGCTAAGGTAGGGAAATGGATCAGTCTTTATCACTCACGTGACCAATATGAAGGAAAGCAGTCTGCTGGGCTCCTCCCAACTCAAGCACCAGCCTAGAACTGACTCTAGCCCTCCTCATAGGAAGTCCCGAGAAGTCCAGAGGCTGTTCTCTACCTCACTTCCTGCATTTCACATGTGCCAATGATGGCTCTAGCTTGACCTAGGACCACCCAGAGGTCTTTTTTTTTTGCATATGTCTGTTAAAGGCTATAATCTCAAATAATTAAATCTTGAGTTTGCTGGAGCCCTTCCTAATTAAAATCACTCTAGACAATATAAAATACTTAGGAATCTATCTGCCAAGACAAACACAGAAACTATATGAACACAACTATAAAACACTCCCCACACAATTAATACTAGTTCTAGACAATTGGAAAAACATTGATTGCTCATGGGTGGGATGATCAAACATAATAAAAATGACAATCCTACCCAAATTAATTTACTTATTTAGGGCCATACCCATTGAACTACCAAAAAAACTTCTTTACGGAATTAGAAAAAACATAACAAAGTTCACTTGGAAGAACAAAAGATCAAGGATATCCAGGGAAATTATGAAAAAAATGCAAAGGAAGGAGGACTTGCAGGCCCAGATCTCAAACTATACTATAAAGCAGTGGTTATCAAAACAATTTGGTACTGGCTAAAATACAGAAAGGAGCATCAGTGAAAAAACCCACTTTTTGATAAAAACTGCTGGGAAAATTGGAAGATAGTATGGAAGAGATTAGGTTTGGATCAACATCTCACAACTTACACTAAGATAAACTCAGAATGGGTGAATGACCTGAATATAAAGAAAGAAACTATAAGCAAATTAGGTGAACACAGAATAGTATACTTGTCAGATCTTTGGGAAAGGAAAGACTTTAAAACCAAGCAAGAGCTAGGAAAAAAATCACAAAATATAAAATCAATAATTTTGATTATATCAAATTAAAAATATTTTGTACAAACAAAACTAAAGCATCCAAAATTAGAAGGGAAGCAACATATTGGGAAATAATCTTCATTACAAAAACCTCTGACAAAGATCTAATTCCTCAAATTTATAAAGAGCTAAACCAGTTGTATGAAAAATCAAGCCATCCTCCAATTGAAAAATGGGTAAGGGACCTGAATAGGCAGTTTTCAGTTAAAGAAATCAAAACTATTAAAAAGCACTTGAAAAAGTGTTCTAAATCTCTTATAATCAAAGAAATGCAAATTAAAACAACTCTGAGGTATCACCTCATACCTAGCAGATTGGCTAACATGACAGCAAAGGAAAGTGATGAATGTTGGAGGGGATGTGCAAAGTTGGGACATTAATGCATTGCTGGTAGAGTTGTGAATTGATCCAACCATTCTGGAAGGTAATTTTGAACTATCCCCAAGGGAGATAAAATATTGTCTGCCCTTTGATCCAGCCATAGCACTGCTGGGTTTGTACCCCAAAGATATAATAAGGAAAAACACATATATAAAAATATTCATAGCTGTGCTCTTTGTGGTGACAAAAAATTGGAAAATGAGGGGATGCCCTTCAATTAGGGAATGGCTGAACAAATTGTGGTATATGTTGATGATGGAATACTATTGTGTTAAAAGGAATAATGAAGTGGAGGAATTCCATGGGGCCTGGACCAACCTCCAGGAATTGATGCAGAGTGAGAGGAGCAGAACCAGGAAAACACTGTACACAGAAACTGATCCACTGTGGTACAATAGAATGTAATGGACTTCTCCATTGATGGCAATGCAATGACCCTGAACAACTTGGAGGAACCTACAAGAAAAACCACTATCCACATTCAGAGGAAACACTGTGGGAGTAAAAACACCAAAGAAAAACAACTGCTTGAATACATGGGTTGAAGGCATATTGTTGGAGATGTAGACTATAAATGAACATTCTATTGTAAACAACAACATGGAAATGGGTTCTGATCAGGGACACATGTAATATCCAATGAAATTGCATGTTGGCTGTTGGAAGAGTGGGTGGAGGGGAAGGAGGGAAATAATGTGATTATTGTAACCAAGGAATAATGTTCTAAATTGACTAAATACACTTATTCAAATGGGAAAAAAAACACTGGAAGATATAGGTAAGAATGGATTTTTTCTTAAAATGATATAAAACCATGGTCTATGGCATATCTTAAAATGATATAAAACCATGGCATCTAATAAAAACCATGAGTAAGTATTATTTGTAATGGGGAGAAGCTAAAAGCCTTCCCAATAATATCAGGAGTGTGAAGATTAAATTATAATCCCTTGATTGTAAAAATGAAGGTACTTAGCTCCTCCTTTATTGGTATGATTGAATTGTAATCCCCAGTTTATTTTTAGATTTTAATCCCCCAAAGTGCTAACTCAGTATTTGAAGTAGATCTACCCATTTTAATCCACAAAACAGTAACTAACCACTAAAGGTGGGAACTAACTACAAAAGATGTGATATAACCAAAAGTGGTATAGTTTAACCAAAAAAGAGGTGTGAACTAAAGAGTGGGTAGTCCTGGAGAGGAGTGTCTGCTATGATTGGTAGATGTGAAATTTAGGGGAGTTGACACAAGAGAAAAAGATCTTTAAAAAGAGGACCAGAGAGGCCAGAAGATATAGATCGAAGAACTGTGACTCAGAGTTGGACTGGAGGATCAGTCTCTTGAGCTTTGCATAAAGAAGAGTCACTCAGAGGAGAGACTAGAAGACAGACACTTGGAGAGACTGGAAGACAGACACTCAGGCTTGGCTGTGGAATTGGACCATTGGAGGAACTAGTGCAGGAGACCCCAGACTGCTTTCCTTTTAGATGGTCACTATGGTGAGTGAAAGGCTGATTTAGTTCCTTGGCCTTTCTGGAGGTGTGAACCTCCAAAAAAGGCCTATCATCTTGAGACTCCATTCCCTGATTAGGGACTTAGAATTTCTTTCTGGCTCAGAGGAAGCTGGAGTTTTCTTTCTTTCTCTCTCTGTCTCTCTCCATTTATCTCATTCCTTAATATCTTACCTCTACTGTAAAAACAAACTACCATAAATTCCATTTACTGTAGTAATTCATTTTGGAATTTAGAAATTAAATCCCTGGTGATCACCAATTAATAATATATTAAGCCCAACTATTTAAAAAATTTAAAAGGAGTGAAAAAAGGGATGTTCATTATCATCAATATTATTTAACATAGTATTAAAAATGCTAGGAATAGCAATAAAAGAAGAAATTGAAGGAATCTGAATGGGAAAAGAGATAATAAAACTATCTGTATTTTGTGGAGATTGTAATAATTAAGGTTCTTAGATCTTCCCTGATTGGGAAGATTAAATTGTAATCCCCAGTCTATATTTAGATTTAATCCCCAAAGTGTAAGCATGGTACTAAAAGCTGAGTATAGAGATCTATTTTTACATTTAATCCCCAAAAGAGTAAGCACAGTATTTAAAGTTGAGTATGGAAACTGCCCATAGCCCATTTCACACATTAAGTGGGAGGTCTGTGATCCACGTATGAAAGAGTGGGTGATGAATCAGAATCAACTGACTACCTTCTGGACAGTCCTAGAGCAAAGATTCATATTTAGATTTGAAGTATAGATTTACTTTTTAATCATTAGCATTACACAGAAGTGAAATGGACTGCCTCTGTGTGGTATAAATTCCTTCTAACTTGAGACTTTCAGGCAACAGATAGATAATCACTTGCTGAATCTTGATGATCTCTGCCCAGGTTTCAGTCAGCCTACAGAGCCATGTAGATCTCTTCCAACTAAAAACATTGGTGTTTCTTAAGAGCTTTTGTGAAGGGAAATTGGAGTATTTGATCTTCATCAACTTTTCCCATATCTTCTGCTAACTCTTCAAGAAATTCTCTTCTTGATGAAAATGAGGCCATAAACAGTGAAAGAATTAAAATGCCAAGTTACAACTCAGGAAAAACAAGGAAGCCTATTTCCTGACATGATAGGTGAAAGACATGAGCCTCGCAGAAGAGATGCTTTAGTCTTACATGAAGTCTGGAACAATGAAGACTCTTCTTGAGTAGTAGCAATGAAGAAATCCTAGGAGAAAGGATTAAATTAAAACTAGTTACCCTAATTTTTTTATTTCAAGTAAAAAGGTAGAACAATTCATCATGTGGGTGGTACTAATGTATAAGACCATCAGAAGACATTTACTAATGTGGGCATTTTCATCTAGCAAAACTTATATCTACTTCATGATAAAAGCACAATATATTCCCCATTGAGTGATCCATAAAATAATAAACCTGAGTATGGCATAAATAATTCTCTTCATGACAATTCACCCAAAATATAGGATAATGTGCTTCCAGGAGTAATAAATACAGAAAGGATTACTAAATCCAATACTACTGTATCAAGTTTCTAAAGATAACTTGTAAATGAATTGTTGGGGCACCTTAGACAAGTCCATGCTACAATCAAAACTTTCCAATTAGGAATACTGTTTCTTCAATTTTGGTAATTTGTATCACTATTTCATCATTGTTTCATTATTTCATTATCAAAAACAATTTTCAAGGCCAATGTAGTGGTCAGAGACTGCCAACTACCAAATAACACAAAGTAAACAATTTGTTTTTGATTTTTAAAGGAACATCTGGCATCCAGACGAGAATAATAATAGCCAATGTTTTTTAGAGCTCTTCAAGGTTTGTGAAATGTTTTACATATGTTAACTCATTTGGTCCAGGAAAGCTCTTATAAATGCTTCCCACACATAGCTTAAAAAATCACACTTTTTATCAATTGATTTTTAATAAAGATGTCAAAATTCCTGAGGTCATTGAAGCATTGACTGAATTTTTATGATGACCAATTCCTCTTTTTATAGATAAAGAAACTGAGGACCAGAAAGTAACTAGCTTAGGGCCATAGAGGGAGTAAATGGCAACCCCAGAATCATATAATTCTTTAAGTTAGAGCCGGACAAGATTGTAGAGGTGATCAAGTCAGCTCTTTGCTTAATGAATCAATAACCTCTACAAATATTCCTGACAAGTAGTCATTGAGCCCATGATGAAATACATGAGATAGGCAACACTCTTTCTCACAAGGCAGCTTATTTTACTTTTGTACAGCTCTAATTCTTAGTGGCACAGTTAATATAGAAAAGTCAGGAAAACCTGAATTTAAACTCTGTTTCATAAAATTATTAGCTGTGTGACCTGGAGGCAAATCAGTTAACCTCTGTTTGCCTCACTTTCCTCATATGCAAAATGGGGATAATAATAGCATCCCCCTCTCAGGGTTGTGGTGATCAAATGAAATAACATTTGTAGAGTACTTACTGTAGGATATAGAAGATGCTATATAAATATTAGTTATTATTATGATGTCAAATGATTTAGTTTTATAATTCCCATGATCATTGTGTAGGAATCCTTTGCTTTCATGCAGAGTCATTAGGATGGTAAAAAGGCACTACTTATTTCTTCATTCACAAGCTCCACAGCAGTTACTTTAAAACTTCTAAGACCATAAATGAGGCATCCCTCTGTCTCTGTAGAAGAAATATCTCTAATTGAATCATTCCGTTATCTATTGCTCAAAACTCTTCCAAGACCCAAGATATGCATGACTCTTGGAGTATCTTCAATCAATAAATTAATAAGACACTTATCTTTGCTTATCATTATTTAGTGAAGTTTCATAATTCACAGAGCCAACAGACTTTCTTCTACTATGTCAACATCTACCCCTTAAAATTAATTAAAATACCACAAAAATGGCATCATGCCGGGTAAACATGGCTGCAATCTAGACACGAATCGCTTCCTCTCCCTGGCACAGAACGAAATAGACTACCTCAAAAGAGCATAAAAACCACCTTTGCAAGAACAGAGGGACTCTCCAGTATCCCACAGAAATGAAGGTACATGGGGTTTGAACATTTCCACACTATAAGAAGGAGGAAAAGCTTGCACAAAAAAGTGAACTGAGCCGCCCTTCCCCCCCGCCCCAACTCCCCCGCCAAACCAGAGTAAGGTATCAGAGCACTCACTGGGACAGCGAGTGAGTCAGGAATGTCTCTGTCTGGGGGGGCACACCAGGGTCCCTGGGATCTGAAGACTGCTAGGAAATGACCTCTTAGGGAGGTTTCATGGGAGAATCCTGTGCTGAGCACAGGGGTGGCCAGGCTGAACACCTGAGAGGTTGTGCTGAGAACAGGGGCCTCCACTCTAAGAAACTTCGGAGGCTGGGAAGAACTAGTCTGAGGCAACGTAAATTCACAGAAAGCCTGCCCATATCACCCAGACCCCAGACCAAAAAGGAAAGGGGAATAAAACCACTAAAGGAATGGCTCACATGGCACAAAATCAAGCCTCCAAGAATAAAGGGGAAAAAAGTGACTATTGAAAACTTTTATGGCAGGAGTACCCAAGGAAAAGAAGAGAAAGAGGATGAAATCCAAACAAAATCAAAACATGCCTCCCAAAATGGAAACTATCCACAAGCTCTGGAAGAACTCAAATTGGAGCTTATCCAAAACATGGAAACTTTCTGGAAAGAAAACTGGGAGAAAGAGATTGGCAGTCTGATAGACAAGACTTCACAATTGGAGAAAGAGCTAGAAGCATCTAATAGAAGGACAGACAAAGCTGAAAAGCAAAACCAGTCCCTAATGACCAGAATTAAGCAACTGGAAGACAGTGAGCTTGTAAAACAGCAAGAATTAATAAAGCAAAGCCAAAAAATTAATGAATTAGAAGAAAACATAAAATATCTCACTGAAAAGGTCACAGACCAGGATAACAGAGGAAGAAGAGACAACGTGAGAATTACTGGTCTGCCTGAAAAACCAGAGATAAACAAAAAATTTGATGCTATACTACAGTAAATTATAGAAGAAAATTGCCCACATGATCTGGAAGAAGGGGGCAAAATAGAAATAGAAAGGGTTCATAGAACACCCTCTACACTAAATCCCCAAAAGTCAATCCCCAGGAATGTAATTGCCAAATTCAAGAGCTTCCAAGAAAAGGAGAAAATCTTACAAGAAGCCAAGAAGAGGAGCTTCAGATATAGGGGGGCTCACATAAGGATCACACATGACTTAGAGGCTAACACACTAAGAGAACGCAAAGCATGGAACACGATATTTAGAAAGACAAGAGAGCTGGGTCTCCAACCAAGAATCAACTACCCAGCAAAACTGACTATATACTTCCAGGGGAAAGTATGGGCATTCAACAAAATAGAAGATTTCCAAGCATTTGCTAAGAAAAGACCAGAACTTAGTGGAAAATTGATATCCAATCATAGAAAGCAAGAGAAACACGTAAAGGTAAATATGAAAGAAAGGGAAAAGGAGAAAAATGTTATCTTTTTCTTTTATTCAAACTCACTTCTATAAGGACTACATTTACATCAAATTATATATATATATATATACATATATATATATACACACACATATATATTAATATGTGGGGAAAATGTATTGTGTAACTCTCAAAAATTGTATGCATCATAAGAGTAGTTAAAAGAATCATGCATAGGGAAAGATTGGGGCATTAAGAAGATTTGGTGAAAGGGGGGGGGCAAAGTAAGAAAAAGGGAGGGGGGAATTGTCGATAATACTAAGATTTACTTCAAGAAATGGGGGGGACTAAATAGAATAATATTTCCCATACAAAGATACATATGGAAAGGGGAGGGGAAGAACTTTCATATGAGAAGGAGAGGAAGAAAGTGTGAAAGGTATTACTTAAACCTTACTCTCAGTGAAATCAACTCTGAGAGGGAAGAGCATCTAGATCGAATAGGATCCTGAATTCTATCTTATCCAACAGGGTAAGAAAGAAAGGAAAATTAAGGAGGGGGTGGGGGGAGGGAGTATAAAAAGGGAGGGAAGGACAGGGGGGAGGGGAAGGGAGCATAAAAATGGAGGGGCTAGAAAGGGAAGCATATCAAGGGAGGGGACTAGGGGAATTGACCCAAAGTAAATCACTGGTTCAAAAGGATATAGCTAAAGAAGATAGGTCAGAACTAGGGGAAGATATTAAAATGCCAGGGAATCTACAAGTGACAATCATAACTTTGAATGTGAATGGGATGAACTCACCCATAAAATGTAGACAAATAGAAGATTGGAATAGAACTCCAAACCCTACCATATGTTGTCTTCAAGAAACACATATGAGGCAGGTTGATACTCACAAGGTTAGAATTAAAGGATGGAGTAAGACCTTTTGGGCCTCAACTGATAGAAAGAAGGCAGGAGTTGCGATCATGATATCTGACAAAGCCAAAGCAAAAATAGACCTGATCAAAAGGGATAGGGAAGGTAAATATATGCTGTTAAAAGGGAGTATAGACAATGAGGAAATATCACTAATCAACATGTATGAGCCAAATGGTATAGCATCCAAATTTCTAATGGAGAAACTAGGAGAATTGAAGGAGGAAATAGACAGTAAAACCATATTAGTGGGAGACTTGAACCAACCACTATCAAATTTAGATAAATCAAACCAAAAAATAAATAAGAAAGAGGTAAAAGAGGTGAATGAAATCTTAGAAAATTAGAGTTAATATACATATGGACAAAAATAAATAGGGACAAAAAGGAATATACCTTCTTCTCAGCCTCACATGGCACATTCACAAAAATAGATCATACACTAGGTCACAGAAACATGGCACTCAAATGCAGAAAAGCAGAAATAATAAATGCAACCTTTTCAGATCATAAAGCAATAAAAATATTGATCAGTAAGGGTACATGCAGAGCCAAATCAAAAAGTAATTGGAAATTAAATAATATGATACTCCAAAATCGGTTAGTTAGAGAAGAAATCATAGAAACAATTAATAATTTCGTTGAGGAAAATGACAATGGTGAGACATCCTTTCAAACCTTATGGGATACAGCCAAGGCAGTACTTAGAGGAAAATTCATATCCATGAGTGCATATATTAACAAATTAGGGAGGGCAGAGATCAGTGAATTGGAAATACAAATCAAAAAACTTGAGAACGAACAAATTTAAAACCCCCAGAACAAAACCAAACTAGAGGTCCTAAAAATTAAGGGAGAAATTAATAAAATTGAAAGTGATAGAACTATTGAACTAATAAACAAGACTAGAAGCGGGTACTTTGAAAAAAACAGACAAAATAGACAAAGTACTGGTAAATCTAATTTAAGAAAGGCAAATTAACAGCATCAAGGATGAAAAGGGGGATCTCACCTCCAATGAAGAGGAAATTAAGGCAATCATTAAAAACTACTTTGTCCAGCTATATGGCAATAAATATACCAACCTAGATGATATGGATGAATATTTACAAAAATATAAATTGCCTAGACTAACAGAAGAAGAAATAGATTTCTTAAATAATCCCATATCAAAAAAGAAATCCAACAGGCCATCGAAGAACTTCCTAAGAAAAACTCGCCAGGGCCTGATGGATTTACCAGTGAATTCTATCAAACATTCAAAGAACAGCTAACCCCAATACTATACAAACTATTTAACATAATAAGCAAAGAGGGAGTTCTACAAAATTCCTTTAATGACACAAACATGGTACTGATTCCAAAATCTGGCAGGCCAAAAACAGAGAAAGAAAATTATAGACCAATCTCCTTAATGAATATAGATGCAAAAATCTTAAATAGGATACTAGCAAAAAGACTCCAACAAGTGATCAGAAGAGTCATTCACCATGATCAAGTAGGATTTATACCAGGGATGCAGGGCTGGTTCAATATTAGGAAAACCATCCACATAATTGACCACATCAACAAGCAAAACAACGAAAATCACACGATTATTTCAATAGACCCAGAAAAACCCTTTGATAAAATACAACATCCATTTCTATTAAAAACACTAGAAAGCATAGGAATAGAAGGGCCTTTCCTAAAAATAATAAACAGTATATATCTAAAACCATCAACTAATATCATCTGCAATGGGGATAAACTGGATGCATTCCCAATAAGGTCAGGAGTGAAACAAGGAAGCTCATTATCTCCTCTATTATTTGACATTGTACTAGAAACATTAGCAGTAGCAATTAGAGAAGAAAAAGAAATTGAAGGCATTAAAATAGGAAAGGAAGAGACCAAGTTATCACTCTTTGCAGATGACATGATGGTCTACTTAAAGAATCCTAGAGATTCAACCAAAAGCTAGTCAAAATAATCAACAACTTTGGCAAATTTGCAATATACAAAATAAACCCACATAGGTCATCAGTATTTCTATATATCTCCAACACAGCTCAGCAGCAAGAACTAGAAAGAGAAATCCCATTCAAAAATCACCTTAGACAAAATAAAATACCTAGGAATCTATCTCCTGAGACAAACACAGGAACTATATGAACACAACTACAAAACACTCTCCACACAACTAAAACTAGACCTGAACAATTGGAAAAACATTAACTGCTCATGGGTAGGATGAGCCAATATAATAAAAATGATCATCCTACCCAAACTCATTATCTATTTAGTGCCATACCTATTTTACTTCCAAAAAATTTTTTTACTGATTTAGAAAAAACCATAACAAAGTTCATTTGGAAGAACAAAGGATCAAGGATATCCAGGGAAATAATAAAAAAATACAAAGGAAGGGGGTCTTGCAGTCCCAGATCTCAGACTTTTATAATAATATATATATTATAAAGCAGCGGTCATCAAAAAAATTTGGTACTGGCTAAGAGACAGAAAGGAGGATCAGTGGAATAGACTCGGGGTAAGTGACCTCAGCAGGACAGTATACAACAAACCCAGAGAACCCAGCTTTTGGGACAAAAATCCACTATTTCATAAAAACTACTGGGAAAATTGGAGGACAGTGTGGGAAATATTAGATTTAGATCAACACGTCACACCCTACACCAAGATAAATTCAAAATGGGTGAATGACTTGAACATAAAGAAGGAAACTATAAGAAAATTAGGTAAACACAGAATAGTATACATGTCAGACCTTTGGGAGGGGAAAGAGTTTAAAACCAAGCAAGACTTCTTAGAAAGAGTCACAAAATGCAAAATAAATAATTTGGAATACATCAAATTAAAATTTTTTTGTACAAACAAAACCAATGTAACTAAAACAGAAGGAAAGCAACAAATTGGAAAGCAATCTTCATAAAAACCCCTGACAAAGGTTTAATTACTCAAATTTATAAAGAGCTAAATCAATTGTACAAAAAATCAAGCCATTCTCCAATTGATAATTGGGCAAGGGACATGAATAGACAGTTTTCAGTCAAAGAAATCAAAACTATTAATAAGCACATGAAAAAGTGCTGTAAATCTCTTATAATCAGAGAGATGCAAATCAAAACAACTTTGAGGTATCACCTCACACTTAGCAGATTGGCTAACATGACAGCAAAGGAAAGTAGTGCTGGAGGGGATATGGCAAATTCAGGACACTAATTCATTGCTGGTGGAGTTGTGAATTGATCCAACCATTCTGGAGAACAATTTGGAACTAAGCCCAAAGGGTGATAAAAGACTGTCTGCCCTTTGATTCAGCCATAGCACTGCTGGGTTTGTACCCCAAAGAGATAATGGACAAAAAGACTTGTACAAGAATATCCATAGCTCCACTTTTTGTGGTGGCCAAAAATTGGAAAATGAGGGGATGCCCTTCAATTGGGGAATGGCTGAATAATTTGTGGTATATGTTGATGATGGAATACTATTGTGTTAAAAGAAATAATAAAGTGGAGGAATTCCATGGAGTCTGGAAAAACCTCCAGGAAGTAATGCAGAGGTAAAGGAGCAGAACCAGGAAAATATTATACACAGAGACTGATACACTGTGGTACAATTGAATGTAATGGTCTTCTCCATTAGGGTCAATGCAATGTCCCTGAACAATCTTCAGGGATCTAAAAAACACTATCCACAAGCAGAGGATAAACTGTGGAAGTAAAAACACCAAGGAAAAGCAACTGCTTGACTACAGGGGTGGAGGGGACATGTCTGAGGAGAGACTCTAAATGAACACTCTAATGCAACTACCAACAACACAGAAATGGGTTTGAATCAAGAACACATGTGATACCCAGTGGAATCATGAGTTGGCTATGGTAGAGGTGGGGGGTGGTGGTGAAGAAAATGATCTTTGTTTCCAATGAATGTTTGGAAATGACCAAATAAAATAATGTTTAAAAAAAATGGAATCATGCTTTCTTTTTGTATTAAAAAAGAATCCTTTGTGTCAGTTCTTCACATGGTTCTTATGAGTTGGCAGTTAAAGATGGTATCTCCAACACTGGTTGAGTAAGCTGATTCTTGATATCAAAGCTTTTTAGACTTTACATCTGGAAGAGATCTTGATGTTGTTTAGTTTTCTTCAGTCATGTCTTTGTGAGGTCTTTGTGACCTTATTTGGGATTTTCTTGGCAGAGATACTGGAGTGGCTTGCCATTTTCTTCACCAGTTTATTTTACAGATGAGAAAACTGAAGCAAATAGGGTTAAATGACTTGCCCTCGATCACACAGCTAGTAAGTATCTGAGGCCAGATTAGAATGCAGGACTTCCTGATGCCAGGTCCAGTCTTCTATCTACTGCACCACTTAGTGGTAATGGAAGAGACCTTGGAGATCATCTACTCCAACTATTTCCTTTTTAAGATAAAGAAACTAAGGCCCTACAAGGTATTACCCATGGCCACAGATTACATAACTAGTAAGTGGAAGACCTGGCACTCAAGCCAAGGTCCCATATGTCTTTAAACTCAATGTTCTTTCCCATGGAAGATTCTCATAAGAAAAGCAAGACACTATAGTAAATCATCTTTCCAAATGCAGAGGTCTGGGTCACAGCCTGTGTTTATATATGGGACCATGATAATGGATTTCATAAGCTACCTAATAGCATTTCTGGACCGCTTGGGATAATTGCTGCTCACATTTCAATTGCACCCTATAATTTAAAAAGCACTTGCTTAACAATAACCCAGTGAAGAAGGTAATTCGAATATTGCAAACCTCCCTTTGTGGGTAAGGAAGATGCCTGGTGTAGTCAGTGTTATGTACATATTAATACTTAGGATCAGAGATCTAGAGCTAATAAAGACCAGAGGGGTCATCTGACCCACCCTTCTCATTTACAGATGAGGAAAACCCCCGTTCAAGGAGTTTGAGTGACTTTCTAGGCCAGAACACTGCTTCATCCTGTGTTCTGTTCACTTGAGGATTCATTTTGAAGAGTTTTTTTTTAATTATTTTTCATAGTAGTCTCATGGACAGTTGATAAGCTCCAAGCATTTCTTACTTCCCAATCTTAGCAACTAGAAGCATAAGTTGGTTGAGTGACTCCCTAATAGATATATAAACTACAAATGGCAAATCCAAGATTTAAAACCAGGTCCTCTAGCCCCAAATTACCACTAATTCATGCAGCTTCAACTTGAAGTGATTTGTACAAGCAAGAGGCAAAGCTAGATCTTAGCTATTGATTATCTGACTCCAAATCTAACACTCTTTATACATTATAACTGCAAACTTTAATAAATATATACTTTTGTTGTATTTGTGACTCATGAATTATATATATATGTATGTGTGCATACAGAGAGATATACATATTTATCTATATTCCTACACACACTATATGTGTGATATTTATATATATTACATTACAAATAATGCATATTTATATACATTACATGTATGATATTTTAGATCATCCAGTAAAGCACTCTCTGAATGGTCAAATGGAAAGAAGGAGAATCAGAAGTAAACAATTTCACAGCCAGCAAGAGAGGACAGAGTGTCCAGGAAGGGAAGTCTCACAACAGTTTCAAATGATGCAAAATATAAAAAGCAAAATTACAAAAAAAAAAGGACAAGAATTGAGAAATCCCTAGCTGATATGTTCATTGAGGACTCACTGCTAACTTCTGAGAAAGTATTTCAACTGAGTGATGAGGCTGGAAGCTGGACTGAAAGTGACTGAATAATGGGTAAGAGGAAAGAACGTAGAGGATATGAAAGTGAAGAGCTTCTTTTTGAGTTTGGCAAAGAAAGGAAGAAGAGATTACATAGCAGTAACTTAAAGGCATGATAGCATCAACAGAAAGTTTTTTTTGAATGGGTAGACCTGAACAGGTTGGAGGACAGCATAGATGAATCCAGTAGATAATACCACAATAGAGATCTGAAAACACACACAAACACACTTGCATGCACACACACAAACACAACAAAATGGATTGTTTATAACAGATAAAACAAAGCTCATTAATAATGACAGTCACCTCTGAATCCGAACTCTGTGAGCAGTAATGACTATTGACTTTTTAGAGAAAATATGAGGATTAATCTAAAGCTCAAAGAAAGAAAAATAATGTAAATGTAAAGATATGATATATAGCTAAAACAATTAAATCCCAACCCATTAAAATGTTATTGATAACAAAAATTTAAGATGAGATTTCCACATTTTGACTGATGTAAATCACTTGCCATAATAAGGATCTCCAAAGAGCCTAAGAAGTATCTTCATCAGAAAATGCTTTGTTTACAAATAAAAATGACAGTCAAAAGCAACACAAGACATAGACAACATTTTATAGGATGTAAGGAAGAAGTATAATGGTTAATTGTGACCAGTGAAAATGAAGAATGGAGGATAACTTGGAAATTATGAACTTGGATGACTAGAAGCCTAGTGCTAAGAGACTGAAATTGAGATCATTGAAAAATTATAGAGAATAAAAGAGTTAGCCCAAAAGAGAAATTTTTAGAGTATAAAACCTAATCTGTCAGACCTTGTATTATTTTGGAATAATCTTTGAAAACCCAGGATCAGGAGATTCCCTCAAAATAACAGACTGCATGGGAGCAGTATATTCCATCTTTCTTATAAAACTAGACCAATAAGGTCGGAAAATGAGCAATAGACCCCGTAATAATCAAGAAATCCAAATAGAATATAAAGTAAGCTCTTGTTTGTTTGTTTGTTTTTTTCTGGACCAGATCTTCACAAAGAAATAGATAAAAAAAGATAAAAAGTCTTTAGGCATTCAGGAAGGGATTTTTACAGAGTAACCCCATGAATGTAGCACATTTCCCTTCTGGCAAATTAAATGGAAGCAAGTCAGGCCTACTGGAAGCCTGAATCCCAAACCTGGGACCAAAAGTGAAGAGTCAGCAGATTCAGATTAGAAAGACAGAAATTAATTCCTGCCCTGGAACATACTGAACTGGGAAAGGCTGTTGGCCTAAGATACTTGAAGACCCACATAGAATTCAGTGCACAAAAGAAACAGTTGGCAAAACTACAGATAATTCAGGTCAGAACCAAACAAGATCTCACTGTTCCTATCAAAGCATGCAGAACTTGATTGTCACTTGAAACTCCCAATTTGGGAAGTGAGGCTGGAGAAATGGGTAACCAAAAGAAAATATCAATAATGAGAATAGGCTATGAACTGTACTGTCTCATAAATCAGAAAGCAGTAATGAGACATAACAGTCAATTCATTTCAGGAATTCTTAACCATTTTATCATGATCTCATTTTGGCTATCTTGTAAAACTTATGTTCCCCTTTGCAGAATAATGGCTGGAAAGGCATAAGATGCATAGTATTAATTATAAAGGAAAAATAATATTCAAATATCATTATAAAATATTTTAAACTAGTCACAAACATCAGATTAAATAACTTCTTGTTTAAGCTATTTGTTGTTGCTTATCCTTCTTTTTTGAAGAAGACTGGTGACATTATAGAGTGGTCTAGACTTGCTAGTGGATTAGATTTAAGTGAGTCAATGCTGCACAAAATCACTCTCTCTTCCAGAGTCATTAAAGTCCAATTACAAGAAAAAACTCAGGATGACTGGCAGAGGGCTAGGATGCGCTGGATGACTTTGGCATCTTCCATGTCTGACCAAGCTCTAAGCACTCCACAGTGTCTGCTTCAGGCACCTTCCTGGCCAGTAGAACAGTGTTCCCAACCATTCATTCTACCAGAAGTCTTCAAAGTTTAGAGTAGTCATCCCACTATTCATCCACAGTTTTGAAACCCATCAATTACCCTCAAGTTGGTTTAGTCTTATCTGCTAAGACACTTTTAGAGGGGTATGGCTGCTGTCCGTGCTACAACTTCTTGGAACCCCAGTTGAGAACTTGGTGAAAAGAGGACTCCAAAGGTGAATGAGCAGCCCCCAAAAGGCCTCAAAGTAGCCCAAACATCAGAGATGCTAGCCTTCCCTGAACAACTCATCCATGGAGACCAAAATCATCCTGAGTACAGTTAAGGGTAAAAATAGTACAAGAGGTAGAAGGAAAGTAGAAAAGACCCATAGAAATTTTTATAATAAACTTTTCATTATCCTGCAGAAATAAAGAGAGAAAGAGTGAAAGAGAGCCCTAAAAGTTTAAGTAAAGCATAACCTTAGGGGTAGCCAACAGGGAGGTCCAATGAGTGTGAGTCAAGGATAGGAGGCCAAACTGAAAGTAAAGAAATGTATCTGCATTCTAAAGAAACTGCTGATAGCAGCAGCTTCAGCTTTCTAGGGCTCAAAGGGGTTTTATGACAGTAAATTTAATCAACAACATTCACTGTCAATTTAGGTTACTTTCCCAGTAGAAAGAGGAATAGAAAAAAGGGGGAAAATGGGGGCTTTGAGGGGGAATTTGTACCATGTGGTTAAGAGAGTTTGCCATTGGTATAAGAAGGCATTCCCTCTTCATGGGTATAGTAGTAGTCTCTTGGTAACCAAGGATGATGATTGTCTTTGTGTGTTTTCATCTATGATGTATAGATGAGTGTGCACAAAGATACTTGTGCATGAAGGAGATTTAAGTGGAAAAGTCGATGCACAGAGACAGTCCCACTCTCTCAGCGTTGGAAGCCTGGGTCCAGTGGCATGAAAAATTGTTACACCTGGAGACTTCCTCAATTGCATTGGATGGCCATGATGCCTTTTGTGCTCCAACATGCCCTGAGCACTCCACAATGCTTTGCTGCGTCGCCTCTCAGCCGTTGAACCTTCTTATTGGTTTCTTCCATCTGTTCAGCCGAAGCAGTCTTCACATGCTGGGTGAGCAAAGCCCTGGTTCACCAGGGGTCGACGCCCCGATGGCTACCCTCACAAGGTTTAGCCAGCCTGTCACTGTTGCCCGGGGTGTGGCCACTGCCACATGCTAACAGCTACTGGGAGCCACAAGTGAGAGCTGGGTGTCAGGTGGGAGTCAGAGGCTGGAGAGCTGCCCTAAGAAGGCATGACAAGCCCTCCATACCAGAGATATTACCCCTCCCTGAGCACCCCATACACCCCAATATGAAGGTTAAATTAGTCACTAAAAGGTCAAGCAACTTACAAAAGGCAAGCTTAACTAAAGAGGTGTGAAGTTTTAGTCTAATCAGAGAAGGTGAGAACAAAAGAACATAAGAACTAGGAATGGGCAGTCCTGGGAAAAAAAAGCATCTACTATGATTGGTAGAAGTAAAAATTTAGGGGAGGTGACATAAAAGAAAATTTCTTTAAAAGGAGAAGGATTGAACTCAGTGGGGAGTTCAGGAGTTCAGAGGAGGACTGGAGCTTGCTTGAGACAATCTTGTGGTGAATAATAAAGACTGACTCGCTCTCCCTTAGACTCAGGCCTAGGCCATTTGGCCTAGGCCGCCCTTCCTACTACTACTCTCTCTCTCTCTGTCTCTCTCTGTCTCTCTCTGTCTCTCTGTCTCTCTCTCTCTCTCTCTGTCTCTCTCTCTCTCTCTCTCTCTCTCTCTCTCTCTCTCTCTCTCTCTCTCTCTCTCTCTCTCCTTCCCCTAATTCCTTCATTTATATTAATTAAAAATCTCCATAAAACCCAGCTGACTTGGGTATTTTCATATTTGGGAATTTTCCCATGGTGACCACTTAATTTTAGATTTTAAATCAAGACACTAAAAATTACCTTTATAGTTTGGCTGAACCCTTTACAGTTTTGGCAATTCACAGTCTTGGCAAACCACATTTTTAACAGTTACACCTGAAACCTCATTGAACTGTGGTCTCAGTAAAAGATCTTTGGATAGAGACCCACACCCAAAGTGGGATTCGGTTTAGTAGGCATTTTTGAGTCTTAAGAGTTAATAATTCATTACATTCCACACAGAAATTTTCAAAAAATCTCTCATGAAATCTAAACTTGTCCCCAAGTTCATGTATGGAGTCCGAGAGATGAAAATGTAGAAATGCCCTACAACTTGGGAATTGGAGTGGCAGCCACAGCCATGCTCTCAATGCCACATTCATTTAGTGACCTCTGAAGAATCCATCGTTACCCCAAGAGGACCCCAAAATATTGTTAGCTATCCAGTAATCCTCCTCACTCTTCTTGTCAGTGCCATAGCCTACAAAAAGAAACTAAAAATTGATCAATTTAATGCCACTTAGATTTGGCTTGAGTGTGTGGTGATAGACTCCTTTTGTGTACTGAAAGAAGCCATCATTATACATTTCAAAAGTGGCAACAATGGGCCCATGCTGAATCAGCTCGAGCTTCATCAGGGCTTCATTGCACGTTCAATAGAAGTCCCCCACATAGTGGTACTCAGAGACTTAATAGCAAGAGCAGTTCTTTGGGGAACACGGAGAATCACAACCCAGTTCAGGTAAGCAATTCTCTTCCACTACCCAAGTCCTGTGCATACTTTCCAGCAATGAGATATGGGATAGCTCCATCACAGCCTGAAGAGGGGAATAAAAAGAACACATTAAGTTATGCTCCAAACTGAAAAGACAGGATCGTGTTCAATGACACGATCACAGGAATCCAGGTAGAGCACACAGTTGAGTATATCCAGGAATAGAGGAACTTCTATTCCGAGACAGGGAGAGAGGCTCCTTCCAGTCTCAGGGCCAGGAAGAGAGAGAGTCATGAGACCAACTGTCACTTCCAAATTCCCCTCCCCCCACCAACTGTCATTCTTGTCAATATCTTCTCTCTAACATTCCAACTGCTGTTTGTTCCACCTGTACAAAAGGTCCAAAACTTGCTTCAGTTTTCCTTTCCACAGAAGAATGGTTGGCTTTCAGGAAAAAACATTATGAAAAAGTTTTTGACATTACAGCATTAGTCTCAGACCACAGATACAGAATGGGAAGAGACCTCACAAGTCATGCAGTCCAACCCTTTCATTTTATAATTGAGGAAACTGAGGAATCAGAAAGCTGTGAGTTGCGCAACATCAAGAACATTGCTGAGGCTAGGAAAGAAGGCAATAAATTTGAATGATTATGCAATAATTGAGGGCATCATTTGTCTAAAAAAGGTAAAGAACAATTTGCCACATAGATGGTACTAATTATGAGATGGCAAACTCCATACCTATTCCACAGTAAAAGTTCAGTCATGTATACAGCAATTAGCTCCAAAATGATCCTAAAATTAATAAACCTGAACATGGTGTAAATAATTGCTTCAAATGACTAATGACTCAAAATATGGGATAATTTTGTGCCAGGAATGACCTCAGGGAAAACTATTAAGTTCATACCTACAATGCCAAATTTCTAAAAATAATTTGTGTAAGTCCATTATACTAAACAAGGTCCTCCATGAAGAAAGCCAGGTTATAGTCAACTTAGCAATGAGACCTGAATAACCCTTAATTTATCAAAATCACTTTATATTGAGATTCTTAAATATTAGTTTAACCCTCAAGGGGTTAGTGGGACACCCAGTGAAATTCACCAACACAGCAATAGCCAAGTAACCTAATTGCAAAGGGAACAGCAAATCTTTTTAAACTAAGCTATACATGATTATTCCATCCCAGAGCTAGATCCAAAGGGACAGTTTCTTACCATGATTTCGAACAGGATTAACATAGTTGACACCATTAACATTTCTCCAGTCCCAAGAACGGGGCAAAGTTTGAGCTTTATGAAGCATTATCTGGGTCACTGATGCAGGTTTTGTCCTAAATGAGAAAAATACATATATCATCATTTAGACAAATTTCAGGTATTCATTTTGTGGATTATGCACATCTTCTATCCTTACCTCTGCTACACCAATTGCTTTTATGGCATCCCACTGCTGATCATAAAGGAGATGGAGGAGTAAATGTGAATATGTATATTTGAATGGGATGACCTTATATTTCTAATTAAATTAAAATGAATAATTTGGAGATTAGTAATTTTTTTTTGTTTTCTCATGACTTTACTTTCCTGCATTAGTATACAGAATTTAAAGATGACACTGTGGTTTGCCATGTGATTAATCAACAAACATTCAATTCAACAAACATTCACTCAGCACCTATTACCAAGCATCTGTGATATAAACTTCTTTACTTGTAAGTTTTCTTACTTTCCACTAACAGGTCCTGATGAGGGAATGAATAGGGCAAGTGAGATGGCAATTAGAGAAGAGTGAGAGAAAAAAGTTGGAGATGTCATTATACATATGTCAGGACTAAACTGTAGTTAGACTAATGGTAAACTAGATATGAAAATCAGGCTCATAACTTCAGCCACGACTTATGTAACATAGCTTAGAGGTAGTGGGTCTAGAAAGACAGATGACTGAACTTGCAGTGCATAATCAAGGTGGTTAGGGGAGAAAAATCCCCGAAATGAATATAATAGCAGTTTAATTGATTGATTTAGACCAGTTTCCAATTCCTGCCTTTTACAAGATTTCTACAGACTAAGTTCTTAATTTGGGATCTATTAAATTAAAAAAAATTTGGTTACTATATTTCAAAATAATTGCTTTCCTTTTCATTAATGCACTTTTATGAATTTTAAGGTCCAACAGACTTCAGAAGACTGCCAGTGGGGTCCATGACACAAAAAAGAACAAGAAACCTGTGAGTCTTCATTATTCCTCCTAACTTCCCCTTTTCATTCACATACTTCTTCTGTAAGGGAAATGAGGCAATTTCTAAAGAGAATGGAAGTTAGAAAGAAATAAGAGAAACATCTAAGATAACTATTCCTCAGGAATGACAATGACATAATTAGAAATGTCCAAAGAATGGGCAGCATCTCTTATGCAGCAACCCATACAGGAATGCTCTTTTCAAGGCAAACACTCTTGTGGTTCATATTTGGATGTGGCCCTTGGGAAGACTAATGATCTAGGCAATAAAATTTCACCATGAAATTTTTCATTTAAATGTATACAAAAATATTTATACCTGTGCTCTTATAGTGGCAAAAAATTGGAAAATGAGGGGAGGGATACCCTTCAATTTGGGAATGGTTGAACATATTGTGGTACATGTTGGTGATGGAATACTATTGTGCTCAAAGGCATCATGAACTGGAGGAATACCATGTGAACTGGAACAACCTCCAGGAATTGATGCAGAGCAAAAGGAGCAGAACTGGGAGAACCTTGTAAACAAAGACTGATACACTGTGGCACAATCGAACATAATAGAATTCTCTACTAGCAGCAATACAATGATCCAGGACAATTCTGAGGGACTTATGAGAAAGAACACTATCCATATCCAGAGAAAGAACCGTGGGAGCAGAAACACAGAAGGAAAAACATTTGCTTGATCACATGGGTCGACGGGGACATGACTGGGGATGTAGACTCTAAGTGATCACTCTAATTGCTATATTAGTAATGTGGAAATAGGTCTTGACCAATGATACATATAAAACACAGATGAATTGCACGTTGGTTATGAGAGGGAGTAGGGAGTTGGGGAGGGAAAGAATATGAATTATGTAACCATGGGAAAATATTCTAAATTAATTAAATAAATAAATGTTTTTTAAAAAAATAAATTAAATAAAATGTTTTCCATTTGATACAATTTAATTCACTATTTTTTTTACAAGCACATTAAGTTTGGCACTGTGAACAATAAAAAGATAAATAAGATACAGTCCTTGTTCTTGAGCTAACTGAAATCTACGAAGTGATGTATATAAGCAAAACTGACATGCTAGAAGGGTATGTGTGGGTTTGGGTGTTTATACAGGATTCTTTTCAGAGCTTTACAGAATAAATATTAAGGAATTAAACACTAAAACTTCAATGGACCTGTGATTCCTTTGATGTAGTATTCCCTCTAGCAGTAGTGAAAACTATTCATTCATGTATTCTCATTCTGGTCATGTTCTTCCATACATATTCCACTGAGAATCCGCCAACCCAAAATACATCAGGCTCATTCTCTAGGATTTTTTTATGTGTTGTGGACACCAACAGAACACTTAGGCTCTCCAACTCTTAGCTCTCTTTTGCTCATATCTCCTGTTCCAGCTATATGTTTCCTCAAAGATATTGCTTGACATTAATTCTTGACTATTGATTATCATTGAATATATGCTGCAGCTAATCTGTACCACCACCTGCAATTTCAGCTTCTAACAGACTCTGACCTGTTGT
Organism: Monodelphis domestica; assembly: GCF_027887165.1. Taxonomy (NCBI): domain Eukaryota; kingdom Metazoa; phylum Chordata; class Mammalia; order Didelphimorphia; family Didelphidae; genus Monodelphis; species Monodelphis domestica. The sequence continues at coordinate 326,181,799 of NC_077230.1, read as the reverse complement.
TGATTAGGAAAGGTTTCTCTAAATAAACTATAAAATGATACCTAAATAGAGACATATAGTCTAGGGCTATTGAGTTCTTACGACCAATGAAAAAAGAGTACTGAGAAAAGAGTACTGAGGATCATAAATATCCCATTTATTCCGCAAAGAATTGACAAGACTAGTATAAAGATGTAGACATTAAACTTGCAAGTAGGAAATTGCATATTTTAAAAGGTTAAATATTAATAGCAATCATAAATTTTCATTTTCCAAAGTGTTTTTACATTCATGATCCTCTCTGTTTCTTGCAACCAATGTATTTTATCTCCAAATGGAACTAAAGGTCAAAACAATCATTTCTACCTCAAAACTTTTTTTTCTTAGTTCAATACAGTTGGCTACACCCAGTTCTTTCATTTAGCCTAAGTGTCCATTCTCACACAGGCTCAAAAGAAAAAAGTTTGGAGAAACCACAAGGTGCAGGGGAAATTGTCCTTCCTCAGAATCACTTTGGCTTAGGATTCTTGACAAAAATTATCTTTCCACCTTTGTGGCTTTGTTTTGTCAGGCCAGGAACATGGGTCTGCTCTCACTCAGTACATACCTGAAGCCAATTCTACAAGATTAACTTTGGATGGTAATTCATATCTCTCTTTTTGTCTCTCATAACTTAAAAGATAACCACAGAAATATTTTTAATTTCAAAGAAGAGTTAAAAAACAATCTGCCAAGTATCACTGTCATTGCTAAACATGATGTTTAAATTCAAACAATCCAAAAAATCTCTCTGAGAAGCAGAAGTGAACAGGAAGGTAGAGGCTAATTGTTTTTAAAAGAAAATACTACAAGCAACTAGGGATCTAGTGGTTAAGAGTCCTGGATTTGAAGTCAGGATGCCCTGAGTTAAAATTCTAATCCGACATATACCATTGAATGATCTTGGGGAAGTTACCTTTCTGTTCCTTAATTCTGTCATCTCTAAAATGGGCATATGAATACCTCCTGCCTTACAAGGTTGTTGTGAGGATCAAATGAGAGAATCTAAATAAAAAGGACTTAGGAAGTCTTAAGGTAAATTAGTTTTAATTATAAATAATGATGTCACATATCTCTTTGCACTAAGGTTTATGAAGTACTTTTCTTACAGCACAACAGCACAAAGATTATTCTTTCCACTTCACAGATGAAGAAACCAAACCTTTGGAAACATGAAGTGACTCACCTAATACCATACACTTGGTATGTGTTAGAGGTATGACTTCAATTTATTCCACCAAGCCCTAGATGTCCTGTGAAGATTCCTAAATCAATACATGTTATTCAGCTTTGACAATTACCAAATATTTTTCAGACCCTGTGCAAGTCCTTCCTTCCTCCTTCAGTGCCCAGACCATTTCAGGCCATGGGAAAGAGCACCAGATTTGGAATCAGAAGTCCCTTTTAACCATAAACAAGTTACTATGCCTCTGGTTCTTCTGTTCTTCACCTTTAAAGGGAATTTAGACTAGAAAGCCTCTGCAGTCCCTTCCAGCTCAAATTCCAAGAATTCAGTTCTTCTTTTTCTACAGTACTCAAGTGACAGACTGTTTTGGGACACCTCTTCTATCTCCATAATCATCATGATTCAGCTGTTCATGCATATATGCACTGTTCTCTGTTTAATGGCCTCAACCATTCTGACTTGGTGAGATCTACCAAAGCTTAAACTCTACAGCTATTGCCTTCTGAAATTCATGATCATTGGAGAAGACACAACTAACACCTTGGTATGATGATAAGAACCATTAGAAAGGTTTAAGAAGATCATAGGAACCATAACACTGACTTTTTCAATTGGAAGACTTGGTATTGCATCCCATCTCTTCCACTTACTTTGTGCTTCTGGAATCAGATGACCTGAATTCAAAGCTTGGCTTTAGCAGTACATTTCTAATCTGGGGCAAGTTACTCTGGGCCTAAGCTCCTTCATTTAAACAGTGAGAGGGCTGGCCTGTGGGAGTACTTTATTATGAACAGAATGGAAGAGAAGAAAGTTCAGAAGGAAGAACAAATCAGGCAATTTCTAAAGTGTAAAATTTATTATATTTTTTATTTCTAAATCAAGCATAGTGAAATGGATATTCAGGGTTTTTTGGCATTCTGTTATTTGAAACTGTTCTTTTTTGGAAGTTTAAATTCAGAATGAAATGAAAAGTAAAAAAATGAGGAAGTGGAATTGGGTGATCTCTAAGGTTTCTTCTGCTTCCAAATCTCTGATTTTTTTTATCTAATGTGTTCTAAGCATTAGAGGAAGGAAAGCTTATCACTGTCTAACTTAATGAAGTGCTCATGAAGGAGATGGCATTCACCCTGGAGTCTCAAGGGATTAGTAGGGTCTAAATAGCTTGAAATGTGGGAGAAGCTTTTAATGAATATGGAACAGCATTAGAAATGGAAGGGGAAAGAGTGCATTAGTTATTTAGGGGGTAAAAGCAATCCTTTTGGGATGAAAGCAGAGGAGGCATGCTAGGTAATGAAAGTTAGGGATATTGGGCAGAAAAAGGCTTAAAAAGCATGAGGACCAATATTTGAATAGTTCTGAATTACAGACCTATCTTTGGGGAACAAGATGGGAAATTAATAGGCAAAAGCCTATGGTTGAAAGACAAGAAAGATTCTGGTAACCAGAATTTTACAGGGGCAGAGAGGGAGAGGGACTGAAGAATTAAGGGAAGACATTTGGGGGAAAATTCATTTTTAAATAATGCAAAAGTACTCCAGGTTGGATGAAAGAAGAATTTGTTTAGGTGATTAGACTGTGAGGGCAGGGATTTTTTTTTCACTTCTTTTTGTATTCTTACCCAGTAGCATAGTGCCTGGCACATAATAAGTGCTTTTAATAATGCTAACTGATGCACTCTTTATTGAGGTGAACAGAAGGAGATCTGTTTGGAGCCATATTATAAAAGACCTTGACTACCCAGCTGAGGAGTTGGGATATTATCATAAGTGTTCTTATGAAGTAATACCAAGAATAATGTCTGACATGTATAAAGTGTTTTATAGTTTGCAAAGCACTTTATAAATATTATCTTACTTAATCCTCACCTTAGGAGGTAGTTATTATTATCTTCACTTTTCAGATGAAGAAACCAAGGTAGCCAATGGTAAAGTGACTTGTCCAGCTAATAAGTTTCTGGAGCTGAACTTGAATTCAGGTCTTCCTGACTACAGGTCCAAGAGTCCTCAATCTATTGCTTCATCAAGCTGAATTTTACTCTCTAGTTAAGAGAGAAGTCACTGGATTTTTTGTGCTATAGAAGATTAATCTGGTGCCTTTGTACATACTACAAGGAGATGAGAGGCATAAAGAAGATTACATGTGGTTGTTGTTTAGATGAGAAGGAATAAAAAGTCTCAACTAGGGTGATGGTAGTTATTAGTGCAGAGAATGGGCCAGACTCATTAATTAATTAATGAAGAAACACTTATTAAGCCACTACTGTGAGGTAGCTGGGTGGCTTGGTGGATTGAGAGCCAGGCCTGGAGATGGGAGATCCTGGGCTCAAAGCTGGCCTCAGACACTTCCCAGCTGGGTGACCCTGAGCAAGTCACTTAACCTCACTTGCCTAACTCTTACCACTTTTCTGGCTCAGAAGCATTTCTTAGTATCAATTCTAAGAACAAAATTCCAGTAGGTACTGAGCCTTTCTACAAGTTGGGGATACCAAGGCAGAACTGAAACAGCACTTGCCCTAAAAAGCTAATATTCTTTGGTGGGGTGGGAAGAGGAGACAAAATGACAAAAGTATATATAAAATGTATGTAAGAAGTGAGAGATATTGCAAAAGATCAATAAGGCTTGAGGTTTAGTTGGGATACAGGAAAGAGATTTCCAAGACAAAGTGACCAGGAAAGTGACAGCTGGTGTCATCAACAGAAACCAGGAAGATGGGAAAAGGAACAAACAACAACATATACAAAGGTTTTGAGCTCTTATAAAAGAAGGAATTGAGAGATTATCACCTGGGGAATGAACTGTGACAACTTCTCTTCATCGTTTGATTTACATTGGATTTTTCATAGCCAGTGGCAGTCCAGGAATTCTGAGCTCTGTTGATAGGTTTCCCAGATTCATGTGTGTTACTGTTAGTTTCCTGTCCATACCTGCAAATTAATTAGACCTTTTTAGTTTATAGTATTTACTACTGCCAGAACCAAAGCCCAGAAACCCTAAATTAGTGATTCTATTTAGATGTCTTTCCCTGAAACCAATTATTACCATACTTTTCCTTCCTGCATTAGACTTTTGAGAGTAGGGGCTATATTTTAAACATCTTTAAATTCTGAAAGTCCAGCACATAGGCTTATCCATGGTAGGTACTGAATAAATACTTGTTGAAGAGTACATGGCACCGAAAATCTGTAGGATAAACGATGATAATGATGATGATAAATATTTGTATAATTGTTTAAAGTTTGCAAAGGATTTTACAATTTGTTCCTCCCCACAACCCTGAGGGTAGGTGATATTATTATCCTCAATTTATAGAGGAGGAAACTGAGGCCTACAGATAAAAGTGACCTGTCCAGGGACACACAGAAGATAAGTGTTTGAGACTGGATTTGAACTTCCTTTAAAGCACAAATGAATTCTGCTTGACATTAACGCAACAAAAAATTGTTTACAAAGAAGATGAAATGGGCTAGAAAGTGGTCATGATCAGAGAACTCCTCAACCTGAAGGAGCTCACCGTAGGTATTAAACATAGAATTTAATTCCCAAATTAAATTCATAAGATTTTTCATGATACACATGTCACATGCCATGTAGCTTGCCTGTATTCTTACAAATCTAAATGGTGGTATTTTCAATTCATTTTTCAGTATTTTAATATTGTGCACATGAGACCAAAGGCCCTGATATCAGGAATTCATATTCTGCATTGTGGAGTCAGAAGGTCTGAACTTGTTTCTTAGTTCACTAACATTCCCAGACTGTGAGCAGTTACCATGTGCAAAGAGCACTGTTCTAGGTCCTTGAGATACAAAGATGAAATCAAAATGATTCTCTGTCCTAGGAAATGTACATTTTACTACACAAAGAGACTCTGATCATAACAACCCTACAACCATTTATTTCATAGAACCTCACTTTTCTCATCCAATGCATAGGAAAAATTTAAACAATAACTAATTTAATTCACAAAACCTATGTTCAAAGAGTTGTTGAGAAGAATGCATTTAGTAAACTTGAAAAACAAAAACAAAAGAAGTCAGATATGCAAACACGAATAATCTTTTCTTCTCTATAGGAAGCCATTGTTATCACCTCCCACCACAACCCCTAAACCCCACAAATATCCAGGAAGTGGATGAGTTCATCCTACTGGAGTTACCAGTCTTGGAAGTGTTATAATTAAAAATAATATATCTACCCAGATATATATTTTATAAGGTTTGTCAATAGAAAAGGTAGATCAGCATACTTTAAATCTCATCCTTAACTCTAAGCCCCCAGTCACATGTTTCCTAGACTGCAAAACCTCTTTCTCTACTCTGTTACCTGTCTCACCCTGCCATCTGCACCAAAAAGCCAGGAAAAGACCTCCCCCCTTACTTTTATTGAAATTGGCAGAGGTTACACTGGCATTAAGGAAATGTGGATGGACAGGTTGGCCCTCTAGGAGGGGGATGGATTGAACTTCCCTGACAGAGAGGCAGATATTCTGACTCACACCCTTATTACCCATGGGACTCTGGGCAAGCTCATTATGCTCTCTAGGGCTAGGTTTCCTTTCTAGTAAAATGAGAATACTTTTTTACATTCAGAACATTACAAACGAACATCTTTTGCTTTAACTGCTTTGTAAATATGTGCTAGCTTTCTAGAGAAAAAGAGGGATGGAGGAAAGAGAGGAAGAGAAAAGACTCCTGATGTGTCAGAGATTTTTACAAATTGTATTCCATAACCTAGGGAGTGTCTAGGAGCAGTTTCTATGCAACTAGGATAAAATCAAGTACCCACAGAACTTGATCACACCTGATCTCAGCAGGTTTGCCAGGAGGTGAGTGTTCCCATCCATCACTAAACAGAAATTTTCCCCTGACAACTTATCCATTCTCTACTTGAAGAGCTCAGGAATGAGCTCCTTCATTCTGAGGCTTTCCATTCCAATTTTACATAATTGGAGCTGTTGGGAAAGTGGTTTTGTTTTTTTTGTCTGTTTCCCCCAGCCTTGGGTTAACCTAAAAGTGCTTCTGTGAAAATCTTCTCCATGGCTCTAGAGGCAGCAAGGTGGCTCAGTAAATGAGAGTGCTGGACTTGGAGTCACGAGTTCTGAGTTCAAAGCTGCCTCGGTCACTAACTAGCTGTGGGACCCTGGGCACATGGGATAACCTCTCTTACCATCGGTTTTCTTGAGAGTAAGATGGGGACAATCATAGCACCTACCTCAGAGGTCTCAAATGAGATAACATGTGTAAGGTTCTTAGCAAACCTTAAAGGGCTAGAGAAACAGTGACCAGTATTGTTGTTGTTGCTCCTGGTTCTGCCCTCAGACTCAAACATTCATATGCTTGAAGACAACCTCATCCCTCTTCAGCTTCTCTTCTTTGGGTCACAGTCCCTGACTTGCTTCAAGAGCTCCTTCTAGAGCAGGGCCTCACGCCTCCCTGGGATCCTTTCTGCCCTCCTTTAGGGTGACTCCAGCTTGTCAAAGTCCTTTCTAAAAACGTAGAGTCCAGAAATGAGCACACTTCGCCTGCTGTGTCCAGACTGGGATGACAAGGAGCTGGCACTGCCCTCATTCCACACTGTATGTTTCTGCCATAATGACAAAACACTGAGACTCCAGGCATGCGAGAAAGGCATCCTGTTCTGGAAGTCTTACGACACAAGCACTCAACAGTGAAGCTGTGCTGAGAGCAGCTTTTCAAGAACAAAATGGAGAGGCTACGTGACGTAGTGGGCGAAGCCCTGGATCATGGTGCAAATCCTGATTCTGACACCTACCAGCTGTGTCATCCTGAGCTAGACACAATTTCTCTGGCCTCAGTTTTCCCAAAGGGAAAGGGAGCTTTGTGGGGGCAGCAAATGAGTCAGATTCTCTATGCTTAGCCCAGTACCTAGCATACGATGAGTGCTTACTTGCTTCTTGATGGAGGCACTGGTTATGGATGTGTACAATGTAAGCGTTGGGTTTAATGGCCTCTAATGTCTTTTCCAACTCTGATCCTATCATCCTGTGAGCTTACAAACTCTCCTATTAGATCTCTCCTATTAGACTGAGCGTGTTACAGTAAAATGCTGTCCCAGGTTGGAGAAGGGTATTAAAGTCTTTGTCCTGTGGAGGTATTGCTGCAGAATGACATGCTGCCAGCTTAGGAGCAATAGTACCCTCTGGGGTACTGGGTCGGGGTAAGAAGCTCAGTGATGCCATTATTTATGGTGGTCCTAGAGAACTAATCCAAAAAGAAAATATGCTCAGATTTTAGTTCCACAGAAGCCAAGAAAAGATCAGCAAGAAAGTGTGGGGATCAAATGTCAAAAGTACTCATTTTCTCTCATTCATCTTAAGTTACATTACAAAGTAACAATATATCCAAAGGCTCAAGAAGAACATTATGAAGGCAAATGAGCTGATTGATGATTTTAAGGTATAGAATGAGCTTTACAACATTTCCTTCCTTTTTCACAAGGGAAGAACACTTGACTTCCTTAATATGGTATTGGCTGGGAGTTGGGGAGGTGGTGAAGGAGGGTGATACAGCATATCAGAATGAAACTGCATTTGGAGTCTGAGTTTCTCTGTTCAAATCCCAATTTTTCTACTTAACCATCTAAGTGATCTTGGGCAAATGAATCACTTACTATCTTGTGACCTCGCTTGAGTCATCATAAAACAAAGGGGCTGTTTTAAGATGACTTTTAAAGTCTTTTCAAGATCTAACATGGCAACAGTAGAAAGATCACTGAGTTTTAGGCTCAGATGATTGGAGTATAAACTCTGGTTCTTTCACTTATTATATGTAGATGGCCTTTGTCCAATGACCTAAACTCTCTGGGCTTCAGTTCCCTAATTTGTAAAATAAGGAGTTGGCCTAGTAGATTCCTAGAGTCATACTGCTTCAGGCCTATCAGTAAGACTTTAAAGAGTCAAGATGCTGGGCTTAGATTCATGGGAAAGTCCTGAATTGCAGGCTAAGGAATTTGGGCTTTATTTGGTAAGCAACCAAAAGTTTTTGATCAAATGAATAATATGATCCAAGATGTAGAAAATTACTTTGGAAGTGAAGTAAAAGCTAGATCTCACTGCAAGGATCAACTAAAAGAAAAAAATATTATTAGGAGACCACTAAAATATTCCAGGTGAGAAGTAACAGAGTCCTAAAACGCAGTAGCAACAATGGGAATAAAAAGGAGAGGGCAAAAATGAGATTTTATACAGTTATACTTAATAGGACTGAATTCATTAGATGTAGTGAAGTAACTAAACTTAAGGAAGAGTCCAAGATGATTCGGAGATGTTGAGTCTGATATGATGATAACTGTAGGATATCTAGGCAATGGGATGCAGGGCACAGTTTTAAATGCAGGTCTGGGGTAAAAGGTTGTTTGGGGAGAAAAACAGATGTGAGCATCACCAAATGGAAGCAAAAAGTGGATGTCACAAGAGGGAATAAGAAAATTAAAGAGAAAAAATGTAGAGTAGCGATTTTTAACTTGTTTAGTGTCACAGATCCCTTCGATAGTCTGGTGAAGCCTATGAACCCATTCTCAGAATCCTGTTTTTAAATTCATAAAAAAATGGCAAGGATTACCTAGGGAATCAATTCTATAGAAAATCAATGCTTTCCCTTTTCAGATTCACTCATCTGTTCTTTCTATTTTGTACATACTTAAGTTATTTACATGTTGCCTTCCTTCCCCATTACAATGTACACCCTGTGAGGGCATGTGCCTCTGCGTGTGTATGTGTATACATATAGTAGTAGTCTCTCGGTAACCGAGGATGACGATTGTCTTTGTGTGGTTTCATCTATGGTGTATAGATGAGTGTGCACAAAGACACTTGTGCGTGAAGGAGATTTAAGTGGAAAAGTCAATGCACAGAGACAGTCCCACTCTCTCAGCATTGGAAGCCTGGGTCCAATGGTACAAAAAGTCGTTACACCTGGAGACTTCCTCAGTGGCATTGGATGGCTGTGTTGTCTTTTGTGCTCCAACACGCCCTAAGCACTCCACAGTGCTTCCCTGCGTCGCCCTCTCAGCCGTTGAACTTTCTTATGGGTTTCTTCCGTCTGTTCAGCCAAAGCAGTCTTCACATGCTGGGTGAGCAAAGCCCTGGTTCACCAGGGGTCGACAACCTGATGGCTACCCTCACAAGGTTTAGCCGGCCTGTCGAAGCCGTTGCCTGGGGTGTGGCTGCTGCCGCATGCTAGCAGCTACTGGGAGCCACAAGTGAGAGCTGGGTGTCAGAGGCTGGAGAGCTGCCCTAAGAGGGCAGGACAAGCCCTCCATACCAGAGATACTACCCCTCCCTGAGCACCCCATATACCCCTTATGTACACAGAGACACAAAATAATATTTTAATTTAGAAATATGATGATTAATTTTAAAACCTTTACATTCAAGGAAATTAGGCAAATAGTTTTTTAAAACAAACTCAATCCCCAGCCAGGCCAACTCACCTTTCCTTGTAGTGCCCAGGGGGTAGCTCACTGATTTGTACATTTTCAGCAGAGCTTACAACCTTCTTTGCAGTGAAACATGCCCAATTCTTGTCCAGAATATCATTTACCCATCCAGAAAATATCAAGACAATAACTTGTTGTACTGCCATGCTGGTCCTCATACTGCAAAGGAAAGAAAGCAAAAATTTAGTCATTTTCCTGCCCAACTCTTGTATGTTTCCCTGCTGAGGTGAAGTATTTGCTTAGACCTTTTTATTTTAAGCCCTTTCCTTCCATCTTAAAATCAATACTATGTATTGGTTCCAAAGCAAAAGAGTGGCAAGGGTTATGCAATGGGGGTTAAGTGGCTTGACTAGGGCCACACAGCTAGAAGTGTCAGAAGCAATATTTAAACCTTCCAACTCTAGGCCTGGCTCTCAATCCAGTGAGCCATCTAGTTGCTACCTACTTGCTTAGACTTTTGCCTGCTTCTGCAATCCCAGATAATAGCACATTTACATAGGGCTGCAAGGCTTAAAAAGTACCCTCCATAATGACCCTCTAATACAAGGTAACAAATCTATTAATGGCCACATTTTATAGCTAAAGAAATAAAGGCTCTGAGAGTTTAAGGGACTGGCCCAAGGTCACACTATCAATTAAGGATCAAACTGAAAATTAAATTCCTCTCCTATCTTCAAGTCTTGTGGTCTTTATACCTCACCCCAAGAAAGGCTGGACAGAGAGGTGTTCTTAAGAGTAATTGTGCTAGGACAGAGAAGAAGGAAGGATTGGAGGAAGAAGGGGAGGAGAGGAGAGACTAAGAGAGTCAGCGACTGACAAAGAGATGAATCTGGAAGTGAAATGGAAAAATAGTGGTAATGTGTCCCTCACCCAAAAGAGTTTTTTTTTCCTTTTTGTAGATGCAGATATTTGTGTTTCTTATCTCAGCTCTACCACTGACTAGCCATGCAGTCACAGGAAAATCACTTGTTACCTTTTGTCATAGATATTTCCCTACTTGGCATCTACTTCAAGGAAGCCATTGATAAGAAGTCTCCATAGACATCAAAGTATTTATAAAGCATTTTTTGTGATAATAAAAAATTGAAAACAAATAGCTGCCCAATGACTGGATAAAGGCCAAACAAATATGGTACATGAATGTAATGGAATCTGCTATGCTATAATAAATTATTTTATGAATTGCAGAAGCATGGGAAGTTCCAAGAACAGATGAAGAAAGCAGAGCCAAGGACACAATATACTCAACAATTATAACACTGGAAATGGAAACAACCATCTTAGAGTGGAAAGTTAATGTTATAGAATTACAAACAACCCACACAGCATTGAGGAATCAACTTGAGAAGACATCTCCCATTCCTTTGCAAATCTTGGAAATACATAGATTGGAAAAAGTGAATGTCTAGACTTTTTGGGTTTTTTTTAATATACTGAGTTAAAACAAGGATCATTATTAAATGCTTACTGTGTGCAAGCACTGGGCTAACATCTAAAGATACAAAAAAGAAGACAGTCCCTTTAGGAGCTCATCATCTAATAGGTATATATTGCTTTAAAATTTGAAAAGCATTTCATCATTATTAATTCATCTGATCCTCAAAACAACCTAGAGGGTAAATGGTAAGGGGGGAAAAAAGGCTCTTTTTGTATCGGTGAAGAACTGGAAATTGAGGGAGCATGCATCAATTGAAGAATAACTGAACAAACTGTGGTATGTGCTTGTAAGGGAATACTACTGTTTCATAAGCAATGCCAGGATGAATTTAGAAAGACTTATATGAACTGATACAAAGGAAAGGGAGGAGAACCAGGAAAATACTGTATATAGTAACAGAAATATTGTACAATGACCAACTGTGAAGGACTAAACTATTATCATCAAATCAAGTTTCCAAGATATCCACAAAGTGTATATGATGAAAAATGCTATCCACAGTTAAAGAAGGAACTGTTGGACTCTGATTACAGATCAAAACATGCCATCTTCCACTTTATTTTCTTTGAGTTTTTTTTATTATATGTGTGATATGTATCTTCTGTCACAGCATGAGCATCATGAGAATACATACTGCATGAAAGCACTAGTATAACCTATATCAGTCTATTTACCACCTGGAGTGGTGAGAATCTGATTTGCAAAATGCCAGAAAGCAATTGTCAAAAATTGTTCCTAACTGCAACTTAAAAAAAATTGAGAAAGAAAAAGCTGGGTAAACATGGCAGCAGTCTAGATGCAGGACTCTTCCCCTCCTCAGCACCTACCGATAACACACATCTTTAAAAGACCAAAAAAACCCAAATTCATGTGAACGAAGGGACTGTATAGTAGGGCATTGCATTGAAGGTACATGGGATTTGGGCATTGCAACACTATAAGGTAGTGAAAAAGGTCCCACCAAATCATAAGCTGATCTACCCTTCCTCATCCCACCTATGGAGCCAGAGTCAGAGCCAGAGCATGCCAGAATCAGTGAGTGAGTGAGGGTCACCTCTAGAGTGAGTGAGGGGCACAACTAGGTCCTTGGAAGCTGACTAAGACCTCCAAAGATCCATTCCTGAGAGCAGCTACAGCTGAAACCCCAAAAGGCTGAAGAGCATAGACCATGGACTCTTGTGGGAAGATAGCACAAAGAAGGGCAGCAAACAGCAGAAACCGCGGAGATTAGAGAGCTTGTCTCAGGCAAAATTTTTGCTCCTTAACTCCATACACAAAGAGCCTGCCCATCTAACTCAGATTTCTGACTAAAAAGGGAAGAAAACACCTCCACAGTGATGGCAAATAGTGCTCAGGAACAACCACTTCCCTGCAGGAAGAAAAACAAGAAGAAGGGGTTGACCCTGGAAAATTTTTCCAAAAAAAACCCCAGACTTAAGAGGAAATAGAGGAGGAAATTGAAAAAAATCCAAAAACTTCCAAAAAATGGAAATTGTCCACAAGTTCTTGAAGAATTTAAATTGGAGCTTATCAAAAAGATGGAAGGCAAAAAAAGTAGGAAATAATTCAAAGAGAAAATAACACTTTAAAGGACAAGAACTCCCAAATGGAGAAACAGGATAGACCAAACTGAAATGGAAAACCAGTCTTAAAAGACCAGAATTAGGCAACTGGAAGACATTAATCTTGTAAAACAGCAAGAATTAATAAAGTAAAGTCTAACGACTGACAAAATAGAAGAAAACATAAAATATCTCAGTGAGAAGATGACAGATAAGGAAAACCTCTGTTTTCCAAGGAGAAATAATTTGAGAATCATTGGTCTACCTGAAAAGCCAGAAATAAACAGAAATCTTAACATCATGCTACAAGAAATCATCCAAGAAAACTGCCCTGATATTCATGAAGGAGGGAGAAAAATAGACATTGAAAGAGTTCAGAGAACGCCCACTACACTAAACCCTTAAAAGACAACTCCTAGGAATGTAATTGCCAAATTCAAGAGCTTTCAAGCTAAGGAGAAAATTCTATAAGAAGCCAAAAGGAGACAATTCATATACCAAGGAGCACCAATCAGGATCACACAAGACCTGGCAGCTTCCACACTCAAGGATCGCAAGGCTTGGGACATGATATTCAGAAAGGCCAGAGAACTGGGTCTTCAACCAAGAATCACCTATCCATCAAAACTGACTATATACTTCCAGGGGAAAGTGAACAAATTAAAAATCCCCAGAAGAAAACTAAATTAGAGAAACTAAAAATTAAGGAAGAAATTAATAAAATCAAAAGTGAAAGAACTGTTGAACTAATACATAAGACTAGAAACTGGTACTTTGAAAAAACAAACAAAATAGACAAAGTACTGGTCAATCTAATAAAAAAGAAAAGAAGAAAACAAAATTAGTAGTATCATAAATGAAAAGGGAGACCTCACCTCCATTGAAGAGGAAATTAAGGCAATCATTAAAAACTATTTTACTCAATTATATGGTAACAAATATGCCAATCTAGGTAATATGGATGAATATTTACAAAAATATAAATTGCCTAGATTAACAGAAGAAGAAATAGAATTCTTAAATAATCCCATAACAGAAAAAGAAATTGAACAAGCCATCAAAGAAATCCCTATGAAAAAATCCCCAGAGCCTGATGGATTCACAAGTGAATTCTATCAAACATTCAAAGAGCAGCTAACCCTAATACTATACAAATTATCTGACATAATAAGGAAAGAGGGAATTCTACCAAATTCCTTTTATGACACAAATATGGTACTGATTCCAAAGTCAGGCATGTGAAAAACAAAGAAAGAAAAAAACAAAAACAAAAAAACAAAAAAACCTATAGACTAGTCTCATTAATGAACATAGATGCAAAAGTCTTAAATAGAATACGAGCAAAAAGAGTCCAGAGAGTCATCATGAGAGTTAATCACTATGATCAGGTGGGATCCAGGAATGCAAGAATGGCTCAATATTAGGAAAATCATCCACATAATTGACTATATCAACAAAAAAATGAAAAAAGTCACATGATTATCTCAATAGATGCAGAAAAAGCCTTTGACAAAATATAACACTAATTCCTATTGAAAACACTAGAAAGTATAGGAATAGAAGGGTCCTTCCTAAAAATAATAAATAGTATTTATCTAAAACCATCAGTCAACATTATCTGCAATGGGGATAAACTAGATGCATTCCCAATAAAATCAGGAGTGAAACAAGGATGGCCATTATCACCTCTATTTTTTAACATTGTACTAGAAACACTTTCAGTAGCAATTAGAGAAGAAAAAGAAATTGAAGGCATCAAAATAGGCAAGAAGGAGACCAAATTATCGCTCTTTGCAGATGACATGATGGTCTACTTAAAGAATCCTAGAAATTCAACCAAAAAGCTAATCGAAAAAATCAACAACTTTAGCAAAGTTGCAGGATACAAAATAAACCCACATAGGTCATCATCATTTCTATATAATTCCAACACAGCTCAGCAGCAAGAACTAGAAAGAGAAATCCCATTCAAAATTACCCTAGACAAAATAAAATACTTAGGAATCTATCTCCCGAGACAAACACAGGATCTATATGAACACAACTACAAAACACTCTCCACAAAATTAAAACTAGATCTAAAGAATTGGAAAAAATTGATTGCTCATGGGTGGGACGAGCTAACATAATAAAAATGACCATCCTACCCAAAATTATCTATCTATTTAGTGCCATACCCATTGAACTTCCAAAATTTTTTTTTACTGAATTAGACAAAACCATAACAAAGTTCATTTGGAAGAACAAAGGATCAAGGATATCCAGGGAAATAATGAAAAATAAAAATACAAAGGAAGGTGGCCTTGTAGTCCCAGATCTCAAACTATATTACAAAGCAGTGGTCATCAAAACAATTTGGTAATGGCTAAGAGACAGAAAGGAGTATCAGTGTAGTAGACTTGGGATAAATGACCTCAAGAAGACAGTCTATGACAAACCCAAAGACCACAGCTTTTGGGACAAAAATCCACTATTTGATAAAAACTGCTGGGAAAATTGGAAGACAGTGTGGGAGAGATTAAGTTTGGATCAACACCTCACAACCTGCACCAAGATAAACTCAGAATGGGTGAATGACTTGAACATAATGTAGGAAACTATAAGTAAAGTAGGTGAAGACAGAATAGTATACATTCCAGACCTTTGGGAAAGGAAAGATTTTAAAATCAAGCTAGACAGAAAAAAATCACAAAATGTAAAATAAATAATTGTGATTCCATCAAATTAAAAAGGTTTTGTACAAACAAAACCAATGTAATCAAAATTAGAAGGAAAGCACCAAACTGGGAAACAATATTCATAACAAAAACCTCTGACAAAGGTCTAATTACTCAATTGTATAAAGAGCTAAATCAATTGTACAAAAAATCACACCGTTCTCCAATTAATAAATGGGCAAGGGACATGAATAGGCAATTTTCAGTAAAAGAATTCAAAACTTTTAATAAACACATGAAAAAGTGTTCTAAATCTCTTATAATCAGAGAGATTCAAATCAAAACAATTCTGAGGTATCACCTCACACCTAGCAGATTGGCTAACATGACAGCTATGGAAAGTAATGAATGCTGGAGGGGATGTGGCAAAGTCAGGACATTAATGCATTGCTGGTGGAGTTGTGAATTAATCCAACCATTCTGGAGGGCAATTTGAACTATGTCCAAAGGCCTCTAAAAGACTGTGTCTTTTGATCCAGCCATAGCACTGCTGGGTTTGTACCCCAAAGAGATAATAAGGAAAAAGACCTGTACAAGAATATTCATAGCTGAGCTCTTTGTGGAGCAAAAAAAAAATTGGAAAATGAGGGGATGCCCTTCAATTAGAGAATGGCTGAACAAATTATGGTATATGTTGGTGATAGAATACTATTGTGCTAAAAGAAATAATAAACTGGAGGAATTTCCTGGGAATTGGAATAACCTCCAGGAATTGATGCAGAATGAAAGGAGCAGAACTAGAACGTTGTACATAGAGACTGATATACTGTGGTACAATTGAATATAATGGACTTCTACATCAGTGGCAATGCAGTGATCATGAATAACCCAGAGGGATCTATGAGGAAGAACACTATCCACATGCAGAGGGAAAACTGTGGGAGTAGAAACACCAAAGAAAAATAATTGCTTGGATACATAGGTTGAGGGGGATATGATCAGGGATATAGACTGTAAATGAACATCTTAGTACAAACATCAACAACATGGAAATAGGTTCTGATCAAGGTCACATGTGGAATTTCACATCGGCTATTGGAAGGGTGGGAAAGGAAGGAGGAATAGAATATGATTTTTGTAACCAAGGAATAATGTTTGAAATTGATGAAAGAAAGGAAGAAAGAAAGAAAGAAAGAAAGAAAGAAAGAAAGAAAGAAAGAAAGAAAGAAAGAAAGAAAGAAAGAAAGAAAGAAAGAAAGAAAGAAAGAAAGAAAGAAAGAAAGAAAGAAAGAAAGAAAGAAAGAAAGAAAGAAAGAAAGAAAGAAAGAAAGAGAAAGGAAGGAAGGAAGGAAGGAAGAAAGAAAGAAAGAAAGAAAGAAAGAAAGAAAGAAAGAAAGAAAGAAAGAAAGAAAGAAAGAAAGAAAGAAAGAAAGAAAGAAAGAAAGAAAGAAAGAAAGAAAGAAAGAAAGAAAGAAAGAAAGAAAGAAAGAAAGAAAGAAAGAAAGGAAGGAAGGAAGGAAGGAAGGGAGAAAGAAAGAAAGAAAGAAAGAAAGAAAGAAAGAAAGAAAGAAAGAAAGAAAGAAAGAAAGAAAGAAAGAAAGAAAGAAAGAAAGAAAGAAAGAAAGAAAGAAAGAAAGAAAGAAAGAAAGAAAGAAAGAAAGAAAGATTATGAAAGAAAACCGTGTATGTGAAAGAGACATGTGGATTTGACCTAATCATAGGTTCAACATTAATCATCCATGTTACATGAGTTCATCCTCAATCAATATCCCACTCCAATAGGATCCATCACTGTATGGACCTTAAAGGTTGTACCAGTGGAATGTAGATTCTGGCAGATTCAAACAATTTGGAAAATATTCAAATACAATTTTATGAATAGAATTTTTAAAATCAAAACCCTGATCTAGGGGTACAGTGGAATTGGATGATAGGAAACCTGGGTTCTAATTCCAGCTAAAAATATAATAACCTGTTTAACACAAGGATAGGGATTGAGACTGAACTTGTGATTTCACTGGTGTAGGGAACTCCTGGGTGAGGAAACTCCCTCTACTAATGAAGGTCAACTCCTTCTCTCCAATTTACAGTCTTAGAGTTGCTCATAGAAAAGCTCTTAAATACATGGCCCATGACACTCCCATCTGTCTGAAAACAGATCAAAATGTAACTGGGAAATATTTCACAAAATAAATACAATGCAATACAAGGGAAGGGGAGGAGACTATATATTTATATTGCACCTATTCTGTGCCAGGCACTGTTATAAGTACTTTTTACAAAATTATTTCATTTGATCCTCAATACTACCCTGCTAGGTAGGCATTATTATTATCAACCTATTTTAAAGATGAGAAAACTGTGGCAAAGAGAGATTAAATGATTCCTGGGATCACACAGATAGTAAGTGACTAAGGATGGATTTGCACTGAGGTCTTCCTTGTTGCCAAGCCTGGTGCTCTACTCACTGTGCCTGTGAATAACTTTCCCAAAATGAGGTTAGTCTTTTATCAAAGAACTCACTGAAGGATTGAAAAGGAAGGAATGTTAGGGATCACCTAGTCCAGTGCTCCTAATAGAACCCAGAGGTTATGTGACTACTCTTGGAGCCACCCAGGACCCAGGACAAGTCAGCAGCATAGCTGAGTCTAGAAGCTAAATCAAAACCCTCCCCCATCTATGTTTTGCTTTCTGACACATGCTCCCTACACCCACTTTGCAGAATCTTATAGAAGAGGGATCTTAAGGGTAAGTGACCTGTTGATTTTTTTAGGAAAGGTTTTCTTCCTACCGGAGTGATCCAGTCAGCTTGCACTCTAGGAATAATTGAAATGCATGAAGTGAATCCTCCTCAGAACCAGTAAAGTCAGTCCATGACCAGCTTTTTCTTCTTCTTTGCATATTTTGAAGCCTTCTATCATTTGGGCTTCTAAAGGGCTAATTTTGTGCCTCATTAAAAAAATTGTTTTTAAATTGTCCTTTATAAGGTCAGTGCCATAGCTGATTCTGAATGGGATGAAATGCAGGAACATTTTGATATGTGGATAAATGAAAGGGCTTTTGAGCTTAGAATAGCCTCCATTCACTTATAGTAATTGCTGGTTTACAACAGAATTAATCTAATTTTCCCCAATTGTGATACATCTAGTGCCCAATATCTCTTAAAGAACAGCCAAGTCACTAAGCCAGTATTCACTTCACAATCATAGAGGCAGCAGGAATATCTTTCAGGCTGGCAGAAGGAAACGGACTTTTCTCAACTTTTGCTACTCTAAAGTTCCAAGGATTAGAAATCTAGCTATGAGAATAACCTAGCCTATTTGGGTTGAATTATTAGTTGAAAATGAAAATGTCTGAAAAAGTCCTGTGTTTGGTTACTGTGATAAAGCAGAATAGAGAGAGGCAATGAAAGGCTGTACATAAAGGGTTGGGATTAAGAATATATGGTTCACATCCTTCCTGAAAAACTTTACTTGAGTAACCATAAACAAATCACTCAACCTAGCTCTAAGTTGTAGGTCAAATGCAGATATGCATCAGTGAAGCAAGTAAATTGTTTTCCTGCAATTTTATTTGCATAGGGTAATCTAAACAAAATCACAGGAAAACAAAAAGTAGAGTAGAGAAAGGAGAGATAGCAAAAACAAAAATACATTCAAAAGATTTCAAAGTGAAAGACATCTGTCTCATCTATACTCTTCATTTAATGGGTCAAGAAAATGAGACCCAGAGAGGACAACTTGCCCAGGGGCCCAAAGTAAATAGTAGAACATGGATCCACAGGGGCATCTACTTTAATTTCATAGAAAATTGACAAATAGGCATTTGCTGCAAAATGTGATATCTGTGAAATTTGTCCTTTCTCTACAAGTAGCAGTGCAATGATCCAGGACAATTCTGAAGGACTTATAAGAAAGAACACTATCCACATTCAGAGGAAGATCTGTGGGAGTAGAAACACAAAAGAAAAACAACTACTTGATTACATGGGTCAATGGGGATATGATTGGGGTTATAAACCCTAAATGATCACCCTATTGGAAATATCAATAATATGGAAATAGGTCTTCACCAATGACACATGTAAAACCCAGTGGAATTGTGCGTCAGCTATGGGAAGGGGTTGGGGAGAGGGGAGGGAAAGAACATGAATTTTGTAATCCTGGAAAAATACTCTAAATTAATCAATTAAATAAAATTTATAAAAAGAAATATTAAAAAAGAAAGAAAAAGGAGTGGGAGTAGGGAAGGTTTTGAATGATATGAAATGAAAAGGACGGGATAAAAAAACTCAGTGAATGGCTGAATTTGTTTTCAAATGAGGCAAGATTCTTAGTAAAGAGAATGAAAAAATTAAGTGTCATGGGAGGTTTGATCAGATGAATGGAATTTCAGTGTTTATGATCATGGAAATGAAGAATTCTTGTCAGTGATTAAGGTGAAGTGGCATAGGTCAAAGGAACTGTGTAAGTCAGGCAACTTGAAATTCAGAGAAGTTAGAGTATTTGAGGGAGTGTCAATTTGTATGTTTCAGTCCTCTGGTATGGAAAAGTGTATTCTCAGAGGAATAATTTAGATTAATGGTTCATGAAAAAAATAAAATTAACTCTAAAATATTTGTTAAATGTATAAAAAAGAAATTTGTCCTATGACACTGAAATTATTAACAGAACATGCATTTAAACAATCCTCTTCATTATAAAAATTCATTACCAGAGAGATTCACTGATTGTTGTCTTAAGCATGTGGCAATCAAGGAATTTTCGTTTTACCAGAAGAGTTTATCAATTACAGGATAGAATCTAAAGCGTTTATTTCTTTTGCCAAATGATATTATCTTTCACTCTCCAATTCCAAAAAAGGCCAAATTACAGAGTGGAAAAGATTAACAAAATCGGAGTCGTTAAGGTCTCAGTTCAAATTTCTCATCTTCCATTTAGTAGCTAGCTAGGTGATCCATATAAGTTATTTATGGTATGATTTTTCTTGAAAATGGGAATAATAATGACAATAGTTTCACTAGATTGTTGTAAAGCTCAAGTGAAATAATGCCCTGAAGGTACTTTCTAAACTATAACACCCAACAAAAATTCAAGGACTTAATAACATGTTAGATAAATGTAAGCTCTAATAATTCTGAAACCCAAATGGAATAGCATTTACTTTGATCACCTGGCCGGCCAAATTAATCTATTTGCCAGACTGTCTCCATTCACCAACAAGAATTTTCAACCCCCGTGAAACAAGACCCAAACACAAGTTATTTAGGCCACCCCATCCCTCTGGTTGGACAGACTTAACCTCAGTCTTGGTCAAAGTCTGGTCTTTAAGACACCATGATCCATATGGGACTAAAGCCAACACCCCCCAATAAATAAATAAATCCAGGCCCTCCAAGTGGCCAGGGAACCAGCAGGTGCTCAGTCAAAGGACAGGGCTGATATTGATCAAAATGAGTTTTTAAATGGAATAAGGAATACAATTTATATTAAATTCACACAAGTTTACCTGGCCTATGATACATGAACTGAACCTTAAAGAGACACTAGGATGCTAAGAGGAGAAGTTTAAGGAGAGAACCCATTTCTGGGAATGAGGAAATGGAATGAGTATGGTAATATCTAAACAATGAAGATAAAGTGGTTCTTTCCTATTTTATCATTCCTCCCCATCCATTTCAGTTGACATTCTCCTCCAGAAACTCCAAGAAATAATCAATTCCAACTTAATCATGTGGCAGAAGACCCTGAAATCCAAGAAGGTGATGTGACTTACAGATAGAGTTAGCTCTTAGCACGGCTGGATTTAGAATCAAGTCATCAACTGTTCTATACATTTGGCAAATCTAATTTATTTCAACTGCCTCTCCTAAAAAGGGCATTTTTTTTTGCAGCAGTGCTGGAGACCATCATACCTCCACTGGCTGACAAGGTCACAGTTTGGGAAATGGGGGCTGCAAGCCCCAGAAAATGAGGCCCCCACTGATCCCCCTCTGTGACTTCTCTCTCTTAAACTTCCCTTAATAATGGATATTTATTGTTCTCTCTCCAATATAAAAAAATGATATAAGAGAAAAGACTTATAGAATGTACATATATTCAACCTTAATCCCCCCAAATTATTACCCCAAAAGATTACATTCACAGAATTAAAAGCTAAAGATCACTAACCATTATCCCCCTCCTTTCTCTCTCCACAGAGTTACATTCACTCCCATTACAAGCCAGGCAAGCCAAGAACATCAATCACCTTCAAAACACACTCCACTGAAGACAGAAACCAGGCAACATTTCCAGGTGCTTTAAAATAACACAAGAAAAACAGAACTTGTAAATTGAAGGAAACCCCAAATCTGTACTGTCTCAAATTACCTTCTAACCTTATGCCTAGCTACAACATATTTTGTTATCCATCTCCTAAGTAATTGTGATTTATTGTGAAAGCTGACCAAGAGTAACAATGATTCTCCCTGGGTCAAAAGGGACAAACCTCCAAATCACTCTACTTATGTCATTTATCTCTATTTCTGTTGTAATAACAATGTTTCATTAACTATCTCCATAGACTTCGTGTCTGTTGTTAAGTTCCATGGAAACATGTAAGTAGAAAATTAATGGTGTGCCAAAGATGTATGTACTCACTAACCTATATAATAAACAAGACTCCATGCCATGGCAGAACACTGTGTGATGCCTATGTATGTGGGCCTGAGCACACAGTGTCTCTCCCTTCATTATTCAACTAGACCATCACCCTTGGCAGAGGACCCTCACCCTCTGAGGGACCGCTGGATCAGCTCTCAAAGTAGCAATGCCAAAAGAAATCTCTCCTCTCCTCCCTAAAAACAATTAGGATCTTTATTCTCCAATATATCTTCCTCAACATCTCTGCTCCTTTTGGCAGATTTGCTATGTGACTGTGGATAGATAGAATATCAGAAGTTGGTTTGAATCACTTCCTACCCTTGTTTTTTTCCAAATGTAGACCTTGGCATAAGATGTGGCCACCAATCTCCTTTTGGGCTGGCTTGTTTTCCTATTAGCAACTACTCTGGTGTTCCCAGAGATGAACTATCAGTAAGTGGCGATGACTCAAAATCTTTCAGGGTGCTAATGGTTACCTTTTTAAGGATGGAGGATATATTTTGACTACTCACGATTGTAGGTCAGTGACATTCCATTGATAGACTTCCCCCACTACACGAAGTCAATCACTATGACACCATCAGTTCTTAACAAACAAAAATACAATATATTTAACAATAAAGGAAAAAGATCCATTAATTATAACATCACTGTTACCCAACAAAAGGCAAATGAAAGTATAATAAATACATAAATTTACACATAAACCTGGGTCACACTATCCCACCAATATGGGCAGAAATAGATACTTAACATGAAGGAGGAAAAGCCGCTTCCTTGAAGCAACTCATAACTCTTGACTACAACAACTGATAAGCAAGGTCCCTTTGAGAAAAATCTCTCCCACAGGAAGTCACTTCAGTACTAGCTGCCTAATTTCTGGTCCTCACTGTTTCCTGCTGAGAAAATCTGTTCCACTTCCTCTTCTCAAATCTTAACAAATCGATGACAACCTATTTAGTAATCATCTTAAAAGAACACAGAGAAAGTGTTGTGCTGTTAATGGCCAACAGATCCTTTAAGCCAAAGAACTGTAAAACTTCTCAGGGAGTAAGAAGAAACCTGGTCAGATATTCATTCAAGATAATTCTATTCAATCATCTATTTAGTTATCAGTAGCTAAAAAAATAAACTCATAGATCAACAATTAGGCTAATCAAGAAGTTAGTTCTTCCTCTAGTAGCAATCTTTGTTATTTGATCAGCATCAGAATCTATTTCTTGCCAAATACTTTTTTGGTACTGTCTGACTCTTCTTGACCTCTTTTGAGCTTAGTGGATTTGATATTTCCTTCTCTATTTCATCTTGCAGAGGAGGAAAATGAGGCTCACAGAATTAAATGACTTTTCTAGGGTCCCACAACTAGAGTCTGCAGCCAGATTTGAACTCAGGAGGATGAGTCTTACTGATGCCAGTCTAGAACTATTCACTGTGACACATAGCTGTCAGTAAAGAAACATCAGTCTTCATTTAGCTCAGTCTCCAGTTTTGCTTTACAATTATGTTTTAACCTTTCAAGACAAAAATAATTATAAGCCAAAAAGCTGAGGAACTATAATGCCCTGAGGTCTTAATCATCTCTCTGCTCTCACATCTCCTCTTTTCCCATCTGCTTTTTCCATAAAAACCAGAGAAAGAAGAACCAAGTAGTTGGGTATTTGAGAGGTTTTACCTCTCTTAAATCTAAATTTCAGGCAGCTAGTTGGCTCAGCAGATTGCAAGCCAGGCCTAGAGATGGAAGATCAAGGGTTCAAATCTGACCTCAGACACTTCCTAGCTATTCTTAGTCTATACTAGTCACTTAATCCCCATTTCCTAGGCTTTACTGCTCATCTGCCCAGGAACCAATATATAGCTTTTGATTCTTAGATAGAAGATGAGGGTTTAAAAAAAACACACCACAAAACTTAAAGGTGTCACTAAAGAGAAGAGTTCAGCATTCTTCTAAGAAGGCTCTCAATTATTTCATCAGCCAGTCTATAAAATGCTTCTCTTTCAATACTCAATCTTCCAAATACAGAAAGTGAACCCTTCCTATCAGTTCAGTTTCTGCTAGAGCTTTCTCACTTAGTTCCTACTACTGCCTTAAAGCTCAGTTAGCTCCTCTCCTTCTGGATTCCTCACCACTCAAATCTGAGCCTCCTGGTAGTCAATTACTCACAGCATTCCCCTAGGAGATAGAACTCATGAAATCCAACTTTCTGTCAGTTATGAAGCCATAAGTCTTCTTTTAACCCAATCTCCACATAGATTTTAATTTACAATTATGTTTTAACCATTCAAGATATAAAAATATACCAAAAAACTGAGGGACTATAATGCCCTGAGGCTTAAATCATATCTCTGCGCTTACAAACATCCCCCTCAGTTGTCTATTAGGTCTACACTCACATTTTAACAGAAAAAACATTCTTCACACAAGGAGTTTATCAGTATTTCATGCACAAATATTCCCCACCCACACTCCCTGCACTTTTCAGGACTGTGTACATATACAAGAGGTAATATTTTACATCTTTTCCAAGCTGATTTAATCATTTTTCTTGATACAACGGCTCATTTTTGGTTTCAAAAGTTTAATGGTTTTTTTCAGCACCCAAATTGCTCACATATACTGTGACAAGGGAATCACTTTAAAAGACTGATATATATTAATTTAAGGTCGCCAAGGAATTCAGCTATGTAATTCCTAAATGAAAAACTCAAGTCAGCCGTCAGCCTTTTTTGGAGTTTAATTACAATAGGAGCAAGAAAGGAATTAGAGATAGAGAGAAAGAAAAAGGGAGAGAAGGGAATAGGGCTTAAATACCCCTTCTGTTTAGGCTGGGCCAAAAGGCCCAAGCCCTTAGATAGCTGGGGCAAAGAAAAGAGATCAGTCCCTATCACTCACGTGACCAAAATGGAGAAACAGTCTCAGAGGCCCCCACCTTCAGCTTCCTTCAGCGCAAGCTTCTCCGAGTCCACCGCAATCACCCCGACCAAACTCCTCAACCACCCTCAAGTCTCCAGACCCTCCTCTCTTTCAGGAAACCATCCAAGTTCCTCCTCTCAGTTCTCCCATCTACCAATCCCTGTTCATCAATTTCCCTGTGCCAATGGAGGCTCTAGCTTAACCCAGGACCGCCCAGAGGTTTCTGGCTTTTGCACATGTCTGTTGAAGGTCATATTTTCAAATGATTAAATCTTTGATCTAGGCTGCAGCCCTTACTCAATCCTGTTAGGACTGAATAGGGTGGAGATTTATTCCAAGTATCTCCATTGTATCAATTCTAAAATCAATCATGATTCAAAGAAATTCCTGTTCTATGCTTAAGCATAGGTCAAAGTCCTTTCCATTGTTCAGCAAAGGGTTTCTGTCCTAAAGTAATCTTAAGAAGGGAAGAGAAGGAACCTCCCATGCCAATGGGGTTCCCATTCCAATAGACTATCAGTAAGAAATTTTCCAAGTATGAAATATCCCAATGGTGAAATTTCCAACATTTATAAGTCTAAGGAATTTTGAGGTTTACAATCCCCCCTGATGATCATTGGGAGACTAGTCTCCCCATTGATCATTTCACATAATCATTTTGTAGTTCTAAATTCACTTCTAACTAAAGATATACACAATATTCAATTTTCTAAGAGAAATTAGAATAGTGAAAGAGGAAATAGAAAAGAAAAGAAAGCAAAACCAATGTTTGCTAGGCGCATTGACAGAAAGCAAAATTAGGGGCAGTCCCTTTTGTCATAAATGTGTACAGTTACAATAAATGTTCAATCAAAAGTTCAGTCCAATCAATCACATCCAAAGTTCATTCTTGATCTTCTTGATAAAGTGTAGGTTTTCGGCATCTTTCTGCAACAGTTCATTCTCTGAATATAAAAGTTTCAAGCTTCTTTCTTGAAGATCTTTTCTCGAACAAAATCAAAATCTTTGAATTTTTTATAAAAGTAAAATCTTAAACAAAATTCTTGGATTTTTATAAAAATGCAATCTCAAACAAAAAAAAATTCAAAAATTCTTAGATTTTAAATTAAAATACAATCCCCCCTGAAGTAAGTATTTTAAAAATATCAAGTTTAGCTCAGAATGCAATGTTCAGTTATGGGGGTGTATGTGTCAATTATCAAAAGAATAGAAAAATAATCAAAAACATAAGAAAATTCAAAATAGACCTTGTATAGGTCCAGTTTAAAGTAATTTCTATCCCACAAGTATGTAGGACAGAATGCAGTAATATTTCACTTAGCCATTTGTAGCCAAGACTACAGGAAGTTGCCATAATATAAGAAGGAAATAATTAGAATTCTATTTTGATGGGGAAATGTCATTCCCTTGTCTGATTTTTTCCTCAGGGATATAGGGAGCCAGCATGATAGTCAAGCTTTGTACTTGTTTGAGTACTTCGAAAAGAGTGTAGATACAAGGAAGTCCTACGACTTAAACATAAGTTAAGCGTCGCAACCTCAAGTCTCACTTAATATTTCTTGTGTGCTCTATTGGCACTATTCAGGTTTAGTCTGTGCTCCTTGTTTTTATCCCTTTTCCTGGAATCAGACACAAACATTAATCACAGTCCTATAATATTTTATCAATAAATGGCAGGTTCCCATAGTTTAAAGCTTTTAGGCATATATTGATATTATAGCAAGAGTATATATATTAACTTGTATTACTGCAGGAAAAATAATATTAATATTAATTATGTGTACCTTCAGTACAAAAAATGAGAAAAAAATCAAATATTCTGGTCAAAAAATAAAAGAATAGAAATAAGAAAAAATAAGAAAAAAATCAATAATTCAATATATTCTTGAAAAAAAAAAGCATCCATTTGTCTATGGATTATTATCTCCAATTCATATGATAAGATAGAGTCAGTCTCAGCAGAAGATGCTTTCTTCACATGTGAGCAGTGAATCCAAGAGTCTCTTTCTCCAATCTTTATAGATGTTAGAGTAGTTAATAATATTTGGAATGGTCCTTCCCATGAAGGTTCAGTTGCTCCAGTTTGCTTGAAATTCTTGATATAAACTTTATCTCCTGGGTTCAGGTCATGCAGAGAAAAGTCTAATGGTCCAGCTTGTACTGCAGCTCCGGATTCATGAAGTTCACGTAGTTTGTGCTGTAACTCCTGTATATAGGAAGCAATAGTAATATCTCCCCCTAATAGCGATGTATAAGCCGGGGAGAAAGGCTTAGCCTGTATAGGCGGATGTCCAAAAAGCATCTCAAATGGTGAAATATGTAAGTCTCCTCTAGGCCTGCTTCTAAGATAAAATAGGGCCAGAGGGAGAATTTCAGGCCATTTTAAATGGGTCTCAGTGCACAATTTGCCAATCATAGTCTTAAGTTCTTTATTCATCCTCTCCACTTGGCCTGAGCTCTGGGGGTGATATGGAACATGGAATTTTGGAGTTATCCCCAAGCAAGAATATATTTGATTTAAGACAGAATCGGTAAAATGACTCCCTCTATCGGAGTCAATACGTGCTGGTAGGCCAAAACGAGGAATAATTTCTTTTAAAAGTATCTTTGCAACAAAATCTGCTGTGGCTCGGGCAGTAGGAAATGCTTCCGGCCATCTGGTTAGTTGATCTACAATTACTAGACAAAATTTATAACGTCCAGCCTTTGGCATTGTTATGAAATCTATCTGTAGATGTTCAAAAGGTGTGTAAGCCAGAGGACGTCCCCCAAAGGCTTTTCCACAATATGCGTGTTGGTTATATGCCTGGCAAATAGGACAGGCTGAACATACTTTAGAGGCTACAGTAGTTATACCAGGGGCTATCCATACTCTCTTGACAGAGTCCACGATGCCCTGGGTGCCAAAATGACCATTTTTATGAATAGATTGGCAAATTTGGTTATAGAAACTTCTAGGGAGCAGGGGTTTTCCTTCAGATGACACCCATACTCCATTAATTTGTTTTGCTTTAAATTTTTGTTTCCATTTTTCCACTTCCTTTTCATTATAGGAGAGTGATAAATTTAAATTATCAGTGGTTGTTAATGTTAAAATTAATCCAGGTCCTTCTATGGCTGCTAGTTTTGCAGCAGCATCTGCTTGGTCATTTCCTCTAGAGACAGGGTCAGAGCCACCTGTATGGGCAGAGCAATGAACTACAGCTAGGGCTTTAGGCAGTTTGAGAGCAGAAAGAACTTCATTAATAATTTCTGCATTAGCTATGGATTTTCCAGCTGAGGTTAAAAATCCTCTTTGGAGCCATAGCATCCCGACTGAGTGACAAATGCTGAAAGCATATCTAGAATCCATATAAATTGTTGCCTTTTTATCCTTGGCAATTATACAAGCTTGTTTTAGAGCTATGAGTTCTGCTCCTTGAGCGCTAATGTTAGAAGGTAGTGAAGCTGACCATTCAGTGGCAAATTCTGAGACTACGGCAGCTCCAGTGTAACGTATGCCATCCCTCATAAAAGAGGAACCATCGGTAAATAAAATCAGATCTGCATTGTCTAAGGGAGTGTCCAAGAGATTATCTCGAGGCTTTTCTGCCATGGACACTAATGTTTCATAGTTATGTAATGGTTCTCCTGAAGTGGGTAAATCTGGAAGCAAGGTGGCAGGGTTAAGAGTTGAACAGCGTTTCACGGTAATATTTTCACTATTTAATAAGGTTATTTCATACCTTGTAATTTTCTGATCCGAGAATGCCTGTGTTCTGTGTTTTATCAATAATGCTTCAATCTCATGTGGGCACATTATTGTTAATGGACATCCCAATACTAAATCAACGGTTTTTGTTACTAGTAAGGCTGTAGCAGCTACTCCTCTAAGGCATGGTGGTGCTCCTGCTGCTACTGGGTCTAGTTGGGCAGAGTAATAAGCAATTGGGCGCTGAGAAGGTCCCAAAGTCTGAGTTAACACACCAGAGGCTACTCCTCTTCGCTCATGCACATATAAAGTAAATGGCTTGTTGTAATCTGGGATGCCTAGAGCAGGGGCAGACATGATAGCCTTTTTCAAATCTGATAGAGCTGACAAGTGTTCAGGCTCTAATTTGAGGGGTTCAGGAACTGAATCCTTTGTTAATGCTATAAGGGGTTTAGTGATTTCCCCATAGCAAGGAATCCATTGTCTACAAAACCCTGTTGCTCCTAAAATTGCTCTCAGCTGTTTCTTAGTGGTAGGAGCACTCAATTTTTGAATGTTTTCAATTCGTTTTGGAGAAATATAAAGAGCACCCGCAGTCAAGATGAATCCCAAATATTCTACTTTTTGGAGACACCATTGAACTTTATCCTTAGAGATTTTATGTCCTCTTTTGTGCAATTCCAAAAGAAGGTGTTTGCTATCTTCTTGACATGTTTTTGCATCTGTTGAAGCCAAGAGTAGATCATCTACATATTTGATTTATTTGCTATTTTTAAATGTTAAATTGTCTGTGTCTTGGCTCAAAATTTGCTCAAATAAGCTCGGACTTTCGACATAACCCTGTGGCAGCCGACACCAGGTATATTGTGAGCCCTTCCAGGTGAAAGCAAAAATATGCCTGGAGTTTTCATGTATTGGTATGGAAAAGAAAGCTGAACACAAGTCTACTACTGTAAAGTATGTAGCTGTGCTAGGAATAGATGAAATAATAGTATGTATGTTAGAAACTATGGAGTGTCTTTTTATAACATGATTATTCACTGCCCTTAGATCCTGTATAAATCTATAGATGTGCTTGCCATCGGGGCCTTTTTTTGGTTTTTTAATTGGCAGGATGGGCGTGTTATATTCAGATTTGCAAGGGATTATTATTCCCTGTTCTATTAATGAGTTAATAACTGGTGTAATACCCTCAATTGCCTCCTTTGAGAGGGGATACTGAGGGATAGAAGGAGGTGGGCTAGATTTAGTTTTTATCTGCACAGGAACAGCAGATTTAAGTAAGCCTACATCAGAAGAAGATGTGGCCCAAAGAGACTCCAGTATATCTTTAGGTATTTCAAAAATGGAAGGCTCTTTTGCCTCCTGGTTTTTCAAGAGAAGTACAGGGAGTAAATTTAAAGATTCCTCTGGTACTTCTAATGATAATGAGTCATCTGGGGAGCAGGTCATTGTGGCTCTGAGTTTGCATAGAAGGTCCCTCCCCAGCAAATTTAAAGGGGAGTCAGGCATCAAAAGGAAGGAGTGTTGTACCTCTAGGGGTCCTACAGACACCATTCTAGGAGGAAGTCTTTTAACTCTTTGGGTTATTCCTGACACTCCCATTACATTCTCTGAGCCAATAGAATAACATTGTAAATCAGGTGTTCTCTTTAATACAGACCAGGAAGCTCTGGTGTCTAATAGACAATCATAATAGGTGTTACCCACCTTTAAGGTAACATGGGGTTCATTAGTATGGGGAGGGCAGTGGATAGGGACAACGGGTAGTAGGACATCAGGGTCTGGGAAATCAAAGGTTGTATCCTCTGATTCCTGTGCCCCAGCCCCCCCCGGACAACATCATTGTGTTTGGGATATTCCTTGGGCACCCCCCTGACCTCGAGTATTTTTTGGACGAGCTCCATTTCTCATATATTGTTGTTGTTCATTATCATTATAATTTTCTTTAACTGGAACATTGTCATTATTATAATTTCTAGAATTCTGGTTTCTATAACCATTATCATCATTTCTATAGTTATTATTTCTAAAACTATTAGTAAACTGTGTATTCCTTCCAAACATCTTAAGAAAGGTTCTACAATCCATCATATTGTGGCCCTTCTTCCCACAGAAATGGCAAGTAATGGATTGATAATTGGATTTCTGGAGAGGGGCAATTGTCGTTGGTTCATTATCATGCCCACTTTCTAATTTAGTTATCCTATCTATTAAATATCTTATTTTTTTCTTCATTTCCTCCATGTCATCATTATTTTCTTTCTCCTTTTCTTCGTTTCCCTTTAAAACATATATAGCTGTTTTTCGCAATTCTTCAAGGTCCATATCTGACCATCTTGGGCATTGTGCTTTAAAATAATTTTTAATTGCTTTGCAAGAATTGTTTACAAAGATTCTCCTAACTTGTCTTAAACTACTCTCTTTAGTTAAGTCCCAATCTAAGTATCTGTCCCCAAACTTGATAATTCTGTCCATAAATCTGGAGGGTGTTTCTTCGTCCTTTTGCTTAATTTTTTTCAAGTTTCATCCACTTATCTGTACTGTCTGCACATTCCTTCATGGCCGTGAGGATGGCCTCTCTACAACGGTATAGTTGTAGATAATCCTCAGGATTGTTATAGTCCCATTCGGGATCCTGAGATGGCCAATGTGCTGCATTACGCCCCCGGGTTTTGTTGACATGAGCAATTATTTTATTTTTTTCACATTCACTTAAAAAAGCCTGGAGTAAGCTCTCAACGTCCTTGTAAGATGGATTATACTGAAAAAATATGTCTCCCATCTTTTTTGTTACTAGAAAAGGATCTTGTTCATATGTGGGGATATTTCGTGTAAATTCATTTATTTCTTGGGGAGTAAACGGTATCCTATGTCTTAAAGTCACCACATCCCCATTTCGTCCTATTTCAGGTACTTCTCTTAGAGGAAACAGGCCTCTAGTTGAATTTTGTACCTGTGGGTCAGTTTGACAAGGACAGGTTTCTCTAGGAGGACAAGATCTCCCTTGCATTGGAATTTGGTTTTCTGTAGGAGAAGGAACATGAGAAGCTGGGATTGCAGGGGAAGGGTTTTGGGGATTAAATTCAGACAAGATTTGCACTACACGAGAGAAGCAGTCTGTTAACTGGGCTATAGGGAAGGTGTTTTCCATCTCTATTTCAGGGAAGGAAATTTCCTCATTCAAAGGTTCAGAAACAGGTCTGTTTCTGGTAGAGTGGCTGTTTGCCAATTGATCCTGTAAGAAACTTTTTAGATCTTCTAATTGGGCTTGCATTTTATCCTCAATTTTTCTTATTTTATCATCTCTAAATATAGTATTGCGGATTACAAAAATGACAGTACCTATTAATATAAAAATTTTGAGGTATCCTTCATTCCTCAATGCCCCTACTTCTTCAGCTGCCATATAATTGTCAAAGAATGTAGTACTCATTTTTATATGTATATTTTGTAATTTCACAAAACACGTGGGGAGCAGGGCAAAGCAACAAACTTTCCACAGGGTTTTTTTTTTAATCCAGGAAGTTGTTCCTTAAGGGAAAGGATATTTAGAAACAGCTCTTCCAGCCAGGAGTTTAGAGTCCTGTTGCTGAGATTTAAAACAGCTGTTTTCTGTCTATCACAGTCACACAGCTGGGAAGTATCTGAGGTCCGATTTGAACCCAGGATCTTCTGCCTCTAGGGCTGGCTCTCAATCCGCTGAGCTACCCAGCTGTCCCTTAAGATTAAAGGGAAGAAAAAGAAAAAACTTCTGATTCCAATTTAACTTAAGGAGAAAAGAGAAAAAGTTTTTTATACTCACGTGTTCTAGCAGCTGTGTCTTTAAGCCAAGTTTTTTGTTAAAACCCTAACAGGATTGAGTAAGGGCTGCAGCCTAGATCAAAGATTTAATCATTTGAAAATATGACCTTCAACAGACATGTGCAAAAGCCAGAAACCTCTGGGCGGTCCTGGGTTAAGCTAGAGCCTCCATTGGCACAATACATAGAGTAGAAGCTTACACATGACAGATTCTATAGCATTTAAGGAAAGGAACTAGATAAAGCTCAAATGAAGTAAGGCCACTAAACTCCAATCTGGAAATCAGACTAAATAAAGCAAAATCTCCACAGCCAGAAATAGACAAGAGAAATCATTTCAACTAGAAAAAAAAAAAGTTCAATGTTTTTCAATTCATTTCCTTTCATTAGACCTTTAAGTAGTGAAACAGAGGTGACTCAGTAGAGTCTTGCTCTTCAAACTCCAGCTGCTGAGCAGGAAGCCATCCCTCATGTTCAAAGAAGATACTAGCTTGGTTTCTGCTGCATTCCACATTGCAGGGATGATGAATGAGTGCCCACCAATCCCTTTCCCAAAACCCATGTGTAAAAATTGTTCTCTGCTGTGTCACCTCAGCTGCTTAGCGAGAGATTTTTGACTCTTGGCCTCAATATTCCCAATTTGCTTCTGCTTAAAAGGTGTCACCCCAACTTTGATGGCTCTGTGCCAGAATGGTTTTTCTATTTAATAATTTTAAAACAATAAAAACTAGGTTTACTTACTTATGGGATTAGATGTTTCCTTAATTAGTATGTGTGTTAATGTGTGCCCTATCTAGTGATTTTCATGCTTAACTAGTAAAAATACTAGGAAGAGATCAATGCATTTTTCATTGCATGATGTGACATTCCACCCAAATGAGGGGTTAGCAACACTGAGCATGCAGTATTTCATATCTAGTAGCACATGCATATGCACAAGCTGATTAGTGGATGTGATGTTAATCTGACCTAATGCTGAATGTTCCTGAAAGGCAGCAAAGAGGCTATAGTCTGAACACTATTTTCCTGTTTAATGGACAATCCCTACCCTATGAGCTTAGTGCTTGCTAGTTTGGGACTCTCAGGCACTGGGACATTTCTTCCCTTCAAGCAATCCCAGGGTTTTTTCTCTGCTCCCTGAGAGAAGTTTCCCTAGTGAGTAGGATAGAGAAAACTAATTGCTCATTGCTGTAGGACTGGGCAGGGAAGGGAGACTAATGGGAAGCATTAGCATCTGCCCTTTCACCTTCCCCAGAATTCCTTGTCCACTACCCACTCCTCCTATTAATGAATACTTCATGAGAAATGAGAGGAAAGGGATGGGAGAGTGATTATTTACAGATGCATGGCTGGGTAAGAAGGAGGAGGAATTATTTTCTTCTTCTCTCTTATTCTTTTTCTGAATATTCTGCCCATTCTACTGTTCAGACTTCTTTCATATATAACTAACTCTTGAAAAAAGTTAAGGAATCATTGATTTAGAGCTAAAATGATTCTGAGAAACTAATTTGGCCAAGGTTTACACAGATTGTAAGTGGAAGTTCTTAAGACTTGATTCCAGTGGGACGTTTTATCATGAAAATATTCTCTCTTCATTTACCCTTCCTTAGTTTTTTCAATAAGATGGGTCAATGTCTTAGATTTGTGTAACATGACTGAGGACAAGGAGTTGAGATCTGTAGAAATATAAGGAAATACAGTATTTGGCTGCAATTCTATGATGGTGTCTTGGAAATTCTACAATTTCTCAAAGACTGTCTATTAAAGCAGCCTGGTGCCTTCCCTGAGGACTGGGGGCCCTAATGTCTCTTGCATTAAGATCTTTCCATATATTAATTTAATATGAGAATCATACTTAAATAATTAAATTATTTAATACTTTTGCACACCTATGCAAGTTGCATGCCCTAGGCTGCTTGGAGCTTGCTATGGCTTAGAAGAATAGGTATAAGCAATTCTCTGATAGATAAGAACACATCAAGAAGTCAACATAAGCTATTAAGCCTCATTCTCCCACTCCCTTTGAGGATTAAGATGGAAAAGACACAAGCATTATATTATTTGGTAATGTTAAATTTGTTATGATTTGGACTTAATAATTAAATTGGTGGTCACCAGGGATTTAATTTCTAAATCTCAAAATGAATTACTAAAGTGAATGGAATTTATGGTAATTTATTTACAATAGAGGGAAGATAATAAGGAAGAGAGAGAGAGAGAGAGAGAGAGAGAGAGAGAGAGAGAGAGAGAGAGAGAGAGAGAGATAGAGAGAGAGAGAGAGAGAGAGAGAGAGAGAGAGAGAGAGAGAGAGAGAGAGAGAGAGAGAGAGCGAGCATGCGCTCTGGCTTCCTCTGAGCCTAGTAGGAATTCTCAGGCCCCAGGCAGGGGAATGTAGTCTCACACCTCCAGAAAGGCAAGGAAATTAAGTCAGCCTTTCACTCATCATGGTAACCATCTAAAAGGAAAGCAGTCTGAGGTCTCCTGCACAAGCTCCTCCAGGGGTCTATTTCCACAGCCAAGTGTTTTCACTCCAAGTCTGAGTGTCTGTCTTCCAATCTCTCCTCAAGTGTCTGTCTTCCAGTCTCTCCTCCAAGTGGCTCTTTGCTCCAAACCCGAGTGACTAGTCCAGTCCAACTATGAGTGACTGAATCTTGATCCATGGATCAATCCATATTCGTGCACCTCTGTTTCCTCTATTTAAAGGCTTTTTTCTCTTGTGTCACCTCCCCTAAATTTTACATCTACCAATCACAGCAGACGCTCCTCTCCAGGACTGCCTACTCAATGTATGAAATGGGTGTCACACCTTTTGTAGTTAGTTAAGACCTTTTTTGATTAGTTAACACCTTTTTGTAGTTAAAAATGGGTAGATATACTTTAAATACTGAGTTAACACTTTGGGGATTAAAATCTAAAAATATATAGGGGATTACAATTTAATCTTCCCAATAAAAGATGAACTAAGAGCCTTCATTGTTACAATTGGGGAGAGCTAAATTCAATCTTCACAGATAAGATAGGTAAAACATGTCACCAGAGCTCACCCAGGTTGTTCCTCAGATTTTTAAATCATACTTCCCCACAGTCCCCACAGGCAAGAAATACTCACTGATCCAATTTCCCTTTTTGTTTTAATTAATACCACACTCAAGGAATTTTGGGGTTTGACTATCTTCTGGAATCACTTACAGTCCTTTCCCCGAAGTTATTCTTATGCTCTGTTTTGTACATTATTGAGGAAAGGTAACATAAAGGTCTGAGAGATGAGGTGGGGATGGTAAAGCAGAAATAAACTGATTTGTTTTTAATCCATAGTTTTAAGAGACCAGAGAAGTCAAAAAGTTGGCTTTACAATTAGAAAGGAAAGCTGTACCAATACTTACTAAATTATGAAGACAAATGTAGTTAACTATGTACAGTTAAAAATAAATTGAGCTTAATTTGTTTATATTTAACTATTTGTGAATTCTAATTTTATATAAACAATGATTAGGTGACATGCCTATTTTAGCTAGATTTGGGGAGAGTAGTATCTAAAATTGTGACTTTCTTTTCAACTTTTTTAAAGTTAACAAAGAGAACAGGTAATAAACAGGTTAAGTGAAAATAAGAAAATAATTGTTAAAGAAACTGACCTTGAAGAAGGCAAACCATTTGTAGTCATTTTTCACAACCTCAGAACCTTGATTGTAAATGATGGTAAAGAAGCCAGAATTGCCAGTCATCTTGTGCCACATTTACCTTTTGCAGGTGCACAACCACTTTGTTTTTTGGTGACCCTGGGGAAAAGAAATAGCTAAGAAAAATTAGGCAATTAAGAGACAGTAATGCATCTTCCTCATTCTTTTGTCCATCTTAATCGAGCACCTTTCCTCTCATGTACTAGATTGGATTTTCTTCACCTTCTTCTGTTGAACATATAAGATAAAGGGCCAGCTAAGTGACTCAGTGTATTGAGAGTCAGGCCTAAAGATAAGAGGTCCTGCATTCAAACACTTTCTAGCTGTGGGACCCTAGGCAAGTCACTTAATCTCCATTGTCAAGCCCTTTCTGTTCTTCTGCCTTGGAACCAATACACAGTACTGATTCTAAGATGGAAGGTAAGGATTTTTATAAAAGAAAATGTAATATATATGTAAATATATGTAAATATAACCTATATAGCTAGGTCCCCTGAAGCCCAAAATTTCAACTATATCAGCCCAATGGAAAAGACTCTCTCTTTAAACATGAGGACTAGCAAAGGCTAGTGAAAACTTTCTTTAGGACATCAAGGGACTTGTCCAAGATCACCAAGTTAGAAGGTATTTCAACCAAAACAAGAACCCACATGTTCTGTGTCTACATCCTTATTCCTGCCTAGTATGCCACATCAAACAGAGAGAGTGACAAAGGTTAGAGGTACAAAAATATAAATACAAAGGAGAAATTAAAATGAAGCTAAAAAGTCATGTCCTAGAAAGACAACAGGAAAGGAAATAGGTGGCATTGGTTGATTGTTGTTGTCCTCAAAGAGGACCAAAATGATGTAACTGGTGATGTCTTTTGACATTTGAGGTACAGTTACATAAAGTCATTGGCCTCATTCAAAATGGCTAGAAAGCTAGAGCTTGAGTCAGAAAAACCTGAATTAAGATTTCACCTCAGTGACCTCCTATTTGTGTGACACTGGACAAGTCATTTATTTGCCTGCCTCAGTCTACTCAAATATAAAATTGGAATAATAATATCACCTACCTCAGGATTTGGGGGAAATGGGGTATTTTTAAAGTACTTAGCAGCATGCAACACAAAGTAAATGAGTAATAAATATTTGTTCCCTTCTTCCTTCCCTTATGCTCATCTAAATTCATAGTATGGCTGTTCTGAAGTATATCCAGTATTTTTCTTCTGCAGAATCTATCTTATATTGGCTAAACCAAAATATGGCAATTATTTTCTTCTCCAGGATTTCTTTGGAATCATAGAGAGTCCTGGTTTGCTCCATATCAATGCCCTACACCCACCCCAACACCTCTGCCACCAAACACAAATCTTATTCACAAATGCCGCATACACTGTTGGACCACAGGATCATAGATCCAGAGCTGGAAGAACTTTTTGAGGCCATCTTTTGGACTCCTCATTTTATAGATGAAAAATTTTACAGAAATGAAACTCAAAGAGATTGTCCAGAATCAAACAGCTAGGGCACATGTGAGGCAGGCTAAAAATCCAGGCCTAATTCTAATTCTAACACTCTATCTGCTAAACTTTACTGCTTCTTGTGACTTTTTGAGTTGTATTAGACAAGAAAAATTTATCCACTGCAAATCAGTCTTCTAGATGATCATTTTTGGAACTTAATTTGGTCCTCAGACATCAGTTTATTAAGAAGACCCAACTCTTAAGCCTTTCCAGATTAACCGGATCTGCTAGAAACTGGGTGATTTGAAGGCAACCAGGAGGCTCTGTGGATAGAGAGACAGGAGGTCCTGGGTCCCAATTTGCCCTCAGGAACTAGCTGTGGGATCCTGGGCAAGTTATTTAGCCCCTATTGTCTAACCCTTACCACTTGTGTGCCTTGGAATCAATACTTCATATTGATTCTAAGTCAAGGGTTTTATAAATAAATTCTTTCTTGGGGTTGGAAATTCCAAAACTACCAGTTTCCTCATTTTCACCTTCCTCTATCTCTGCCAATCTAATATGTGAAAGTTCCCAATGCCGAGTCCTCAAGTATCTTCTAGCTAATTTCTTTTCCCAGGCAAACTCATATTTGACCAGGTTGTCAAAGGGAACTAGCCACTTATCTTTAAATTTATGAAATTTCCTAAAATAGAATAAAAAAATGCCACATATGCCAAATTCCTAGACTCTATCCCCAAATCCTAGGGTCTGGGAGAAAATGAAAAAGGGAGAAAGGAGAGAAATTACTAGCTCTCTGAAGAACCCAGAAGTCAAGACTATAATCTGCTGGCCAAAAGAATGAAGTTAATAAAGGATAAGCCTTTAGATAAGAAGATACATTTAGATTTCTTCTTTTTTTTTTAAATATATTTTATTTGATCATTTCCAAGCATTATTCGTTAAAGACATAGATCATTTTCTTTTCCTCCCCCCTACCCCCCATAGCCGACACGTAAGTCCACTGGGCATTAGATGTTTTCTTGATTTGAACCCATTGCTTTGTTGATAGTATTTTCATTAGAGTGTTCATTTATTTTTTTAAATATATTTTATTTGATCATTTCCAAGCATTATTCGTTAAAGACATAGATCATTTTCTTTTCCTCCCCCCCACCCCCCATAGCCGACGCGAAAGTCCACTGGGCATTAGATGTTTTCTTGATTTGAACCCATTGCTTTGTTGATAGTATTTGCATTAGAGTGTTCATTTAGAGTCTATCCTCTGTCATGTCCCCTCAACCTCTGTATTCAGGCAGTTGCTTTTTCTCGGTGTTTCCACTCCCACAGTTTATCCTCTGCTTATGAATAGTGTTTTTTTCTCCTGGATCCCTGCAAGTTGTTCAGGGACATTACACCGCCACTAATGGAGAAGTCCATTACGTTCGATTATACCACAGTGTATTAGTCTCTGTGTACAATGTTCTCCTGGTTCTGCTCCTCTCGCTCTGCATCACTTCCTGGAGGTTGTTCCAGTCTCCATGGAACTCCTCCACTTTATTATTCCTTTTAGCACAATAGTATTCCATCACCAACATATACCACAGTTTGTTCAGCCATTCCCCAATTGATGGGCATCCCCTTGTTTTCCAGTTTTTGGCCACCACAAAGAGCTCAGCTATGAATATTTTTGTACAAGTCTTTTTGTCCATTATCTCTTTGGGGTACAGACCCAGCAGTGCTATGACTGGGTCAAAGGGTAGATATTCTTTTGTCGCCCTTTGGGCATAGTTCCAAATTGCCCTCCAGAATGGTTGGATCAGTTCACAACTCCACCAGCAGTGAATTAATGTCCCTACTTTGCCACATCCCCTCCAGCATTCATTACTTTCCTTTGCTGTTATGTTAGCCAACCTGCTAGGTGTGAGGTGATACCTCAGAGTTGTTTTTATTTGCATCTCTCTGATTATAAGAGATTTAGAACACTTCTTCATGTGCTTGTTAATAATTTTGATTTCTTTATCTGAGAACTGCCTAGCCATGTCCCTTGCCCATTTATCAATTGGAGAATGTCTTGATTTTTTGTACAATTGATTTAGCTCTTTATAAATATGAGTAATTAAACCTTTGTCAGAGGTTTCTATGAAGATTTTTTCCCAATTTGTTGTTTCCCTTCTGATTTTAGTTACATTGGTTTTGTTTGTACAAAAGCTTTTTAGTTTGAGGTAGTCAAAATTATTTATTTTACATTTTGTGATTCTTTCTATATCTTGCTTGGTTTTAAAGCCTTTCCCCTCCCAAAGGTCTGACATGTATACTATTCTGTGTTTACCCAATTTACTTATGGTTTCCTTCTTTATGTTTAAGTCACTCACCCATTTTGAATTTATCTTGGTGTAGGGTGTGAGGTGTTGATCTATTCCTAGTCTCTCCCACACTGTCTTCCAATTTTCCCAACAGTTTTTATCGAATAGTGGATTTTTGTCCCAAAAGCTGGGATCTTTGGGTATATCGTATACTGTCTTGCTGAGGTCGCTTTCCCCCAGTCTATTCCACTGATCTTCTTTCTGTTTCTTAGCCAGTACCAAATTGTTTTGATGACTGCTGCTTTGTAATATAGTTTAAGGTCAGGGACTGCAAGGCCCCCATCATATGTGGTTTTTTTTCATTATTTTCCTGGATATCCTTGATCTTTTGTTCTTCCAAATGAACTTTGTTATGGTTTTTTCTAAATCAGTGAAGAAGTATTTTGGTAGTTCAATGGGTATGGCACTAAATAGATAAATAAGTTTGGGTAGGATGGTCATTTTTATTATATTGGCTCGTCCTATCCATGACCAGTTAATGTTTTTCCATTTGCTCAAGTCTAGTTTTAGTTGTGTGGCGAGTGTTTTGTAGTTGTGTTCATATAGTTCCTGTGTTTGTCTTGGGAGGTAGATTCCTAGGTATTTTATTTTGTCTAAGGTGATTTTGAATGGGATTTCTCTTTCTAGTTTTTGCTGCTGAGCTGTGTTGGAGATATACAGAAAAGCTGATGACTTATGTGGGTTTATTTTGTATCCTGCAACTTTGCTAAAGTTGTTGATTATTTCAATTAGCTTTTTGGTTGAATCTCTAGGATTCTTTAAGTAGACCATCATGTCATCCACAAAGAGTGATAACTTGGTCTCCTCCTTGCCAATTTTGATGCCTTCAATTCCTTTATCTTCTCTAATTGCTACTGCTAGTGTTTCTAGTACAATGTAAAATAGTAGAGGTGATAATGGGCATCCTTGTTTCACTCCTGATCTTACTGGGAATGCATCTAGTTTATCCCCATTGCAGATGATATTAGCTGATGGTTTTAGATATATACTGTTTATTATTTTTAGGAATGACCCTTCTATTCCTATGCTTTCTAGTGTTTTTAATAGGAATGGGTGTTGTATTTTATCAAAGGCTTTTTCTGCATCTATTGAGATAATCATGTGGTTCTTGCTAGTTTGCTTGTTGATGTGGTCAAGTATGTGGATGGTTTTCCTAATGTTGAACCAGCCCTGCATCCCTGGTATGAATCCTACTTGATCATGGTGAATGATCCTTCTGATCACTTGCTGGAGACTTTTTGCTAGTATCCTATTTAAGATTTTTGCATCTATATTCATTAGGGAGATTGGCCTATAGTTTTCTTTCTCTGTTTTTGACCTGCCTGGTTTTGGAATCAGTACCATGTTTGTGTCATAAAAGGAGTTTGGTAGAACTCCCTCTTTGCTTATTATGTCAAATAGTTTGTATAGTATTGGGAATAACTGTTCTCTGAATGTTTGATAGAATTCACTGGTGAATCCATCAGGCCCTGGGGATTTTTTCTTAGGAAGTTCTTTGATGGCTTGTTGGATTTCATTTTCTGATATGGGATTATTTAAGAATTCTATTTCCTCTTCTGTTAGTCTAGGTAGTTTGTGTTTTTGTATATATTCATCCATTTCTCCTAAATTGGTGTATTTATTGCCATATAATTGGGCAAAGTAATTTCTAATGATTGCCTTAATTTCCTCTTCATCGGAGGTGCTGTCCCCCTTTTCATCTTTAATGCTATTAATTTGCTTTTCTTCCTTCTTTTTTTTAATTAGATTGACCAGCACTTTGTCTATTTTGTTTGTTTTTTCAAAGTACCAGCTTCTTGTCTTGTTTATTAAATCAATAGTTCTATCACTTTCGATTTTATTAATTTCTCCCTTAATTTTTAGGATTTCTAGTTTGGTTTTCTGCTGGGGGGTTTTAATTTGATCGCTTTTGAGTTTTTTCATTTGCATTTCCAATTGATTGATCTCTGCTCTCCCTTGTTTGTTAATATAAGCATTCAGG
This sequence comes from Monodelphis domestica, assembly GCF_027887165.1. Classification (NCBI taxonomy): domain Eukaryota; kingdom Metazoa; phylum Chordata; class Mammalia; order Didelphimorphia; family Didelphidae; genus Monodelphis; species Monodelphis domestica. The sequence goes on along the minus strand of NC_077230.1, from coordinate 326,139,979 downwards.
GATATGAATTTACCTCTGATTACCGCTTTGGCTGCATCCCAAAAGGTTTGAAAGGATGTTTTGCCATTGTCATTTTCCTTGATGAAATTATTAATTGTTTCTATGATTTCTTCTTTAACTAAACGGTTTTGGAGTATCATATTGTTTAATTTCCAATTGGTTTTAGATTTGGTTTTCCATGTACCATTACTAATCATTATTTTTATTGCCTTGTGATCTGAGAAGGCTGCATTCATTATTTCTGCTTTTCTGCATTTGTGTGCTATGTTTCTGTGACCTAATGTATGGTCAATTTTTGTGAATGTGCCATGTGGTGCTGAGAAGAAGGTGTATTCCTTTTTATCCCTATTTATTTTTCTCCATATGTCTACTAATTCTAATTTTTCTAAGATTTCATTCACTTCTTTTACCTCTTTCTTATTTATTTTTTGATTTGATTTATCTAAATTTGATAATGGTTGGTTTAAGTCTCCCACTAATATGGTTTTACTGTCTACTTCTTCCTTCAATTCTCCTAGTTTCTCCATTAGAAATTTGGGTGCTATATTATTTGGTGCATACATGTTGATTAATGATATTTTCTCATTGTCTAAAGTCCCTTTTAACAAAATATAATTACCTTCCCTGTCCCTTTTGATCAGGTCTATTTTTGCTTTGGCTTTATCAGATATCATGATTACCACTCCTGCCTTCTTTCTATCAGTTGAGGCCCAGAAGGTCTTACTCCATCCTTTAATTCTGACCTTGTGGGTGTCAACCTGCCTCATGTGTGTTTCTTGAAGACAATATATGGTAGGGTTTTGGATTCTAATCCATTCTGCTATTCGTCTACGTTTTATGGGTGAGTTCATCCCATTCACGTTCAAAGTTATGATTGTCATTTGTGGACTCCCTGGCATTTTGATAGCCTTCCCTAATTCTAACCTTTTCTTCTACAGCTCTACCTTTTAGTTCAGTGATTTACTTTGAATCAGTTCCCCTTGTCCCCTCCCTTGATGTTTCCCTTTTTAGTCCCTCCATTTTTGTTCCCTCCCCCTCCCCCCTCTCTTTCCCTCCCTTTTTGTTCTCCCTCTACCCCTCCCCCCTTGGTTTTCCCTTCTCCCTACCCTTGTTGGGTAAGATAGAATTCAAGATCCCAATGGATCTGGATGTTTTTCCCTCTCAGAGTTGATTTCCCTGAGATTGAGGTTTAAGTAAAAAAAAAAAAACCCTCTCTTCCTCTCCTTCTTATAGGAGTTTTCTTCCCATCCCCTTCCCATGTGAATCTTTGTGTGAGAACGATTATTCTATTTGGTCTTTCTTTACCCCCTATTTATACATTACATTTTCCCCACATATTAGTATACATAGATTGATATAAATGTAGTCCTTATAGAAGAGAGTTTGAGTAAAAGAAGAAGATAACATTTTTCCCCTTTCCTTAATATTTACCTTTTCAGGTATTCCTTGCTCTTTGATTTTCGGTATCAAACTTTCCACAGAGCTCTGGTCTTTTCTTTGCAAAAAGTTGGAAGTCTTCTATTTTGTTGAATGCCCATACTTTCCCTTGGAAGTATATAGTCAGTTTTGCTGGGTAGCTGATTCTTGGTTGGAGACCCAGCTCTCTTGCCTTTCTGAAGATCATGTTCCTAGCCTTACGATCCTTCAGAGTAGAACTTGCAAGGTCTTGTGTGACCCTGATTGGCATTCCTTTATATCTAAATTGTCTTTTTCTGGCTTCCTGTAGGATTTTTTCTTTTGTTTGATAGCTTTGGAATTTGGCAATTACATTCCTGGGAGTTGTCTTTTGGGGGTTTAGTGTAGAAGGTGTTCTGTGAGCTCTGTCAGTGGCTGTATTGCCCCCTTGTTCTAGAATCTCTGGGCAATTTTCTTTGATTATATCTTGTATCACCATGTCCAGTTTGGTGTTTATTTCTGGCTTTTCTGGGAGTCCAATTATTCTTAAATTATCTCTTCTCCCTCTATTTTCCAGATCTGTCATCTTGTCGGTGAGATATTTTATGTTCTCTTCTAATTTCTTGGTGTTTTGGCTTTGCTTTATTAATTCTTGCTCTTTTACATGATCGTTGTCTTCCAGCTGCCTGATTCTGGCCTTTAAAGCCTGGTTTTCCTTTTCAGTTTCATCACACCAGTTTTGTAGATGCGTGAATTTCTTTTGCATTATTTCCAACTTTTCCTCCCAGAAGGCTTCCATCTTTTTGGTAATTTCTCATTCAAATTCTTAATGGGTTTGTGGAGAGTTTCCATTTCCTTTGGAAGGTTTTGGAGCATTTTCTTGTATATCATCTTCTATCTGCTCTGTATTTTGTATTTTGGCTCCATAGAATGTGTCCAAAGTCACCCCTTTCTTCTTATTTTTCTTGGTATTTTGGGGCTTCTGTGCTTCTGTGGAGTTTGCCATCTCTGAATGTGGAGGATTAGTTTTTCTTATCTCTGTCTGGTGTTCAGAGGCTTTAGTCCTGGGCAGATTGTTGGTTCTATGAGCTTTCCCTGGGTTAAACTGAATATGCCTCACTGGAACTGGAGTGGAAGGGTCGGACCAGGGGGCCACACTCTCCCCCGGCTCTCTGGGTCGGGTTGCTTTCTGGAAGTTGCCTTCAGAATAGCTGTCCGTGAGGCTGTTTCATCGGCCTGCGGGGGGGTGGGCTTCGGCTTCCCGGAGCTCCGAGGGCAGTGACTTTCACTGAGACTTGGATAGCAGGATCCAGCCCGTGAGGCTGTCTTGCCCGCCCTGAGGGTTGCTGTTGTTTCTACCCTGCTCTCTGCTGGGGGAGCTCTGAGGGCAGTGACTTTCACTGGGACTTAGATAGAAGGCCCTGAGGGTTGCTGTTGTTTCGGCCCTGCTCTCTGCCCGGGGAGCTCCGAGGGCAGTGACTTTCACTGGGACTCGGATAGAAAGCCCTGAGGGTTGTTGTTCCGAGGACCCTTCTCTCTGAGCTGGGCGGGGCTGCGGCTTCCCGGAGCCTTGGACTCTGCGCTTCTACCCCTTAGGTCCGAGTGATCTCGGGTTCTGGCTTTTGAGTGGGGCCATACCTTTTGATCCGGGTCCAGGTCCAGGAGGAGGGTTCCCAGGGTCTGTGCTGTTGATCGTCTTGAATTTCGGTGCCTTAGGAGCTTATAGTTTGAGATTGGTCGGGAAGGGTTTTCCGGAGATCTGAACTTTAGCTTTCTCTAAGCCACCATCTTGACCGGAAGTTTACATTTAGATTTCTATTTACACTGATATTATACCAAGTTCCAGAGGAACGCAATTAAGAGTGGAAGCCCCTTAAAGACAAAGATTTTTTGGTTTCTTGTTTTGGAGTGGTTCTTATTTTTGCTTGCCTGTTTATTTTTGTTGTTGTCTTGTTGTTTTGTCTTTTTTTTTTTTGCATTTCTCTGAATTCCTGGTACTCTGCATGCAGCTGGGCATATAATAGACTCTTGAATGATAAATGTTTGCTGACTGAGAAGGAAGCAGATTCACAAAGGATCTTTCAGAAACTGAAGGGTCAAAAACTTTTTTTTTTTAAAGTACACAGCAGGCTCCACTTTCCTTCTTTGACCTGAGGTTTAAGGGCTCAGGTCCCAAAGCCAGGGGCACTAGGGGCGCCAGGTCGCCTTGGCAAAAAGAGAGGTCTAGATAGTGAGGGAGTGCTCTAGACTTTCTGGTGCAGCCTCTTCATAAACTCACCTTCATAGAACCTAAAAAAAGAGAAAAATGAAAGGGGGAGAGGGAGAGGGAGGGAAGGGACAGGGAAAGAGAATGGGCCTCACCACCTGTCAGGAGAGGAAGGAGACATTCTCCAGAAAAGGAAGGAGGAGGTGGTTTCAGGCTCCGAGCAGTCAATGCGATTGTCTTTCGGGCCCCGACCCTTGGACACTTGAAAGACCGAGGTTCCCAGCAGATCATTAAGAACGCAGTTGGCAGGATTGTAGGAGGAGGCATCCTGGACCCCTGAGAGCAGGAAGAGGAGGGCAGCAGTGAGTAGCCACACAAACACATCCCTACTAATAGATAGGCAGTGCGGGGTACTCCTGGGGAAGGAACTCAGATGGCAGTATAGCAAAGGGCTCGCTGTTTGAGAATACGGAAAGGCTTCACCTCCATGCGTGGAATCTAAAACTCTGCAACTTCAGGGGGCCACAAAAGAGGAGGCCTGGGAGGGATGACACAGTGGGGGCCAGACTGTAGTGGGGTGGGGGGAGGGGCCCTGTCACATGAGGGCTGCTTCCCCACCCATCCTCACTCCTCCCCTCTTCTGGCCCGCCCTTTTCAGAGTTTGGGGTATAGGACTGGCCCTGTGAGAGCAAGGTATGGAGTTAGACAGATGTGTTCTGCCTGCACCACTGTTCTGGGGCAGCCCCTGAACTTGCAGAGGTGGGAGGAGTCGGAATGGACTGCACTGGATCAGCAGCTAGGAGGGCTACTGCTTTCCTGTAAGAGGGCTTCCAAAAGACCCCATGCAGCTATGACTTGGGAGCCTGGAATGTACACCCACGGACTCGTTTCTAGTTCTTGGTCTAGAAGGGAGTGGTTGATCTGAACCATAACTGGGGTCAGAGCCTCTGGATATTAGTGATGTGTCCCCAGAAAGTCAGCTCCCCACCTGCTTACCTGCAAGCTAGGAGGAAGCAATTGGCCCTCTGACCTCACTAAGGAATGTAGGTTTAAAAAAAAAAACTCAGGAGCAGTAACAGTTTCTCAGAAAAGGTACAGAGAATATTACACTCTCCATCATCAGAGGTGATTGCTATTCCCAGTCATGTTTTTGTTTCTGTTTTCTTTTCACTTTGCTTAACCTTGGCTTCCTTTGGTCTCATTGTAGTTCACTCCTAATTAATTAACTTATCCCTGCCAAGAAGTCTTTCTCAAAGACTTTCAGCTTCCTGTGTTTCCCTTCACCCCTATTTCTAGTAATGAACTAGGGGAGGGGAGCGACATGCCCACAGAGAGAGTTCTTCATGTCATCTTTGGCACCTGTGCCAAAGGTTAGCCATCACTGATTTAAATAGTCACACTAATCAAATATAGGCAACTTCTGGCCTTCAAGTAGGGACTGTTGAAAAGGATCTAGGTTAGGGCTGGTAGGTGGCTCAGTGGATAGAGAGTCAGGCCTAGAGATGGGAGGTCCTGGGTTCAAATATAGCATCAAATACTTCTTAGCTGTGTCACCCTGAGGTAGTCAATTAACCCCAATTGCCTAGGCCTTAGTAATCTGCCTTGGAATTGTTACTTAGAATAGATTCTAAGATATAAGTTAAGGGTTAAAAAAAAAGTCCAGATTTCTTGGGTCCCTTTATAAAAGACAAAAATGTCAATTGCCATCTTGCCTGTCCTGCAACCACTATGGTCCCATGCTCTTCAGTACACAATAAGTGAGAGAGGACATTCTAGTGTGGTAATAGGACTTAACTGACTGAAATGAGAAGGATTAGACTTTACTAATGTGAACTTGGCACATAGTAAGGCACTTAATATGTGTTTAATGAATTGATTTAATTCAGCTTGAACCAGGACATATCAGGAGATGGTTCTAGAATGGGCAAGTCTGGATTGTTGAGATACCTAGACAAGGAAAGAAGTAACCAGGGCTTGGGAAAATCCCCACCAGAATATATATCCTCACTGAAGAATGATTCCTTACTTGAAATAAAACAGTACCACTCCAGGTTTATGTCTTGAAAAGGAAAGAAAACAATTGCCCTGGGAAGATAGAGAAAGGCTTCAATGTTCAACTTTGCAACTCTTTGTGCAACACAACAACTTTGTGACTTTGGCCACAGCATTTTACCTCTCACAGCCCTTTTTAGGATGATGGAGGGCACTGAGTCCATCTATTATGAGGATTCGTTGAAAGAACCAATTAGGTTCTTTAGCCTGGTGAAGAAAAGACTGTGGGAGGAGGGGGGGAGAGGGAGAATATAATGGCTGCCTGCAAATATTTGAAGATCAGGCATGACAGAGGTAAGAGTTGTTATGTTTGGCCCCAGAAAGCAAAGTCAGAAATCATGCATAGAAGCCGTGGAGGTAAAATTAATGTTCCATGCATGTCATAAAAAAACTTCAAGGCCATTTAGAACGCTTCTTCAGTGGAACGTACCATCCACAGCATGGCAGAATTCACCTCTTTGAAGCTTTTCAAGCAGAAAACAGGCTACTATTTACCGAGTATTTAATAGTGGGGATTTCTTTTGGTTATGAGTTACTTTAAATACCTGCTGAAGCCTCTGCCAAGTCTGGTGTTATGTCATTCTGTGACTTCCTCATCTGTAAAACAAAAGGGTTGGAGGAGTATGCTGGAACCAGCTCCTGTCATCTTTTATTGTTCAGTCCTTTTCAGTGGTGTCCTACCCTTTGTGACCCCATTTAGGATTTTCTTGGGAAATATACTGCAATAGTTTGCCATTTCCTTCTCCAGCTCATTTTATATATGAGGAAACTGAGGTGAACAGGGTAACACAAGTATAAAGAATCTGAGGTTGATTTTGAACTCATATCATCTTGACTCCAGGCCTGGTGCCCTCTGTGGAAAGGAAACTAGACTAACAGTTTGTGTGGGGGAGGGCCAACTGGGAGTGGCAGTTGGGTCTTGTGAATAGCACTTCCTTCCTGCCAGGAGTGGTCTTGCGTCCTGGGGTTGAAGGAGAGTGGAGCTTGTTCAGCCCAGTCTGGAGTGGCATGCTCTTCTTGGTTCAGCCCAAAGACACAGGCTTCTAAAGTTTAGAATTGTTCTTGTTTGCTTTCTGTGTACTGCTAAGATTCTGAATTAGAACAATGAGAGTAGACGGGAGTGGGACAAACTCTCTGCCAGCCTCTGGGGCCTGGCCTCAGGTCTGAAATGGAGAAAAACTCCAATCCCAACTATTTATTAAACTTTATGTTATTTGAATTCACAGTCAGATAAGTGGACTATCTTTTCTGGTCATAGAGGGAGCTGAACTTCAGTTTCAGTCATTCAAAGACAAACCGTCCTTATTGGACCCCTGCTGTTTCCTCTCAGCAGGGGGCATCTCCCTCCCTTGCATCACCAAGCAATATTCCCTCTCTCCCTTTAACTCCTCTTTACCCCTATACAAACCTCCCATTATTCCCCCTTTATCCCCTGTTTTCCAATCTTCCTATTTCCTTTCCCAATAAATATTACACCTCCTACACTGTGCCAAGTAGCCAAAGGAGAGAGCAAATTGTGAACATTTACACTTTGGAAATTGGCAAATATTACATAGCAGGGCTTGGTTTATTATTTTATTAATTGTCCAGATGAACGAATGTGATGGAGAAAATATTAATAATACAGATCAAACTTGAAAGTGTTTGTGTGAGTATATTTGCATTTAGAGAATCAGCTGTTAAAAATTTATAGCACACCTCTGGACTATTCTCCACTTTCATTTAGTTTAATATTCTGTAATTCTAAATCCGTGATAGTTCAATTTGAATGAATTACAGGGATCAGAGGAAAGCACCAAACATCTAAAACACGAGGTTTTCTAAAGGAAGAATAGCAGTTTGGGAGGCAAAGATAAGAAACTTTAATTTCTCCTCAGGTTCATATAGAATAACTGGTTTACAATCACCTGAGTTTCTTATTTTGCTGAAAACTGTAAAATCAATATCTTGTTCTGCTTTTTCCTCACTTTTTGAATTCCTTTTGCTGTTTACTCATCTTCAGTTTCATGACCCTATTTTGTATTTTCTTTTTTTTTAATTTTATTTAGTCAATTTAGGACATTATTCCTTGGTTATAAGAATCATATTTATTTTCCCCCGTCTCCTCCCCCCACCTCTTCCCATAGCTCAAGCACAATTACACTGGGTTTTAAATGTGTCCTTGGATTTTTTTTTTTGTGAGGAGGCAGAGTAATGATGGAGGGCTAGAAGGAGCAGAAGTTCAGACCTCTGAATACCCTTCCTAACTGATCACAAACTGAATGCTTCTAGGGGACTGAAAATCAAACTTAACAACAAGACAGAGCCAAGGAACCCTCCTGCTGGACTTAATTCAAAAGGTATACCCCCCAAAAAGCTGGAATCTGAGAACACTCGGGTTTAAGGGGAAGACAGAACGAAGGTCCCAGGACCCATCCTCCCCCCATTCAGGGCACTGAGACTCCAGTGACAGCGGGAAATTCTGGGCAGGCAAAGGTGCTGGTCTGGAGGGTGTGCCTTGCGGGCAGGGCTGTGCCAAGTTCAGAGCATCCAATACAGATGACGGGGAAGGAGAACATAGGGAGAGGGAGCATAGACCTGGAAGCCCGGTCAGAGCTGTGGAGAACCTCCATATTTTCTCCAGCCTTCCAGGAGGTTTTGGACTCAGAGCACATTCAGACCAACTAAACTGAACTTAATCCCATCAAAAATCTCCAGAACTCAGGGAAGCCCAGGCACCACACCCATCCTCATTGACTGCTGGATTTTAATCCATTCAAAAGCCTCCAGAGAACAGGGAAGCTCAAACCCTCAACAACCCTCCCCTAGAGATTATACCGAGAGATCTTCTGTTAATGCTCCAAGAGGAGAGACTAACAGAAGCCCCCCAAAACAAAAAAAAAATGAGAGGAGCAAGAGCACAGACAAATGCGGGGAGTAAAGAAGGAGTGAATATGAGCAAACAACAGAAAAAGAAGAAAGAAACTACAATAGACAGCTTCTATTCAGCAAATGGAACAGAGGGGGAGAGATCAACAAATGATGAATCAGAAATCCCAGCAAATTGGATATAGGCTGTGGATGAACTCAAAACACAATTAAGAGAGGATGAAGACAATTGGGAAAACAACTTTAAAATTAAGATAAGTCATCTGGAAACAGAGGCACTTGAACTAAAATGAGAAAATAGTGTCTTGAAAGCCAAAATCAACCAGCTGGAAAATGAGACAAAGGAGATGAAAGATGAGGTGAAGAAGATGAAAGATGAGAAAAGGAGATGAAATATGAGGTAAAGAGCATGAAAGATGACCTTCAAAGAAAATCAGAACAGAAGGAAAAAGATGACCAAAAAGCCAGGGATGAAATCCAATCTTTAAGAACCAGAATACAACAACTAGAATTAAGTGACCTCACAAGGCAGCAGGACACTATAAAACAAAATGAAAAGAATGAAAAAATTGAGGAAAATGTGACGCATCTCATTCACAAAACAGACGATTTAGAAAATCATTTGAGAAGAGACAATTTAAGAATCATTGGTCTACCAGAAGATTATGACAAAAGAAAAAGCCTGCTGAGACAAACACAGGAACTATATGAACACAACTACAAAACACTCTCCACACAACTAAAACTATATCTAAACAATTGTAAAAACATTGCTTGCTTATGGGTGGGATGAGCTAACATTTTCACATTTTCACATTCCTTCACATTTTTTTCACACTTTCCCTGTATATCCTTGATCTTTTATTCTTCCAAATGAACTTTATGTTTTTTTTCTAATTTAGTAAAAAAGTTTTTTGGTAGTTCAATGAGTATGGCACTAAATAAGTAAATTAATTTGGGTAGGATTATCATTTTTATTATAATAGCTTGTCCTTCCCATGAGCAATCGATTTTTCCCATTGTTTAGATCTAGTTTTAATTGTATGGATATAGTTCCTGTGTTTGTCTTGGGAGATAGATTCCAAAGTATTTTATACTATCTAATGTGATTTTAAATGGAATTTCTCTTTCTAATTCTTGCTGCTGAGATGTATTGGAAATATATAGAAATGCTGATGACTTATGTGGGTTTATTTTGTATCCTGCAACTTTGCTAAAGTTATTGATTATTTCTACTAGCTTTTTAGTTAATTCTCTAGGATTCATTAAGTAGACCATCATATCATCTGCAAAGAGTGATAGCTTGGTCTCCTCATTGCCCATTTAAATTCAATTTCTTTTTCTTCCCTAATTGCTATGGCTAGTGTTTCTAGTACAATGTTAAATAATAGGGGTGATAATGGGCATCCTTGTTTCACTCCTGATTTTATTGGGAATGCATCTAATTTATCCCCATTGCACATGATGTTTGCTAATGGTTTTAGATATATACTGTTTGTTATTTTTAGGAAAGGCCCTTCTATTCCTATGCTTTCTAGTGTTTTCAATAGGAATGAGTGTTGTATTTTCTCAAAGGCTTTTTTTGCATCTATTGAAATAATCATGTGATTTTTGTTGGTTTGCTTGTAGTGATGGTCAATTATGTGGATAGTTTTCCTAATATTGAACCATCCTTGCATTCCTGTTATAAATCCTACCTGGTCCTACTGAATAACCCTTGTGATCACTTACTGGAGTCTTTTTGCTAGTATTCTATTTAAGAGTTTTGCATTTATGTTCACTAAGGAGATTGGTCTGTAGTTTTATTTCTCTGTTTTTGACATCCCTGGCTTTGGATTCAGAACCATATTTGTGTCATAAAATGAATTTGGTAGAACTCCTTCTTGGCTTATTCTGTCAAATAGTTTGTATAATATTGGGATTAGTTGTTCTTTGAATGTCTGATAGAATTCATTTGTGAATCCATCTGGACCTGGAGATATTTTATTAAGAAGTTCTTTGATGTCTTGTACAATTTCTTTTTCTGATATGGAGTTACTTAGGTAATTTATTTCTTCCTCTGTTAGTCTAGGCAATTTATATTTTGTATGTATTCATCCATATCATCTAGATTTCCATATTAATTGCCAAATAATTGGGTATAATAGCTTTTAATGATTTCCTTAATTTCCTCTTCATTAGAGGTGAGGTCTCCCTTTTAGTCATGGATACTGTAAATTTGGTTTTCTTCTTTCCTTTTTTTAAATTAGATTGACCAGTAATTTGTATATTTTATTTCTTTTTTCAAAGTACCAGCTTCTAGTCTTTTTAGGATCTCTAATTTAGGTTTCATGTGAGGATTTTTAATTTGATCACTTTCTAGTTTTTTAATTTGCATGCCCAATTCATTTACCTCTGTCCTCCCTAATTTGTTAACATATGAATTCAAGGATATAAATTTCCCCCTGAGTACTTCTTTGGCTGCATCCCATAGATTTTGAAAGGATGTCTCATCATTGTCATTTTCTTCAATGAAATTATTAATTGTTTCTAGAAATCATTCTTTAACTGATTTTGGAGAATCTTATTGTTTAATTTCCAATTAATTTTTAATTTGTCTCTCCATATACCCTTACTAATTATTATTTTCTTTTCATTGTGTTCTGAGAAGTTTGCATTTATTATTTCTGCTCTTTTTGCACTTGTTTGCAATGTTGTTATGCCATAGTACATGGTCAATCTTTGAGAATGTACCATGTGCTGCTGAAAAGAAGGTGTATTCCTTTTACTCCCTATTTATTTTTCCCCACATATCTAATAACTAATTTTTCTAAGGTTCATTACTTCCCTTACCTCTGCCTTATTTATTTTTTAGTTTGATTTATCTAATTCTGATAAAGGAAGGTTCAGGTTTCCCACTAGTATAGGTTTTCTATCTATTTCATCCTTGAGCTCCACTTGTATTTCCTTTAGAAATTTGGATGCTATGACATTTGGTGCTTACATGTTGAGTACTGATATTTCTCCATTGTCTATACTACATTATATCAAGATATACTTTCCCTATTACTTTTGACTAGATCTATTTTTACTTTGGTTTTATCAGATATCATTTTTTTAAACCCTTACCTTCCATCTTGGAGTCATTACTGTGTATTGGCTCCAAGGCAGAAGAGTGGTAAGGGCTAGGCAATGGGGGTCAAGTGACTTGCCAAGGGTCACACAGCTAGGAAGTGGCTGAGGCCAGATTTGAACCTAGGACCTCCCGTCTCTAGGCCTGGTTCTCAATCCACTGAGCTACCCAGCTGTCCCCTTATCAGATATCATGATTGAAACTCTTGCCTTCTTTTTCTTAGTTGATGCTGAATAAATTTGGCTCCATCTGCTTACTTTTACCCTTTGTGTGTCTACCTTCATCATGTGTGTTTCTTTTTTTTCCATTAAATAATTTTTTATTTGATCATTTCCAAGCATTATTCGTTAAAGACAAAGATCATTTTCTTTTCCTCCCCCCAAACCCCCATAGCCGACGTGTGATTCCACTGGGTATTATATGTGTTCTTGATTCGAACCAATTGCCATGTTTTTAGTATTTGCATTAGAGTGTTCATTTAGAGTCTCTCCTCTGTCATGTCCCCTCAACCGCTGTAGTCAGGCAATTGCTTTTCCTCGGTGTTTCTACTCCCACAGTTTGTCCTCTGCTTATGAATAGTGATTTTTTCTCCTAGATCCCTATAGATTCTTCAGGGACATTACACCACCACTAATGGAGAAGTCCATTACATTCGATTATACCACAGTGTATTAGTCTCTGTGTACAATGTTCTCCTGGTTCTGCTCCTCTCGCTCTGCATCACTTCCTGGAGGTCGTTCCAGTCTCCATGGAATTCTTCCACTTTATTATTCCTTTTTGCACAATACTATTCCATAACCAACATATACCACAGTTTGTTCAGCCATTCCCCTATTGATGGGCATCCCCTCATTTTCCAATTTTTGGCCACCACAAAGAGCGCAGCTATGAATATTCTTGTACAAGTCTCTTTCCCCATTATCTCTTTGGGGTACAGACCCAGCAGTGCTATGGCTGGATCAAAGGGTAGACATTCTTTCATCTCCCTTTGGGCATAGTTCCAAATTGCCCTCCAGAATGGTTGGATCAATTCACAACTCCACCAGCAATGAATTAATGTCCCTACTTTGCCACATCCCCTCCAGCATTCATTACTTTCCTTTGCTATCATGCTAGCCAGTCTGCTAGGTGTGAGGTGATACCTCAGAGTTGTTTTGATTTGCATCTCTCTGATTATAAGATATTTAGAACACTTATCATGTGCTTATTAATAGTTTTGATTTCTTTATCTGAAAACTGCCTATTCATGTCCCTTGCCCATTTATCAATTGGAGAATGGCTTGATTTTTTGTATAATTGATTTAGCTCTTTATAAATATGAGTAATTAAACCTTTGTCAGAGGTTTCTATGAAGATTTTTTCCCAATTTGTTGTTTCCCTTCTGATTTTAGTTACATTGGTTTTGTTTGTACAAAAGCTTTTTAATTTGATGTAGTCAAAATTATTTATTTTACATTTTGTGATTCTTTCTATGTTTTGCTTGGTTTTAAAGTCTTTCCCCTCCCAAAGGTCTGACATGTATACTATTCTGTGTTTATCCAATTTACTTATGGTTTCCTTCTTTATGTTTAAGTCTTTCACCCATTTTGAATTTATCTTGGTGTAGGGTGTGAGGTGTTGATAAATTCCTAATCTCTAGCCATGGGCATGTGGTTTTTAAATTTTGTTAATTTTTTATTCCTTTACTTCTAATGATAATTAATAAATCCCTTAAAATATAATATTTTATTATTGGACATTAATTTTAATTTTTACAATGATGGCATGAACAACTCATCCATGGGGACCAAAATCATCCCAAGTATAGTTAAGGTACAAGGAGGAGAAGGAAAGTAAAAAAATCTGTAGAGAATTTTATAACAAACTTTTCATTTTCCTGCAAAAATAAGAGAGGAAGAATGAGAGTCCTAAAAATTTTAGTAAAGCATAGTTGTAGGGATAGCCATCAGAGAGGTCCAAAGAGTTAAAGTCTAGGATGGGAGGCCAAACTGAAAGTAAAGAAATGTATCTTCATTCTAAAGAAACTGCTAATAGCAGCAGCTTCAGCTTTCTAGGCTTCAAAGGGGTTTTATGACAGTAAAGTCAATCAACAACATTCACTGTCAACTTAGGTTATTTTCCAAGTAGAAAGAGGAATAGAAAAAAATAGGAATCATTCAAGGGAAAAAATGGGGACTTTGGAGGGGGGGATTTGTGCCATGTGGTTGAGAGAAGTTTGCCATTGGTATACAAAGGTATTCCCCATTCATGGGCAGGAAACAAAGAAGGGAACAAAATATTTTTATAATTGTGAAAAAAATCCTTTTAGACTAGAGTTGAGATAACCTTTTAGACAGCAAGCATCTCTAAAGCCAAAATCCACAAATCTTTGTAACAACAATAGATAAGACTACCCAGTTTGAAATTTGTTATATTTTATTTCTCCTTTTTTCCTCCCACTATCAGGCCACCAGAGAGTTGGGGGATTTTTCTATGTTCATTAATATTTCAAGAACTGATTATTGCTCTTATTTTTCTCCCATAATACTTAGAAAGGAGACATATAGCAGTACAAATATCAATTTGACTTTGACTTTTGCAGGACAACAAAATGAAGACACGAATGAAGACACCTGGCAACTAGGTGGTAGAGTAGCTAAAGGTCTGGGTTTAGAGTTAAGATGACCCCAGTTCAAATCCAGTCTCATATCTTGGACAAATCATTTAATCTATTTACCTCAGGTTCTTCAGTTATAAAATGGTGATATTAGTAGCACTTACTTCAAAGTTGTGAGTCGCAAATGTGCTAATATTAATTAAGTGCTTAGTACAATAGCTGGCATGCAGGAACTACATAAATGCATCTTCCCTTCCTATCCACTCTTACCCTCTCTATATAAAGTCTTAGAGAGTATGGCTTTGAAAACCTTAAAGGGATGCAAATTAGTTCAACACTAGGGTCCAAGGCTTCTTTACTTGGATTAGCTCCTTAGGGCTAGTATCCTTAAAGCTTTTGAATAAACCTAAGTGGAAGAGAAAATAGGCTTATTCTATATAGCCTAGGACAGAGTTATGAGATATGGGTAGTGTTCAATATAAAGAATGGCTTGTTATAAGGAATATCTCTCTAACACAGACCTGTCACAAAAGCCATACACTATAACCAGTAAACTTTATACCAGGAGTGCAATTCAGGTTCACTATTGGGAAAACTATAAATCTAACTGACTATGTAAATAACAAAAACAAAAACATATGATTATATCAATAGTTGCAGAAAAAGCTTTTGTTAAAATACAATATCTATTCCTATTAAAATAACTAGAAAGTATAGGAATAAATAGAAACTTCTTAAAATTATAGTAGTGCTTATGTAAAAACATGAAAAAGCATTATATGTAATGGGGATAAAATTGAAGTCTTTCCAGTAAGATCAAAGGTGAAGCAGGAATGTCCATTATCACCAATATTATGCAATATTGCATTAAAAATGATAGATATGGCAATAACACAAGAAAGGAAATTAAAGGAATAAAAATAACCAGTGAAGAAATAAAATTCACTTTTTTTTGCAGATGATATAATAGAGTACCCTAGAGAATCAACTAAAAAACTAGTCAATACAATTAACATTTTAGAAAAGTTTCAGTATATAAAATAATCCACATAAATCATCAACATTTCAATATTGCACTAATGAAACAGAACAGGAAGAGAGAGAAATAGAAATTCTATTTATAATAACTGCAGACAATATAAAATACTAGGGAGCCTACCTGCCAGGACAAACCTAGTAACCATATGAACACAATTACAAAACACTTCTCACAGAAATATAGTCAGGTCGAACAACTGGAGAAATATTAATTATTCATCAGTAGGCTGAGCCAATATAATAAAAATGACAACTAATTTATTTGTTTGGTGTCAAAGTAATCAAACTATCATGGAATTATTTTATAGAGCTAGAAAAAAATACATTCATCTGAAAAAATCAAAGTAAAAAAATATTGAGGGATAAATGGGAATAGAAAGGAAAATACTTTTTCTCAGTGGCACAGGGTACTTTCACAAAAACTGACCATATAGTAGGACAAAGCAACTTCATTATTAAATACAGAAAAAGAAGAAAGATCAAATACATCCTTTTCAGATTTGTAATGTAATAAAATTACATTTAATGTTTGGCACCATGGAAACAAAAATGAAAAATTAATTGGAGACTTAATAACCTAATCTTAAAAGAATGAGTGGGTTGAAGAACAAGTCTTACAGCGCCATAAGAAAGGATGAGAAGATTTAATTTCTTAAAAAATTCAAAAGACCTATATGAAATTATGGAAAGCAAAATGAAGATAACCAAGAGAACATTATATACAGTTACAGAATTAATTCTCAAAGAATAACCTGTGAATGTCTACTGTGTGAGAGAAGAGAACCCAGAGACTTTTTGGAAATGAATAGAAGCCTGGAGTGGCTACAAAGATCCCAGCAGCAGTAGGGGATAGGCTGAGAAGGTTTGGAATCTTGAGAAAAGGAACCCATGGAGAGCAGCAGTTTAGGGGTCTGACTCAGGCTCTGAGACAACTGAAGTGAAGGTCTAGTTTTGGTTGGGTCCTGAACCCAAGAAACCTTTCCTTCCTTGAAATTCTGATCACCATTCCCTCAAACCACAACAAGGGGACAGAGACTGAAAAGAAGAAAGTCCACAAGAAGAATCTCCATAGTCTCCTCACCTGAACTGAAGCTCCTGTTGGGCAGGGCTGAAGCCAGGGTTCATCACTCTGAACCCCTCAGGGACTTGGGGTCATTAAGCCCAAGTCCCCTCAACTTTGGGGGGAAGGGTATAGACAGCTAGGTATTCCTCCTTCTTCTTCCCTCTGTGGTACTAGGCATAAGATCTGATACATGAACCACGAAGAAACTTTAATCAAATCAGAAAAAACCCTAAGCCATAATGAGAAGCCCTGGCTGAAAAGAAAAACAAAACTGAGACAAGTCCACAAACCCCAATAAATGTACATGAGACACATCCAAGATGATATTGGAGCAGCTTACCCCCCTAAAAAAGTTATGAGGATGGCACAAACATCCAGTGTGAAATTTCACTCACATGCATCAAAATATTCACTCTTACATGCACACACACATTAATCTTACACACACGCATGATCCTGTAGTTCCAGATACCTGAGATCATCTTTCAAGGTGAGACGACAGGCAAGTATGTATCCTGTAAAGGAGAAGGCTCCCCAGACTTGTGACAAACTTCAAGCAACACCAAAGGATGGAAGATATACAGACAACTGGAAAGAACTTTGAATCCAAGACATAATGGGGAATGAACTTCAGGAAAATGAGTCATGAAAGATTAATCTCCGATCACATTAATTTCACATATAGGGAAGTACATTCACATGCACATTGGAATAAATATGCATCCACCACGACATATCTAGAACACAAAAAAATTTTACACTGACATTAGGGGGTGGGCCGTAAATAAGGACAGCCCATAAATTGTATATCAGTAAATAAATCTCTACTACCAGAGGATATATGTATATATTTATATATGCATATATGCATTTAAATAACATGTGACACATGTAAATGTATACAAATAGCAGAAATGTGTATATATACATATATATCATAATAGTGATCTAATCCAGTAATATAGATAGAAAGGAGAGTTAAAATACTGTTAATAGACAGGGACAGAGTAGTTTAGGGTGGAAATGGGAATATTCTAACTAGAGAGGTAACATAGGGACAGAATAAATCAGATTTCATTAGATACAAGTTAATATATATATATATATACCTATAAATGTTATGAATTGTTACATTGGAATTAGCATTATATAAGACATAGGATAGTTCAATTTTATTTAAGATTTAAATTTTATATTGATTGCAATAGGAAATAATTTTGTATTAAGAAATTGTTATATTGTAAAATTTTGTTGGCACGTAATCCTGACCCTCTTCCCACAACTCAGTCTTAGCATAAGATAGGAGCTTAGATGAACGAATAGACAGATTAGGATAAGATTTATTATTTTGGGAGGGGGGAGGTTAGATGGGAACAATGAGTAGCATAGATAGATTAGGATAGACATAGAAGATAAGTAACTGACATGGACCAGGGTGGCAACACGTGAACAACAGGGAATGGAGAATTTGTGACAGAGGCTGGCACTAGAGAAAAAGTACCAGGTCTGAAGAGTATGTGAAATTGATCACCTTGGTGGGGGAGGGACCTGAGGAGTGGAATCCTGAGGAGGAAAAGACTCTGGTTGAGAGAACCATGATTTCCCTCCCCCTTTCCTCTCCCCTCCTGGAGCTGACAAGCAATTCCACTGGTTTATACATGTATCATTGTTCAAAACCTATTTCCATGTTATTCATATTTGCAGTAGAGTAATCCTTTAACATCAAAACCCTAATCATATCCCTATTGAACCCCATGCGCAATCCTTTGCTTTTCTTCTGCATTTCTACTCTCACAGTTCTTTCTCTGGATGTGGATAGCTTCCTTTTTTGATAAGTTACTCTGGATTGTCCTGGGTCATTGCTTTGTTGCTAGTAGAAAATAGACTAGATGATTTCTAAGGACCCTTACAATTCTAACTCTATGAAATCATGAACTCCCTTATCAACAAATAAAATGTTCAATTTTTTAAAATATTCTTCATTCTAAGATGGAAGATAAGTGTTTTAAAAAAAGAAATGGAAACATAATGATAAAAGAATACACAAAGCATAAACAAGGCTCAATTCATGAAATAATTTGTTGTTCTTCCCATAAAGCTACCCAAGGAGTAAAACTCCCAATACAGTTGTTTTTTAACTGTAGCCCTCACCCTGAGTGTTTATCTAGAACTTACTGTGTTGGGAAAGGCAAGGAGAAGAATGGTTTTCACAGCCAACCCCACCTGAGGAGACAGGCTCATGCTAACATATGGTCAGTGCATCATACTTTGTTACTTATGCTTCAAAGAGAACTTTCTGAATTATTTGTTTTAAATCACATAGTTTTAGCCATTCCAGCTTGGCCAATATTATGTGAAGTCTCTGAGTCTTTAAAATAACCACTTCTAAACATTTAGCATATATCACCAAAACTCAGCAACATCCCTTTTACCCATATCCATACTCCATTCAACCCTGGCTTCTAGAGTCACAAAGAAACATGAATCAGGCTGAAATTACTTGAGGTATTATTCAATAATGTGAAAGAAGGGGAAAAGAAAAGGATAGACATTCATCATAGAGACTCAGTAAATAATTCAATGTCTTAATTTTTAAAATGAATTTTACAATTCTCTTTGCTTCTCTCTCTGTTATAAGTAATTTAATATAAGTATGTATGATAATTATATAATTATAACTTAAATAATTAATTTTAAAAGTTCCATGTATAAAAACTCTCTGAAATGTACAAGCTGTAACATGCCTGAGGTTTCATTTCAATCAATAAATTCTCTTTTAATGAGTACATTCACTCCCTACATGATTCATTCATACAACAAAATCAATTTTTTATTTAAAAATTTTTATTTAATTAATTGATTTAGAATATTTTTCCATGATTACATGATTCATGTTCTTCCCCTACCCCTCCATTTTAAAACAGTTTGGTAATTTTACAAACATAAATCACAATATTTTTTTCTTTAAACATTTCTTTGAATTACAAATGACTATTAAGATTCATTTTCCCACTGCTCTCTACTACCCTGTAAACCTCATTGAACTGTGTTCTCAGTAAAAGATCTTTGGATAGAGAGCCACACCCAAAGTGGGGCTGGGGTTTAGTAGGCACTTTTGAGTTTTAAGAATCAATAATTTATTACATTCACACAGAAGTTTTCAAAAAATCTCTCATGAAATCTAGACTTGTCCCTGAGTTCATCTATGGAGTCCGAGAGAGGAGAATATAGAAATGCCCTACAACCTGGGAACTGGAGTGGCAGCCACAGCAGCGCCCTCAATGCCACATTCGTTAGTGCCTCGGCGAACTCGGAAG
Source organism: Monodelphis domestica (assembly GCF_027887165.1). NCBI lineage: Eukaryota > Metazoa > Chordata > Mammalia > Didelphimorphia > Didelphidae > Monodelphis > Monodelphis domestica. The sequence goes on along the minus strand of NC_077230.1, from coordinate 326,120,332 downwards.
AACCCACTCGTCTCAGTCCAAGTCGTCCCCAAGCCATCTTTAACTATCCAGTAATCCTCTCCAGTCTCCTCATCAGTGCCATAGCCTATAATAAGAACCTCAAAATTGATTAATTTAACGTTACAAAACATGCCTCCATTGCATTTGTGGTGATAGATTCCTTTTCGGTGCCTAGGGAGGTCATCATACACTTCAAAAAGGGAAACAATGGGCCCATGCTCAACCAGCTCGAGCCTCATCAGCTCTTCAGTGCACGCTCCATAGAAGCCCCCCACATAGTGGTACTCAGAAACATAATAACGAGGGCAGTTCTTTGGGGAACATGGAGTAGCACGACCATCCAGGTAGGGAAAGCAATTCTCTTCCACTATCCCAAAGTCCTGGGCATACTTTCCAGCAGTGAGATATGAGATGCCTTCTTCACAGCCTGAAGAGGATAGTAAAAAGAATACATTAAGTTAAGCTCCAAACTGAAAAGATCCCGGTTTATCACTAATCTTTGTTTCTTCCTGCTGCCCATGAAATAACTGATTTCTTTACCTTTCTTAAAAACAGGGGCAGGGGCCACTGGGTAGCTCAGTGGATTGAGAGTCAGGCCTAGAGATGGGAGGTCCTAGGTTCAAATCTGGCCTCAGAAACTTTCCAGCTGTGTAACCCTGGGAAAGTCACATTGCCTAGTGCTAAAGGATGAAAGGTTTGCAAAAAAAAAAAAACTGTTGCAAAAACAGAGATGCAAACCTTAGAGAATGATTGACAGGAGCATGTGACTTAGGGTCACATGGGAGACTGAGCCTTGGGATCTGGGAAAATTCTATTTGCGCAAGGGTTGCTGCATCTCAGAATCTGCTCTCCTGAAAGTTCCTAAGGCTTGAAGAGGATTTTCTCCTGTGTCCAACAAAGGAAGGAGGTTTTCTGGACCTGGCTGCTGGAAATATCAGTGAGAAGATCTCTGGAACTATTTGGATATCTACCAACTTGAGATCTGGGGCCTATTTGATTGGACTTCTGGCATGAGACTTGGATATTAGGAAGTTAATGTTAGTAATATAAGTTAGTTATAAATATTGGCTTTTAAATTAAGTATAAGTTTATTACTAAACCCCTGTTCCTTCCTATCCTTCCCAAACAATAAATCAGTATTTATTTATATTTTTCCATCTTGTTCTTTCCTCACCCCAAATCCTACCATAACACTAGCCCTTACCACTCTTCTGTCTTGGAACCAATACACAGTATTGATTCCAAGACAGAAGGTGTGGGTTTAAAACAAAACAAAACAAAACAAAACAAAACAAAACAAACAAACAACAACGACGATGGGGAAAATGACCAGCAGGTTTAGTCATTTCCCCAGAACTGTCTTCTTCCCAAGTAGAATAAGTTCAAAACAGCAGCATTTGGAATCAGAGAACATAGAACTTTTCATATTGGGATGTTCTAGCATCATCGAGTGCCCTTGGGGTTTATAACCCACATTTGGCCTGTTCAGAAAGTCAAGAGAAGGATTAAAAGCAAACTTGTGGTTACAAGTCGAAATGTGGGAGAAGGCAAATTCAGATGTGTCACTAAGACATCAAATCTAGAGGATGAAGGAAACTTAGAGGTCATTCAATCTGACACTCTTATTTTACAAATGAGAGCAACAAGGTCCAGCAAAGTTAAATGGTTTGCCCTAATGTAACAGCTAACAAATATAAATTAAATTGAAAGAGATAATATAGCAAAATCTAACATGCTTAAAATGGTTTAAGATTTGCTAAGCACTTAAGATGCCTGAACAGCTAGTACCACCAGATCTAGGATTCAAACTTGGATCCTACTGCCCCCAAGTCAAAAGGTCTTTGCACGATTCTCAGAATTGTTTCCCCTTTTGTATCTATGTAGCCAAAATTTAGTACCAGGCCTGGAACATACTAGGAGCTGAATAACTTTTGATTTACTTATCTGTAAGTCCCTAGGAGCTCTAAATTGATTATACTATTATCCTTGACTGAATAATTCACCTGTTGTCTCTCAATAGGCATGTACAGTGCTTTGCAAACCATTCACCATATAAATCTGGGCTATCATTTTCTATTAATCATAATATTCAAGCTCTAAAGCCAGTAATTTTTCCACTACACCATGCCCATAGCATTCAGGCAAAACTTGATAAGAATATTTCTGGTTCATCTCATGGATGTCCACAGTAAAAAGAAGGGTCCCTTTCCTAAATAGTGCATGCAGTATTCATCAAGTCTTACTGATCAGTTTATCACACTGACTTTACCTGACTTTACTGACACTGAGCTAGAAGTATGTAAAATGCTACATAGATGTAGACATTTTTGTTGTTACTACCTTGAGAATATTCACTGCAAGAGAAGATCTGCTGAGTACTGAGCACTGGTGTCTGGGAATTGTTCGTTAGGATACGGATTCTTGCCTCGAGCATGGCCATGGAAGCAAACGCGTAGCTGCCATAACAGTTGCCTGAAGAAACAGAAAAGGACAGTATAGACATGTGAATCTTTCCAAAGTCATCATTCCATGTAGTCACACACAACCATACTTCCATGGACAAGAAGCATGAGCGACTCATTATCCTGTTCATTTCTTTTTAAAAGGTTTGGCAGCATGTAGACGACCCAATTGGAACTTCATAATTTTCCTTTAGATTTCCTTTACTCTTTTATGCTTTCAGTACATTCAAATGAACCAGATGTCAGGCGAAAAAGCTTCAGGAACTCTAGAGAGTAGATCAGGTTTAGGGCTACACCAGATGGGGACTCGTGATCAGTCTCATCATTAGAGACCCTGGGTCCAGGAGGGATCATAGAGAGTATCCGTGTTCCAGAAATCAGTCATGTTTAACAACTGTCCACTTGATCAGTGGCTAATCACTGGGTAAATTTTCGTCTCCATGCTGAGGTCTTGTTCAAGATATTTTCTCCAGGTATATGAGTCCTGAAGAGTCACAGATCTCAGGTCAGACTACTGCCAGTTATTTATTCACAATCCATTCCCTTCCCCTCCTCCCACCCCAAACCACACACCATTGCATTTACATTCTTACATGGTCGAAAAGAGGAAGAGCACAGAGAAGGGGCAGGCAAGGTATCATGGTCATTGGTTCCCACTGTTAATAACAAATATACTGATCTGTGTACTTCTGCAGTTATTAAAGAAAAGCAACTACAAGGCAAAAGCAATGAGTATCTTTAGTTCTCAATATGTTTCTTTTCCTCTAAGCACTCTGCCCAGCTGAAAGAAGGAGGTGGTCAGGGAAGGGGAGGAGACTCCTTTAAGAGAGTTTGCCTATGTGTTTATTGGAGACAGAGGAGAGAAGCAGGAAGTGAGTATGGGATAAATGGCTAGAGATTCAGGGGTGGAAGTGAGTATGGAATTGGGTTAAAGATTTGGAATCCAAAGACCTTAGGGGACATCTGGCTTAAACTTCTCCAGTTATAGATGAGGAAACTGAAGCCCAAAGATAAGGGCTTTGTCCAAGGTCACCCAGGTAAGGAAGCAGCAATAATGGGTCTTGAACCCAAGTCATAACTCCAAAGTTGGCATCTTCTTTATTTATCACACTGCAGATTTGACAGGGCAGCCATGGTTAAATCAGAACCATTCTTTTGTGGAAGTGGGAGTGGAAGAAGAGACCTGATACACAGTCCCTTCAATCCTCATCCAATTGTTGCACATGCCTATCATTTTTTAAAAAGGTTTTCCCTCTAATCTCTGAGACAGATATGTAGGGTTCTTAGATCTTTTAATTAACTTCCAAACCTATGGGAAGACTGTCTTTGTTGGATACAAGATGGAGAACTGGTTTCATGAGGACACTTACTAAATAAGAGATTCTGGGCAAGTTACTTAACCTTGGCCTGCCTCGGTTTACTCATTTGTAAAATGAAGATAATACAAACTCCATACCAGGGTTGTTGTGAGAATAAACTGAGATATTTGCAACTTTATAAACTTTAAAGGGATATATAAATGCTTTTATAACTGAGCCTATACTCAATATGAACAGCTTGTACAAATTACTCTTAGGTTTAGAGAAGTAGAAATTGTATAAGTACCTTTTCAGCTGGGGACTTATCTTTTTCCTCTTAAATGCAGAAAGAACTGAGCTTCAAATGCATGCTGTTCTTTTGAAGGATGGCTTTCTCTGGCCAACATGGAAAAAAAAGTCTGGGCTACCCCTACTATGTCTGAGGGCCCTGCTATTCTCTGGAAAGAGAGAAGTTGTGGATTCCCTTTCACTATGATTGATTTTATGAATCTGCTAATTCCTGGGTTCAAGAGAGAATTCTGATACTCTTAGAGTTAGCAAAAAATTCCATGTTGCCCAGAGGAGGGAAGAGAAAATCAAAAGAATTAGTCATTTCCCCCTTCATTTTAAAACACTAAAAACCAAGAAGAAGTCAAAAGAAGTTTTGAAAGCATGATTTTTCCAAGAATATGCTGGAGTTTAGATTATATTTTCTTCCACAAAAGAATGTCCAAAATACTGAAAAGAGAATAATGAGGTGACCAGAACAATACTGACCCAGGGCAGAAGGAAACTATATCAAAAGGTTAGTGTTAGGAGTTTCGAGTTTTGCCTCCTAAATGAACACCTTGAGTAACAAGTACAACTAATCCTTTGCCGTTTACATCTCTCTCCATGCCATTGCTTCTCTATCTCTTATTCCTCCCTCATTTCTATCAGACCATTAAGGTCCATTCCCAAAGAAGAGGTGGCAGGAAGAAGAGAAAGCATACAGACTTCCTGACTTATCACAGCTGGTTTTTATATAATATTTTAAGGTGTGCAAAGTATTTTACAAATATGATCTCATTTTATCCTCACAAGTCTGGGAAATTGGTACTGTTATTATTTTCATTCTACAGGTGAGAAAACTGAGGCAGACAAAAGTTAAGTGAGTCACCCAAGGTCACATAGAGCTTGGATCTAAACCCAAATCCTCCTGACTTGGAGACGGAGGGTCCAATGTTCTAACCATTCTGCCTCCTTACTGACCCTAAGTGGCAAGAATGGTTGGCCTTCAGGAAAAAAATTATGAAAAAAGTTTTTGACATTACAGCATTAGTCTCAGACCACAGATGCAGAATTGGAAGAGACCTCACAAGCCATTCAGTCCAACCCCTTCATTTTATGATTGAGGAAACTGAGGAGTCAGAAAGCTGTGAATTGCACAACATCAAGAACATTGCTGATGCTAGGAAAGAAGGCAATAAGTTTGAATGATTATGCAATAATTGAGGGCATCATTTGTCTAAAAAAAAAGTAAAGAACAATTTGACACATAGATGGTACTAATTATGAGATGGCAAACTCCATACCTATTCCACAGTAAAAGTTGTTATATATACAATAATTAGCTCCAAAATGTTCCTAAAAGTAATAAACTTGAATATGGTATAAATAATTGCTCCAAATGACTAATGACTCAAAATATGGGATTATTTTGTGCCAGGAATGACTGCAGGGAAAACTATTAATTTCACACCTACAATGCCAAATTTCTAAAAACAACTTGTGCAAGTCCATTACACTAACCAAGGTCCTCCATGAAGAAAGCCAGGTTATAGTCAACTTAGCAATGAGACCTGAATGATCTTTAAGTTATCAAAGCCGCTTTATACTTTAAATATTAGTTTAACCCTCAAGGGGTTAGTGGGACACCCAGTGAAATTCACCAACACAGCAATAGCCAAGTAACCTAATTGCAAAGGGAACAGCAAATCTTTTTAAACTAAGCTATACATGATTATTCCATCCCAGAGCTAGATCCAAAGGGACAGTTTCTTACCATGACTTCGAACAGGACTAACATAGTTGACACCATTAACATTTCTCCAGTCCCAAGAACGGGGCAAAGTTTGAGCTTTATGAAGCATTATCTGGGACATTGATACAGGTTTTGGCCTAAATGAGAAAAATACATATATCATCATTTAGACAAATTTCAGGTATTCATTTTGTGGATTATGCACATCTTCTATACTTACCTCTGCCACACCAATTGCTTTTATGGGATTCCTCTGCTGATCATAAAGGAGATGGAGGAGTAAATGTGAATATGTATATTTGAATGGGATGACCATATATTTTAATTCAGTTATAATGAGAAATAATTTGGAGATTAATCATTGTTTTGTTGTTTTCTCATGACTTTACTTTCCTGCATTAGTATACAGAATTTAAAGATTACAATGTGGTTTGCCATGTGATAAATCAAAAAACATTCAATTCAACAAACAATTACTCAACACCTATTATTGTATAAATGGAGATTTTGAACCCTAGACTTCAATCTCCAGAAGTCCTTGGTATTTCCCAGAATTCCTTATAATCTCTCCTGAGTCTCCACCTTGATGAGATCACATTATTGATATTTAACTGGCAGTAACGCCTCCCAAGTTCTCTTCCTTTGCAATGATGCAACAAGTATAGTTGTAAACTAAGTGCAGGGATTTTAAATGGGCTAATCCACCATGGGCACATCGTTTTTATTTGTATCCTCTTTAGTCCTTGATTTCTAATGATCCTTAATAAACCTCATAAAACATAATATTTTTATTATTAGAGATATAATTTAATTTTTACATTAATAAGCACCCGAGATATCAACATCTTTGGTACATCTCTACTTTTAGGTTTTCTTACTTTCCTCTAACAAATCCTGCTGAGGGAATAAATGGGGCAAGTGATATGGCAGTGAGAGAAAGAGTGAGAGAAAAAAAGTTGGAGACTTCATTACATATATATATATATATATATATATATATATATATATATATATAAAGAAATCTGTCTAGAAAGACAGATGACTGAACTTGTAGTTAATAATCAGGGTGGTTAGGGGAGAGAAAATCCCCGAAATGAATATAATAGCAGTTTAATTGATTGATTTAGACCAGTTTCCAATTCCTGCCTTTTACAAGATTTCTGCAGACTGAGTTCTTAATTTGGGATCTATGAAAAATGTTTTTTGGTTACTATATTTCAAAATAATTGATTTTCTGTTCATCTAATACATTTTTATGAATTTTAAGGTCCAACAGGGTTCAGAGGACTGCCAAGTGGGGTCCATGACACACAAAAAAACCAAGAATTCTGTGATTCTTCATTATTCCTCCAAATTTCCTCCTTTCTTTCACATGCTTCTTCTGTAAGGGAAATGAGGCAATTTCTAAAGAGAATAGAAGTTAGAAAGAAATAAGAGAGACATCATAAGATGACTATTCCTCAGGAATAGCAATAACATACTTAGAAATGTCCAAAGAATGGGCAGCATCTCTTATGCAGCAACCCATATAGAAATGTTCTTTTCAAGGCAAACACTCTTGTGGTTCATATTTGGATGGGACCCTTGGGAAGACTAATGATCTAGGCAATAATCTTTCACCATGACGTTTTCAATTTGAATGTGTGTAAAAATATTTATAACTATGCTCTTTGAGGTGGCAAAAAATTTGGAAAATAAGGGGATACCCTTCAATTGGGGAATGGCTGAACAAATTGTGGTACATGTTGGTGATAGAATACTATTGTGGTAAAAGGAATCATGAACTGGAGGAATTCCATGTGAACTGGAACAACCTCCAGGAATTGATGCAGAGTGAAAGGAACAGAACCAAGAGAACAATGTACACAGAGACTGACACACTGTGGCACAATTGAATGTAATGGACTTCTCTACTAGCTGCAATGCAATGATCCAGAACAATTTCAAGGGACTTATGAAAAAGAATGCTATCCACATCCAGAGAAAGAACTATAGGAGTAGAAACAGAAGAAAAAACATTTGCTTGGCCACATGGGTTGATGGGGACATGATAGGGGATGTAGACTCTAAGTGATCACTCTAATGCAAATATTAGTAATGTGGAAATAGGTCTTGACCAATGATACATGTAAAACCTAGTTGAATTTCATGTTGGCTACGAGAGGAGGTGGGGAGGAAAAAATATGAATTCTGTAAACATGGAAAAATATTCCAAATTAATTAGTTTTAATAAAATAAAAATTAAAAAGTTTTCCATTTGATACAATTTAATTCAATATTTTTACTAGTACATTAAGTTTGGCACTGTTAACAATAAAAAGATAAATAAGATACAGTCCTTGTTCTTAAGCTAATTAAAATCTACTATATAAAGTATACAAGCAAAATTGACATGCTAGAAGGGTGTGGGTTTGGGTGGTTATACAGGTTTCTTTTCAGAGCTTTACAAAATTAATATTAAAGAATTAAATATTAAAACTTCAGTGGACCTGTGATTCTTTTGATGTAGTATTCCCTCTAGCAGTAGTGAAAACTACTCATTCATGTATGCTCATTCTGGCCATGTTCTTCCATACATATTCCACTGAGAATCCGGCAATCCAATTTACATCAGGCCCATTCTCTAGGATATTTTATGTGTCATGGGCACCAACAGAAGCCTTAGGCTCTCCAACTCTTAGCTCTCTTTTGCTCATATCTCCTGTTCCAGTTATATGTTTCCTCAAAAATATTGTTTGATATTAATTCTTGACTATTAATCATCATTAGACATATGCTGCAGCTTATCTGTTCTCACCACCTGCAATTTTGCTTCTAAAACACTTTGAACTCTTGTTGATTAGGAAAGGTTTCTCTAAATGAACTATAAAATGATACCCAAATACAGACATATAGTCTAATAGAGGAAAAAGAAGATGAGTATACATAAAACAATTAGAAGGCTATTATATTCTTACTGCCCATGAAAATAATGGGGCTTCAGAAAGAAAATGTTGAGGGTCATAAATATCCCATTTATTCCACAAGGAATTGACAAGCCTAGTATAAAGATGTAGAAATTAAGCTTGCAATACGGAAATTGCATTTTTGAAGGTGTTAAATATTAATAGCAATCATAAATCTATATTTTCTAAACTGTTTTTACATTCAAGATCCTATCTGTTCCTTGCAACCTATATGTTTTATCTCCAAAAGGAAATAAAGGTCAAAACAATAATTTCTAGCTCAAAACTTGATTATCTTTGTTCAACAGTCTGCTACACTCAGTCCTTTCATTTAGGCTAAGTGTCTATTCTCAGACAGGCTGCCCCTCAAAAGAAAAAAGTTATGGAGAAACCACAAGGAGCAGGGAAAATTGTCCTTCCTCAGAATCACTTTGGCTTAGGATTCTTGACAAAAATTATCTTTCCACCTTTTTGGCTTTGTTTTGTCAGGCCAGGAACATGGGTCTGCTCTCACTCAGTACATACCAGAAGCCAATTCTAAAAGATTAACTTTGAATGGTGACAGTAAAGATAATTTTAGGGTTGTGACTTAAAATTTAAGTTAATTGGTCTCCAGAGAAAATCCCAAATAAAATACACAAGTCAATCTGGAAATACATGGTAATTTAAATTAATATAGAGGGAAGGATTTTAAGAAGAAACGATTTCTCCCACCTGGCCTGTGCCAGGGGAGTTCAAGATCTCTGTTGCTAGGTCTCTGAAGGAGATTAGAGGCTCCTAAGAGGATAAAGTTTGGAAAGTAAAGGAGGAAAAACTCAGACAGAAACTCACCACCAAACCGGACAATATCTGTAGCTACACCAAGATGCTGAAAGTCTCAGCATGCTGCCACAAGCCACCTCTCCTCCACAAAAGTTACCAGAGAGAGGAAGTGATGTAAAATATCTAGACCTTTTACTCTTGTGTCCCCTCTTCTAAATTTTCACGTCTACCAATCACATCAGAGGCTTTTCTCCAGGACTGCCCATTTTTTAGTTCTCATCTTCTTTGATTAGATTATATCTTTTGAGTTACTTAACACTTCCTTCTTAAGTTCACCTTTTGTTAGTTACTTAACCTTTTTGTGATTAATTTACCCTTCATAGTTACTAAACACCTTTTTGTATCAAGATCTAAAAATAGATTTAGCTTGAAGTTCTAGCTTCACTATGAAGTAAGAACTAAGTACCTTCATTGTTCAATCAGGATATTACAATTTTATCTTCACCATAAAGTAAGATCTAAGTAGGGTGGAGTAATCTAAAGTTCAAAAGACATTCCTGATTTTGTTAGACTAAGTAGGATAGAGTAACCATTGGTTCACAAATTCATATCTCTCTTTTTGTCTCCCATAACTTAAATGATAATCACAGAAATAATTTTTTAATTGCAGAGGGAAAAACAATCTGCCAAGTATCACTGTGATTGCTAAACATGATATTTAAATTCAGATAATGCAAATACTATCTCTCTGAGAAGAGAACAGGAAAGTAGAGGCTAATTTTGTTAAAAAGAAAATGCTACAAGCAACTAGGGATCTAGTGATTAACAGTGCTGGGTTTGAAGTTAAGAAACCCTGAGTTCAAGGTATAAATAATGATGTCACATATCTCTTTGCACTAAGGTTTATAAAGTGCTTTTCTTACAGCACAGCAGCACAAAGATTATTCTCCCCACTTCACAGATGAAGAAACCAAAGATTTGGAAACATGAAGTGACTCACCGAATACCATACATTTGGTATGTGTTAGAAGTATGACTTCAATTTATTCCACCAAGCCCTAGATGTCCTGTGAAGATTCCTAAATCAATACATGTTATTCAGCTTGGACAATTACCAAATATTTTTCAGACCCTGTGCAAGTCCTTCCTTCCTCCTTCAGTGCCCAGACCATTTCAGGCCATCGGAAAGAGCACCAGATTTGGAATCAGAAGTCCCTTTTAACCATAAACAAGTTACTATGCCTCTGGTTCTTCTGTTCTTCACCTTTAAAGGGAATTTAGACTAGAAAGCCTCTGCAGTCTCTTCCAGCTCAAATTCCAAGAATTCAATTCTTTTTCTACAGTACTCAAGTGACAGACTGTTTTGGGACACCTCTTCTATCTCCATAATCATCATGATTCAGCTGTTCATGCATATATGCACTGTTCTCTGTTTAATGGCCTCAACCATTCTGACTTGGTGAGATCTACCAAAGCTTAAACTCTACAGCTATTGCCTTCTGAAATTCATGATCATTGGAGAAGACACAACTAACACCTTGGTATGATGATAAGAACCATTAGAAAGGTTTAAGAAGATCATAGGAACCATAACACTGACTTTTTCAATTGGAAGACTTGGTATTGCATCCCATCTCTTCCACTTACTTTGTGCTTCTGGAATCAGATGACCTGAATTCAAAGCTTAGCTTTAGCAGTACATTTCTAGTCTGGGGCAAGTTACTCTGGGCCTAAGCTCCTTCATTTAAACAGTGAGAGGGTTGGCCTGTGGGAGTACTTTATTATGCACAGAATGGAAGAGAAGAAAGTTCAGAAGGAAGAACAAATCAGGCAATTTCTAAAGTGTAAAATTTATTATATTTTTTTATTTCTAAATCAAGCATAGTGAAATGGATATTCAGGGTTTTTTGGCATTCTGTTATTTGAAACTTCTTTTTTGGAAGTTTAAATTCAGAATGAAATGAAAAGTAAAAAAATGAGGAAGTGGAATTGGGTGATCTCTAAGGTTTCTTCTGCTTCCAAATCTCTGATTTTTTTTATCTAATGTGTTCTAAGCATTAGAGGAAGGAAAGCTTATCACTGTCTAACTTAATGAAGTGCTCATGAAGGAGATGGCATTCACCCTGGAGTCTCAAGGGATTAGTAGGGTCTAAATAGCTTGAAATGTGGGAGAAGCTTTTAATGAATATGGAACAGCATTAGAAATGGAAGGGGAAAGAGTGCATTAGTTATTTAGGGGGTAAAAGCAATCCTTTTGGGATGAAAGCAGAGGAGGCATGCTAGGTAATGAAAGTTAGGGATATTGGGCAGAAAAAGGCTTCAAAAGCATGAGGACCAATATTTGAATAGTTCTGAATTACAGACCTATCTTTGGGGAACAAGATGGGAAATTAATAGGCAAAAGCCTATGGTTGAAAGACAAGAAAGATTCTGGTAACCAGAATTTTACAGGGGCAGAGAGGGAGAGGGACTGAAGAATTAAGGGAAGACATTTGGGGGAAAATTCATTTTAAATAATGCAAAAGTACTCCAGGTTGGATGAAAGAAGAATTTGTTTAGGTGATTAGACTGTGAGGGCAGGGATTTTTTTTTCACTTCTTTTTGTATTCTTACCCAGTAGCATAGTGCCTGGCACATAATAAGTGCTTTTAATAATGCTAACTGATGCACTCTTTATTGAGGTGAACAGAAGGAGATCTGTTTGGAGCCATATTATAAAAGACCTTGACTACCCAGCTGAGGAGTTGGGATATTATCATAAGTGTTCTTATGAAGTAATACCAAGAATAATGTCTGACATGTATAAAGTGTTTTATAGTTTGCAAAGCACTTTATAAATATTATCTTACTTAATCCTCACCTTAGGAGGTAGGTATTATTATCTTCACTTTTCAGATGAAGAAACCAAGGCAGCCAATGGTAAAGTGACTTGTCCAGCTAATAAGTTTCTGGAGCTGAACTTGAATTCAGGTCTTCCTGACTACAGGTCCAAGAGTCCTCAATCTATTGCTTCATCAAGCTGATTTTTACTCTCTAGTTAAGAGAGAAGTCACTGGATTTTTTGTGCTATAGAAGATTAATCTGGTGCCTTTGTACATACTACAAGGAGATGAGAGGCATAAAGAAGATTACATGTGGTTGTTGTTTAGATGAGAAGGAATAAAAAGTCTCAACTAGGGTGACGATAGTTATTAGTGCAGAGAATGGGCCAGACTCATTAATTAATTAATGAAGAAACACTTATTAAGCCACTACTGTGAGGTAGCTGGGTGGCTTGGTGGATTGAGAGCCAGGCCTGGAGATGGGAGATCCTGGGCTCAAAGCTGGCCTCAGAAACTTCCCAGCTGGGTGACCCTGAGCAAGTCACTTAACCTCACTTGCCTAACTCTTACCACTTTTCTGGCTCAGAAGCAATTCTTAGTATCAATTCTAAGAACAAAATTCCAGTAGGTACTGAGCCTTTCTACAAGTTGGGGATACCAAGGCAGAACTGAAACAGCACTTGCCCTAAAAAGCTAATATTCTTTGGTGGGGTGGGAAGAGGAGACAAAATGACAAAAGTATATATAAAATGTATGTAAGAAGTGAGAGATATTGCAAAAGATCAATAAGGCTTGAGGTTTAGTTGGGATACAGGAAAGAGATTTCCAAGACAAAGTGACCAGGAGAATGACAGCTGGTGTCATCAACAGAAACCAGGAAGATGGGAAAAGGAACAAACAACAACATATACAAAGGTTTTGAGCTCTTATAAAAGAAGGAATTGAGAAAATATTACCTGGGGAATGAACTGTGACAACTTCTCTTCATCGTTTGATTTACATTGGATTTTTCATAGCCAGTGGCAGTCCAGGAATTCTGAGCTCTGTTGATAGGTTTCCCAAATTCACGTCTGTTACTGTTAGTTTCCTGTCCATGCCTGCAAATTAATTAGACCTTTTTAGTTTATAGTATTTACTACTGCCAGAACCAAAGCCCAGAAACCCTAAATTAGTGATTCTACTTAGATGTCTTTCCCTGAAACCAGTTATTACCATACTTTTCCTTCCTGCATTAGACTTTTTGAGAGTAGGGGCTATATTTTAAACATCTTTAAATTCTGAAAGTCCAGCACATAGCCTTATCCATGGTAGGTACTGAATAAATACTTGTTGAAGAGTACATGGCACCGAAAATCTGTAGGATAAACGATGATAATGATGATGATAAATATTTGTATAATTGTTTAAAGTTTGCAAAGCATTTTACAATTTGTTCCTCCCCACAACCCTGAGGGTAGGTGATAATATTATCTTCAATTTATAGAAGAGACTGAGGCCTACTGATAAAAGTGACCTGTCCAGGGACACACAGAAGATAAGTGTTTGAGACTGGATTTGAATTTTCTTTAAAGCACAAATGAATTCTGCTTGACATTAACCCAACAAAAATTTTTTTTACAAAGAAAATTAAATGTTGTAGGAAGTGGTCATGATCAGAGAACTCTTCAACCTGAAGGAGCTCAACCATTGGTATTAAACATAAAATTTAATTCCCAAATTAAATTCACAAGATTTTTCATGATACACATATCACAAGCCATGTAGCTTGCCCATATTTTTACAAATCTAAATTTTTTATTTTCAATTCTTTTTTCAGTATTTTAACATTGTGCACATGCAACCAAAGGCTCTGATATCAGAAATTAAAATTCTGCATTGATGCAGAAATTTTCCCCTGACAACTTATCCATTCTCTACTTGAAGCGCTCCAGGAAAAGAAGACCTCACTTCATTCTGAGACTTCCCACTCCAATTTTACATAATTGGAGCTGTTCGGAAAGTTGTTTTGTTTGTTTGTCTGTTTCAGCCAGCCTTGGTTTAACCTAAAAGTGCTTCTGTGAAAATCTTTTCCATGGATCTAAAGGCAGCAAGGTGGCTCAGTAAATAAGAGTGCTGGACTTGGAAGTCACAAATTCCCAGTTCAGTTCAAAGCCACCTCAGTCACTAACTAGCTGTGGTACCCTGGGCACATGGATTTGCAAACCTTAAAGGGCTAAAGAACAGGGACTACTATTATTGTTGTTGCTCCCTGTTCTGCCCTCAGACTCAAACATTCATATGCTTGAAGACAACCTCATCCGTCTTCAGCTCCTCTTCTTTGGGTCAAATGCCTTCACTTGTGTTTTATTTCTTTTTAAAAAAAAATATTAATTGATTTATTTAGTCAATTTAGAACATTATTCATTGGTTACAAGAATCATATTCCTTCCTTCCCTTCCCTCCTCCTACCCTTCCCATAGCTGATGCACCATTACAATGGGAATTACATGTGTCCTCGATCAAAGACTATTTCCAGGTTGTTGATGTTTGCATTAGGATGATCATTTAGAGTCTACGTCCCCAGCCACATCCCCTCAACCCATGTAATCAAGTAATTGTTTTTCTTCTGTGTTTCTACTCCCACAGTTTTTCCTCTGAATGTGGATGCTGTTTTTTCTTGTAGATCCCTCTGAGTTATTCAAGATCATTGCATTGCCACTAATGGAGAAATCCATTACATTCGATTGTACCACAGTGTATCAGTCTCTGTTTACAATGCTCTTCTGGTTCTGCTCCTTTCTCTCTGCATCACTTCCTGGAGGTTGTTCCAGTTCCCATGTAATTCCTCCAGTTTATTTTATTTTAATTTATTCATTTATTTTTCCATTTGAATAAGTTTATTTAGTAAATTTAGAACATTATTTCTTGGTTACAATAATCACATTATTTCCCTCCCTCCCTTCCACCCACTTTTCCCACAGCCAATGCACAATTTCATTGGGTATTACTTGTGTCCTTGATCAGAACCTATTTCTATGTTGTTGTTTACACTAGGATATTCTTTTAGTCTACATCCCCAGCCACATTCCCTCAACCCATGTATTCAAGCAGCTGTTTTTCTTCTGTGTTTTTACTCCCACAATGTTTCCTCTGAATGTGGATAGTGGTTTTTTTCCTAGGTTCCTCCGAGTTGTTCAGGGTCATTGCATTGCCAATAATGGAGAAGTCCATTACATTCAATTGTACCACAGTGTATCAGTCTCTGTGTACAATGTTTTCCTAGCTCTGCTCCTCTCACTCTTCATCAATTCCTGGAGATTGTTACAGTCCCCATGGAATTCCTCCACTTTATTATTCCTTTTAGCACAATAGTATTCCATCGCCAACATATACCACAATTTGTTCAGCCATTCCCCAATTGAAGGGCATCCCCTAATTTTCCAATTTTTTGCCACCCAAAGGCCACAGCTATGAATATTTTTGTACATGTGTTTTTCCTTATTATCTCTTTGGGGATACAAACCCAGCAGTGCTATGGCTGGATCAAAGGGCAGACAGTCTTTTATCTCCCTTGGGAATAGTTCCAAATTGCCTTCCAGAATGGTTGGATCAATTCACAACTCCACCAGCAATGCATTAATCTCCCAACTTTTCACATCCCTTCCAACATTCATTACTTTCCTTTGCTGTCATGTTAGCCAATCTGCTAGGTGTGAGGTGATACCTCAGAGTTTTGATTTGCATTTCCCTGATTATAAGAGATTTAGAATACTTTTTCATGTGCTTATTAATAGTTTTTATTTCTTTAACTGAGAATTGCCTATTCATGTCCTTTGCCCTTTTATGAATTGGAGAATGGCTTGATTTTTTGTACAACTGGTTTAACTCTTTAAAAATTTTAATAATTAGACCTTTGTCAGAGGTTTTTGTAAGAGATTTTTGTTTCCCAATTTGTTGCTTCCCTTCTAATTTTGGATGCATTAGTTTTGTTTGTACAAAAACTTTTTAAGTTGATATAATCAAAATTATTGATTTTACATTTTGTGGTTTTTTCTAGCTCTTGCTTGGTTTTAAAGTCTTTCCTTTACCAAAGATCTGACAAGTATACTATTCTGTATTTGCCTAATTTCCTTATAGTTTCCTTCTTTATACTCAGGTCATTCACCCATTCTGAGTTTACCTTGGCATAGGGTGTGAGACTTAGATCCAAACCTAATCTCTCCCCTACTGTATTCCAATTTTCCCAGCAGTTTTTGTCAAAACTGGGATCTTTGGGTTTATCATAGACTGTCTTGCTGAGGTCATTTACCTCAAGTCTATTCCACTGATCCTCTTTTCTGTTTCTTAGCCAGTACCAAATTGTTTTGATGACCACTGCTTTATAGTATAGTTTAGATGTGGGACTGCAATTCCTCCTTCCTTTGCATTTTTTTTCATGATTTCCCTGGATATCCTTAATCTTTTGTTCTTCCAAATGAACTTCGTTATGGTTTTTCCTAATTCAGTAAAAAAGTTTTTTGGTAGTTCAATGGATATGGCACTAAATAAGTAGATTAATTTGGGTAGGACTTTTTTAATGTCATTTGTATTATGTTAGCTCATCCCACCCATGAGCATTCAATGTTTTTCCAATTGTTTAGATCTAGTTTTAATTGTGTGGAGAGCATTTTGTAGTTGTGTTCACATATTTCCTGTGTTTGTCTCTGCAGATAGATACCTAAGTAGTTTATTTTGCCTAGGGTGATTTTAAATGGAATTTCTCTTTCTAATTCTTGCTGCTGAAATGGGTTGGAGATATAAAAAGATGCTTATGACTTATGTGGGTTTATTTTGTATCCTGCAACTTTGCTAAAGTTATTGATTGTTTCAACTAGCTTTTTGGTTGATTCTCTAGGATTCTTTAAGTAAATCATCATATCATCCACAAAGTGATAGCTTGGTTTCCTCATTGCCAATTCTAATACCTTCAATTGCTTTTTCTTCTCTAATTGCTATGGCTAGTGTTTCTAGTACAATGTTAAATAATAGAGGTGATAATGGGCATCCTTGTTTCATTCCTGATCTTATTGGGAAGGCTTCTAATTTATCCCCATTGCAGATGATGCTTGCTGATAATTTTAGGTATATACTCTTTTTTTATTTTTAGGAAAGGCCCTTCTATTCCTATACTTTCTAGTGTTTTTAATAGGAATGACTGTTGTATTTTGTCAAAGGCTTTTTCTGCATCTATTGAGATAATCGTGATTTTTGTCAGTTTGCTTGTTAATACAGTCAATTATGTGGATAGTTTCCCTAATATTGAACCATCCTTGCATTCCTGGTATGAATCCTACATGGACAGAGTGAATAACCATCATGATCACTTGCTGGAGTCTTTTTTCTAGTATCCTATTTAAGAATTTTGCATCTATATTCATTACGGAGATTGGTTTATAGTTTTCTTTCTCTGTTTTTGACCTGCCTGGATTTGGGATCAGTACCGTGTTGGTGTCCTAAAATGAATTTGGTAGAACTCCTTCTTTGCTTATTCTGTCAAATAGTTTGTATAATATTGGGATTAGTTGTTCCTTGAATGTTTGATAGAAGTAATTTGTGAATCCATCTGGAACTGGGGATTTTTTCTTAGGCAGTTCTTTGATGGCTTGTTCAATTTCTTTTTCTGATATGGGGTTATTTAGGTAATTTATTTCTTCCTCTGTTAGTCTAGGCAGTTTATATTTTTGTAAGTATTCATCCATATTACCTAGATTGCCATATTTTTTGCCATATAATTGGGCATAGTAATTTTTAATGATTCCTTTAATTTCCTCTTCCTTTGAGGTGAGATCTTCCTTTTCATCTTGGATACTGTCAATTTGGTTTTTTCTTTCCTTTTTTAATTAGACTTACTAGTACTTTGTCCATTTTATTTGTTTTTTCAAAGTACCAGCTTCTAGTCTTATTTATGAAATCAATAGTTCTTTGACTTTCAATTTTATTAATTTCTCCTTTAATTTTTTGGATCTCTATTTTAGTCTTTTTAGATTTTTAGATCTTTAGAGGATTTTTAATTTGTTCACTTTCTAGTTTTTTAATTTGCATGCCCAATTCATTGACTTCTACCCTTCTTAATTTGTTAATATATGAACTCAAGGATATAAATTTCCCCCCTGAGTACTGCTTTGGCTGCATCCCATAGGTTTTGAAAGGATGTCTCATCATTGTCATTCTCTTCAATGAAATTATTAATTGTTTCTCTGATTAGTTCCTTAACTAATTGATTTTGGAGAATAATATTGTTTAATTTCTAATTAATTTTTGATTTACCTCTCCATGTACCCTTAGTAATTATTATTTTCATTGCATTGTGGTCTGAATAGGTTGCATTTATTATTTCTGATCTTCTGCACTTATTTGCAATGTTTTTATGCCCTAGTACATGGTCAATCTTTGTGACTGTACCATTTAATGCTGAAAAGCAGGTATATTCCTTCTTGTCCCTATTTATTTTTCTCCACATATCTATTAACTGTAAATTTTCTAAGATTTCATTCACTTCTCTTAACTCTTTTTAATTTATTTTTTGGTTTTATTTATCTGTTTCTGATAGGGGAAGGTTCAGGTCTCCCACTAGTTTAGTTTTTCTATCTATTTCATCCTTGAGCTCCACTAGTTTCTCCTTTAGAAATATGGACACTATGCCATTTGGTGCATACATGTTGAGTAATGATATTTCCTGATTGCCTATATTGCCTTTTATCATGATGTAATTATCTTCCCTATCTCTTTTGACTAGATCTATTTTTACTTTGTCTTTGTCAGATAGCATGATTGAAACTCCTCCCTTCTTTGTATCAGATGAAGACCCCCAAATTTGGCTCCATCCTCTTACTTTTACCATATGTGTGTCTACCTTCCTCTGTGTTTCTTGTAGACAGCATATTTTCTATGCTTAGCCCAGTACCTAGCATACAATGAGTACTTACATGTTTATTGATGGAGGCACTGGTTATGGATGTGTACAATGTAAGTGTTGGGTTTAATGGCCTCTAATGTCTTTCCAACTCTGATCCTATCATCCTGTGAGCTTACAAACACTGGACCAGGATCTCTCCTATTAGACTGAGCATGTTACAGTAAAATGCTGTCCCAGGTTGGAGATTGGGTATTAAAGTCTTTGTCCTATAGAGGTATTATTGCAGAATGACATGCTGCCAGCTTAGGAGCAATAGTACCTTCTGGGGTACTGGGTCAGGGTAAGAAGCTCAGTGATGCCATTATTTATGGTGGTACTAGAGAACTAATCCCAAAAGAAAATATGCTCAGATTTTAGTTCCCCAGAATCCAAGAAAGGATCAGCAGGAAAGTGTGGGGATCAAATGTCAAAAGTATTCATTTTCTCTCATTCATCTTAAGTTACATTACAAAGTAACAATATATCCAAAGGCTCAAAAAGAACATTCTGAAGGCTAATGAGCTGATTGATGATTTTAAGGTATAGAATGAGCTTTACATTTCCTTCCTTTTTCATGAGTCAATAGAACACTATTGACTTCCTTAATATGGTATTGGCTGGGAGTTGGGGAAGTGGTGAAGGAGGGTGATACAGCATATCAGAATGAAACTGCATTTGGAGTCTTAGTTTCTCTGTTCAAGTCCCAATTTTTCTACTTAACCATCTAAATGATCTTGAACAAATCGTTTACCATCTTGTAACCTCACTTGACTCATCATAAAAAGAAGGGGTTGTTTTAAGATGACTTTTAAATTCTTTTCAAGTAGCAACAGTAGAAATATCACTGAGTTATAGACTCAGATGATTGGAGTTCAAACTCCAGTTCTTTCACTTATTGTATATGGCCTTTTTCAAATGACCTAACCTCTCTGTGCTTCAATTACCTAATTTGTAAAATAAAGAGTTGGTCTAGTAGATTCATAAAGAGTCATACTGCTTCAAGCCTATCAGTAAGGCTTTAAAGAGCCAAGATGCTGGGCTTAGATTGTGAAGATTGGATTTAACTATCTCCTCCTGATTGTAGCAATGAAGATACTTAGCTCTTTCTTTATTGTGCAGATAAAATTGTAATCTCCTGATTGTAACAATGAAGATACTTAGCTCTTCCTTCTTAGAGAAGCTAGAATTGTAAGCTATAATCTATTTTTAGATTTTAACTACAAAAAGGTGAACTTAACAATAGAGGAGATAAGTAACCCAAAAAGATATACTCTAACCAGAGAAGGTGAGAACTAAAGAATGGGCAGTCCTGGAGAAAAGTCTCTGCTGAGATTGGTAGATGTGAAATTTGGGGGAGGTAACACAAGAGAAAAAGATCTTTAAAAAGAGGACCAAAAGGCAGAAATTCATCATTTCATTTGGATTCAGACATTTGGACAGTCAATCAGAGATTTGGGCACTGACTCATTGCAATGTATACCCTGTGACGGCATGTGCACCTGTGTGTGTATGTGTATACACAGATACATGAAATAATATTTTGATTTAGAAATATGATTAATTTGAAAACTATTGCTTTCAAGTAAAATAACAAATAGTCTTTTAATACAAACTCAATCCCCAGCCAGGCCAACTCACCTTGCCTCACTGATTCGTATATTTTCATCAGAGCTTTTCTTTGCAGTGAAACATGCCCAATTCTTGCCCTGAACATCATGTACCCATCCAGGAAATGTCTCATTACAATAAACTGTCCAATGTCGATAATTGCCCTCATACTGCAAAGGAAGAAAAGTGAAGATTTAGTCATTTTCCTGCCCAACTCTTGTGTGTTTTCCTGCTGAGGTGAAGTATTTGCTTAGACTTCTTTTTAAAGCCCTTTCCTTCCATATTAGAAATGTTAAAGAGAAATTAACAGGCACAGGAAATCCTGCATGGTAGGAAAGATTCTGGAACTCTGGAGAAGTGAGAGGCAGTTTATTCTTCTTCTGAGGGAGATACTTGAGAAGCCAGGAGCTGAGTCTAAGTCTGAGTCTAGTCTTTCTAGGGTGAACTTAAATAACTAGATATTCTCTATCCTGTGGCTTTTCCTTGTGATCCAGTCTATCCCTGTGAATAAACTTCAAGAGGACAATGCTCAGTGAGACTTCCTTTGACACTTGTTCCTGCTACCTTGAAGTCTTTCCCAATTTTATATTAATTAAGGGGGGTTAATTTAATAGTTATAGGAAGTATATTGTATATAGAAAAATATTAGATAGAGTGGGTAAACAAATAGGTTTTCTGGTTTTAAATAGATCATCCCAATTCCCTTCCCTTAACCTAAAGTACACTGTTACTCAGTTATATTTATAGTTTATACCCATTATTTAATATACATATTTCAGAATCAATATTATGTATTAGTTCAAAAGCAAAAGAGTGGTGAGGGCTAGGCAATGGGGGTTAAGTGGCTTGACTAAGGCCACACAGCTAGGAAGTATCAGAAGCAATATTTGAACCCAAGACCTTCCAACTCTATGCCTGCCTCTCAATCCACTGAGGAATCTAGCTACTACCTACTTGCTTAGAATTTTACCTGCTTCTGCAATCCCAGATAATAACACATTTACATAGGGCTGGAAGTCTTAAAAAGTACCCTCCATAATGACCCTCTAATATAAGGTAACAAATTTATTATTGGCCACATTTTGTAGCTAAAGAAACAAAGGTTCAGAGCATTTAAGGGAATGGCCCAAGGTCACACTATCAATTAAGGATCAAACTGAAAATTAAATTCCTCTCCTATCTCCAAGTCTTGTGCTTTTTATACCTCACCCCAAGAAAGGCTGGACAGAGAGGTGTTCTTAAGAGTAATTGTGCTAGGACAGAGAAGAAGGAAGGATTGGAGGAAGAAAGGAAGGAGAGAAGAGACTAAGAGAGAGAGACAGACAAAGAGATGAATCTGGAAAAGTGAAATGGAAAAGTCGTAGTGTGTCCCTCACCCAAAAGAGTTCTTTTCTTTTTGTAGATTCAGATATTTTTGTTTCTTATCTCAGCTCTACCACTGGCTAGCCATGTAGTCACAGGAAAATCACTTGTTACCTTTTGACATAGATATTTCCCTACTTGGCATCTACCTCAAGGAAGCCATTGATAACAAGTCTCCGTAGACATCAAAGTATTTATAAAGTATTTTTTGTGATAATAAAAAATTGAAAACAAATAGCTGCCCAATGACTGGATAAAGGCCAAACAAATATGGTACATGAATGTAATGGAATCTGCTGTGCTATAATAAATTATTTTATGAATTGCAGAAGCATGGGAAGTTCCAAGAACAGATGAAGAAAGGAGAGCCAAGGACACAATATACTCAACAATTATAACACTGGAAATGGAAACAACCACCTTAAAGTGGAAAGTTAATGTGATAGTGTAAGGGGTCAATTTAGGGGTTTCCTTATGGTCTTCAGGGATTAATTCAAATCCCAATAAAAATACTCAAGTCAGTTTGGGAATTTTAGGGTAGTTTAATTAATATAGAAGGAAGGATCTAAGGAGAGGGAAAAGGGTATAAGATTTCTCTGGCCTAGCCTGAGCCAAGGGGAGTTCAGAGACCTTCCAGCCATGAGGCCTCCTCTAAGATGAGGGACCTCCTAGGAGGTGGCATTTTTAGGAAAAGTAAAGGGAAAAAAAGCAATCAGCCTAAAATCTGAGAGAGCTCAGGCAAGATGCCTCACCTGATCCATGATATTAAGCTTCTCCCAGTTACTGTATCAAGGATGCTCACCACCAAACCCACACAATATCTGCAGCCATGCCAAGATTCCAAGACACCCAGCACGCAGCCACCAGCCAACTCTTCGCCAAAAGAGAGCCCCGGCAAGAGGAAGTCATGAGAATATATAGGCTTTTTTTTTTTACATCACTTCCTGCATCTCATATGTACCTTGGGTAGCTTAAGCTTGACTTAGGACAGCCCAGGGGGTCTGTCAGTTGTTCCTTATTTGTCAGTTGCTAGCACATATCTGTCAATAGGCCATCCTTCTCAACACTTAATCCTTAAGTAGTTATGAAGACATTCCTGTTTTGTTGGACTAAGCAAGGTGGAGTAAATCTAAAATTCACAATCCCCTCTGATGATGATTAGGGGAGTAGTCTCCCCAGTTGATTACTAAACATAATCATCCTGCACCTCTAAATTCTTCTAACTGCAGGTGCATACAAAATTTCACCTTCTAAGAGGAAACTACAATATTTAGATAGAAGAGGAGAATAGAAGAGAGAGAGACAGCAAAACCAGTGTTTGCTGGGAGCGTTGACAAAAACCAATTAGGGGGCAATCCCCATCTGGCATAAGAGTATTCATTCAAATAAATGTTCAGTCAAATTTCAGTTCAATCAACCACATCCAAAGTTCATTCTGGATCTTCTTGATGTAGTGTAGGTTTTCTGGCATCTTTCTGGAATCGTTGATTCTGTGGATTTAGGAGTTAGCAAGCCTCTTTCCTTGAAGATCTTTCTTGAACAAAATTTTTAAATCTTGAATTTTTATTAAAATACAACCCCCCACTGAAGTGGGTGTTGAGAAATGTCCAGTTCAGCTCAGCATGCATGGTTGAGTTATGGGGGTATATGAGTCAATTAGCAAAAGAAGAGAAAACAAAACCAAAAACATAAGAGAAAAAAATGGAAGAAAGTCAAACTTTGGGGAGAAAGAAAAAAAATTAAAATTAGAATCAAAATATCAAAATCTATGTATATAAAATGATGAGTAACCAAGAATGAGTTCATAATAGGCCCTTCTATTAGGGTCCAATAAATTTCTAACAGGCTCTTGTATTAGGGTCCAATTTAAAGTAATTTCTATCCCACAAGTCTGTAGGACAGGATGTAGTAATATTTCACTTCCCCATTTCCAGCCAAAACTACAGGAAGTTGCCATACTATAAGAAAGAAAAAGAACTATAATTTTATTTTGATAGGGAAGTGTCATTTACTGGTCTGATTTTTTGTCATTCTCAGGGATATGGGGAGCCAGGATGATAGCCAAACTCCTGTACTTGTCTGTGAGTATTTCACAAAGAGTGTAGATACAAGGAAGTCCTACATCTTAACATGTGCTAAGCATTGCAACCTCGAGTCCCACACTAGGTTCAAGTCCATTTGTATTGGCTTAGAAGTGCATCAATCCTACCTGGATTGGTTTCTTTCTTTTTTACCTGTGTGCTCTTCTTTGCACTATGCTATTGGAGCATCTTACCCAAACAAAGGTTATTACATGAAACCAAAATAGAATATTGCCTGAGACAGATAGTATAAATTTGGGTTAGTTAGATCAGGGAGGATTAGTGTAGCCTATGAAACACAGGAGAATTGGTTCCTTGTGGAACTTGGGAGTTTATTTGGGTGGATTTAGAATGCCTTAGAATTATTAAACCTATATACAAATTTCAATCTCAACCCTAGAATAAAATATCATTAACCTCTACAATCAGCCACATAGGAATAAAATTATCGCCTTACAATCACACATTATGAAAGTTACCTATATTCATTACATAAAAAAATCTCACTTGCATACATGAGGATGACACATACATCCTGTATAAAGTTTCACTCACATGCAGCAAAATGTTCACTCTTACATGCACGTACATGTTAATCTTATACACATGCATGGTCCTGCAGTTCCGGATACCTGAGATCATCTTTCAAGGTAAGACGACAAGCAAGTATGTATCTTATAAAGGAGAAGGCACCCCGGACCTGTGACAAACTTAAAGCAATACCAAAGGATGGAAGATACATGGACAACTGGAAAGAACTTTGAATCAAAGACATTATGGGGAATGAACTTCAGGAAAATAGGTCATGTAAGATTAATCGCTGATCACATTAACTTCATATATAGGGAAGTACATCCACATATACATTGGAATAAATATGCATCCACCACAACATATCTAGAACATGAACAAATTCCACATTGACATTAAGGGCTGTGCCATAAATAAGGACAGTGCATAAATTGTATATCTGTAAATAAATCTCTACTACCTGAATGTATATATGTATATATGTATTTAAATAACATGTGACATAAATGTGTACAAGATGTGTAAATGTGTACAAAAATAGCAGACATATATATATATATATATATATATAGTATAATAATGATCTAATCCAGTAATATAGATAGAAAGGAGAGTTAAAATACTAACTGTTAATAGACAGGGACAGAATAGTTTAGGGTGGAAAAGGGAATATTGTAATTAGAGAGGTAACATAGGGACAGAATAAATTAGATTTTATATATATACATGTATAGATGTTATGAATTGTCACATTGGATTTAGCATTATATAAGGCATAGGATAATTCAATTTTATTTAAGATTTATATTTTATATTGATTGCTATAGGAATGACTTTTGTATTAAGAAATTTTTATATTGTAAAAATTTTGTTGGCCCATAATCCTAATCCTCTTCCCACATCTCAGTCTTAGTATAAGACAGGAATTTAGATTATCAAAAAGACAGATTAGGATAAGATTTATTGTTTTGGGAGGGGAGAGTTTAGATTGGGAACAATAAGTAGCATAGATAGATTAGAATAGACATAGAAGATAAGTAACTGGCGTGGGCAAAGGTGGCACCATGTGAACAACAGGAAATGGAGGATTTGTGATAGAGGCTGGCACTAGAGAAAAAGTGCCAGACTGAAGGGTCTATGAAATTGATCACCTCAATAGGGTAGGGGCCCCAGGAGTGAATTCCCTGAGGAGAGAAGACTCTGGCTGGAGAGCATTGAGGGTCTCTCCATCTTGAGACATCGAAGAGAGAGAAGGTGGAAAAAGACTTTCTCCTGAGGGTTACCCATTTTTCCTGCTGGTGAATGGAAATATTTCCCCCCAACATTTCCCAATTGAAGAGACTTTCTGAAGAGAAACCTGAGCAGACTTTACCTTAGCTCCTGTTTCCCAGGGGTGAGTCAACCTGACTTTCTCTTAGGGGGACTCAGGCTGCCAAGGCCTGAGTTCCCCCCAAACTCAAGGAAGGAGGAAAAGGGTTTAGATAGAGACAGGGATCCACTTTACCCACTTTCCTTTCCCATTCTTCCCTGCCTGTTATTTCTTTTTGTAGTACCTGATTGGGTTAACATTAAAAAGTTATCTGTTCCCCAAGCTGAGTGTGAGTGAATGGATAAAGGGGAGACCTTTTTGGTTGCGAGTAGGGGAGGGGGGACAAGAGGGACAAGATAGAATTGGGGAGAGCAGTTTTACCTAAGGAGGGAAGGCAGAAGGGGGAAAATCTTCAAACTCCCTCTTCTCTCTATGAGCCAAGCAGTTACATCTGCTGTCTCCCCTGAACCCCGCTTTGTGGGAAGGGGGGTTCTCCTCTCCTTCCCCCTTCTTCATACCTCGGAGTACAAGCCTCCCCTCAGAGTACATTCCCCTCCCTTTCCCTTTTTTTATTTTTTAAAAACAATACTATTTAGGTTAAGTCTATGCTCCTTATTTTTATCCCATTTCCTAGAATTAGATATAAACATTAATCACAGTCCCATTACATTTTATCAATAAATGGCAGGTTACCACAGTTTAAAGCTTTTTTAGTATGCATTAATATTATAGCATGTATATATACATATACACATATATATTAAACTTATATTGCTGCTGAATAAAAAAATTAATATTGATTGTATGTACCTTAAGTACAAGAAATGAAAAAAGGAAAAAATAAAAAATATAATAAAAATAAAAGAAAAGCAATAATAAAAATAAGGGGGAAAATCAGGAATTAAATGTGTTCCTGAAAAACAGTATCCACTTGTCTATGGATTATTATCTCCAATGCATGTGATAGGATACAGTTAATCAGTCTCAATAGAAATGACACGTGCTTCAAAGGCAGAAAATGAGAAAAAAAATCAAATACTGTATGGCACAAGTAAAGTGCAACAAAATAGTACAGATCCATCAACAGGAAAGAAAAAACAAAAATGTTAAAAATGTGTATATTTCATAATCACAGGGGTACTATATTCAAAAATCCATTTCTTCTCCTATCTTTCTTCTTTGCTACTATTTGGAGGGGAGACAAAATTGAAAATGGTTAATATATACAAAAACAATAGGATCTAAGAGGTATCACCTTCATAGTATTTGGGAAGTTCCTTGGACACCCCTCTGAGGGGCATTAGCACCTTGAGTATTTTTTGGATGAGCACCACTTAAGTTATATGGTTGTGGAGTCATTTGGTTTGAGTTATCATTTTCCCAATATCTATTCCTATAGTTATCATTCCAAAAGTTGTGATTTCCATTATCATTATTATAGTTATTTCTATAATTATTATTTCTGTAGTTGTTATTAAACTGCATATTCTTTCTGATTGCCTTGAATAAAGTTCTACACTCTATCATTATGTGGCCCTTCTCACAGAATTGGCAGGTAATGGATTGATAATTAGATTCTTGGAGAGGGGCAAGTGCGCAGCTATGAATATTCTTGTACAAGTCTTTTTCCTTATTATCTATTTGGGTTAAAAACCCAGCAATGCTATGGCTGGATCAAAGGACAGGCAGTCTTTTAGGGACCTTTGGGCATAGTTCCAAATTGCCATCTAGAATGGATGGATCAATTCACAACTCCACCAGCAATGAATTAATGTCCTGACTTTGTCACAACCGCTTCAGCATTCATTACTTTCCTTTGCTGCCATGTTAGCCAATATGCTAGGTGTGAGGTGATATCTCAGAGTTGTTTTGATTTACATCTCTCTGATTATAAGAGATTTAGAACACTGACTGAAAATTGCCTATTCAAGTACCTTGCCCATTTATCAATTGGAGAATGGCTTAAATTTTTGTAAAATTGATTTAACTCTTTGTAAATTTGAGTAATTAGACCTTTGTCAGAGATTTTTGTTATGAAGATTGTTTCCCAATTTGTTATTTCCCTTCTAATTTTGATTACATTAGTTTTGTTTGTACAAAAACTTTTTAATTTGTTGTAGTCAAAATTATTTATTTTATATTTTGTGACTTTTTCTAAATCTTGCTTGGTTTTAAAATCTTTCCCTTCCCAAAGGTCTGACATGTATACTTAGAGTTTCCTTCTTTATGTTCAAGTCATTCACCCATTCTGAGTTTATGTTGGTCTAGAGTATGAGGTGTTGATCCAAGCCTAGTATCTCCCACACTGTCTTCAAATTTTCCCAGCAGTTTTTATCAAATACTGAAATTTTGTCCCAAAAGCTGGGATCTTTGGGCTTGTCATCGACTGTAACGTGGAGGTCACTTACCCCAAATTTATTACATTGATCATCCTTTCTCTCTCTTAGCCAGTAGTACCAAATTGTTTTGATGACCACTGCTTTATAGTAAAGCTTGAGGTCTGGTACTGCAAGGCCATCTTCCTTTGCATTTTTTTCATTAAGTCCCTGGATATCCTTGATCTTTTTTTCTTCCAAATGAACTTTGTTATGTTTTTTTTCTAATTCAGTAAAAAAGTTTTTTTTTTGAAGTTCAATGAGTATGGCACTAAATAAATAGATACGTTTGGGTAGAATGGTCATTTTTATTGTTAGCTCATCCTACCCATGAGCAGTTAATGTTTTTCTAATTGCTCAGATTTATCTTTAGTTGTGTGGAAAGTGTTTTGAAGTTGTGTTCATATAGTTCCTATGTTTGTCTTGGCAGATAGATGCCCAAGTATTTTATATTGTCTAGGGTGATTTTGAATGGAATTTCTCTTTCTAATTTCTGTTGCTGAGATGTGTTGGAGATATATAGAAATGCTGCTGATTTATGTGGGTTTATTTTGTATCCTGCAACTTTGCTAAAGTTGTTGATTATTTCACTAGTTTTTTAGTTGATTCTCTGGGATTTTTTAAGTTTATCATCATATCATCATATCATCAACAACAAAAAAGAGTAATAGCTTGGCCTCTTCATTGCCAATTTTAATACCTTCAATTTCTTTTTCTTCTCTATTGCATATTGCTAGTGTTTCTAGTACAATGTTAAATAATAGAAGTGATAAAGGGCATCCTTGTTTCACTCCTGATCTTATTGGGAATGTATCTAGTTTATTCCTATTGCAAATGATGTTAGCTGATGGTTTTAGATAGATACTGTTTATTATTTTTAGGAAAGACCCCTCTATTCCTATACTTTTTAATGTTTTCAATATGAATGAATGCTGTATTTTGTTAAAAGCTTTTTCTGCATCGATTGAATTAATCATGTGATTTTTGTTGGTGTGCTTGTTGATATGGTCAATTATGTGGATAGTTTTCCTGATTTGAATCACCCTTACATTCTTGGTATAAATGCCACCTGAACATAGTGAATAATCCACATGATCAATTGCTGGAGTCTTTTTGTTAGTATCCTATTTGAGATTTTTGCAGCTATGTTCATTCAGGAGATTGGTCTATAGTTTTCTTTCTCTGTTTTTGACCTGCCTGACTTTGGAATCAGTACCATATTTGTGTCATAAAAGGAATTTGGTAGAAATCCCTCTTTGCTTATTATGTCAAATAGATTGTATAATATTGGGATTAGTTGTTCTTTGAATGTTTGATAGAATTCACTTGTGAATCCATCAGGCTCTGGGGATTTTTTCTAAGGAAGTTCTTTGATAGCCTGTTCAATTTCTTTTTCTGATATGGGATTATTTAAGAATTTTATTTCTTCTTCTGTTAATCTAGGCAGTGAATTTTTTTGTAAATATTTATCCATATCACATATATTGCCATATTTATTGCCATATGATTGATGGAAATAGTTTTTAATGATTGCCTTAATTTCTTCTTCATTGGAGATGAGTTCTACCTTTTCATCTATGACACTGTTAATTTGGTTTTCTTCTTTCCTTTTTTTATTAGATTGACCAGTACTTTGTCTATTTTGTTTGTTTTTTAAAAATACCAGCTTCTAGTCTTATTTATTAGTTCAATAGTTCTATCACTTTTGATTTTATTAATTTCTCCCTTAATTTGGTTTGATTCTGGGGGGGTGTAATTTGTTCATTTTTAAGTTTTTTGATTTGCATGTCCAATTCATTGACCTCTGTTCTCCCTAATTTGTTAATATATGAACTCAAGGATATAAATTTTCCTGAGTACCACATTGGCTGCATCCCGTAGTGTTTGAAAGGATGTCTCATCATTGTCATTTTCTTCTATGAAATTATTAATTTTTTCTATGATTTGTTTTTTAACTAACCAGTTTTGGAGAATCATATTATTTAATTTCCAATTAATTTTTGATTTGGCTCTCCATGTGCCCTTACTGATCATTATTTTTATTATATTATGATCTGAAAAAGGTTCCATTTATTATTTCTGCTTTTATGCATTTGTATGCCATGTTTTTATGACCTAGTATATGGTCAATCTTTGTGAATGCACCATGTGGTGCTGAGAAGAAGGTGTATTCATTTTTGTCCCTATTTATTTTTCTTCATATATCTATTAACTCTAATTTTTCTAAGATTTCATTCACAGCTTTTACCTGTTTTATTATTTATTTTTTAATTTGATTTATCTAAATTTGATAGTGGTAGGTTCAGGTCTCCCACTAGTAGAGTTTTACTATCTATTTCCTACTTCAATTCTGGTTTCACCTTTAGAAATTTGGATGCTATACCATTTGGTGCATACATGTTGATTAGTGATATTTCCTCATTGTGTATATTCCCTTGTATTAGGATGTATTTACCTTTCATATGCCTTTTAATCAGGTCTATTTTTGTTTTGTCTTTGTCTGATATCATGATCACAACTCCTGCCTTCTTTCTATCAGTTGAGGCCTAATAGGTCTTGCTCCAACCTTTAATTCTGACCTTGTGAGTATCTAACTACCTCAGGTGTGTTTCTTGTAGACAATATATGGTAGGATTTGAGATTCTGATCCCCTCTCCTATCTGTCTACGTTTTATGGGTGAGTTCATCCCATTCACATTCAAAGTTATGATTGTCACTTGTGAATTCCCTAGTATTTTGATATCCTCTCCTATTTCTGTCCTTTCTTCTCTTGCTATATCCTCTGAAACCAGTGGTTTACTTTTAATCAATCCCCCTAATCCCCTCCCTTGAAATGTTTCCCTTTCTAGTCCCTCCCTTTTTGTTCCCTTATTTTTTTTTTTATTTAGGGTCTGTTTAGTTCCCTACTCCCTCTCCCCTAGCCCCCTTAGTTTTCCCTTCTCACTTACCCTATAGAGTAAGATAGAATTCAAGATCCCAAGAGATCTAGATGCTCTTCCCTCTCAGAATTGATTTCACTGAGAGTAAGATTTAATTATTGCCTATTAGCACTCTCTTCCTCTCCTTCTTGTAAGAGTATTCTTTCCTTCCCCTTCCCATGTGTATCTTTGTGTCAAAAAGATTATCCTTTTTATTTTATTTCTTCAAGTATCACTTAGTACCATCTTTGAATACCCCCATACTTTTTCTTTTTTTTTGCATATTATTTTATAGCCCTTAATGCCCCAATCTTTTCCTTTGAGTGATTCTTCTAATTACTATAATAATGAATATAATTTTTGAGAGTTACAAAAAACATTTCCCCCATATATTAATATATATAATTTGATCTAATTATAGCCCTTAAAGAAGAGAGTTTGAATAGTAAAAAAAAAAAAAAACATTTTTCCCCTTTTCCCTTTCTTTCTTACTTACCTTTTCATGTTTCTCTTGGTCTTTGTGTTTGAATATCAAGCTTTCCACTTAGTTATGGTCTTTTCTTTTTGAATACTTGGAAATCTTCTATTTTGTTGAATGCCCATACTTTGCCCCAGAAGTATATAGTCAGTTTTGATGGATAGGTGATTCTTGGTTGAAGATCCAATTATCTTGCCTTTCTGAATACCTTGCTCCAGGCCTTCTGGTCCTTTGGTGTGGAAGCTGCCAAGTCTTGTTGATCCTGATTGGTGCTCCTTGGTATCTGAATTGTCTCTTTTTGGCTTATTGTAGAATTTTCTCCTTAGCTTGAAAGCTCTGGAATTAGACAATTACATTCCTAGGATTTGCATTTTGGGAGTTTAGTGTAGAGGGTATTCTATGAACTCTTTCAATGTCTATTTTCCCCCCTTGTTCAAGAATATTAGGGCAATTTTCTTGGATGATTTCTTGTAGTATGATGTCAAGATTTCTGATTATTTCTGTATTTTCAGGTAGACCAATGATTCTCAACTTGTCTTGTTGTGATGTGTTTTCCTGATCTGTCACCTTGTCAGTGAGATATTTTGTTTTCTTCTATTTTCTCAGTCTTTTGATTTTGCTTCATTAATTCTTGCTGTTTCACAAGATCATTGGTTTCCAGTTGCTCAATTCTGGTCCTTAAGGCCTCGTTTTCTGTTATAATCTTTTGGTTTTCTGCTTTTATTTTTTTTTATTTTCTTTTTGAACCATTTCTCATTTCTCTTTCCAGAAGGCTCCCATCTTTTTGAAAAGGTCCAATTTAAATTCTTCCAGAGCTTGTGGACAATTTCCTTTTGGAGGGGGGAAGGGAAGGTTTTAGGTTCATTTGAATTTCCTCCTGTATTTCCTCTGTAGCCTGGGTTTTTCCTCTGTAAAAATTTTTGAGGGTCAATGCCTTATTTTTGTTGTTGTTTTTCTTGGAGGATGTTTGCCCCTGGGTATATTTTGCCATCACTGTGGAGGTTTTACCTTCCCTTTTTAGTCAGAAATATGAGTGAGCTGGGCAGGTTCTCTGTGTATGGAGTAAAAGAACAAGGATTTTGCCTGAGGCAAGCTCTCAAATCTCTGCAGCCACTGCTGTTCACAGCTCTTCTCTGCGTGGGAGTGCCCATGGTCTACTCTCCCCCACCTGCCTGGGTTTCAGATGTAGCTACTCTCAGGGGTAGGTCTTTGGTGGTCATAGTTAGTTCCCAAAGACCTAGAGGTGCCCCTTACTCACTTTACAGGTTCCCCTCACTCACTTGCTGGTTCTCATGTGTGCTGACTCTGAGCAGCCAAGGTCAGCTCTCCCTTGCCTGCTGGGGTTTCAGGTGTAGCTGCTCTCAAGGGTAGATCTTTGGTGGTATTAATTAGATCCCAATGACTTAGAGGTACCCCTTACTCATTCTAGAGGTGACTGTCGTTCACTTGCTGATTCTGGTGCATGCTGGCTCTGACTCTGTCTCAGTAGGTGGGGTGAGGGAGGGTAAATCAGCTCATGTTTGGATGGGAGATTTTTCACCCCCTTATAGTGTGGAAATGCCCAAATCCCACGTCTTCAATTCTGCACCCTACTGTAGAGTCCCTCTGGTCTTATGAGAATGTTTTTTTTTTTGGTCTTTTGAGGTAGTCTATATCAGTGGGTGCTGTGGAGAGGAAGTGTCCTGGGTCTGGACTGCCACCATGTTTACCCAGAAGTTGTCTCTAATTTGTCATACTCCATACAAATGTCGTAGAATGTAGTATTCATTTATATATACATATATATAAATTATTTAAAATTTTGCTTTTAGTCAGTAGATGTTGCTACTGGCTAGGGGCTAAAATCAGGGAGTGAAAACAAAAGATTTGGGTGTAGTGGCCTTTTTTAAAGAGCCTTTTAATGCAATCAAATCCCATAGACCAAAAGGAGAGAGAAAACAAAGCCTTTTGCTTGAGGTTAAGATTGAGTTTTTGTTTGATTTGGGAGGGATCACAAGCCTCCTCTACTTTACCTTCCGGGTAAAACAGTTTCTCTCTTTGAGTAATGTCTTCGATTTTCCTAGCCAGTCTCACAGGTTTTTTTTTACTCCTCACTTAATTTTAAAACTAGAGACATATAGGGAGAAGGACAAGGCCAAAACTTCCTCCAAGTTTTTTTTTCACCACTAGTTAAGAGTAATCTAGGCAGTATTGTCAATGAGGGTTGGCTAATTGAGTTGTTTATTCCTAAGGGAAGGGGGATTCATGCGAAAACAGCTTCCACAGCTAAGGCTGCTTAAAGTCTTGCCGCTTTTACGTTTGAAAAATAATGGCTGTGTTCAATTCAAATTAAGGAGAAAAGAGAAAATGTTTTATACTCACCTGATCTCACAGCTGTGTTTCTAACTGCTGAGTTAGATGCTTAAAAGACTGACTTGAGGAAGTAATAAAGAGAAAAGGGAAAGAGGCTTCACAGAAATTTGAGGGTCTTGGTCACAACCTTCATGAACTAGCCAGACTATACAGGGCAAAGTTAGGGGTTTCCTTATGGTCACCAGGCATTAATTCAAATTCCAATAAAAATACTCACGTCAGTTTGGTAATTTTAGGGTGGTTTAATTAATATAGAAGAAGGAATTAAGAAGAAGAGAGAGGGAAAGGGGTGTAGGATTTCTCTGGCCAAGCCTGAGCCAAGGGGAGTTCAGAGATCTTCCAGCCATGAGGCCTCCTCCAAAATGAGGGGCCTCCTAGGAGGACGACATTTTTAGGAAAGGTAAGGGAAAAAAAAGGTATCAGTCTAAACTCCAAGAGAGCTCAGGGAAGACTCCTCACCTGACCCACAATATTAAGCTTCTCCCAGTTACTACTCACCACCAAACCCAGACAAGAGCTGCAGCCACTCCAAAGATGCCCAGCACACAGCCACCAGCTACTTCTCCACCAAAAGAGAGCCCAGGAAAGAGGAAGTCATGAGAATATATAGACTTTTTTTACATCACTTCTTGCATCTCACATGTACCAATGGTAGCTCAAGCTTGACTTAGAACAGCCCAGGTGATCTATCAGTTGTTTCTTATTTGTCATTTGCTAGCACATATCTGTCATAGGCCTTCCTTCTCAATACTTAATCCTTAAGTAGCGGTGTAGACATTCCTGTTTTGTTAGACTAAGCAAGGTGGAGTAAATCTAAAATTCACAATAGAATTACAAACAACACACATGGTACTAAGGAGCTGATATGAGAAGACATCTCTCGTTCCTTTGCAGAGCTGGGAAGTACATAGATTGGAAAAAGTGAATGTGTAGACTTTTTGTTTTTTTAAGTATACTGAGTTAATACAAGGAGAATTATTAAATGCTTACTGTGTGTAGGCACTGGGCTAACATCTAAAAATACAAATAAAAGAAGGCAGTCCCGGTCTTTTAGGAGCTCATCATCTAATAGGTAGTTAGCATCTATATATTGCTTTAAAATTTGAAAAGCATTTCATTTGATCCTCAAAACAACCCTGGAAGGTAAATAGTAAGGGGGTGGGGGAGCTCTTTTTGTAGTGGTGAAGAACTGGAAATTGAGGGAGCATCCATCAGTTGGAGAATAACTGAACAAATTGTGGTATGTGTTTGTAAGTGAATACTACTGCTCCATAAGCAATACCAGGATGAGTTTAGAAAGACTTATATGAACTAAAACAAAGTAAAGGGAGAAGAACCAGGAAAACACTGTATACAGTAACAGAAATATTGTGCAATGAACAACTGTGAAGGACTGAACTATTATCATCAAATCAAGTTTCCAAGACATCCACAAAAGGCAAATGATGAAAAATGCTATCCACAATCAAAGAAGGAACTGTTGGACTCTGATTACAGACCAAAACATGCTGTCTCCAATTTATTTCTTTTGATTTTTTTATTATATGTGATATGTATCTTCTGTCATAGCATGAGCATTATTAAAACACATACTACATGAAAGCACTAGTATAACCTATATCAGACTATTTATCACCTGGAGTGCAAAATGCCAAAAAGCAATTGTCAAAAATTGTTCCTAACTTCAACTTAAAAAAAAAAAGAAGAAGAAGAAAGAAAAAAGTGTATTGTAAAAAAATAGACTCGAATAAAGGACTACAATCCCCACGAGCCTTTGCTCCACTTCCCCAGAATGCCTTGTAATCTCACCTGGGCCGAGATCGAGAAGGTATTTAAGCTGATTCAAAGGCTTTTGAGGGCTCTCTCTCTTGGCTCTTTTTGGACTTCTGTTTTGGAGCAGGCTCATCTCTTGCGTGATGTGAGGTTATTTTGTCTAGGCCTCTGGCCTAGGCACATGTTTCTTACTTGTATATTCTTTAATCTTTAACCTTTAATAAACCTCTAAAAAATATAATACTTCTTGCAGAGAGAAACTAATTTCTACCTGCCTCAGTCTCCCCGTGTCCCCTAAATTTTAATCTTTACAGTTGGCGACCTAATGAGGAAAAAAACTTTCAATCTTCTGATTTCTTTTCTGATCTTAAATTCAGTTTTAATAGCTAGTACCTAGAATTTTTTTTTTGAGCCACATCTCTCTGGTCAAGGTGATTTTTTTTACCCTCGCAAAGCTGCTGCTCGATCCAGACTTGTTGTGTTTGCCGCCCACCCCACCCGGCTCAGCCGCTTTTACCTGCGGGCGTTCAGCCCCCCATCCAGACCTGATTCAACCAAGATTGCAATCACCTGGTTCCCGATCTCCTGGCCCTCTGGCCCTGCCTGCCTGTTTCTGAGCCCCAGACCCATGAGCACAACCCCAGTTGGCTCATCACCCAGATCCTTGGAGCAGATCGCTCAGGACTCATTGCGACCAGCTGGTAACAGTATTGGCCACCTGGGCGTAGGGGAGAGACGAGAGGGAAAGGAGACCGGGCAATTTTCCCTTAGGCTAAGCCTCCACGTGGATGGGGGTATTGGCCACAGGGGTATCATATTAGGGGAGAGGGGAAAGAGAGAAAAGGGAGAGGAGAAGAAACAGATTTTTCAAACAGAAACTTAAAAAGCAATGGGCTGTTTAAAAGGATTTTTGACTGTTCTGGTAATTTCATTGATTTTACCTGCCTGTCAGGCAGCAGACTCAGCCCAAAGATTCAACTTTAACTTTGGGGAGGAAAATGGGTGGCTCAGCGACCTGATAGCCAGACATAAAGACATTCGGTCCTGGGTTAAAATCTGGCCTCAGATACTTCCCAGCTATGGGGCCCTGGACGGGTCCCTTGAAACCCATTGCCTAGCCCTTACTACTCTGCCTTCGGACAATAGTCATTTAAATGGATAAGAACCCAAGGAACTTTGAAGAGACTAAAGGCTATATTCTAAGGCATTTCAGACTCCAATGGTTTATAAAAATCTCTGTATTCTATTGCATTTTTTGTTTAAGGTTTAACTTTGTGATTTTAAGTTCATATATTACTGGATTCAATATTATTCTGCTTGAACTGAAGGTTGATTGAATTTATTTTGAATGTACTGAGTTTTAAAAATTCTGTTGTTTTCCCCCTGTAACTGTATTGAACAAATATTATTGTGAATAAGCCCATATATGAAAAAACAGCTTTTTTCTATTTTGCTGAGGATAGATGGACTTCAGAATTGGTTATAATTGCATTAACAACCTTTGGAATTTTAATGTGCTAAATACCTCAAATGATTTGATTTTAAGGGTTTTTTAAATATGATTTTTGGAATTTTTTTTAACAATCTGGTTATTTTTGCCTGCCTCTACCACAAGGTAAGGCCAATTGTAGCTGACGTGAAATTCATTTTATAAACCCCAACCTTCCCACATGTGAATGGAAGTTGGGCAGTTAATCTCAGGGCATTTGTATCGCTAAAAGCCTCCAAGAAAAAGGAGCAACCCTTTATTTATACTCTTCAGCTCACTACTTTACTTGCACCAGAATGATATCTAGATTTCTTGATTATGTTCTAAACCCAAGAGGAGTTTTACTTTGTTTTAAAAAATATGTTTAAATACCAAGGTTGAAAGATTGCTATGTTTGTAAAAATTGTGACAAATGTCCATCAATTCATGGGCTTTAAAAATGTCATACAGCAACTTATGTGAAATATAAAAGTGTGTTTGTTTGCTATTGTAATTAATTGGGCTATTGAGAATTTTGGGGATTTTGGTAACTACATATTTGTACTACTGTATTTTTAAAGATGAAAAAATTGTTAGCCTTGTTCAATTCATTTGCCTTCTACTCATAGTGATCATGGCCAGATACAAAGAGGAAATGGATCTCATTTTTTGGTGAGAAAACCTTGTATTTTATATTTTCTTAAATGACAGAGTGTCAATGATTATAAGCTATATTTTTGAATTTTTAAGCTCTTTTATTATTATATTTTTCTTGCATGTGCAATATACTTTTTCAGTTTTTTTATTATTTTTTCTCTCCTTTTTATATTTGAAGCACATGTCACCAGCATTAAGATTTTCTTTAACTTTTTGACTTTTCAGTGCTACAAGTTTGAAATACATTTGCTAATGCATGCCCTAAAAAGCTTGTGACTATAAAAATGATGCCACTAATTATTTAAATAAATTATGGGACTTTGCTTAATGATTCTGTCTGATTCCAGGACAAGAGATACACACAAGAGCCATTTCACAGAGCCAAAGAAAGGCCAATCCAGGATGGATTGATGCACTTCTAGGCCAATACAAAGGTCTTGAACCTAGTGTGAAGACTCGAGGTTACTGTGTTTAACATGTGTTAAGACATAGGCTTTCCTTGTATCCACACTCACCCTGAAGATACTCACAGACGAGTATCCCCAAAATCTTGGCTCCTACTTGGCTTCTATAATCTGGTCCCTTTCTTTTCTGTCTCTCATAGTGTGGTACCATTCTGTAGTACTGGCACTGATTGGGTAAATGCATCATTACTTAGATCATTTTGATTGGGCCCTGATTGAAGGACCTGTTATAGATTTATTTTTCTTCTACTTGGAATTTTTACACATAAGACTTTGATAGTCTATATTTTCATCCAGAAATTTTTCTTTTCTTTTGGATTTTCTGATGTCTTTTTAATATCTCTTGCCAATTGATTCATATACCTCATACCTCAGCCATGCATCCCTAACTGATTCTGAATCTTTCAATCACCCACAACACGGGGGAATGTAAAAAAAATACATATCATTATTTAAATTGCAAAGTTTAAATTCCTTTTGAGAAGAATTTTAGGTAAAGAAGATGCTACCTCTCTGAATCCAGAACTGAACTGTTGGAGAAGCCACCATGAAGAAGCCTCCAGACCACAAGTTGCACAAAATTGAACTTTGGGTGTGGTTGATTGAACATTTATTTGTATGTATACTTTTATGCCAAAGGGGACTGCCCCCTAACGGCTTTGTGTCAATGTGTTCAGCAATTATTGGTTTTATTCTTTTTTCTCTTATCCTCACACTATTGTAATCTTTTAAGTTTATTATGTTTTTATGATCCTTTTGGGGAAAATTAATTTTTCCAAAAATGATCACATGGGGGTGAATGTAAAAAAATAGACTCGAATACAGGACTACAATCCCCACGAGCCTTTGCTCCACTTCCCCAGAATGCCTTGTAATCTCACCTGGGCCGAGATCGAGAAGGTATTTAAGCTGATTCAAAGGCTTTTGAGGGCTCTCTCTCTTGGCTCTTTTTGGACTTCCGTTTTGGAGCAGGTGCGTCTCTTGCGTGACGTGAGGTTATTTTGTCTAGGCCTCTAGCCTAGGCACATGTTTCTTACTTGTATATTCTTTAATCTTTAACCTTTAATAAACCTCTAAAAATATAATACTTCTTGCAGAGAAAAACTAATTTCTACCTGCCTC
Source organism: Monodelphis domestica (assembly GCF_027887165.1). Lineage (NCBI taxonomy): Eukaryota > Metazoa > Chordata > Mammalia > Didelphimorphia > Didelphidae > Monodelphis > Monodelphis domestica. Next base: position 326,080,609 of record NC_077230.1, on the reverse strand, counting down.
AGTCTCCCCGTCTCCCCTAAATTTTAATCTTTACAGTATGTGAAAGAGACATGTGGATTTGACCTAATCATTAGTTCAATATTAATCATCCATGTTACATGAGTTAATCCTCAACTAATATCCCACTCTAATAGGATCCATCACTGTGTGGAATGTAGATTCTGGCAGATTCAAACAATTGGGAAAATGTTGAAATATATTTTTATGAATAGAATTAAAAAAAAAAACCTGCTCTAGGAGTAAAGTGGAATTGGATATCAGGAGACCTGGGTTCTAATCCCAGATAAAATTCTAATAATCTGTTTAACACAAGGATAGTGATAGAGACTGAACTTGTGATTTCACTGGTATAGGGAACTCCCAGGTGAGGAAACTCTCTCTACCAATGAAGGCCATCTCCTTCTCTTCAGTTTATAGTCTTAGAGTTGCTCTCAGCAAATCTGTTAAACATGTGTCCCATAACACTCCCATCTTTCTGAAACCAGAACAAAATGTAACTGGGAAATATTTCACAAAATAAATACAATGCAATACAAGGGAAGGGGAGAAGACTAGATATTTATATGGCACCTAGTCTGTGCCAGGCACTGTTGTAAGTACTTTTTACAAAATTATTTCATTTGATCCTCAAAACTACCCTGCTAGGTAGGTACTATTATTATCACCCTAATTGAAATGCATGAAGTGAATCCTCCCTCAGGATCAATAAAGCCAGTCCATGACCAGATTTTTCCTCTTCTATGCATATTCTGAAGCCTTCTATCATTTGAGCTTCTAAAGGGCTAATTTTGTGCCTCATTATAAAATTGTTTTTAAATTGTCCTTTATAAGGTCAGAACTATAGCTGATTCTGAATGGGATAAAATGGAGAAACATTTTGATACATGGACAAATTAAAGAACTTTTGAAGCTTGGAATAGCCTCGATTCCCTTACAGTAATTGATGGTTTACAACAGAATTAACCTAGTTTTTCCCAACTGTGATACATCTAGTGCCCAATATCTTTAAAAAAAAAAGCCAAGTAACTAAGCCAGTACTCATTTCACAATTGCAGAGGCAGTACAAATATCTTTCAGGCTGACAGAGTGAAATGAACTTTTCTCAACTTTTGCTACTCTAAAGTTCCAAGGTTTAGATATTGACCTATCATCAAAATGCATTTTCAAATGGAGTAAGGGGTACAATTTATATTAAATTCACAAAGCTTACCTGGCCTATGATACATGAACTGAGCTTTAAAGAGACACTAGGATGCTAAGAGGAGGAGATTAAGAAGAGAACCCATTTCTGGGAATGAGGAAATGGAATGAGTATGGTAACATCTAAACAATGTAGATAAAGTGGTTCTTTCATATCTTTTATCATTCTTCCCCATTCAGTTCAGTCCAGATTCTCCTCCAGCAACTCCCAGAAATAATCAATTCCAACTTAATCATGTGGCAGAAGATCCTGAAATCCAAGGAGGGAATGTGACTTGCAGGTTGAGTTAGCTTTTAGCTTGGTTGGATTTAGAATCAAGTCATCAACTGTTCCATGCCTTTGGCAATCTAATTTGTTTCACTTGCCTCCCCTAAACAGGACTCCTTTCCTTGCAGCAGTGCCAAAGGAAATCTCTCCTCTCTTCCCTAAAAAACGATTAGGACCTTTATTCTCCAATATGCCTTCCTCAACATCTCTGCTCCTTCTTCAAGTAGATTTGCTATGTGACTGTGGGCAGTTACAGAATGTCAGAAGTTGACTCGAATCACTTCCCAGCCTTGTTTTTTCCATATGTAGACCTTGGCATAAGATGTGGCCACCAGTCTCACTTTGGGCTGACTTGTTTTCCTATTAGCAAATCTGGTGTTCCCAGAGATGGACTATTACTGAGAGGCAATGACTCAAAATCTTTTAGGATGCTAATGGTTACCTTTTAAGGATGGAGGATATATTTTCACTACACACCAATGTAGGTCAGTAAAATTCCATTGAAAGGCTTCCTCAATTACACAAAAATCAATCACCAATAAACAATAAATGAAAAAGTTCCAATAATCATAACATCATTATTACTCAACATAAGACAAATGAAGGGATAATCAATACATCACAGTTTCCACATAAACCTGGGTCGCACTGGCTCACCAATATGGGCACAAATAGAAACCTAGCATGAAGGAGGAAAACCCACTTGTTTGAAGTAACTCATAACTCTTGACTACAAGAACTGATAAGCAAGGTCCCTTCAAGAAAAATCTCTCCCACAGGAAATCACTTCAGTACTAGATTTAGTGGCTTACAAATCCCTTAAGCCAGAGAACTATAAAACACAGGGAGTATGAAGAAACCTGGTCAGAAATTTATAATTTTATTTTATCATCTATTGAGTTATCAGTAGCTGAAAAAATAAACTCATAGATCAACAGTCAGGCCAATCAGTTAATTCTTCCCCCAGTAGGAATCTTAGTTGTTTGATCAGCTGTCAGAATAAATTTCTAGCCAAATGCTTCTTTGGTACTGTCCGACTCATCTTGACCTCTTTTGAGCATAGTGGGTTTGACATTTCCTTCTTCATTTCATCTTACAAATAAGGAAACTGAGGCTAATAGAATTAAATGACTTGTCCAGGGCTCAACAACTAGTATCTGAGGCCAGATTTGAATTCAGGAGGATGAGTCTTATTGACTCCAATCTAGAACTGTTCACTGTGACATGTAGCTGTCAGTAAAGAAACATTAGTCTTTATTTAGCTCAGTCTCCACAGTTTTTGCTTTACAATTATGTTTTAACCTTTGAAGACAAATAATTATAAGCCAAAAAGATAAGGGACCATAACACCCTGAGGCCTTAATCATCTCTCTGACCTCACATCTCCCCTTTTCCCATCTGCTTTTTCCCTAAAACCCAGAGAAAGAAGAAGCAAGCAGCTCAGTACTTTGAGAGGTTTTTCCTCTCTTAAACCTGATTTGCATAGCCAGTTGGCACAGTGGATTGAGAGTCAGGCCTAGAGATGGGAGGTCCAGGGTTCAAATTTGGCCCCTGACACTTCTTAGCTATTCTTACTCTATGCTAGTCATTTAATCCTCATTGCTTAGACGTTAGTGCTCTTCTGCCCTGGAACCAAAATGTTGTTTTTGATTCTTTGAAGATGAGAATTAAAAAAAAAAAAAACACAGAACTTAAGATGTCACTAAAGAGAAGAGTTCAGCATTCTTCTAAGAAGGCTCTCATTTATTTCATCAGCCAGTCTATAAAACAGTTCACTGTTTCTGCTAGAGCTTTCTCAATTAGTTCCTACTACTGCTTTAAAGGCCTCAGTTAGCTCCTCTCCTTCTGGATTCCTCACCACTCAAATCTGAGCCTCCTGGTGGTCAAAGACTCAGCTTTCCCTTAGGAGATAGAACTCATGAAATCCAACTTTCTGTCAGTTATGAAGCCATAAGTCTTCTTTTAACCCAGTCTCCACATAGCTTTTAATTTACAATTATGTTTTAACCTCTCAAGATATTAAAGTAATTATATACCAAAAAGCGGAGGGACTAAAATGCCCTGAAGCTTTAATCATTTCTTTGCCCTCACATACGTACCCCTCAGTTGTCTATTAGGTCCTTGTCATTGTCTGCACTCACATTTTAACAGAAAAAAAAACCTCTTTCTTCACACAAGGAGTTTATCAGTATTTCGTGCTCAAATGTCCCCCATCCCCATTCCCTGCACTTTTGAGGACCATGCACATATAGAAGAGGTAATATTTTACATCTTTTCTAAGTTGATTTCATCCTTTCTCTTGACAGAGCAGCTCATTTTTAGTCTCAAAAGTTTAATGATTTCTTTTTAGCAGCCAAATTGTTCATATATACACAGAGTAGAAGCTTACACATGACAGATTCTATAGCATTTAAGGAAAGGAACTGGATAAAACTCAAATGAAGTAAGGCCACTAAACTCCTATCTGGAAATCAGACTAAATAAAGCAAAATCTCCACAGCCAGAAATAGACAAGAGAAATTATTTCAACTAGAAAAAAAAAGTTCAATGTTTTTCAATTCATTTCCTTTCATTAGACCTTTAAGTAGTGAAACAGAGGTGACTCAGTAGTCTTGCTCTTCAAACTCTAGCTGCTGAGCAGGAAGCCATCCCTCATGTTCAAAGAAGATACTAGCTTGGTTCCTGCTGCATTCCACATTGCAGGGGAGTAGCTGAAGAGATGAATGAGTGACCACCAATCCCTTTCCCAAAACCCGTGTGTTTAAAAATAGAGATTTGAACCTCGGACTTCAATCCCCAGAAGTCCTTGCTCTGGTTCCCAGCATGCCCTCTAATCTCACTGAGATCTGCCTGCCTGCAATCTGGACCTATTTGACCCAGATCTTGATCACCTGGTGACCCACCGCCCCAGACCCAACAGACTCTAGCCTTGGAGCAGACCGCTCATCACCCCAGGCCCAGGACTCATTTCTATCAGCTGGTAAAAAATGGGGGTAATTTTCCCTGAGGCTACAATTAGCCTCTACGTGGACTGGGGGCAGGGGATCACAGGAGGGGAGAAAGAAAAGGAAAGAAGGAAGAGACTTTTCCTAATTGGAACTTAAAGTATGGCTACTTTAAAAGGATATCTCTTGACTGTACTGATAATTTCATTTACTTCACATGAGATTCAGAAAAACAATTCAGCTTCCTGCAACTTTTTAGCAAAATTTGAAATTCCTAAAATCCACTCTTACTATGGGGAGGAAACTCTGCATCTCAATAAATTGAGAGCCAGGCCTAGAGACAGAAGGTCCTTGTTTGAAATCATGTCATTTAAACCCCATTGCCTAACCATTACCAATCTGCCTTCTGACAATAGGCATCTAAGTGGATTAAAAAATCCAAGGAACTATGATAGTGTGTTTGTTTCCTATTGTACTTATTTGGGCTATTGAGAATTTTGGGGATATGGATACCACATATTTATACTACTGTTCTTTATAAAATAAAAAACTGTTACCTTGTGAAATTCACAGTGGATCATGGCCAGATACAAAGAGGAACTGGACCTCATTTTTGATGAGAAAGCCTTGTATTCTATATTTTCTTAGCTGACACAATGTGTCAATGATTATAAGCTACATTTTTGAATTTTTAAAACTCTTTTATTATATTTTTCTTGAATGTGCAATATACTATTTCAGTTTTTTTTTAATTTTTCCTCTCCTTTTTAATATTTGAAGCACATGTTACCAGTATTAAGGTTTTCTTTAACTTTTTTGACTTTGCAGTAATATAAGTTTAAAATACATTTGCTTATGCATGGCCAAAAACTTGAGAGTATAAAATTATGCCACTAATTATTTTTTTAAAAATGATGGGACTTTACTTAATAATTCTGTCTGATTCCAGGACAAGATATACACAAAAGAGCCATTGCATAAGGCCAAAGATAAACCAATCCAGGATGGATTGATGCTCTTCTAAGCCAATACAAAGGTCTTGAACCTAGTGTGAAGACTCCAGGTTGCTATGTTTAACATTTGTTATGACATAGGCCTTCCTTGTGTTCACACTCACTCTGAAAATACTTACAGACGAGTATCCCCAAACTTGGCTCCTACTTGGCTCCTATAATCTGGTCCCTTTTCTGTCTTTCATAGTGTGGCAAACTTTCTATAGTCCTGGCTACTCACTGGTTAATTGCATCATTGATTAAATCATTTTACTTGGGCCATGATTCAAGGACCTGTTATAGATTTACTTTTCTTTTATTTAGAATTTTTACACATAAGACTTTGATAGTCTATATTTTTATCCAGAAACTATTCTATTTTATTTGGATTTTTCTGATGTCTTTTTAATATCTCTTACCAATGGATTCATATACCTCATTACTCAGCCATGCATTCCTAAGTGATCCTGTGTTTTTTCAATCACCCTCTTCAGGGGAAATGTAAAAAAAAAAATTATTATTTTAAGTTACAAAGTTTAAATTCCTTTTAAGAAGAAATTTAAGTAAAGAAAGATACTACCTCTCTCAATCCAGAAACTAAACTGTTTGGAGACGACACCATGAAGATGCCTCCAGACCACAAGCTGCACAAGAAGATCAAAATGAACTTTGGGTGTGGTTGATTGAACATTTATTTGTATCTATACTTTCATGCCAAAGGGGCTTCCCCCTAACTGACTTTTTGTCAATGCGTCTAGCAATTGTTTGTTTTGTTCTTTTTTTCCTCTAATCCTCAAATTATTGTAATCCTTAAGTTGATTATGTTTTCATGATCCTTTTGGGGAAAAATTTTTTTTCCCAACAAGGTTCAGACATGGAAATGTAAAAATGGAGATTTGAACCCCGGACTTCAATCCCCAGAAGTCCTTGTTCTGGTTCCCAGCATGCCCTCTAATCTCACTGAGATCCTCACTTGGGCAAGATCAAAGTTTCTATTTAAACTGGCTGCAAAGCCTACTGGGCTCACTCCCTACTTCTGCTTCCAAGAACACGCCGCTCTCTACCTAGCAGGCAAGATGTGAGTGGTTGTGAATGGGTTCTCTGGGCCAAGACATGTGGTTTCTTATTTTGTATTTATTTTAATTCTTAATCTTTAATAAACCTCTAAAAATATAATACTTCTAGCAGAGAAACTAATTTTAACTACTACAGTATACAAATTGTTCTCTGGGGTGTCACCTCAGCTATTTAGCAGGAGATTTTTGACTCTTAGCCTCAGTATTCCCAATATTCCTCTGCTTAAAAGGTGTCACCCCAACTTTGATGGCTCCATGCCAAAATGGTATTTCTATTTAATAACTGGACAATAAAAACTGGAGTTACTTACTTATGGCAAACATGGATTAGGTGCTTCCTTAATTAGCATGTGTGTTAATGTGTGCCCAACCCAGTGATCTTCACTTTTAAGTATAGTAAAAATACTAGAAAGAAATCAATTGATTTTTCAATGCATGATGACATTCCACCAAAATGAGGGGTTAGCAACACTGAGCATGCAATATTTCATATCTAGTAGCACATGCATATGCACAAGCTGATTAGTGGATGTGATGTTAACCTGACCTAATGCTGAATGTTCCTGAAAGGCAGCAAAGAGGCTACAGTCTGAACACTATTTTCCTGTTCAATAGACGATCCCTTCCCTATGAGCTTAGTGCTTGCTACTTTGGGACTCCTAGGCACTGGGACATTTCTTCAATCAAGCCCAGGATTTTTCTCTGCTCCCTGAGAGAAGTTTCTCTAGTGAGTAGGATAGAGAAAACTAATTGGTCATTCCTGGACAGGGAAGAGAGGGTAATGGGAGGCATTAGCATCTGCCCTCTCATCTTCCCCAGAATTCCTTATCCACTACCCACTCCTCATATTAATGAATGCTACATGAGAAATGAGAGGAAAAGGATGGGAGAGTGATTGTTTACAGATGCATGGCTGGGTAAGCAGGAGGAGGATCTATTTTCTTCTTCTCTCTCTTATTCTTTTTCTTATTACTGTAAACCTTAAAATTTCTTAGACTGATGAATGTTGGAAATTTCCCCATTGGGAAAATTCATACTTGAAAAAATTTCCTACTGATAGTAAGAACTCTATTGGAATATGAAACTCCTTGGCATGGGAGGATCCTTCTCTTCCCTACTTAAGTCTACTTTAGGACAGAAACCTTTTGCTAAACAATGGAAAGGGCTTTGACCTATGCTTAAGCATAGAACAGGAAGTTCTTTGAGTCATGATTGATTTTAGATTTGATACAATAGAGATACTTGGAATGACAGAACCAGGTCTTGGAAACTACAATCTCCACCCTACTCAGAGTAACAGGATTTAGGAAGGGCTACAGCAAAGATCAAGATTTAATTATTTGAGAATATGACCTTCAACAAACATGTGCAAAGGGGACAGACCTCTGGGTGGTCCTAGGTTAAGCTAGAGCCACCACTGGCACAGGGGAGACATGGACAGTGATTGGTAGATGTGAGAACTGAAAGGAGGGAACTTAGATGGTGGGCTGAAAGATAGCGGGGGCTGAGGACTGAAGGGGGGATGCTCTGAAGGAGGTCTGAGAGGAGAGAGGTCCTGGAGGGAGAGCTCCTGGAGAGGTCTTGAAGGAGGCTGTGGAAGGAGAACTCAGGAGGAGTCAGGAGGAGAATTCTCTGGAAACATTTCTTGAAAGGAGGTTCTCTTGAAGGTGGAGCCTGAGGTTGGCATGAGAAGCCTTACCTAGAGAGATCTTGGGTGAGTGATAAAACCAACTGACTGATTTATCTCTTAGGACTGAGGTCTAGGCCTTATTGGCTTGAGGCCCTTCATTCTTATTCCTTTCTTACTTTCTCTCTTTTTCTATTGATTAATCAGTGCATTATAAATTAAATTTCTCTATAAAACCCAGTTGGCTTGGGCATATTCATAAATTGGGAATATATTCCCTGGCAACCATCTTATATTTATATAAAACCAAGACACAGTAGAAAACATATTCCAGTGGTCATAATTGTTATATATTTCCTTTGCTCCCAAACATTTTAATTATCACATTTTATGGCTCCCACTCTCTTATCTACAACTATTTAATGCTCAAAACTATTTTAAATCTAACATTACTCTGCCCACACTACTGTTCAGACTTGTTTCATATATAACTAACTCTTGCAAAAAGTTAAGGAATCATTGATTTAGAGCTGAAATGATTCTCAGAAACTATCTAATTTGGCCAAGGTTTACACAGGTTGTAAGTGGAAGTTCTTAAGACTTGATTCTGGTGGGAAGTTTTATCATGAAAATATTCTCTTTTCATATACCCTTCCCCAGTTTTTTCAATAAGATGGTCCAACATCTCAGATTTGTGTAACTGGCTGAGGACAAGGGGTTGAGATCTGTAGAAATATAAGGGAATACAGTATCTGGCTGCAATTCTATGATAGTGTCTTGGCAATCCTTCAATGTCTCAAAGATTCCCTATTAAAGCAGCCTGGTGCCTTCCCTGAGGACTGGGGACTGTATTAAAAGGTAATCTGTGTGGAACTATTTCTGGTTGCAACAACTGTATACTCTGGCTTGTGATCAGAGTACTACTAAAGGGAACCTGAGGGTTGCCTATTTGTTATGGAGATAGAAGTACTTCTGAGAAATGGACAGATAGAGAGATACTGCTAGAGGGGTTGCTCTGGGATGCCTGTTGATCCCTATTAATGGCTAATAAATCAAACTATTTCTTCCCCTCCACCCTTCACCTCCCAGTTTTCCACCCAAAGCCCTCCTGCTACCCTTTCCCCTCCCCTGGTCTTAGTCAGTCACCTTTCTATATAGCTCAAAGGTGAACTGTGAGATTTAGAGTTGATACTCTTGTTCTCTTTCTCAGGTAAGGAGGTTTATTGAGAAAGATAGGACAGGATGGAAATTGAAGGTGAGATGGATAGGGGTATCCCTAGTCTACAAGGAGAATTAGAAGGGTTTGGGAAATGTTAGTCCAGTCACAGCTGTGACTCAGGGACAATTGGAAAATTTGGAGGACAAGTATCTTTCTTCTTTTCTTCTTTCTTTAGTCAGATAATCTCTGCTTGAGTAATTCAAGTCCAGACTCTGACAAAAGCCACAAAGGTCTCTCTCTCTCTGCCTAAGTCAGGAAAAGCCAGTCTCTCCTTTGGTCAGAAAACCCCAAAGAGAGCAAATCTCTTCAGTTCATTTCCCCTGGCCAGCACCAACTGACTCTCCTGGGAACATTCCATTTGGAATCTACACCTTGATTGACAGATCAGGTCCCCAGCTTTGTTTCTTGCACGCTTGTCTTATCTTGTGAGTCCTCTCTCTCTTCATGCCTCTTCCACAGACCCTCATGCCTCTTGTATTAAGATCTTTCTATATACTCATTTAATATGAGAATCATACTTAAATAATTAAATTATTGAATACTTTTGCACACCTATGCAAATTGCATGACTTAGGCTGGTTGGAGTTTGCTATGGCTTAGAAGAATACCTATAAGCCCTCACTGATAAGTAAGAACAAATAAGGAAGGCAGCATAAGCTATTAAGCCTCGTTTTCCCACTCCCTTTGAGGATTAAGATGTAAAAGACACAAGCATTATATTATTTGGTCAGATAGGTAAAACATGTCAGTAACACTCACCCAGGTTGTTCCTCAGATGTTCAAATCATACTTCCCCACAGTCCCCATGTGCAAGAAATACTGACTGATCCAATTCCAACTGTGTTCAAATTGAGCTTAATTTGTTTAAATTTAACCATGAATTCTAATTTTATAAAAACAATGATGAGGAGGCATGCCTATTTTAGCTACATTTGGGGAGAGTAGTATCTAAACTTGTGACTTTCTTTTCAACTTTTATTTATGTCAAGAAAGAAAACAGGTAATAAACCGAAGGTTCAATGAAAATAAGAAAATAATTATTAAGGAAACTGACCTTGAAGAAGGCAAACCATTTGTGGTCATTTAAAACAACCTCAAAACCTTTCTTGTGAATGATGGTGAAGAAGCCAGAACTGCTAATGTGATCTTCTGCTACATTTAAGCCTCGCAGGTGTATTACCACTTTGTTTTTTGGTGACCCTGGGGAAAAGAAATGGCAAAGAAAATTTAGGCATTTAAGGGACAGTAATAAATCTTCCTCATTCTTTTGTCCATTTTGATCAAGCACCTTTCCTCTCATGTACTAGATTGGATTTTCTTCACCTTCCTCTTTTGAAAATATAAGATAAGGGGGCAGCTAGGTGACTTGGTGGATTTAGAGTCAGGTCTAAAGATAAGAGGTCCTGTGTTCAAATCTGATCTCAAAAAAGTCCTAGCTATGGAACCCTGGGCAATTCATTTACCCCCCCCCACCCCCATTGCCTAGCCCTCGGAACCAGTACATATTATTGACTCTAAGATGGAAGGTAAGGGTTTTTAAAAAATAAAATGTAATATGAGGCTCCTTTATAGCTAAGCCCCCTGAAACACAATCTTTCAACTATATCAGCCCAATGGAAAAGCCTCTCTCTTTAAATGCAAAGACTAGCAAAGCCTAGTGGAAACCTTCTTTAGGACATCAAGAGATTTGTCCAAGATCACCAAGTTAGAAGATATTTCAACCAAAACAAGAACCTACAAGTTCTGTCTCTATATCCTTAGTCCTGTCCAGTATGCCACATCAAACAGAGAGAGTGACAAAGGTTAGAGGTACAAAAACATAAATACAAAGGAGAAATGAATGAAGCTAAAAAGTCAGTTTCTAGAAAGACAATAGGAAAGGAAATAGGTGGCATTGGTTGATTAGTTGTTGTCCTCAAAGAGGACCAAAATGATGTGACTGGTGATGTCTTTTGACATTTAAGGTACAGTTACATAAAGTCATTGGCCTCAAATGGCTAGAAAGCTAGGGCTCAAGTCAGGAAAACCTGAATTAAGATTAGGCCTGTGACTACCTATTTGTGTGATGTTGGATAAGTCATTTATTTGCCTGCCTCAGTCTACTCAAATATAAAATGGGGATAATAATATCACCTACCTCAGGGTTTGGGGGATATTAAGTATTTTTTAAAGTACTTAGCAGCATGCAGCACAAATAAGTGAGTAATAAATATTTGTTCCCTTCTTCCTTCCCTTATGCACATCTAAATTCATAGTATGGCTACTTTTGAAGTATATCCACTGTTTCTCTTCTGCAGAATTTATCTTATATTGACTAAACCAAAACATGGCAAGTATTTTCTTCTCCAATATTTCTTTGGAATCATAGAGAGTCCTGATTTGCTCCATGTCAGTGCCCTACACCCACCCCAACACCTCTGCCACCAAACACAAATCTTATTCACAAATGCTGCATACACTGTTGGACCACAGGATCATAGATCCAGAGCTGGAAGAACCTTTAGAGGCCATCTTGTCCAGACTCCTCATTTTATAGATGAAATTTTTTACAGAAATGAAACTCAAAGAAATTGTCCAGAATCAAACAGCTAGGGCACATGTAAGGCAGGCTAAAAACCCACACCTAATTTTAATTCTAACACTCCATCTGCTAAATTTTACTGCTTTTTGTGACTTTTTGAGCTGTATTAGACAAGAAAAAATTGATCATTTTTGGAACTTAATTTGGTCCTCAGACATCAGTTTATTAAGAGGACCCAACTCTTAAGCATTTCCAGATTAACCGGATCTGCTGGAAACTGGGTGATTTGAAGACAAGGCTAATTTGCTAGGAAGCTCTGTGGATAGAGACAGGTCCTGAATTCCAATTTACCCTCAGGCACTAGCTGTGGGATCCTGGACAAGTTATTGTTAAATAACTTTTGCCTAACCCTTACTACTCACTCCTGTGCCTTGAAACCAATACTTCATATTGGGGGGGTGGAAATCCCAAAACTACCAGTTTCCTCATTTTTACCTTCCTCTATCTCTACCAATCTAATGTGTCAAAGTTCCCACTGCTGAGTCCTCAAGTATCTTCTAGCTAATTTCTTTTCCCAGGCAAACTCATATTTGACCAGGTTGTCAAACGGAACTAGCCACTTATCTTTAAATTTATGAAATTTCCTAAAATAGTATCAAAAAATGCCACATATGCCAAATTCCTAGAATCTATCCCCAAATCCTAGGGTTTGGGGGAAAATGAAAAAGGGAGAAAGGAGAGAAATTACTAGCTCTCTGAAGAACCCAGAAGTCAAGACTATATAATCTGCTGGCCAAAAGAATGAAGTGAATAAAGGATAAGCATTTAGATGAGAAGATGCATTTAAATTTCTATTTACACTGATATATTATACCAAGTTCCAGAGGAATGCAATTAGGGTGGAAGCCCCTTAAAGACAAAGATTTTTTGGTTTCTTGTTTTGGAGTGGTTCTTATTTTTGTTTGCCTGATGTTTTGTTTTTGTTTTTTTGTTTTTTTAATTCCTCTGAATTCCTGACTCTCAGCACACAGCTGGGCATATAATAGACTCTTGATGAATGATAAATGTTTGCTGACTGAGAAGGAAGCAGATTCACAAAGGATCTTTCAGAAACTGAAGGGTCAAAAACTTTTTTTTTTTAAGTACACTACAGGCTCTACTTTCCTTCTTTGACCTGAGGTTTAAGGGCTCAGGTCCCAAAGCCAGGGGCACTAGGGGCGCCAGGTCGCCTTGGCAAAAAGAGGGGTCTAGATAGTGAGGGAGTGCTCTAGACTTTCTGGTGCAGCCTCTTCATAAACTCACCTTCATAGAATCTAAAGAAAGAGAAAAATGAAAGGGTGAGGGAAGGGACAGGGAAAGAGAATGGGCCTCACCACCTGTCAGGAGAGGAAGGAGACATTCTCCAGAAAAGGAAGGAGGAGGTGGTTTCAGGCACTCACCCAGCTTAGAGCAGTTAATGCGATTGTCTTTCGGGCCCTGACCCTCGAACACCTGAAAGACCCAGGTACCCTGCACATCATTAAGAAGGCAGTTGGAAGGATTGTAGGAGGAGGCATCATGGACCCCTGAGAGCAGGAAGAGGAGGACGGGCAACAGCGAGTAGCCACACAACCCCATCCCTAATAGTAGGCAGGCAGCGCAGGGTACTCCGGGGGAAAGTGCTCAGGTGGGAGTACAGCCAAGGGCCCGCTGCTTGAGAGTCGGGAACGAGCCCATCTCCTAGCGCGGAATTTAAAGCTCTGCAAAGCTGAGGGATCACGCCTTGGGGGCCAGACTGCGGTGGGTTGGGGGAGGGGCCTTGTCACATGAGCCACGCCTCCCCACCCACCTTCACTCCTTGGCTCCTCTAGCCAGCTCCTTTCAAAGTTTAGGAATAAGATTGGTCCCCTGACAGCAAGGTACAGAGTCAGGCAGATGTGTTCAGCACCACTGCTCTGGGCCTGCCTCTGGGCCTGCCTCTAGACCTGCAGCGGTGGGAGGGGTCGGAATGGGCTGTAACTGGACCAACTAGAAAGGCTACTGCTTTCCTGTTAGAGGGCTTCCAAAGGACCCCACACAGCTACGACTTGGGAGCCTGGAATGTACACCCACTACTTCGTCTAGGGAGGAGGGAGTGGTTGATCGGGACCATAAATGGGGTCTGACCTCCGGATATTAGTGATGTGTCTCCAGAAAGTCAGCTCCCCACCTGCTTAGCTGGACAGAGGAAGCGACTGGTCTACTGACCTTACTAAGGAATGTAGGTTTAAAAAAAAAAAAAAGACAGGTGCTTCCTCAAAAGGAGCAGTAATTGTTTCTCAGAAAAGGTACAGAGAATGTTACACTCACCTTCATCAGAGGTGCTTGCTATTCCCAGTCATGTTTTTCTTTCTGTTTTTCTTTCTTTAAAATTGCTTAACCTTGCCTTCCTTTGGTCTCTTCCTAGTTGATTCCTAATTAATTAACTTACTCCTTTCAGGAAGTCTTTCTCAAAGACTTTCAGCTTCCTGCCTCTCCCTTCACCCCCAATCTCTAATAATGAACTGGGGAAGGGGAGCGACCACATGCCCACAGAGAAAGCTCTGTATGTCATCTTTGGCACCTGTGTCATAGGTTAGCCATCATTGATCTAAGTAATCACATTAATCAATTATAGACAACTTCTGGCCTACAACTGGGGACTGTTGAAAAGAATCTGAATTAGGGCTGGTTGTTGGCTGAATGGATAGAGTCAGGTCAAGAGATGGGAGGTCTTGGGTTCAAATATATCATCAAACGCTTCTTAGCTGTGTAACCCTGGACAAGTCACTTAACCCCAATTGTCTAGGCCTTACTACTCTTTTGTCTTGGAATTGATACTTAGCATAGATTCTAAGACATAAGTTAAAAGTTAAAAAAATAGTCAAGATTTCTTGGGTCCCTTTATAAAAGAGAAAAATGTCAACTGTCTTCATGCCTGCCCCCCAACCAGTATGTTCCCATGTTCTTCTATGCACCATAAGTGACAGAGGGCATTCTGGTGTGATAACAGGACTGAACTGACTGGAATATGCAGAAGGATTAGACATTCTGGGTCCAGTCCCAAGAGTTGTTACCACATGTTTTAACTAGAGGAAGACTGTAGCCAAGTCAAGTAAAGGATAAAAAGAAGATGGAAAATGTGATACATCTGTAGATAAGCAATGGATCAGAAATGGGGAAAAGTCACTTGAAATATTGTTGCAGTGTTATTAAGAGACTTTTTACAGTTCCATCCAACAACTGTCTCTTCCTGCCCCATTTTACTTAAAGGAGTAGTAATTTCTTGACTCTTGAGTACTAATGCAAACCCGGCACATAGTAGACACTTAATAAATGCTTGATGACTTGATTTAATTCAACTTGAACCAGGACATATCAGGAAATGGTTCTGGAATGATCAGGTCTGGATTGGTATGATACCTAGACAAAGAAAGAAGTGATCAGGGCTTGGGAGAATCCCCACCAGAATATATATCCTCACTGAAGAATGGTTCATTCCTTGAAATGAAACAGAGCCTCTCCAGGTTTATCTCTTGAAAAGGAAAAAAAAATATATATTGCCCTGGGAAGATACAGAAAGGCTTCAATGTTCAACTTTGTAACTCATTGTGATTTTGGCCACAACATTTTACCTCTCAAGGCCCTTTTTAGGGTGATGGAGGGCACGGAGTCCATCTAATATGAGGATTAGTTGAAGGAACCAATTAGGTTTTTTAGCCTGGAGAAGAAAAGACCATGTGAGAGAAGGGGGAAAGAGGGAGAATATAATAGCTTCCTGCAAATATTTGAAGATCTGGCATGACAGAGGTTACAGTTGTTATGTTTGGCCCCAGAAAGCAAAGTCAGAAATCATGCATAGAAGCCACGGAGGTAAAACTGAGGTTCCGTGTCATAAAAAACTTCAGACCCTTTAGAGCTCTACTTAAGTGGAACGTACTATCCACAGCATGGCAGAATTCACCTAATTGAAGCTTTTCAAGCAGAAAACTGACTGCTATTTACTGAGTATTTAATAGTGTGGATTTCTTTTGGTTATGAGTTACTTTAAATACCTGCTGAGGCCTCTTCCAACTCTCACATTATGTCATTCTGTGACTTCCTCATCTGTAAAACAAAAGGGTTGGAGGAGTATGCTGGAGCTAGCTCCTGTCAGCTTTTATTGTTCAGTCCTTTTCAGTGGTGTCCTACCCTTTGTGACCCCATTTGGGGTTTTCTTGGGAAATATACTACAGTAGTTTGCCATTTCCTTCTCCAGCTCATTTTATAGATGAGGAAACTGAGGCAAACAGGGTCACACAACTAGAAAGTATCTGAGGTTTCTTTTGAACTCATATCATCTTGCCTGGTGCCCTCCTCCACTGTACCAACTAGCTACAGAAGAGAGCAAATTATGAACATTTACACATTGGAAATTGGCAACTATTACATAGCAGGATGGGTTATTATTTTGTTAATTGTCCAGGTGAAAGAATATAATGGAGAAAATATTAATAATACAGATCAAACTTGAAAGTGTTTGTGTGTGACCATATTTGGGCTTAGAGAATCAGCTGCTAAACATTTATAGCACACCCCTGGACTGTTCTCCAATTTCATTTAGCTTTAATGTTCTGTAATTCTAAATCCTTGATAGTTCAATTTGAATGAATTACAGGGATCAGAGGAAAGCACCAAACATCTAAAACATGAGGTTTTCTAAAGGAAGAATAGCAGTTTGGGAGGCAAAGATGAGAAACATTATTTCACAATTTCTTCTCAGGTTCATATTGAATAACTGGTTTACAATCACCTGAGTTTCTTATTTTGCTGAAAACTGTGAAATCAATATCTTGTTCTGCTTTCTTCTCACTTGTTGAGTTCCTTTTGCTGTTCAGTCATCTCCAGTTTTGTGACCCTATTGTGTATTTTCTTGGCAAAGACACCAGAATGGTTTTCCATGTCCAGCTCAAGCTCATTTTACAGATGAGGAAACTGAGGGAAACAGCGTTAAGGAACTTGCCCAGGGTCCTACTGCTAGTCAGTGTGTGAAGCAGATTTGAACTCAGCACTTCCTGGCTCTACACCCTAAGCTCTGCCCACTGTACCAACTAGCTGCCCACCCAGCCTCTAGTTCCTATCCTTCTAAAACCTCTGCCCATACATTCTCTCCTCCATAAAACTATTCTTGATCCCCTGATGGGAAGAAACTTTATTTATTTAACTTTATGTAACGAAAAGTTGTAACTCATCCAAGGTCATATCACAATCAATGTTACAACTGACATTAGAAGCCAGTCCTCAGAAATCTTAGAAACATTTTTCCCCTTCAAAACTCAGCTTAAGTATCATCTTCCACATGAATTTGTTCCACATCTAGGATCCTCTTTACCTCAAATTACTTTCCATTCATTTTGCATATATTTTATTGAAAAGGTCACTCCTAGCTGAATTCCTGGATCCCCTCTATCCCTTTAAGGGAGGTAGAAGTGGGGAGAGGACCAAGAAAAGCCGGAATAACTAAACTAAACAAGACATTTGTGAGAATGACTGAGAATCACCAGTCACTAGCCTCATTTTGTTACCTCTCTGATCTTTTCTTGTTAGTAGGACACTAGAAGGAGAGGGTAGAACTCTTCTAAGCCTCACACTGTAGCATATCATATTCCTTAGGCATCAAGCTAATAGAATTCTTTTACTCAAGACCCTTCTCTAAATCACTGCTACTGAAGTGGGACACTTCACAAATGAGTTCAAACACCTAGAATATTGATTATTGGAACCATAATTTATTAATAAAAGAGAGAAATAAAGAATCTACCACCTGGGGCAGAATTCCCTAATGGAAACTGCACAGGTTTGAGATTAGGGAACAGGTTATATAGGTTTCCCAGATATGTTACACATACAAATTTTTATCTTGACAATAAACAGACCTTAATTCAGGAATTTTAGGTAGGAGACATGGAATCCATCCTGGGGTTGTGATGTAAGGAGTGCTTATCTGTACTAAATCAAATATCAGTTTGCTGATCCTTTGATATTCCTGAAATTCCTCCTTGTATCCTGCCAGATTGTTATCCACATAAACAGTTTGACCTCCTGGCCAGAAGGGAAGCCAGGTCTGTCCCCTAAAAATGTGGACAGGGGGCTATCTCTTTTTAATTTTTCCATCTTTGGGCTACTTCACTCCCTCCGTTTTCTGTTGGGGGGAAGTCAAACCCTTGACTCATCAGACAGAGGAGAATAATGTGATCTTAAGGCCAAAAGCTTAATAGCCTGAAGACACTGACAGATATAAGTCAAAAGACAGTTGATCAGGCACAGTCCTATCAGGAGGAGTGGTCCTGCCACTGCCGATCAAGGTGGACTCCTGAGGATTGCATTTTGTCAGCTATTCGCTGTACTGTAAATTCTATTCCTGGGTCCTGGCCTCCCACATCCAGCCTAAGTCACCACGTCCAGCCTAGTAACCATCCTTTATTCTCTGGGTTTTTAATAGTCAGGGAAAGGGGATTCCTAAATCAAGGGGGACATCCCAGACCCTGCTTCACTCCCTTTGCGATATGATATCGGGGTCCTCCTGTCACCATGGGGCAACAGTTTCACACCCCCAGGCTGCACAATAGAATTCTCCCCCTTTTTTGCATGATGGTGGCCCTGTAGATGGGCAAGCATAGACAGGGGCTTCTGATAGATACAGAGTCCCGGAAGGGTTGTGCATGAAAGGGTCTGTGAGGGATCTGTCCATTCACTCCCAAATAAATCACACAAATCAAAAAGGATTTGGGGGGTTTTCTCCTCCCAGGTTGGTCTGTCACTAATTAATTCCTTCCTATCCCTTGACCTACTGATTACCCATTGGTATTGAATTACCTGGAAGGGTAGACTAATTTCCAAAAATCCCAAAAGTAATACTTTGTACATATGATATGTACTGGGCCCTCAGGAGGGCAAAAGGGAGGAGGCTTACCCAGTTCTCGCCAGACTCTAGCACCAATTTTGTCGGGGTCTCCTTCCAATTGCTGAGTCACCCTGGCTACCAAAGCAGGCCCATTATCTGACCCTATTCCCAGGGGGAGCCCAAACCCAGGAATGATCTCTAATATTAATTTCTTAACTACCACTGAGGCAGTTTCATGTTTTGTTGGATATGCTTCTATCCAACTTGAAAAAGTGTCTACCAGGACTAAAAGACACCTGTACCCATATGTCCCTGGCTTGATTTCTGTAAAGTCTACCTCCCACTGTTCTCCTGGCTCAAGCCCTCTTAACCTGGTGCCCCCTGGTTCCTTTGGTCCCCCCTTTTGATTAACCCATGCACATGTTTCACATCTTGAAGTGATGTCTTTGCAGATTCAGTGCATATTATGAAAGACAAAGTCCCTGTCCAGCATATCACTCAATATTGTGCCTCTCCTAAGTGTGGTGTCATGTATTCTTTTTGCTAGCTGTCTCCCCACTGCTTCTGGTAAGAGGGTCCTGCCATCTGGCAGGCCCAGCCATCCAAAGGGGAACCACACAGCCTCCAGGAGGGCCAGAATCTCAGGCACACTCTGGATATCTGTGCCACCAGCAGTGAGGAACCCCTCCTGGTTCAGTGCCCCCTGGCATCCCATCCCCTCCCCTCTCCAAATATCTAAGGGAGAAAGGGCAAAGGTCCAAGTCTTCTGTAGCTTCTTCAGAGCTGAGAATGGCTATAGAGTTGTCCCTGCCTGTGGTCAGGAGAGAGGTATTGGCTATAGGCAATGTCCAGGGCTTTCAGGCTGGAATGATAGCCGAGTTTACAAATGCATACAAATACATATCCCACAGGGGAGTAGCCAAAACTTGAACAGGGAGGGAAAGGCTGCAGACACAGGATCTTTAGGGGCATGTCCTCAGTGAATGCCCAGGTCCCAGGTCAGTGGAGACATGCTTGGAGATCTGAAGGATGGCCAGCGCTTCCCCTGATTGGCAGACAGGTCACAAGGGGAGAATTAGCTCCTAAGATAGAAGTGTAGAAACCAGGACTGGGGCAAACACTAGAATACCAGATAGAAACAGAGAATTAGTACAACATTAATTGGCATTATACATTTGCATTTGGGTATCTTAGCAAACAGACTTCATCTTCAGAAATCATCTTCTGTCAGGAATAGATCCCTTTAGGAAATTGGATTCCTGAGTTGTTTGCAGAGCTGGTATGTGATGTTTCTGTTAAAGAATATTCTTTTGCAAAGTACACATTAACTATAAGCATCTATAAACACTTGAGTAACAATATTTTACAGATGTATTCCTTTACCTCAGATTCTGGGAGAAATTCAAGAAAGCGTTGAGCTATATTTCCAAGCTCAAGATCCAAACTTCAACCGTGGTAAATTAAGGCTGCAAATACAAGCCATCTATGAATAAACTTCACCTACTTCTCACAGTATGCTGCTAACAATTTGAGAATTCCCAATTATTAGGGTTGTTTGAGGAAATGGAAACTTTAATATCACAATTTGCATTATGTGCTGATCATGGGATATTGTTACCAAGGAAAAATAGTTCCTCAGGTCCCAAAGGACACAGTGAGTGGCTTCATATGCAGGTAATTAACAGCCTAGATAGTCAGAAAAGTTCCATTCCTAGGTGAGCCCAGAACATGCCTCTGCAACCATTCCAGGACATTCTCTGTCCTTGGTGTACTTTGTCACCATTGAATCCCAGAGGCCTTCTTTTGCTTTAAAAGACAAGTATCACTCATTTCAGCTGAGAGAAATTCTGCTTATCAGCAGTCCAGAAACAAATCTCCATACCCCCAAACAAGCCTCTTACATCCCTACAAGACTGATCACTCAATTATTCTTAGGTATTTGGGCAATAATTTACACATCACACTTCAGCCACAAAACCTGGAATAAAGAACATGAGTGCTGAATTGAGTAGCTCCATAGTAATATAAATCAGAGCTATATCATCTCTTGGACCTAGGCCCTCTGAAAGACTAAGAAAAGACCATACAGGAATCACTTCAGGGCAACTGTCCAGAGAAATTAAAGAACTATGTGTGATTTTCCTACAACACATACATTAATTTTAGCAATTATCCCCTAGATCAGGGATCCTGTTATGAGTAGAACAACTATCTGTTTTCTTTCACCTTCTCTCTCCCTCTGTCTCTCTCTTTCTTCCTTCAAAACCCCTCTGCTTAAAAAGCAGAACACAACTTCCATTCTTCCTTTACAAACCCACATACTAAAGCTTTATGGACTTGAGAGCAAAGTCCCTTTCTTCCAAATTCAAATTCAACACACCATCCCACCTTCTCTGACTAACTTAAGTCAAACAAACATACTGGTGGTATCATTTCAATTGCTAATCGATAACCCAAACAAATTCTGAGTTAAAGGATTACATCATTGAAACACTATCTTTGGCATAGTGCTCAACCATTAAAAATTTCAATTCATAGTACAAATTGGTAAACTGAGGTAACCACTGAGTATTGAATAAAATCTATGGCACAGATTTACAACGAGCTTTTGTTCACATCCAAACAATACTTAAAACACATATTTTAGCAGCAACTAACATAAACAATCGTAAAATTCTGAGCAAGCATTTTTCACATATATGCCATTTTTAACACCCTACCCACTCTTTGGCTACTGTTTGCAACATATATCCTTATACAGATCAAAATGTAATCAGACTATCAACCAACATATCCCCAAAACTCGTGTGAGGTGACTTATCAATTACATATCACTCAACTCATTTTATCATTCTGGACCTGGAATGTTTGCATTAAGATTCCACAGCTTCAAACAAGCTTTTTAGTTAGACAGGGCTGGCAATATTTGCTTACTTGAGCACCTTAAAAAGCTCCAAAATATACAATTAAAATATACTCATCTTTAAGTTCTATCACACAGTGATTGTGAACTTTTTGAGGTCCCTATTTCAGTCCCTAAGTATCAGTGTGAAACAATTATAAGCACTTCTTTCTCCTTCCTGTGTATAAGGAAGGGGTTAATAGCTTCTGAGCAATTTATCCTAAGGCTGCCTGGCTTGATTTAGATTTTATTACTTAGCCACCTTGACCTATCCTTCTTTAACCTGTGAGCTTACTACAATTTAAAAGTATGAATGTATCAAACCCCTTTCATAATAATTTACTCTCAGTGGATTTCAGTTTGAACTCCACACTTCCAAATAACTCTGATTAAGTCCTTTAGCAATGTTTCAGTGTAACCAAACTGAGGTGCAAAGCATTTACCTGTACTTCTCTCAAACCTGCCTAACGTAGAATAGAACCTCCAGTTTAGTTTTCTTTTAGCTCAAAACATTGCCATATTCCTAATTAAAGTCCATCAACATTATTCCAATTTATAATTTGTTGTGTCTATTTCACACTAGAATTCATAGTATCAACTAGTAACTCTATTTATTACTCTTATTGAAGTGGAGCACTTCATAAAACGAATCCAGACACCCCAAAATTCAATTATTAACATATAGATAGGGTATAAGATACAAAGTTATTTCCTTTCACACACACGTTCTTATTTGACAATCAAACAAACCTATGACAAACATAGTTATGTGAGGTCAGTGATGAGTGGACAATCCTCAGGTTATTGAGGTATTGGTTACTTTCACATGTATTTAATCACTTCTCCCTAGTTAGTTACATGTTACCTGGCATTCCAGCCTGACCTCTTTGATATATCTGAAGCTCCTTTTGTTTCCCAACCTTCCTAATTCTCATCCTTCAGCTAATTAGAGTCTATTCTGTGTCCTGCAAAAGCTGCTTGACCTCCTGAGGAGGAGGGGGCTGGGTCTATTTCCTAAAAAATGTAAGAATGGATAGATCTACTTTATCTACTCCAATTTAATTGTCGTTTTTTATTGGGACTACTTCAATATTTCTTCTGGCTTCTCCTCTTTATCATTATTGTAAGTAGAGGAAAGACATTATACTGTATTTAATCCTCATGACAAGCCCTGCTTGATTTCATGGCTGGTTAAATTTGTCTTATTAAGGACATACAGTTTGTGTATCATATACCCTTAACCTATTTAGGTGGAAAACTTAATTCTCTTCATAATACAAATGCACGCATAATTTGTATTCACTTCATTATGTTCCAGGAATTTGTATCTGAATATATGTTCATCTCTAGATCACAAATTCCTTCCTATACATTGTGCACATTTTTTAAAAAACAATCCATATAACCTTAGTCAAAGACAACACTGTTTAGAAATTCTCTTTTGCAAAATACCAAAATTCTTAACATTTACATTATTAAATCCCATGCACAGATGAACCACTTTAAAAACTTCTTGTGTGTCATATGATTTCTTGCTGCTAGATCTGACACACATATATTAAAATAAATTTGATAGATTCCCAATTTTAAATTCTAGAATAAGTTCTTCTCAACAACATAACAACTTTTTCTGATTAACTTTTACATCTATAGTAGCCAGTACAATTTCTGTCCATATAGAATAAACATTCCTCTCTGTGTCAGGCTTGCCATTAATCATATTTAGACAATTCTCAAATTCACTGAAACCATTATGCATTGCAAAGTTTAACAAAACAAACCTCTAACCATGAGTTTCTTTTTTTCTTTTCTTTTTTTTATAAAATCTGACTAACATTTCACATTTAACTGACTTACAGTAACCACAATACATTACATTTGTACCATATCAAAATCATTAGCAATTCTCCCAAATTGAGAATTAATTTTAAATGAAAATTGCTAACTGTGGAGTAAGAATCTCCCTCTGATCAAAAAATTTCTCTCTTTCGCTCCTTTGGGGGCCCATCCAAAGGAAGAAAGAGGGAAATATCATTGAACAGGCATTTGCTTTTGTACTCTGCTGAGGATTTTTGACAGTGGAAAGTTCAAGCTTGCAACTACCCCCTTTTTACATAGAGACAAGACTGTGACAAAGACAAAGATGAACAGTAACATACAATGCTGTGACAAGCATAATTTGAGAGGAAAAAATAGGTGTTTTTAGGATCCATTCTTAAGAAAAAAAATATTTGCAGGGGGAAAATTCATTAAAACAGTTTCAGCGTACTTGGGAAAGCTGTGATGAGCTAAGACATCTGATTGGCTGAGCTGACTTTCTTGTTCCCTAGCTTTCTCTGAACTGATCTATCAAAAACTGGCTCTCTTTTTGATTGTGATTTCTAACAAAATGCTCTTGTAGTATCTGGACAAAACTGTCTGCTCCCAGTTGGGTTGGAGGTAGGCTGTTCCCTGAGGCTGGCTGATTTTTCTCAAGGAAGGGATGTGTAAATTCCCTCTTATTCAGACTCTCTCTCCTGCTTAGGAGCTTGCCATGGGACACAGCCTAGCCCTTCCCCCATAGTCTGCCCCTTTGGGATGCAGTTGGAGGGAGCAGGGAACAGCCACTACACAAGAAATTCCTGTCTGCATCTTAAACTCCTTTTGTCTCTTTCTTCACTTAATTTAGCCACACAAAAACAACAAAGACTCAACAGAAGCCCATAGGACACACTCTCTCACACTTTGAACCCAAAGGTTCCCCAGAAGTCACTGAAAGACGTCTCTTTAGTGATCTGACTGTGAGACTAAGCTGCGTCCAGCTGTGATATGGAAATCACTTTAAAAGACTGATATATATTAATTTAAGGTCGCCAAGGAAATCAGCTATGTAATTCCTAAATGAAAACTCAAGTCAGAAGTCAACCTTTTATGGAGTTTTTTTTTAATTACTAACAGGAGGAAGAAAGGTATGAGAGAGAGAGAGAGAGAAAGAGAGAGAGAGAGAGAGAGAGAGAGAGAGAGAGAGAGAGAGAGAGAGAGAGAGAGAGAGAGAAAGGGGAGAGAAGGGAATAGGGCTTAAATACCCACTCTGCTTAGGCTGAGCCAAAGGCCCAAGGCCTTGGATAGCCGAGGCAAAGAAAAGAGATCAGTCCCTATCACTCACATGACCAAAATGGAGAAACAGTCTGAGGGCCTCCACTCCAAGCACCAGGCTCCAACAACCACACTCTCCCTCCACACAGGAAGTCCCAGCCTCCTCAGCTCTCCTCTACCTCACTTCCTGTGTCCCACTTGTGCCAATGGTGGCTCTAGCTTAACCCAGGACTGCCCAGAGGTCTGTCCCCTTTCCACATGTCTGTTGAAGGTCATATTCTCAAATAATTAAATCTTGAGCTTTGCTGCAGTCCTTTCTAAATCCTGTTACCTTGAGTAGGGTGGAGATTGTAGTTTCCAAGACCTTATTCTTTCATTCCAAGTATCTCTATTGTTATTGATCAGGAAATAGCTAAATCCCATCCTCTAAAGAATGGTTTGAACAGGGTTGAGTAGTTTGGAAATTCACAATCCCCCCCCCCCCTGAGTCCCAAGGAAGGCTAACCTCTCTGATGGGTCTTGTACACATACTAGCTATGAAACTACAATAGTTAGAGATAAAGGGAAAATAGGAGAGATAGAGAGAGACAGCAAAACCATTGTTTTGCTGGGCACATTGACAAAAACCAATTAGGGGGCAGTCCCCTTTGGCAAAAGAGTGTACATTCAAAATAAATTCAATCAACCTTCAGTTCAAGCAACCACACCCCAAGTTTCATTATTGATCTTGATGTAATGTAGGTTTTCTGGCATCTTTCTGCAACAGTTTATTCTCTGGATTTAGGAGTTAGCAAGCTTCTTCCTTGAAGATGTTTCTCAAACAAACAAAAAAAACTTTTCAAAATCTTGGAATTTTATTAAAATACAATCCCTCCTGAAGTGGGTGTTAAAAAATCCAGTTCAGCTCAGGATGCATTGTTGAGTTATGGGGGTATGTGAGTCAGTTATTAAAAGAATTCAAAAACAAAACAAACAAAAAACAAAAATATGTAAAGGGAAAATATGGAAGAAAGTTAAACTTTTGGGAGAAAGGGAAGAAAAAAAATTCAAAATCAGAATCAAAATACCAAAATCTATGTATAAAATGTTGAGTAAACCAGAATAACTTCATAATGGGCCCTTGTAAAGGTCCAATTTACAGTAATTTCTATCCCACAAGTCTGTAGGACAGAATGCAGTAATATTTCACTTAGGTACTTGCAGCCAAGACTACAGGAAGTTGTCATATTATAAGAAGGAAAGGAACTAGAATTTTATTTTGATATGGAAGAGTCATTACCTGGTCTGACTTTTTTCATTCTCAAGGATATAGGGAGCCAGCATGATAGTCAAATTTCTGTACTTGTATGAGTACTTCATAAAGAGTGTAGATACAAGGAAGTCCTATGACTTAACGTATGTCATGCATTGCAACCTCAAGTCCACATTAGTATTTCCTGTGTGCTCTTTTGGCCCTATTCATGTAAAATCTGTGCTCCTTGTTTTTATCCCATTTCCTAGAATCAGACACAAACATTAATCATAGTCCCATAACATTTTATCAATAAATGGCAGGTTCCCACAGTCTAAAGCTGTTTGGGTATGTATATTTAAACTTATATTACTGCAGAGAGAGAGGGAAAAAATTTAATTGTAATTGTAATATGTACCTTTTGTACAAGAAATGAGGAAAGGGGAAAAATCAAATATTCAAAAGAAAAGCAATAATAAAAAAATAAGGGAGAGAGGAAAAAAATCAGGAATTCAATGTGTTTTTGAAAAAACAGCATCCACTTGTCAATGGATTATTATCTTCAATGCATGTGATAGGATACAGTCAATCAGTCTCAGCAGAAAATGCTCTCTTTACATGTGAGCAATGAATCCAAGAGTCCTTTTCTCCAACCTTTATAGATGTTGGAATAGTTAACAATATTTGGAATGGTCCTTCCCATGAAGGCTGAGATGCTCCAGTACACTGGAAATTTTTAATATACACCTTGTATCCTGGGTTCAGGTCGTGAAGTGAAAAGTCTAGTGGTCTGGCTTGTACTGCAGCTCCAGATTCATGAAGTTCACACAGTTTATGCTGTAATTCCCGTATATAGGAAGCAATAGTAGTATCTCCCCCTAATAGTGATGTATATGCCAGGGAGCTTTCTCCCTGTATAGGTGGATGTCCAAAAAGCATCTCAAATGGTGAAATATGTAAGTCTCCTCTAGGCCTGCTTCTAAGATAAAATAGGGCCAGAGGGAGAATTTCAGGCCATTTTAAATGGGTCTCAGTGCATAATTTGCCAATCATAGTTTTAAGTTCTTTATTCATCCTTTCAACTTGGCCTGAGCTCTGGGGGTGATATGGAACATGGAATTTGGGAGTTATCCCCAAGCAAGAATATATTAGGTTTAAGACAGAATCAGTAAAATGACTTCCTCTAACGGAATCAATAGGTGCTGGCAGGCCAAAACGAGGAATAATTTCTTTTAAAAGCACCTTAGCAACAAAAGCTGCTGTGGCTCGGGTTGCAGGAAATGCTTCCGGCCATCTGGTCAGTTGATCTACTATGACTAGACAAAATTTATAATGTCTGGCCTTTGGCATTGTTATGAAATCTATCTGTAGGTGCTCAAAAGGTGTGTAAGCCAGAGGATGCCCACCGAAAGCTTTGCCACAAAAGGCATGTTGGTTATATGCCTGGCAGGTAGAGCAGGCTGAACACACTTTAGAGGCTTGGTAGTTTTACCAGGGGCTATCCATACTCTCTTAACAGAGTCCACGATGCCCTGGGTACCAAAGTGACCATTTTTATACACAGATTGGCAAATTTGGTGATAGAAACTTCTAGGGAGCAGGGGTTTCCCTTCAGACAATACCCACACTCCATTAATATATTTTGCTTTAAATTTTTGTTTCCATTTTTCTACTTCTTTTTCATTATAGGCAAGTGATAAATATAAATCATCAGTGGTTGTTAATGTTAAAAGTAATCCAGGTCCTTCTATGGCTGCTAGCTTTGCAGCGGCATCTGCTAGGTCATTTCCTCTAGAGACAGGGTCAGAGCCACCTGTATGGGCAGAGCAATGAACTACAGCTAGGGCTTCAGGCAGTTTGAGAGCAGAAATAACTTCATTAATAATTTCTGCATTAGCTATGGATTTTCCAGCTGAGGTTAAAAATCCTCTCTGGAGCCATAGCATCCCAACTGAGTGACAAATGCCAAAAGCATATCTAGAATCCATATAAATTGGTGCCTTTTTTCCTTTGGCAATTATACAGGCATGTTTCAGAGCTATGAGTTCTGCCCTTTGAGTGCTAATATTAGAGGGCAGCGAAGCTGACCACTCAGTGGCAAATTCTGTGACTACAGCAGCTCCAGTGTAGCATATGCCATCTCTCATAAAAGAAGAACCATGAGTAAATAAGACCAGATCTAAGTTGTCCAAGAGATCATCTCGAGGCTTTTCTGCCATGGACACTAGTGTTTCACAACTATGTAATGGTTCTCCTGAAGTTGGTAAATCTGGAAGCAAGGTGGCAGGGTTAAGAGTTGAACAGCTCTTCAAGGTAATGTTTTCATTGTTTAACAAGGTTATTTCATACCTTGTAATTCGCTGATCAGAAAATGCCTGTGTTCTGTGTCTTAGCAATAATTCTTCTACCTCATGTGGGTACATAATTGTCAATGGGCATCCCAATACTAGATCAACAGTTTTTGTCACTAGTAAGGCTATAGCAGCTACTCCTCATGGTGGTGCTCCTGATGCTACTGGGTCCAGTTGGGCAGAATAATAGGCAATTGGGCACTGAGAAGGTCCCAAAGTCTGAGTTTAAACACCTGAAGCTACCCCTCTTTGCTCATGTACATACAAAGTAAATGGCTTGTTGTAATCTGGGATGCCTAGAGTGGGGGCAGACAGGATAGCCTTTTTTAGATCTGATAGAGCTGACAGAAGTTCTGGTTCTAATTTGAGGGGTTCAGGGACTAAAACCCTTGTTAGTGCTATAAGGGGTTTAGTAATTTCCCCATAGCAAGGAATCCATTGTCTACAAAACCCTGTTGCTCCCAAAATTGCTCTCAACTGTTTCTTAGTGGTAGGAGCACTTAAATTTTGAATATTCTCAATTTGTTTGTGAGAAATCAAGCGGGCACCTGCAGACAGGATGAACCCCAAATATTCTACTTTAGGGAGGCACCACTGAACCTTATCCTTCGAGATCTTATGACCTGTTTTGTGCAATTTCAAAAGAAGGTGCTTGCTATCTTCCTGACATGTTTCCACATCTGTTGAGGCCAAGAGTAGGTCATCTACGTACTTGATTAATTTGCTGTTTTTAAATTTTATATTATCTGTATCTTGGCTCAAAATTTGCTCAAATAAGCTCGGGCTGTCTACGAAACCTGGTGGCAAAGGACTCCAGCAGTACTTATGACCCTGCCTGGTGAAAGCAAAGGTATGTCTTGAGTTCTCATGTATGGGTATGGAAAAGAAGGCTGAGTACAAGTCTACTACTGTAAAGTATGTAGCTGTGCTAGGAATAGAAGAAATAATAGTATTGATATTGGAACCTACAGAGTGTCTCTTTATAACGTGATTGTTCACAGCCCTCAAATCCTGCACGAATCTATAGAGGTGTTTGCCATCAGGCCCTCTTTTTGTTTTTTAACAGGCAGGATGGGCGTGTTGTATTCAGATTAACAAGGGATTATTATTCCCTGTGCAATTAATGAGTTAATTACTGGGGTAATTCCCTCAATTGCCTCTTTTGAGAGGGGATACTGAGGAATGGAAGGAGGTGGGTTAGATTTAGTTTTTATCTGCACAGGAACAGCAGACTTAAGTAAGCCTACATCGGAAGAAGATGTGGCCCAAAGAGACTCCGGTATATCTTCAGATATTGCAAAGGTGGGATGCTCTTTTTTCTCCTGACTCTCTGAGAGAATTACAGGGAGTAAATTTAAAGATTCCTCTAGTACTTCCAATGATAAGGAACCATCTGGGGAGCAGGTTATTGTGGCTCTGAGTTTGCATAGAAGGTCCGTCCCCAGCAAATTTAAAGGGGAGTCAGGCATCAAAAGGAAGGAATGTTGTACCTCTAGGGGTCCTACAGACATCATTCTAGGAGGAAGTCTTTTAACTCTTTGGGTTATTCCTGACACTCCCATTACATTCTCTGAGCCAACAGAATAACATTGTAAATCAGGTGTTTTCTTTAATACAGACCAGGAAGCTCCAGTGTCTAATAGACAATCATAATATGTGTTACCCACTTTTAAAGTAACATGGGGTTCATTAGTATGGGGGGTAGTGGATAGGGACAACGGGTAGTAGGACATCAGGGTCTGGAAAATCAAAGGTTGTATCCTCTGATTCCTGAGCCCCAGCCCCCCCAGACACCTTCATTGTGTTTGGGAGATTCCTTATGCACCCCCGTGAAAAGCACCCCCAGAAGGGTACCCCCCTGAGGGGCATTCGCGCCTCGAGTATTATTAGGACAAGCATCATTTTTTTATATTTTGTTGTAGAGTTATTTCATTTGAGTTATCATTTTCCCAATATCCATTCCTATAGTCATCATTCCTAAAGTTGTGGTTTTCATTGTCATAATTATATTTATTTCTATAATTATCACTTCTGTAGTTGTTATTAAACTGAGTATTCCTTCCTATAATCTTGAGAAAAGCTCTACACTCTACCGTATTGTGGCCCTTCTTCCCACAGAAGTGACAGGTAATGGATTGATAATTAGATTTCTGGAGAGGGGCAAGTGTCATTGGTTCATTATCATGCCCACTTTCTAATTTAGTTATCCTATCTATTACACATCTCATTTTTTTTTCTTCATTTCCTCCATGTCATCATTATTTTCTTCCTCCTTTTCTTTGTTTCCCTTTAAAACATATATAGCTGTTTTACGCAATTCTTCAAGGTCCATATCTGACCATCTTGGGCATTGTGTTCTAAAATAATTCTTAATTGCTTTACAAGAGTTATTGACAAAGATCCTTCTAACTTGTCTTAAGCTACTCTCTTTAGTTAGGTCCCAATCCAAGTATCTGTCCCCAAACTCGATTATTCTATCCATGAATCTGGAGGGTGTTTCTTCCTCCTTTTGCTTAATTTTTTTCAAGTTTCATCCACTTATCTGTACTGTCTGCACATTCCTTCATTGTCGTAAGGATGGCCTCTCTACAATGGTATAGTTGTAGATAATCCTCAGGATTGTTATAGTACCATTCGGGATCCTGAGATGGCCAATGTGCTGCATAACGCCCCCGGGTTTTGTTGACAAGAGCAATTATTTTATTTTTTTCACTTTCAGTTAAAAAAGCCTGTAGCAAGTTCTCAACGTCCTTATAAGATGGATTATACTGAAAAAAATATGTCTCCCATTTTTTTGTTACTAGAAAGGGATCTTGTTCATATGTGGGGATATTTCGTGTAAATTCATTTATTTCTTGGGGAGTAAACAGTATCCTGTGTCTTAAAGTCACCACATCTCCATTCCGTCCTATTTCAGGTACTTCTCTTAGAGGAAACAGGCCTCTAGTTGAGTTTTGTACCTGTGGGTCAGTTTGACAAGGACAGGATTTTCTAGGATGACAAGATTCCCTTTTGCCTGGAATTTGGTTTTCTGTAGGAGAGGGAACATGAGAAACTGGGATTGCAGGGGAAGGGTTTTGGGGATTAAATTCAGTCGAGATTTGCACTATACAAGAGAAGCAGTCTGTTAACTGAGCTATAGGGAAGGTTTTTTCCATCTCTATTTCAGGGAAGGAAATTTCCTTATTCAAAGGTTCAGAAACAAATATGTTTCTGGTAGAGTGGGTGTTTTCCAATTGATCCTATAAGAAACATTTTAGATCTTCTAATTGGGCTTGCATTTTATCCTCAATTTTTTTTTCATTTTAGCATCTCTAAATACAGTATTGAGGAGTACAAATATGACATTACATATTAATATAAAAAATTGGAGGTATCCTGCATTCCTCAATGCCCCTAATTCTTCAACTGCCATATAAATGTCAAAGAATGTAGTATTCATTTATATATATATATACATATATATACATATATATATATATATATATATATAGTAATTATTTCTCTAATAGTCTTCACAAAACACGTGGGGAACAGGGCAAAGCAAAAAACTTTCCACAGGGTTTTTTTTTATCTAGGAAGTTGTTCTTTAAGGGAAAGGATATTTCGAAACAGCTCTTCCAGCAAGGACTTTAGGGTCCTGTTGCTGAGATTTAAAACAGCTGTTTTCTATCTAACTATCAGAGTCACACAGCTGGGTAGTATCTGAGGTCCAATTTGAACCTAGGACATTCTGTCTCTAGCCCTGGCTCTCAATCCACTGAGCCACCCAGCTGCCCCTTAAGATTAAAGGGAAGAAAAAGAAAAACTGCTGATTCCAATTTAACTTAACGAGAAAAGAGAAGAGAGAAGTTTTTTTTTTATACTCACTTGTTCTAGCAGCTGTGTCTTTAAGCTGAGTTAGCTGTTAAAAGGGACTAAGAGGTGAGAAGGTAGAGTAAAAAGGCAAGAAAATTCAGAAGTTTATTGAGAGAATTCTTTAGACTCCTGTGTGGTCAGCCACAATGTGATATGGAAATCACTTTAAAAGACTGATATATATTAATTTAAGGTCGCCAAGGAAATCAGCTATGTAATTCCTAAATGAAAACTCAAGTCAGAAGTCAACCTTTTATGGAGTTTTTTTTTTAATTACTAACAGGAGGAAGAAAGGTATGAGAGAGAGAGAGAGAGAGAAAGAGAGAGAGAGAAAGAGAGAGAGAGAGAGAGAGAGAGAGAGAGAGAGAGAGAGAGAGAGAGAGAGAGAGAGAGAGAGAGAGAGAGAGAGAGAGAGAGAGAGAGAGAGAGAGAGAGAGAGAGAGAGAGAGAGAAAGGGGAGAGAAGGGAATAGGGCTTAAATACCCACTCTGCTTAGGCTGAGCCAAAGGCCCAAGGCCTTGGATAGCCGAGGCAAAGAAAAGAGATCAGTCCCTATCACTCACATGACCAAAATGGAGAAACAGTCTGAGGGCCTCCACTCCAAGCACCAGGCTCCAACAACCACACTCTCCCTCCACACAGGAAGTCCCAGCCTCCTCAGCTCTCCTCTACCTCACTTCCTGTGTCCCACTTGTGCCAATGGTGGCTCTAGCTTAACCCAGGACTGCCCAGAGGTTTGTCCCCTTTCCACATGTCTGTTGAAGGTCATATTCTCAAATAATTAAATCTTGAGCTTTGCTGCAGTCCTTTCTAAATCCTGTTACCTTGAGTAGGGTGGAGATTGTAGTTTCCAAGACCTTATTCTTTCATTCCAAGTATCTCTATTGTTATTGATCAGGAAATAGCTAAATCCCATCCTCTAAAGAATGGTTTGAACAGGGTTGAGTAGTTTGGAAATTCACACAGCAACCCAACAGCCTCTACTGAATCAGGATTTACAGAACAGAATAGAACTTCATGGCCAAACAGTATATCAGGGCAAAATGGGACTCTTGGGCCCAAACAGAACTTCAAGACCAAACTTTCAAGTAGGCAGACTCCTAAAGTAAAACAGGCCATGGGGCAAAACAAAACCAAATTCTAGAGAAACAGAGCTAACTTACCAAAGCAGAAGAGGACAGGACAGAACAGGACAGATGGTTCCAAAAACAAGCCTAAATTTTGTCTGAAATCTCAAATACCAGAACCAGGGGTGGGCTCCAGAGGGGACACCATTCACTTCCTCGGATTTCTGACCCAATCCCTCATGGGAGTTAGGAACTGCATACTCTCCAAGTCTGCACTCAGAAACTCCCCGAAGTGGATAAGGGTTCAAGTCTCCTTCACAGGCCCCGGCTTAGAAAAAAGCTGAACCCCAGCTGCAGGCCTAGAAAACTCTTCCCCAACAAGCACACACAAACACACACTCTTACAGCAGCCCTCTCCAAAGTCCTTACCTTCTGGTCCTGGGGCTCATGATCTTGCTGTGGGGCTCCAACTGAAGTGGGACACTTCCCAAATGAGTTCAAACACCTAGAATATTGATTATTGGAACCATAATTTATTAATGAAAGAGAGAAATAAAGAATCTACCACCTGGGGCAGAATTCCCTAATGGAAACTGCACAGGTTCAAGATTAGGGAACAGGTTATATAGGCTTCCCAGATATAAGTTACACATACAGGTTCTTATCTTGACAATAAACAAACCTTAATGCAGGAATTTTAGGTAGGAGACAAGGAATCCATCCTGGGGTTCTGATATAAGGAGTGTTTATCTGTACTAAGTCAAATATCAGCTTGCTGACCCTTTGATATTCCTGAAATTTCTCCTTGTCTCCTGCCAGATTGTTATCTACATAAACAATTTGACCTCCTAGCCAGAAGGGAAGCCAGGTCTAAAAATTTGGACAGCGATCTGTCTCTTTTTAATTTTTTCATCTTTGGGCTACTTGATTACCTACCAAAAAAAAAAAAATCAGGTTTCTTTTCCTGTTATTCTAAGCTCTCCATAATCTGGTGCTATCCAGTCTTTTCAACTTTATCTCTAATAATTTCCCTTCTGCCATTCCTTCAGATGTGTATGGTATGTATATTTTTGTCATTGCTGGATCTTGAAAATCAATGTTGCTTTCTTAAGGCCAGTTGATGAGGGATAAGTTGTGTCAGGTGAGCTACCTTTCAGTAGGGAATATATGTGCTTTTACTATTACTGTATTTTCAAAATAAATCTCTCTCTCTAAAAGCTAATTGATAAAAGAGTAAAGAACTCTTCCCAAAGCCTCCATTTAAGAAGAATATCTCTCCATTTCCCACTTGACTGTACTCCTTTGGGCTTTTCTATGGTGCTCCTGTGCTCTGCCTAACTCTCCTCTCTCCTCTTTAACTTCCTTTTTTGTATTGTTGTCTTTCATTAGATTGTAAACTTCTTGAAGGCCAGGACCATCTTCCTTTTTTATATTTTATATTTGTATTCTTAGTGCTTAGCACATTTGCTGATCCTTAATAAATTGCATTGATGTTGAGATCAATGTTTCTTATGTGACTTACTAAATGGTTAAATTGAATTGAGATACTAGAGAATGTCATAAAATAGTAGGAAGAGAGAAATGTAGACTGTGGGGGCATGAATCAATGGCATAGAGAAAAGAGGCACTTTGAAACTTCTCAGGGTAACTGAGAACCCTGAAGGGCAGCTATAGCAGACTTGTTTTTTGGTCAGTAATCCAGGTCATACTTTCTATATTTTCAATTAAAGTTTTAAAAATTATACACAGTTCTTTGTAATCTTATGTCCTTCCTTTTGAGAGAGATAGGTAGAGAATTATGTGTCAACAGGTATCTGTATTCATAGATAAAATATATATGTGGATTGAGAATTTTATCTATTGTCAGTTTGAAAAAACAGAAACATCAAACCAATGTCAACTGCGTTTATGGAACTAGTTTTCCCTGTTCCTTGGGAACTAGCTTTAAAGGTAGTCCCAACTGACCTTGTCTCAGACTGAAGAACAAACCTTAAAGTACCTAATGATCTCAGTTTTGGTAGAATTAGTAGATCTAATCAAATCTTAAGCACTCTTTTGTCTTAGAGATTTCTCCCATTATAACAGAGACTTCTCCTAGGTAGCCAATCCCATGACTGGAATCATTCTTTTGTAGCCATTGTAAAGGATCAGTCTCTCCCCAAAATCCAGCCCTGGCCTCCTCATTCCTTTGTGTCCATGGTAAAGTTAATCAGTTTTACTTTCCTCTCCATTCCACAAAAGTTAAATAAGACACCCAAGTTTTATTACTTTTTGGAAAATCTCTTTGGTGGGGGTTTTTCCCCCAGAAACATTGACTCCAGAGCCCCAGACCTTTGGCTCTGTGTAGTATTTGGCACTTGACTCTATTGTGGGCAGATCTTGAGCTTTGTCCATCTTGTCCTGATTAAAAACTTGCTCTTTCTAACTACTTTAGTGGTTCTGTGTTTTTAAGGCTGACAACAGATACAAAGAACATGTCCTTAATCAGGAGAAG
This sequence comes from Monodelphis domestica, assembly GCF_027887165.1. Classification (NCBI taxonomy): domain Eukaryota; kingdom Metazoa; phylum Chordata; class Mammalia; order Didelphimorphia; family Didelphidae; genus Monodelphis; species Monodelphis domestica. The sequence goes on along the minus strand of NC_077230.1, from coordinate 326,044,903 downwards.
GGAAGACAATGTTCTTATGGCCACCACACAGAATCACACTCACACATACCAATACCACACTAAAGCCAAGCTCTAAAACTGGGGAACAAATGCCTCTTAGGAAACACCACAAATGGGAATTTCCCTTCAATTCAAGAAATTGGGGGACTATAACCAAAGAGAAACAACTACCTGGTTAAACAGGGATTTGGGAAAGAGGTCTTACTGGAGACAAGGGCATCTGAGAGAGACCTAAATAAAATAAGAGAAACTAAGAGAACAAATTAAGGCACTTAAGACTTCATCTCTATCATTTCTATTCAGAGTATTAAATGGGTGCCTAATGTTGCTTGATCACTTATTATTCACTCTGGACATGGGTCAGTCTGGGAGTTTCTTTAAAGTAAGTTACCATGGGATAGAGGCAAATTTGGGATTTCATAAAATGAGATTGTTATTATCTATCTATCTTAACACACATACAATACCTGCCCACATACATTTATATTAAATATAGCTGTTTGCATGTCATTTATCTTGTAAGACTATAAACTCCTTTAGAGCAAAGAGTGCTGATATTTTGCCATTGTCTTTTTTCTTTTTTATCCACAACACTTAGCATGGTTCCTGGCAAATGGCAGGTATTTTAATAAATACTTGGTAATAAATATTTAATAAATAATAAAACTGGCTCAGTTACAATTGAATGTATCACATTTCCCTATTATTCTTCACTTACTTAGGTCTAACTTTATTTGTGTAAAAAGCTTTTTATAATTTTGCTTGTGTATTTCCTGGGTTTGTTTTGGCAAGTATACTAAATATTTTATTCTTTCTGTGATTATTTTAAATGGAGTATCTCTTTCTCTTTTTGTAGAACTTTGTTAGTTATATATAAAAATGCTGATGATTTATATGGGTTTGTTTCATATTCTGATACTTTGCTAACATTATTGATTATTTCAACTAACATTTTGGTTAAAGCTCTAAGATTTCCCATCTATACCATCATGTCATCTGAACAGGTAGTTTCTTTTTCTCTAAATCTTTAATTTCTTTGGGATACAGAGCTAGTGGTATTATTGCTGGGTCAGAGGACATTGTGAAAGAGAATTCAAGCTTTCTTTGTTCATTTTTAATGTAATCAATCAGCAATCTTTAATTTAATCAATCAGGAATTTAAAGTGCCTCTACTTAGCACTTGGTAGGTAACTAGGCAAAAGAGTTCACAAGTCACTTACTAGAAAGACCACTAGCACTAATCCCCCCTTGGGCAGTGCTAGGCAAATTGGGAGGCTATGATTGTTCTAGTGAATTGGGAGAGAGACAGGAAGTGACTACAGAAAGGACTACAAAAGGGGAGACAAAAAATGATAGAGAGATATTCCTTCCTTGGTTCTTTGGCAAGGAGACCCTCTCTCTCATTTGGCACTTCTGCATGAGCTGTGGTGAGATTCTTGGTGGTCTTAGCCTTGTGTGCAGTGAAGGTTCTTGGTGGACTTTTCAGTGTCTCAGGTTTGGGCTTCCTAATTAGGACTTTGGATTCTGGTGAGATTCATTTTAGGATCCACATTCCTGGTCTAGAGGCATTAGAATTAGGATTTAGGATATTTGTAACTATATAATTTTCTACCTCTTTCCTATATTTCCCACTTTCATATCTCTATCTTGTTGAAAAATAAAAGCTGCTTACAGTCATTTTGAATGGAGAAGTTAATTTTTTTTATAAATGATGAACATTATTCAATTATTTTAATTTTTATCTTTAACCAATTCTAAATCTTACAATATGTTAAGTTTTATGGCCCTTTCGGCATAGATAGCTCCAGATTGTTCTCCAGAATGGTTGTATCAGTTCACAGCTTCACCAGAAGTGTATTAATATCCCATTTTTTCCACATACCTCTGATATTTATCATTTTTTTCATATGAGCCAGTTTGTATGAAGTGGTACCTCAAAGTTGGTTTATTTTTAATTGCTCTAATTATTTGTGATTTGTAACATTTTTTCATCTGACTAAAGAGAGTTTTTATTTCTTCATATAAGAACTTCCTGTTCACATCCTTTGATCATTTGTTTAATTGATAAATGTTTTCTTCCTTACTTTACAATCTCTCCCTCCTCCTCTATAGACTTTTCTTTTTCTGAGAATTCAGAGATCAACTTCCCCTCATTTAGTAATCTTTGATTATACTCTGATCCATAACACCTTCCTCTTTATCCTTCTGTTCCACTTCGCCTTTTCATGTAACTTCCTATCCTGTTTTGCAGGCCCTCAAAAGAAACTTTTATCTCTAAACAAGATGTCACCAGGTTCAGTCCATAATGATCCCCATCTTCTTCTTCACTGTTATACCTACAGGACTTCTACTTTCATTTTTGTCTCTTATATCTTATATCTTCTTTTCATCTATCCCTAGTCATGCAAAATATTTTACTGGGATTGATTTATGTTCTGCTTTTTTCTCAATACTTATACATGAAGACTCACAAAAGATATTTGCATTCACATGGCAGGGAAATAAATATTCATGGTCCCATTTGCCACAGGGATTCTATGAAAGTCCTTCATTGTTTTCTCAAATCTTAAACAAAGATTTGAAAATATTCAGCTTAAGGACAGTAAACTTATTCACTTTGTAGATAATCTACTTCTAGCATCACCATCTGCAAAAGTGTGCTGTAAGGTTAAATTTTAGGGTTGAGACTGAATATAAATTTAATTGGTTGCCAGGGATTAATTAAAAGCCCAAATAAAATACTCAAGTCAGTTGGGAAATTTTATGGTGGTTTAATTAATATAGAGGGAAGGAATTAAGAAGAAGAGAGAGGGAAAAATGAATAGGATTTCTCTGGCCTAGCCTATGCCAGAGGGAGTTCAAAGACCTCTGCCCTGAGGCCTCCTCAGAAGATTAGGGGCTTCCTAAGAGCATAGTGTTTTGGTAGGTAAAGGAAAAGGAGTCAGCCTAAACTCCTAGAGAGCTCATAGAAGATGCCTCACCTGACCTACGATATTAAGCTTCTCCCACTTACTGTATCAAGGATGCTCACCACCAAACCCAGACAATAGCTGCAACTGTGCCAAGATGCCAAGACACTCAGCACGCTGCCACTTGCCACCTCTCCACAGCCAGAGCCAGAGCCCCCTTTCCATGAAAAGAGGCCAGAGAGAGGAAGTGACGTGAAATATATAGACCGTTTTTACATCACTTCCTGTTTCTCACATGTACCAATGGTAGCTTAAGCTTGATTTACGACAGTTCAAGGGGGTCTGTCAGTAGTTTCTGATTTGTCATTTGCTAGCATATGTCTGTCATAGGCCATCCTTCTCAACACTTAATCCTTAACTAGGGGTTTAGACATTCCTGTTTTGCTAGACTAAGCAAGGTGGAGTAAATCTAAAATTCACAGTGCCTATGTGATAGTAAACATCTTCTGTGTGAGCTCTATAAGAGGGGACAGAAAATATCAAAAACTAAAATTCAATGGTGTCTTCCTCATGTAGAATATTTAGGCTTTGTGCTGCCTTAGGTGTCCAGAAGCATATCCCAAAAAAGAGTAGCAGCCATACAAAAGCTGAGTGCCCCAAGACCAAAAGGCAATTCAGAGCTATCTTAAGAACCACAGGTCTTTGTAGACAATGAATTCCTCATTATGGTGAACTTTCAAAACCACTGACCGTTTTAACAAAAGACACTGAGAAAGATCTACTGAAGCTAAAACCAGAGCATTTGCAAGCAATTGCAAAGTTAAAAGAGGCAACATTATCAGCTCCTGCTCTTGGTATCCCTAATTATTTGAAACCATTCTCATTCTATGTTCATGAGTGAAAGGGAATAGTTTCAGGAGTTTTGACAGAGAGCTTAGGACCAAACCAACATCCTATTGTGTATTATTCTGGTCAACTAGATCACATAGCCACAGCAATAGCTCTGTGCTTAAGAGGTGTGGCAGCAACTGCATTGCTTATTACCAAATCTGCAGATTCAGTATTAGGCTGCCTACTGACAGTTTGTTGTTCACATGAAGTTGAGGCACTTCTCCAAAAGTTCAGAACACAGGCATTTTCAGATCAACGCCTGGCTAAATACTATATACTGCTTTTGGGGGATGAACATATTACATTAAGGAGATGCAACACCTTTAATCCAGCTACATTATTTCCTGATTTACCAAAAAAGGGGGAACCATTGCATGATTGTGAAACTGTAGTGCAATTAATAGAAAGGCCTTGAGAAAATCTGTCAGACACACCTCTTGACAACCCTGACCTGATCTTATTCACAGATGGCTCATCATATATGCAGAATGAAATAAGATTTACTGGTCATTTGCTTCACTACTTAGGAACCTAAGTGCTCATGGAGCAGAATTAATTGCTTTAAAACATGCATGTGAGCTTGCAAGAGACCAACATGCAAATATTTACAGTTATTCCAAATATGCATTTGGAATTTGCCATGCTGTCAGTATTTCTGGCTTTGGAGAGAGAGGATTTTTAACATCAAGTGGGAAAATAATTGCTCATGCAGAAATAATATGAGAATTACTGTCATCTCTCCAATTCCCAAAGGAGTTGGAAGTGATTCATTGCAAAGGGCATTCTTTAGGACAAGACTTAGCTGCCAAAAGAAATTGTAGGATGCATATGGCTGCACAATATGCTGTGCAAAATGCTTCAGCTTGTATTATGAATCTCTCTGTTATAGATATCACAGATTTAGGAAAAAGCATACAATGATAAAGAGGTTCAGAAGTGGGAGCAAATTTTTGGAGCTAAAAAAGAAAATGGGATTTGGATAGTGTCAGTGGGAAAACCAATTCTTCCAAAAACATTTTACTCTTACATCTGCCAAGCAATACACAAAAAGGGTCATTTTGGGATACAAGCATTAATTGATACTATTAAAAGAATTTGGTTAGCTCCAGAAATTAGCACTGTGGCAAATAAGATCTGTTCAGCTTGCTCTGCGTGTACACAATTTAACCAAAGCATATTGGCTTTTTATGGTCATTCACTAGCTCATACACCATTTGAGCATTTCCAAATAGATTATATCAATATTCCCAAATCAGGACAATTTAAATTTTGTCTAGTAATACTGGACCAACTAACTAGATGGCCAGAAGCTTTTCCATCTAGTAAAAACACATCAAGGTTTGTAGTCAAAATCTTGTTGAAAGAGATCTTTCCAAGATATAGTATATCATTAAGAAAAGATTCTGACAAAGGGAGACATTGTACAGATTTGGTTCTAAAACAAGTTTATGAGAATCTGGGTATCATGCCAAAATTTCATGTCCCATATCACCCTCAAAGTTCTGGTAAGGTGGAGAGACTAAACAGAGAAATTAAAACTATGGTTGGGAAATTATGCATGAAAAATCATTTGAAGTGACCAGAGATTTTGCATCTAGCACTGTTCTATCTGAGCACTAGACCAAGAGGAGATGTGCATATCTCACCATATGAAATGTTATTTGTACATTCACTATTGCAGGCAAAAAGTTTTAAAACAGGTTATGTATCTATTCTTGGAGTAGATTGTGCACTTGCTGAATACATCACAGAGTTACAAAACAAGGTTAGAGAATTACAAGAAATGGGAATTTTAATTCAAAGGTGTTTGTTAGATTATGCACTCCATACAATAAAACCTGGGGATTCAGTTTACATAAAAAATTTTAATAGAACTAGTGCAACACAACCATTATGTGTAGGACCTTTCCATGTTATTTTGACAACACAGTCAATTATTTGTGTAATAGAGAAAGAAACATGGCTGCATTACTCACATATGAAAAAAGCAGCAGCAGCAGAAGATATTACATCAGACAACATGGCTGCAGTCAAAAAGATATCAGAAGAAATTATTCAAGAAGAAAAAGAATGAAATAGAGACAGAGATTAAGATCAAGACAAAGGAGAAGACAACATAGAAGAAACAAAGATGACAGAAGAAAGGATGATTGAACTATAACAAAGACATTACAGAAAAAAAATCAACACAGAAAAGAGGAACACAGACTGATTATGGACATGAACTGGAAGATTTTTTTGTGCCATTCTAACATTTACACACTTTCACTATAGTTGCAAACAAACACTACATAGTAACAACATGAATACAGAAGACAGTAACAGAGAAGGTAACATTATTTATTTTATTTTTAATTAATTAATTAACTTTTTTTTTAAATTGTATTTGGTCAATTTCAAACATTATTCCTTGGTTACAAAAATCATATTCTATTTCTCCCTCCCCTCCCCTGGTCTTTCATGTAGCTGACATGCAATTCCACTGGGAATTAGATGTGTCCTTGATCAGAACCTATTTCCATGCTGTTGATGTTTGCTCTAGGATGTTCATTTAGGGTCTATATCCCCAATCATATCCCCCTTGACCCATGTAATCAAGCAGTTCTTTTTCTTCAGTGTTTTTACTCCCACATTTTTTCCTCTAAATGTGGATAGTGTTCTTTCTCATAGATCTCTTCTGGTTGTTCATGATCACTGTATTGCCACTAATGGAGAAGTCCATTACATTCTATTGTAACGCAGTGTAACACAGTTTCTGTGTATAATGTTCTCCTGGTTCTGCTCCTTTCACTTTGCATCACTTCTTGGAGGTCGTTCCAGTTCACATGGAATTCCTCCAGTTTATTATTCCTTTGAGCACAGTATTATTCCATCACCAACATATACCACAATTTTTTCAGCCATTCCTCAACTGAAGGGCATCCCCTCATTTTCCAAAGAGCACAGCTATATATATTCTTGTACATTTATTTTTCCTAATTATCTCTTTGGGGTACAAACCCAGCAGTGCTATGGCTGGATCAAAGGGCAGACAGCCTTTTATCTCCCTTTGGGCATAGTTCCAAATTGCCCTCCAGAATGGTTGGATCAATCACAACTCCATAAGCAATGAATTAATGTCCTGACTTTGCCACATCCCCTCCAGCATTCATTACTTTCCATTGCTGTCATGTTAGTCAATCTGCTAGGTGTGAGGTGATACCTCAGAGTTGCTTTGATTTGCATTTCTCTGATTATAAGAGATTTAGAACACTTTTTCATGTGCTTATTAATATTTTTGATTTCTTTGACTGAAAATTGCCTATTGAGGAGGTGACTTTAAAGGTTTGTTAGGTTTTCACTACAAAATAACATACACATATAGGACACATTTCTCACAGACTCTGCAACATCATAACCAAGTGATGAGCATCCATAGAAATAAATAAATACAGATAAATCACCTTGAGAAAATAATTATAATTGTACACATTAAAATAATAAGATCTTATCTCATAGGAAGAATTTATGTCTTCCTAGGAGATAAAATCAAGAAAACATACATATCTTTCTAAAGAAAATCTTTAAATTTTTCTTAGACTATCTTAAGTGTGGAAATTTATTTTTCTCCTGCAACATGTAAATAGTTTGTACATAACATATATATATATAGGTGTAGAAATTATACAGATCTGCATATTTATATAGATGTGTATATAGTTAAATTATTACAAAGTTTTGATTTTATTAGTATAGTAAGTTGATTTTGAGTTTTAATGTAGTTTAAGTTTTAAATATTAGTGAAAGGATAAGGTCTTAGCATAGTAAAAAGTTTCATTTGAATTGTTCAAACAGTTTTTATAAAATAAAGTTTGTATGAGTTTTGCATAGTTATTATTTTAGATAAACTTTAGGTTTTTTTTAAAACATAAATTAGTTTTGGGGACTGTATTTTATTGTTTCAAAATATTTTTCCAAAGTTTGCATTTTGAATTTCTGTAATTGTATATTTTGTTCTTGCATTTGTGGAAATATGTTTTCATTGATTATTTATTATCTCTCTGGCAGTTGGCATTTGGTCTCTGGCAGTTGGCAGAGACACACTCACTCAGAGACTCGTTCTCAGGACTGGAGGAGGTAGCATTTTTGCCTCTCTCTTTCTAAGGGAAAGACCTGAAGTAGCTTAGTGTTTTCTTTTTTCCAACTTGGGAAACACTATTGACTATCTATTTCTGTCTTCATAAAATTATTTATCTCTGAGAAGACCAAAGAAAGATGTGGTCTTTGGTTTGGACTCTGAATCTATTAAGACTCAGAGTCCTAAGGTGCTTCTTGTTGAGACTCAACAAGCTAGCCTTTGTAATTTTACAACGGTAAGGAAAGTTAAGAATTATAAGGATAATAGTTTTAGTTTTTAGAATAGTATAAATTTGTGTTAGTCAGATCAGGGAGGATTAGTGTAGCCTGTGAAACACAAGAGGCGCGGTTCCTTGAGGAACCAGGGAGTTTATTTAGGTGGATTAGAATCACAAAGAATTAGAAATCCTTGTTATCCTTATATATTTCAATAAATATTTTATAAATATTTATAAATTTAAAAATTTATAAAAAGAGTCTCTTTCGTGTCCTTGGACCTGGCCCTGAAGGGAAGTTCACATTTGAGCTTCACTTCATCTCTGAAGATACTTTTGATTACATATATGAAAAGTATCTGAAAAGTTTTGAACATGTATTGCTATAGTTTTCCCATATATTTTTGTAACTCATCAATTATTTTTACAATGTACATTTCTTGTGAAATTTTATAGGTCTTTCTATTGTTAATGTGATGCTACTTTCACTACCTGCATTTATTTACTATTTCTGCCATTCTGTTGTTTAGAATGTTCTAGAGATAAATAATCTCTTCAGTTCTGACTTTCTAAAAATGTTGCAAACTCTTCTTTTTATTGAATATCTATCTTTTGTCTTATATGGTAACGCTCAAATTTGCAAACTAAGTAAACCTGGGCTTTACCCTGAATTCCACTTTTCTTCAGAACACATTATTCCATTCCATCGTATTTCTAGTAAGTAGAGAATAGTTTTCTATTATTCAAATGTGCTTTCCTATGTATTTGAACATCTTTTACCTAGTGGCTTTTAGAGCTTATTGTCTCTGAATTGAATTAAGTTTAACTACTATATGTCCTGGAGACAGTCTTTGAATTCTATCAATTAAGATTTAATTTTCCATGTTCAGAAGTTCCAGGCAGTTTTCCTTTGTTGTTTCCTTCATTTTGGTTCTAAGAATATTTTTGATGAATTTTTTTAGTTCTCTTGTGTTCATCTGGAAGACTTATGATCTGCATGGTGTCTCTATGCAGTTTCTTCTCAAGATTCATTTGGGAAGCAGTAGAAGGGAGGGAGGGGGTAGTTTTAAAAAGACTGCAGGGAAAATAAGGGGGGATAAGAAGGGAGGGGGATAGAAAGAGAAGCAAAATAATGGTGGCAACTAGGGGGAATGATTAAAAACAAACATTGGCGTAGAAGTAAATAGTGAAAGAAGAAAAGGCAGGACCAGGAGTAGAAATCAAAATGTTGGGAAATACACAGCTAGTAATCATAACTCTGAATCTTAGAAACAATTAATAATTTCATTGAAGAAAATGACAATGATGAGACATCCTATGGGATGCAGCCAAAGCAGTACTCAGGGGGAAATTTATATCCTTGAGTTCATATATTAACAAATTAAGAAGGGCATAGGTCAATGATTGGAAAAATCCTCAGATGAAGACTAAATTAGAGATCCTAAAAATCAAAGAAGAAATTAATAAAATTGAAAGTCAAAGAACTATTGATTTAATAAATAAGACTAGAAACTGGTATTTTGAAAAAACAAAAAAATAGACAAAGTACTGATCAATCTAATTAAAAAAAGAAAAGAAGGAAACCAAATTGACAGTATCCAAGATAAAAAGGGATACCTCACCTCTAAACAAGAGGAAATTAAGGCAATCATTAAAAACTATTATGCCCAATTATATTGCAACAAATATGGCAATCTAGATAATATGGATGAATACTTACAAAAATATAAACTGCCTAGACTTACAGAGGAAGAAATAAATTACCTAAACAACCCCATATCAGAAAAAGAAATTGAGCAAGACATCAAAGAACTCCTTAAGAAAAAATCCCCAGGGCCTGATGGATTCACAAGTGAATTTTATCAAACATTCAAAGAACAAGTAATTCCAATATTATACAAACTATTTGACAGAATAAGCCAAGAAGGAGTTCTACCAAATTCATTTTACGACACAAACATGGTAGTGATCCCAAAGCCAGGCAGGTCAAAAACAGAGAAAGAAAACTATAGACCAATCTCCTTAGTGAATATAGATGCAAACATCTTAAATAAGACAGTAGCAAAAAGACTCTAGCAAGTCATCAAAAGGGTTATTCACACCAGGAATGCAAGGATGGTGCTAGTAGTAGTCTCTCGGTAACTGAGGATGACGATTGTCTTTGTATGCTTTTATGTGTGATGTAGATGAGTGTGCATAAGAACACTTGTGCGTGAAGGAGATTTAAGTGGAAAAGTCAATGCACAGAGATAGACCCACTCTCTCAGCGTTGGAAGCCTGGGTCCATTGGCATGAAAAATCATTACACCTGGAGACTTCCTCAGTTGCATTGAATGGCTGTGTTGTCTTTTGTGTTCCAACACGCCCTGAGCACTCCACAGTGCTTTGCTGCGTCGCCCTCTCAGCTGTTGAACCTTCTTATTGGTTTCTTCCGTCTGTTTGGCCGAAGCAGTCTTCACATGCTAGGTGAGCAAAGCCTTAGTTCACCAGGGGTCTATGACCCAATGGCAACCCTCACAAGGTTTAGCTGGACTGTCGAAGCTGTTGCCCAGGGTGTGGCCACAGCAGCCTGCTAACAGTTACTAGGAGCCACAAGTGAGAGCTGGGTGTCAGGTAAGGGTCAGAGATTGGAGAGCTGCCCTAGGAGGGCACAACAAGCCCTCCAGACCAGAGATACTATTCCTCCCTGAGCACCCCATACATTCCAAGGATGGTGCAATATTAGGAAAACCATCCACATAATTGACCATATTAACAAGGAAGCTGTCAAAAATCACATGATTGTATCAATAGATGAAGAAAAGGCCTTTGATAAAATACAACACCCATTCCTCTTGAAAACACTAGAAAGTATAGGAATAGAAGGGCCTTTCCTCAAAATAATAAATCGTATATATCTAAAACCCTCAGCTAACATCATCTGCAATGGGGATAAACTAGATGCATTAGCAATAAGATCAGGAGTGAAACAAGGATGCCCATAATCACCTCTATTATTTAACATTGTAATAAAAACACTAGAGGTAGCAATTAGAGAAGAAAAAGAATTTAAAGGTATTAAAATTGGCAGTGAGGAGACCAAGTTATCCCTGTATGCGGATGATATGATGGTCTACTTAAAGAATCTTAAAGAATCAACCAAAAAGCTAGTCAAAATAGTCAACAACTTTATAAAAGTTGCAGGATACGAAATAAATGCACATAAGTCATCAGCATTTCTATATATCTCCAACCCATTTCTGGAGCAAGAATTAGAAAGAGAAATTCCATTTAAAATCACCCTAGACAATATAAAATACTTAGGCATCTATCTGCCATGACAAATACAGGAATTATATGAATAGGATGACAAAACACTTTTCACACAATTAAAACTAGATCTAAACAATTGGAAAAACATTGATTGCTCATGGGTGGGATGAGCTAACAGAATAAAAATAACAATCCTACCCAAATTAATTTACTTATTTATTTCCATACCCATTGAACTATCTAACAACTTTTTTACTGAATTAGAAAAAAACATTTCAAAGTTTATTTGGAAGAAGAAAAGATCAAGGTTATCCAGGGAAATCATGAAAAAAAAATTGCAAAGGAAGGAGGACTTGCAGTCTGTGACAAGGAAATCACTTTAAAAGACTGATATATATTAATTTAAGGTCGCCAAGGAATTCAGCTATGTAATTCCTAAATGAAAACTTAAGTCAGCAGTTAATCTTTTATGGAGTTTAATTACAATAGGAGGAAGAAAGGAATTAGAGATAGAGAGAGAGAAAAAGGGAGAGAAGGGAATAGGGCTTAAATACCCCCTCTGTTTAGGCTGGGCCAAAAGGCCCAAGCCCTTAGATAGCTGGGGCAAAGAAAAGAGATCAGTCCCTATTACTCACGTGACCAAAATGGAGAAACACTCTCAGAGGCCCCCACCTTCCGCTTCCTTCAGAGCAAGCTTCTCAGAGCCACACCAACCACACCGACCAACTTCTCAACCCTCACCTCAAGTCTTCAGACTCCCCTATCTTTAAGGAAACCATCCAAGTTGCCTCCCCTCAGTCCTCACATCTACCAATCATCTGTCCATCAATTTCCCTGTGCCAATGGAGGCTCTAGCTTAAACCCAGGACCGCCCAGAGGTCTCTGGCTTTTGCACATGTCTGTTGAAGGTCATATTTTCAAATAATTAAATCTTTGATCCTTTGCTACAGCCCTTTCTAAATCCTGTTAACCTGAGTAGGGTAGAGATTGGAATAATTAAATTTTGATCTAGGCTGCAGCCCTTACTCAATCCTGTTAGGACTGAATAGGGTGGAGATTGATTCCAAGTATCTCCATTGTATCAATTCTAAAATCAATCATGACTCAAAGAAAATGCTTAAGCATAGGTCAAAGTCCTTTCCATTGTTCAGCAAAAGGTTTCTGTCCTAAAGTAATCTTAAGAAGGAAAGAGAAGGAACCTCCCATGCCAATGGGGTTCACATTCCAATAGTCAAGACCCACTATCAATAGGAAATTTTTCAAGTATTTCCCAATGGTGAAATTTCCAACATTTATAAGTCTAAGAAATTTTGAGGTTTACAAGTCCCCGATCTCAAACTATACTATAAAGCAGTGGTCATCAAAGCAATTTGGTACTAGCTAAGAGACAGAAAGGAGGATCAGTGGAATAGACTTGGGGTAAATGACCTCAGCAAGTTGTTGGTTGTCTCTCGAACCGAGGATGACAATTGTCTTTGTGCATTTTTGTGCACAAAGACACCTGTGCATGAAGAGTTAAGTGGAAAAGCCGATGCACAGAGACAGTCCCACTCTCTCGGCGTTGGAAGCCTGGGTCCATTGGCACGAAAAGTCGTTACACCTGGAGACTTCCTCAGCTGCATTGGATGGACGTGTTGTCTTTTGTGCTCCATCACGCCCTAAGCACTCCACAGTGCCTTGCTGCATCACCATCTCAGCTGTTGAAACTTCTTGTTGGTTTCTTCCGCCTGTTCCACCAAAGCAGTCTTCACATGCTGGGTGAGCAAAGCCCTAGTTCACCAGGGGTTGATGTCGACCCGATGGCTACCCTCACAAGGTTTAGCCGGCCTGTTGAAGCCGTTGCCCGGGGTGTGACCCCTGCCGAATGCTAGCAGCAACTAGGAGCCACAAGTGAGAGCTGGGTGTCAGGTGAGGGTCAGTGGCTGGAGAGCTGCCCTAGAAGGGCATGACAAGCCCTCCATACCAGAGATATTACCCCTCCCTGAGCACCCCATACACCCCTCAGCAAGACAGTCTATGATAAGGCTAAAGATCCCAGTTTGGGAACTAAAACCCACTATTTGATAAAAACTACTGGGAAAATTGGAAGACAGTATGGGAGAGATTAGGTTTGAATAAACATCTCACCTACACCAAGATAAACTCAGAATGGGTGAATGACCTGAATATAAAGAAAGAAACTATAAGCAAATTATGTGAACACAGAATAGTATACTTGTCAGATCTTTGGGAAAGGAAAGACTTTAAAACCAAGCAAGAGCTAGAAAAAAATCAAAAAATGTAAAATCAATAATTTTGATTACATCAAATTAAAAAGTTTTTGTACAAACAAAACTAATGCATACCAAATTAGAACGGAAGCAACAGATTGGGTTCAACCTTCATTACAAAAACCTCTGACAAAGGTCTAATTACTCAAATTTATAAAAAGCTAAATCAATTGTACTAAAAATCAAGCCATTTTTCAATTGATAAATGGGCCAGGGACATGAATAGGCAATTTTCAGTTAAAGAAATCAAAACTATTAATAAGTACATGAAAAAATGATCTAAATCTCTAATAATCAGAGAAATGCAAATCAAAACAACTCTGAGGTATCATCTCACACCTAGCAGATTGGCTAACATGACAGTAAAGGAAAGTAATGAATGCTGGAGGGGATGTGGCATGCATTGTTGATGGAGTTGTGAATTGATCCAACCATTCTGGAGGGCAATTTGGAACTATGCCCAAAGGGCGATAAAGGACTGTCTGCCCTTAGATCTGGCCATAGCACTGCTGGGTTTGTACCCCAAAGAGATAATAAGGAAAAATATATGTACAAAAATATTTATAGCTGCTCTCTTTGTGGTAGCAAAAAATTGGAAAATGAGGGGCTGCCCTTCAATTGGGGAATGGCCAAATAAATTGTGGTATATGTTGGTGACGGAATACTATTGTGCTCAAAGGAATAATAAAGTAGAGGAATTCCATGGGAACTAGAACAACCTCCAGGAATTGATGCAGAGTGAGAGTAGCAGAACCAGGGAAACACTGTACACAGAGACTGATACACTGTGTTACAATTGAATGTAATGGACTTCTCCATTAATGGCAATGCATTGACCCTGAACAACTTGGAGGAATCTACGAGAAAAACCATTATCCACATTCAGAGGAAACACTGTGGGAGTAGAAACACTGAAGAAAAAGAAGTGCTTAAATACATGGATCGAAAGGATATGGTTGAGGATGTAGACTCTAATTGAAAATCCTAGTGCAAACCTCAACATCATGGAAATAGGTTCTGATCAAGGACACAAGTCCCTGTGAAATTGCACATTGGCTGCAGGAAGGATGGGTGGAAGGATGGGAGGGAAATAATATGATTATTGTAACCAAAGAATAGTGTTCTAAATTGACTAAATAAACTAATTCAAATGGTGGTGGGGCGGGGGGGTGGGGGGGGGGAGACTGATAGAGCCCAACACCTCTACCAGCCAGAGTCTTCTCCTCCAGATTCAAACTCCTCTGGCCCCTTCCCCATTGAGGTGATGGATTTCACATTCTTCAACCTGGCACTTTTTCTTTAGTGCCAACCTCTGACACAAATCCTCCATTTCTTATTGTTTGTGTGGTGCCACCCTGGCCCATACCAGTAACTTACCTTCTACATCTATTCTAATCTATCTATGTTACTTATTGTTCCCATCTAACCTCCCACCTCCCAAAATAATAAATCTTACCCTAAGCTGTCTATTTGCTAATCTAAGTTCCTATCTTATGCTAAGACTGAGATGTGGGAAGAGGGTTAAGATTATGTACCAACAAAATTTTACAATATATAACAGTTTCTTAATACAAAGGTTATTCCTATTGCAATTAATATAAAGTAAAAAAATATTTACTTAAGTAAAATTGAACTATCTAATGCTTTATGTAATACTATTCCAATGTAAATTTATAAGAATTATACATATATATTAACTTTTATTTAATTGAAATCTGATTTATTCTTTCCCTATGTTACCTCTCTAGTTATAACATTCCCTTTTACACACTAAACTACTCTGCCCCTGTCTATTAATGGTTAGCATGTTAACTCTTTCCTTTTTATCTATATTCGTTGATCAGATCATTAGTATGCTACATATGTATGTGTTTGAGATATCTACACATTTATATGTTACATGTTATTTATATACATATGTGTATATACATACATACATACATACATACATACATACTCTGGTACTAAAGATCTATTTACAGATATTCAATTTATGGTTTGTCCTTATTTATGTAACAGCCCCTAATATCAATGTGAAATTTGTTCCTGTTCTAGATATGTTGTGGTGGATACATATTTATTCAAATGTGCATGTGAATGTACTTCCCTATATGTGAATTTCATGTGATCGTCGATTAATCTTATGTGACCCATTTTCCTGAAGTTCATTTCTCATAATGTCTTTGATTCAAAGTTCTTTCCAGTTGTCAGTGTGTCATTCATCCTTTGCTGTTGCTTGAAGTTCATCACCAGTCCAGGGTACCTTCATCTTTACAGGATACATAATTGCCTGTCGTCTCACCTTGAAAGACGATCTCAGGTATCCTGAACTACAGGATCATGTATGTGTAAAAGATTAATGTATGTGTGCATGTAAGAGTGAATATGTTGATGCATGTGAGCAAAACTTTATACAAGATGTTTGTGGCATCTTCCTGTGTGCAAGTGAGATTTTTTTATGAATGTCGATATCTTTCTTAATGTGTGATAGTAAGGCAATTATGATATTCCTTTTGTGGTTTATTATAGAGGTTAATGATATTTTACTCAAGGCTTGAGATGCAGATTTGTTTATATGTTTACTAATTCTAAGGGATTCTAAATCTACCCAAATAAACTCCCAGGTTCCACAAGGAGTCACTTCTCCTGTGTTTCACAGGCTACACTAATCCTCCCTGTTCTAACTAACCCAAATCTATACTATCTGACTTGGGAATTTTTCTGTTTTGGTTTCGTTGTCTCTGCTTAGTATCTCAATTTCTTCCTGTGTGATTTTGTTGGGTTCATGGGCTCTATGTTTATTTATCAAGGATTGTTCTTGGGGAGTCTGTATTTGAATGGATTCTTGGGCTTCCATTAAGTTGTCTTTTAGCATGTTATCAGGGGTGTAGTGATGTTTAACCTGAGATGCATGAAATCAAGAATATTTTCCTATTACTTTAATTGATGTAGGAGTGGTGAGAGCTACATCATACGGGCCAATCCATCTGGGCTCTGTGGGTTTGTCTTTGGTAAAATTTTTCACAAATATTTTATCCCTTGGCCTGATGTTATGTAATGAGAAATCTAGTGGGACCCTTTGCACTAGCAGTCCTAGCCTTTTCAGGTCTTCCAGCCTATCCTGTATCTGTGTCAGATAGGTGTATAACTGGCATTTCCCTACCAGCATGGAAACATAAAATGGTTTAGTGGTCCTTCCTATCCATACTGACTGTCCATACAATATCTCATATGGGGAAATATGTAAGTCTCCTCTGGGTGTCATCCTCAGATAGAACAGGGCAAGTGGAAGAACCTCTGTCCATTTAAGATGAGTTTGAGCACAGAGTTTAGCTATCATGGTTGTTAACTCCTTATTCATTCTTTCCACCTGTCCTAAACTTTCTGGTCTATATGCATTATGGAAATTTCCCTTTATTCCCAGAGACTTATACACTTGTTGTAAAATGCTAAATATAAAGTGATGTCCCCTGTCTGAGTCTATGGTGTCTGGAATGCTGTATCTAGGAACTATTTCTTTAAGCAATGTTTTCACTACCATGCCAGTGTTATTTTTCTTTGATGTATATGCTTCTGTCCATGAATACATTAATATATCAACTTAAAACAACAAAAGGAAATCTTAAACAAAACAATCAGCAAAATACAATAAGATACAGAGACTGTCATTTAAAAATGGAGTCTGAAAAGGCTTAAAATTTCACCTCCGGAACCTTTAAAGTTTCCTTTTTTAAAAAAGTCAGGATTTTTGGACTTCCGGTCAAGATGGCGGCTTAGAGAAAGCTAAAGTTCAGATCTCCTGAAACCTTTCCTTACCGATCTCAAACCGAATGCTCCTAGGTCACCAAAATTCAAAACAATCAACAGCATAGAAGCCGGGAGTCCTCCTCCTGGACCTGGACCTGGATCAAAAGGTACGCCCCCCCCCCCCTCAAAAGCCAGGACCCGAGACAACTCGGACCTAAGGGGTAGGCAGAAGGAAGGTCCTAGGACCCATCCCCCCCAACCCAGAGCGCTGAGTCCGAGTCCGAAGCAGCAGAGGCAACCTCAGAGCCCCACGGCCTGCTATTCTGAAGGCCGCTTCCTGAAAACAACCCAACCCAGTGGAGGGGGCACCCAGACAGCAGGGAAACAGAGAGACGGGGGAGCTCGTAACCCCCTGGGAGGAGCCCTTGGAGCTCCGAGAAGCGGTGGCCCCTCCCCCTCAGAGAGCAGGGTCGTCTGAAACAACAGCAACACTCAGGACTGGCAAAAGGACCCCAGGGCCGGCTATTCTGAAGGCCGCACCCTGAAAACAACCTGACCCAGTCACGGGGGCACACAGACACCAGGGAAACAGAGAGATAGGGTAGCTCGTAACCCCCTGGCTGGAACCTTCCATCCAAATCTCAGTTCAACCCAGGGAAAGCTAATCTTCTTATCAGGAGCCCTCGCCCTGAGCCCAGGGAAGCCGAAGCCCCTACCCCACAGAGAGCAGGGTCTTCTGAAACAACAGCAACCCTCAGGACTGGCAAAAGGGCCTCGGGAGCCGGCTATTCTGAAGGCCACATCCTGAAAACAACCTAACCCAGTCGAGGGGGCACCCGGACAGCAGGGAAACAGAGAAAGAGGGGGGAGCTTGTAACCCCCTGGCTGGATCCTTCCATCAGAGTCTCATGAAAAAAGTCCCTGCCTCAAGGCATACTAAATTCAGCCCAGGGAAAGCTAATCTCATTAGGAGCCCTTGGAGCTCCAGGAAGCCGCGGCCCCGCCCCCCACAGAGAGCAGGCGATGGCCAGCTAAGGCACAGGAACAAGGGCCAAGCTAGGCTTAGAGGGTGGAAATAAGGCAATGGAGAAGCATCAGGAGGGTGCTGAGGAGAGGAGGGCAGTAACAGGGACACACCAGCAAATCCTGGCTTCCCGGGAAGACAGAACAACAACTGCATAGAATGGACAATCTGCCTAGGGCTAAAACCTCTGAACACCAGACAGAGATAAGAAAAGCTAATCCCCCCCCCCACTCAGATAGAGATGGCAAACTCCACAGAAGCACAAAAGTCCCAAAATTTTAAAAAAAAAAACAAGAAGGGGGCGACTTTGGAAACATTTTATGTAGCAAAAATACAAAACACAGAGGAGATAGAAGAGGAAACACAAGCAAATGCTCCAAAACCTTCCAAAGGAAATGGAAACTCTCCACAAACCCATGAAGAATTTGAATCTGAAATGATCAAAAAGATGGAAGCCTTCTGGGAGGAAAAGTGGGAAATAATGAAAAAGAAATTTACGCATCTACAAAACCAGTTTGACCAAAGTGAGAAGGAAAACCAGGTTTTAAAGCAAGAACTAATAAAGCAAAGCCAAAAAAGCAAGAAATTAGAAGAGAACATAAAATATCTCACTGACAAAGTGACAGATTTGGAAAATTGAGGGAGAAGAGACAATTTAAGAATAATTGGACTTCCAGAAAAGCCAGAAATAAACAGCAAACTCGACATCGTAATACAAGAGATAATCAAAGAAAATTGCCCAGAGATTCTAGAACAAGGGGGCAATACAGCCACTGACAGAGCTCACAGAACACCCTCTACACTAAACCCCCAAAAGACAACTCCCAGGAATGTAATTGCCAAATTCCAAAACTCTCAAACAAAAGAAAAAATCTTACAAGAAGCCATAAAAAGACAATTTAGATATAAAGGAATGCCAACCAGGGTCACACAAGACCTTGCAAGTTCCACTCTGAATGATTGTAAGGCATGGAACATGATCTTCAGAAAGGCAAGAGAGCTGGGCCTTCAACCAAGAATCAGCTATCCAGCAAAACTGACTATATACTTCCAAGGGAAAGTATGGGCATTCAACAAAATAGAAGATTTCCAACTTTTTGCAATGAAAAGACCAGAGCTCTGTGGAAAGTTCGATATCGAAAATCAAAGAGCATGGAATACCTGAAAAGGTAAATATGAAGGAAAGGGAAAAGGAGAAAAATATTATCTTCTTCTTTTAATCAAACTCTCTTCTATAAGGACTACATTTATATCAATCTATGTATACTAACAGGTGGGGAAAATGTAATGTGTAAATAGGGGGAAAAGAAAGACCAAATAGAATAATCATTCTTACACAAAGATTCACATGGGAAGGGGAGGGGAAGAAAACTACTATAAGCAGGAGAGGAAGAGAGTTTTTACTTAAACCTTACTCTCAGGAAAATCAACTCTGAGAGGGAAAAACATCCAGATCCATTGGGATCTTGAATTCTATCTTACCCAACAAGGGTAGGGAGAAGGGAAAACGGGAGGGGGAGAAGGAAAACAAAAGGGGAGGGAAAGAGAGGGGGGAGGGAGAGGAAACAAAAGGGGAGGGACTAAAAAGGGAAACATATCAAGGGAGGGGATAAGGGGGACTGATTTAAAGTAAATCACTGGAATAAAAGGTAGAGCCAAAGGAAAAAAGGTTAGAATTAGGGAAGGTTATCAAAATGCCAGGGAGTCCACAAATGACAATCATAACCTTGAACGTGAATAGGATGAACTCACCCATAAAATGTAGATGAATAGCAGAATGGATTAGAATCCAAAACCCTACCATATGTTGTCTTCAAGAAACACACATGAGGCGGGTTGACACCCACAAGGTCAGAATGGGCCTCAACTGACAGAAAGAAGGCAGGAGTGGTAATCATGATATCTGATAAAGCCAAAGCAAAAATAGACCTGATCAAAAGGGATAGGGAAGGTAATTATATTTTGTTAAAAGGGACTTTAGATAATGAGGAAATATCACTAATCAACATGTATGCACCAAATAATATAGCACCCAAATTTCTAATGGAGAAACTAGGAGAAATGAAGGAAGAAATAGACAGCAAAACCATATTAGTGGGAGACTTAAACCAACCATTTTCAAATTTAGATAAATCAAACCAAAAAATAAATAAGAAAGAGGTGAAAGAAGTGAATGAAATCTTAGAAAAATTAGAACTAATAGACATATGGAGAAAAATAAATAGGGATAAAAAGGAATACACCTTCTTCTCAGCACCACATGGCACATTCACAAAAACTGACCATACATTAGGTCACAGAAACATAGCACACAAATGCAGAAAAGCAGAAATAATAAATGCAGCCTTCTCAGATCACAAGGCAATAAAATAATGATCAGTAAAGGTACATGGAAAACCAAATCAAAAACTAATTGGAAATTAAACAATATGATACTCCAAAATCATTTAGTTAGAGAAGAAATCATAGAAACAATTAATAATTTTATCGAGGAAAATGACGATGGTGAGACATCCTTTCAAACCTTTTGGGATGCAGCCAAAGCTGTAATCAGAGGTAAATTCATATCCCTGAGTGCATATATCAACAAACTAGGGAGAGCAGAGATCAATCAATTGGAAATGCAAATAAAAAAACTCAAAAGCGATCAAATTAAAAACCCCATCAGAAAACCAAACTAGAAATCCTAAAAATTAAGGGAGAAGTTAATAAAATCTAAAGTGATAGAACTATTGATTTAATAAATAAGACTAGAAGCTGGTACTTTGAAAAAACAAACAAAATAGACAAAGTACTGGTCAATCTAATTTAAAAAAGGAAGGAAGAAAAGCAAATTAACAGCATCAAAGATGAAAAGGGGAACAGCACCTCCTATGAAGAGGAAATTAAGGCAATCATTAGAAATTACTTTGCCCAATTATATGGCAATAAATACACCAATTTAGGTGATATGGAATATATACAAAAATACAAACTGCCTAGACTAACAGAAGAGGAAATAGAATTCTTAAAAAATCCCATATCAGAAAATGAAATCCAACAAGCCATCAAAGAACTTCCTAAGAAAAAATCCCCAGGGCCTGATGGACTCACCAGTGAATTCTATCAAACATTCAGAGAACAGTTAATCCCAATACTATACAAACTATTTGACATAATAAGCAAAGAGGGAGTTCTACCAAACTCCTTTTATGACACAAACATGGTACTGATTCCAAAACCAGGCAGGTCAAAAACAGAGAAAGAAAACTATAGACCAATCTCCCTAATGAATATAGATGCCAAAATCTTAAATAGGATACTAGCAAAAAGACTCCAGCAAGTGATCAGAAGGGTCATCCACCATGATCAAGTAGGATTTATACCAGGGATGCAGGGCTGGTTCAATATTAGGAAAACCATCCACATAATTGACCACATCAACAAACAAACCAACAAGAATCACATGATTATCTCAATAGACGTAGAAAAAGCATTTGATAAAATACAACACCCATTCCTATTAAAAACACTAGAAAGCATAGGAATAGAAGGGTCATTCCTAAAAATAATAAACAGTATATATCTAAAACCATCAGCTAATATCATCTGCAATGGGGATAAACTAGATGCATTCCCAATAAGATCAGGAGTGAAACAAGGATGCCCATTATCACCTCTACTATTTGACATTGTACTAGAAACACTAGCAGTAGCAATTAGAGAAGAAAAAGAAATTGAAGGCAACAAAATAGGCAAGGAGGAGACCAAGTTATCACTCTTTGCAGATGACATGATGGTCTACTTAAAGATTCCTAGAGATTCAACCAAAAAGCTAATTG
This sequence comes from Monodelphis domestica, assembly GCF_027887165.1. Taxonomy (NCBI): domain Eukaryota; kingdom Metazoa; phylum Chordata; class Mammalia; order Didelphimorphia; family Didelphidae; genus Monodelphis; species Monodelphis domestica. The sequence goes on along the minus strand of NC_077230.1, from coordinate 326,022,658 downwards.
AAATAATCAACAACTTTAGCAAAGTTTCAGGATACAAAATAAACCCACATAAGTCATCAGCTTTTCTGTATATCTCCAACACAGCTCAGCAGCAAAAACTAGAAAGAGAAATTCCATTCAAAATCACCTTAGACAAAATAAAATACCTAGGAATCTATCTCCCGAGACAAACACAGGAACTATATGAACACAACCACAAAACACTCTCCATACAACTAAAAGTAGACTTGAACAATTGGAAAAACAATAACTGCTCATGGATAGGATGAGCCAATATAATAAAAATGACCATCCTACCCAAACTTATTTATCTATTTAGTGCCATACCCATGGAACTCCCAAAATATTTCTTTACTGATTTAGAAAAAAACCATAACAAAATTCATTTGGAATAACAAAAGGTCAAGGATATCCAGGGAAATAATGAAAAAAAAAACACATATGATGGGGGCCTTGCAGTCCCAGACCTTAAACTATATTACAAAGCAGCAGTCATCAAAACAATTTGGTACTGGCTAAGAAACAGAAAGGAAGATCAGTGGAATAGACTGGGGGAAAGCGACCTCAGCAAGACAGTATACGAAAAAACCCAAAGATCCCAGCTTCTGGGACAAAAATCCACTATTCGATAAAAAACTGCTGGGAAAATTGGAAGACAGTATGGGAGAGATTAGGAATAGATCAACACCTCACACCCTACACCAAGATAAATTCAAAATGTGTGAATGACTTAAACATAAAGAAGGAAACTATAAGTAAAGCGGGTTAACACAGAATAGTATACATGTCAGACCTTTGGGAGGGGAAAAAATCACAAAATGTAAAATAAATAATTTGACTACATCAAATTAAAAAGCTTTTGTACAAACAAAACCAATGTAACTAAAATCAGAAGGGAAACAACAAATTGGGAAAAAAATCTTCATAGAAACCTCTGACAAAGTTTAATTACTCAAATTTATAAAGAGCTAAATCAATTGTACAAAAAATCAAGACATTCTCCAATTGATAAATGGTCAAGGGACATGGATAGGCAGTTCTCAGATAAAGAAATCAAAACTATTAATAAGCACATGAAGAAGGGTTCTAAATCTCTTATAATCAGAGAGATGCAAATCAAAACAACTCTGAGGTATCACCTCACACCAAGCAGACTGGCTAGCATGATAGCAAAGGAAAGTAATGAATGCTGGAGGGGATGTGGCAAAGTAGGGACATTAATTCATTGCTGGTGGAGTTGTGAATTGATCCAACCATTCTGGAGGGCAATTTGGAACTATGCCCAAAGAGCGACAAAAGAATGTCTACCCTTTGATCCAGCCATAGCACTGCTGGGTCTGTACCCCAAAGAGACAATGGACAAAAAGACTTGTACAAAAATATTCAAAGCTGTGCTCTTTGCGGTGGCCAAAAACTGGAAAGCGAGAATGCCCATCAATTGGGGAATGGCTGAGCAAATTGTGGTATATGTTGGTGATGGAATACTATTGTGCTAAAAGGAACAATAAAGTGGAGGAATTCCATGGAGAATGGAACAACCTCCAGGAAGTGATGCAGAGCGAGAGGAGCAGAACCAGGAGAACATTGTACACAGAGACTAATACACTGTGGTATAATCGAATGTAGTGGACTTCTCCATTGGTGGTGGTTTAATGGCCCAGAACAATCTGCAGGGATCTAGGAGAAAAAACACTATGCATAAGCAAAGGATAAACTATGGGAGTGGAAACACCGAGGAAAAGCAAATGCCTGACTACAGCGGTTGAGGGGACATGACAGAGAAGAGACTCTAAAGGAAACTCTAATTCAAATATTGACAACATAGAAATGGGTTCGAATCAAGAACACATGTGACACCCAGTGGAATCATGCATCGGCTATGGGGGGGGGGGAGGAAAAGAAAATGATCTTTGTCTTTAATGAATAATGCTTGGAAATGATCAAATAAAATATTATTTAAAAAAAATTCAGATCCCTATTGTCAGTACTGTGGTATCTCTCATAGTGAGGGAGAGCATGGGTTTTAGGACTCTCAAACTGGGCAGGCCCAAATGGCAAAGGGTTGTAGAGGGATGAATTTCTCCCCTGAATCTCAGGCAAGATAATTAAAAGGATCAGTGGTAGATAGAAAAAAAAAACATCCTAAAGCTGAAAGCTGTTTGAAATAGATAATGCAGTACTCTTTCATAGAATACACCATTCTTATAATCAACTTCCTGTTTGGAAGAGTCTCTTCTTTCTCCCCTTCCCTCCTGAGGTAAAATGCTAGTTTCCCCAGAGGTAGTTAGGGGACTAAGCGTTGCCTAAGGAAAAAGACAACCTGTTTTTGTTTTATTTTGTTTTTACCATCTGCCCTGAGGAGCAACTTCAAAGACTCTTAGCTTCTCGGTGGCAGCAATCAATCCAGCAAGGGCAGCAACAGTGGTCATGGTTGGGTAGGGGTGGAGGCTGATTTAGGATCAGGTCTGGAGATCAGGAGGAGGATTTCTAGGGGCTGGAGTCTGGGGTCAGGTGAGCTATTTGGGTCCAGAAGATCAGGAGGAAGCAGTATCATCAATGCCAGAGTCAGCAGTGAGGAGGAATGAAGGAGTAACCAGGAACAAAGACTCAAGCAGGTGGATGAGGGATGAGTCCCCACCCCCTCATTCCCTACTAAAAAATAGCCTGGCCAGTAGGGAGAGAAAGCAACCAGGCAAAAAGTAGGAAAATAAAAACACAGTATCTACAAAGAGAGTTGGATTTTGTGTGGGTGGGTGGGGTGGGCAAAAAGCCTTGGCAGGAGAGATGTGTCTTAAAAAAAATTTTATCTAGGCTATCTTAAAAATTTGAGAGGTTCTTCTCTGACTAGTGGCTGCCATCAATGTTAAAATTAAAATTAAATCTCATCAGGGAGGATTGTGAATTTTAGATTTTCTATACCCTAATTAAATCTTTAAAATCCAAACAAACAGGAATGTCTACACCCCTATTTAAGGATTAAGTTTTGAGGAGTATGGCCTATGACAGACATGTGCTTGCAACTGACAAATAAAAAAGAACTGACAGACCTCCAGGGCTGTCCTAAGTTAAGCTTAGGCTACCATTGGTACATGTGAGACTCAGGAAGTGATGTAAAAAAAAGTCTATATATTCTCATCACTTCCTCTTGCCTCTCTCTTTGGGCAGTGGAGGCATTGAGCTCGGTCTCTCTCTCGGAGAGATTGGGTTCGAATAGCAGTGTGACTGGTGGCAGCGTTTTGATGTCTTGTTGTCTTGGCATGGGCCAAGTGAGGCATCTTCCCTGAGCTCTCTCAGAGTTTAGACTGATTCCTTTTTTTCCTTTACCTTTCCAAAAATGCTATATTCCTAGGAGGCCCCTCATCTCAGAGGAGGCCTTGTGGCTAGAAGCCGAACTAAATTAAATCTTAGGGGAGATCTTGTGGCCAAGATCTCTGAAACTCCCCTTGGCTCAGGCTAGGCCAGAGAAATTTTATACCCTTTAACCTCTCTCTTCTTCTTAATTCCTTCCTTCTATATTATTAAATCACCATAAAAATCCCAAATTGACTTGAGTATTTTTATTGGGATTTGAATTAATCCCTGGTGATCATGAGTATAATATATTAGTCAAAAAACCCTAAATTTACCCCTTACATACTTGACTTTTAACTTTAAAAAAACTGTTAAAGATAGGTTTTGTTCATGAAATAGATCACTGTCCTAAGCTTTAGATTTTTTTAACAGCTGTTTTCAGAGCTAGTTTGAAGGATTTTAAGTTTTAAGTTCTTCCATCATGGTAGGATTTAAGGAGAGATGTATTTATTACTCTCCTGGCCTGTGCTCTGGTCTTTGTGCAAATATAAAAATTTAAGTACTGGTTCCAAGACAGAAGAGACATAAGGGATAGGATATGGGGGTCAGGTGACTTGCCTAAGATCATGTGCCTTGGGAGTATCTGAAGCTAAATTTGAATTTAGGGACCTCCCTTCTCTAGACCTGGTTTTCTATCTACTGAGCCACCTACTATTTTAATAACCAAGTTTAGCATCAATAACTAAATGAAAAAAATTTCTCTATTTCTTTGTTTTGAAGAGAAACTATGGATAAGTGAATCTTTGGGAACATTGCTTATATGTTGAGATTCAGTTGATATATTGCTTGGTGTTGATGAAATGTTTTTTCTTCCCTCCATTTTTATTCTTGGTTATAAGGAATGACTCTATGGGAAGGGGACACATACATGAGGAAATAAAAATGATATAAAAACAAATCACATCAAACCAAAGAAAGAGTGATTTTAAAAGCTACAAAAACAGGAATGTTCCCTCCCTTCTCTTCAGTTATTTCTTGTAGGCTCTGAAGTTTAAAGCTATATTAAAAAAAAAAGAGAGATATAAGGTTATTGGGCCCCAAGAAGACAGTGACCACTACCCAATACTTCACTGTTTCACCCTTATCCTTTAATTAATTAAATTTATTAATTTATAATTATATTATATATAATAAAAATAAATTATAAGTAATTATAAATTAATTAAATTAAATAAACAGAAATTATTAAGTCCAGGTGATATTCAGGTTCCCTGGGATTACCTACATTTCAGTATCAGCTTGAACTTTCTCTCCTGCTTCACAGATTCAGAAATATGTATTGAGTCTATATTCTATTTCTGACATTGCCAATTGTATAAGGTAAAAAAAGGCACAAATAGTCTTTTATTTCAAAGTATCATATAGTAATAAGCAATGATTTTATAGAGCAGCAATTTTGGAGCAGGGCATGAAATCTCAGTAGATATTTAGTAGATAAAAAGTAATGAAAAGATCATTTGACAGAAAGGTAAAGGCATGAGTAAACCCTGGATTATGTTTTCAAAATACTATGCATTTAGTATGTGTTGAATTGAATTGAACAGTGAATTGTCTAATTTGGATAAGGTACATGTAGGAAGAGTACTGGGAGAGAGGGATGGAAATGCCAGGTTGGGGCCAAATTATGGAAAACCTTCCATGTCAGGTTGTAGAGTATTTGCCCTCCTTTGAAAGTCAATGAGTATCCCATTGAAAGCTTTTGAGTTGAGGAGCAATATGATCTCAGCTCTATTTAAGATTAAATTGACAAGAATGTGAAGGAAAGATTGAAGGTAAGAGAGGGTCAGAGGTGGAATGATTGGTGGGTTAGAAGACTTTTGAATAGGATAGGTAAAGGTTATGAGAAAAATGCATCATAAGAAGAAAGCCAGGGTTAAGGTGAGGAGGAATGCTTGTGGAAAAGGTGGAAGATGTAGAAGGTCATGGCGATAGTAGAATAGGAAGGGCAAAGAACTGGAGGATAGAAGAACTGGACAGTGTGCTGGAATGGGCAAAAGAAGCAAAAGGCTATGGAGGACTTTAGCAATGGAAATATGTAACAGGGAGGAAATATGAGTAACAGTGATGCTATTAGCAACACTACTTCACATCATTTTAGCTCCTTACTGACAAAACACTTTCCAAACAAGATCCCTGTGAACTAAGAAAGTATGCTTAATTCCATTTTAGAGAACTTAAAATTCAGAGATGTTACGTGACTATTAGCGGTCACATATGTGGTAATTGTCAGACCCAGGACATGAATCAGGGTGTTTGGATTTTTAAGGGTAATATTCTTTCCACTATATTGCACTGATGAAGGAAATGGGAAAGTGAGAGATAAGCCTTAGGGAGATTTAATTCTATTCAGTAAATGTTTACAAAATGCCTGTACTGTGTCAGGCACTTTGCTAAAACATGGGGATTCAAAAAGAGGCAAAAGACAGTCTCTGCCTTCCTGTAAACAAACATATATAGAGCAAACTATGTACAGGATGAATAAGAAAGAATTTAAGAGGGAGAATATTGGAATTAAGAGTTGTTAGGGAAGATTTCCTAGAGAAGATGACATTTTAGGGAGAACTTTAAAGAAGCCAGGGAGACCAGGAGTCGGTGGAGGAGAGAGATTGTTCCAAGTCAATAAAATGAAAGGGGAAGAGGAAATATGTAGGGGATCATTTACAATTCCAGGGCAGGTGAAGACCAAAACTTAAGGCAGGGATTCCCAACTTTTTACACAGGGGGCCAGTTCACTGTCCCTCAGGCTGTTGGAAGGCCGGACCTAACCCTAACCCTAACCCTAAATTGGTGCATTAAACACAGTGCAGAATCCCTTCCCCTCAGATTGCCCTTCACCATGCTGATATCTTTCTTTGTGCAGCCACATAATCCTTTGTGCGGTGCCTTGTTCTCAAACATGGCACGAAAAGGATTATGTCACCAGAAGTAGTACTGTATGTGAGCAATGGCACATATAGTACTCCTCTCACTGTCCACCAATGAAAGAGGTGCCCCTTCTGGAAGTGCAGTGGGGGCTGGATGCATATCCTGAGGGGGCCGCATGTGACCTTTGGGCCTGACTTAAGGGATTAGTTGCCTAATTGAGGTCTTCAGGCACATTTCTCCTTGCTAATGAGTTGCCTCTTTGCCCTGAAGCAGGTGAAAAAGCCCAGATCTTATATTCTATGCTTTTAGTCCGAACTGGCAACTGGACTCATGTATCTCCTTGCTAGACTGTTTTAATGTTCTTGATTTTTACATGTACATTCACTCTGATTTACCCTGTAATAATACCTGTGTAGGCTCCAGCTTTGTCTCCTGGAATTTAGGACCACTTGGGAGATGGAGGCTGGAAGGACATGAAAAATCTATGTGAATCTTCCTAGTTTGAGTACTCAGGAATCTTAAGTTCTCACTATTAAACACAGCTCTGGGTGGGTGAATCTCAATTCTTCTTCTAGTTGTCTTTAGACCTGAAAATCAGTCCATTTTGTGCATGGGAATATGGCTGATGGAAGGCTCCCTTAAACCATCATCAAAACATTCAGCTCCATAGGTCACAAGTGACTTGCCCAGGGTCACACAGCTAGGAAGTGGCTGAGTCCAGATTTGAACCAGGACCTCCCATCCCTAGACCTGGCTCTCAATCCACTGAGCCACCCAGCTGCCCCCACAAGTTTACTTTTCTGTTCCCATTCCTATCTTTACTAAGTAATACTATGATTTGTGCCTTTAGGATAGAAGAAGAGCTCTGAGGCTCTTTGTACTATTCTTTAGTCTCTGAGAAGGGTACTGGTCTATCATTTATGTCTGTTCTCCTAACTGTTACAGGCTCAGAGACACATAGGTTCAGAGGAACATAGGTTCAGAACAAAGGCACTTCACTTTTGTACTGTGAAGATTAAAATTTAACTCTCCCCTGATTGTGAAGATTATATTGTAACCCTTGACTATTTTTAGATTTTAATCACCAAAAGCGTAAACACCCTACTTAAAAGTTGAGTAGGAAGATCTGCCCATTTTTAGATTTAATCACCAAAGGTGTAAACACCCCATTCATACTTGAATGGGGGAGGTCTATGATCCATGTGTGTGATAGTGGGTGATGAATCAGAATCAACTGACTGCCTCCTGGGTAATCCTAAAGCAGGGCTTCAACTATGATTGATAGATGCAGAATTGGGGGAAGGCACAGGAAATGATGCAAGAGAAAGTGTCTTTAAAAGGGAGAGACAACTTCCTGAGTGCAGTTCTACTGGCAGTTCTTCAATCTTTGAAGTGGAGGCTGGTAAAGAATGTTTTGACTGGACCTGAGACCCTGTTTCATGGTGAGGCTGTTCTAAAATCTCTTCCTTTGAAATGACATTTGGTAAGTGAAAAAGCTAGCCCTTAACTGCTGGATTTTTCTGAGGAGACTTCTACAAGTCCTTGGCTTTGCTGAGGCCTAAGGAGTAACTCTCCCTGCCTGGGGCTGTGAGTAAATTACTTAGTGCTTAAGCTAGATATCTTAGCCTATCCTCTCTCTGATTTTCTTACTTCACTCTTTCTACATTTTGTAAATAAATTGTAAGTAAATCTCCTTCAAATAAATTAAATTCCTGGAGACCACACTCTTAAATAATCTAGTCCAACCCTTTTAAAAACAACCCCTTTCCCCTCCTTACAGCACTCTTTTAAGAGGGTTACCCCAAACTTTTATTCACAGTTTGATTCATTCATTTTCACCAAAGACTGATTATACAAAAGAACCTTCCAAAATAGTGAATAGTAATTATGCTTATGCATCACATCAAATACAAATCAGAGAAATAAACTAGATTGGAAAAATAATACAAAATAGAGTGAAAGGTCTCTTTAAATGGTAATGAGATAAAGTCTTAGCTCAACCAAGAGATTTCCTGATTTCACCCAAGAAGAACTTTTCTGATGTCTCTAGAGAAGCATGTTGGAAATCAGGAGTACATTGACATGCAGTTTTCCGCTACATGTTTGTGGCCATGTTTCTGGAATTAATTCTAGCTAGCACTATGTGTCCACTTAAGGGAAATTAAGGAAAAAAGAGGGAATATCTCTCCTTTCCATCATTCTTACAGCAACTATACTCTTTAGATATTCTGTGGCTCAGTATTGTCTCTACCAGTGTGGAGTATCATACATATGGAACATGTGAGATACTCCAGAAATGTTTTTAAACTCAGTTTATATTCATTTATAGTATGAATTATTTTTAGCTAAAATATTACTGATAACTTTTATAATCATTAGATAAATGATATTTAAGTAAGAACAATGTGATTGAATATATTACATTCATTTGAAAGGAGCTGGTTATTTTTTTAATTTTCATTATTATTTAATTAATTATTTTAATGATCTTATAACAATTTGACATTCTGGCTCTAAGTTCAGTTCATTTATCTACTTAACTTTACTAGCTTTATCAGGGGTCCGATAAGGACTCTTTGTCCTGGAATGATTGAGCTGAAGTTCAGCTCCCTCTATGACCAGAAAAGATAGTCCACTTATCTGACTGTGAATTCCAATAATATAAAGTTTAATAACCTGTTGGGATTAGAGTTTTTCTCAGCTTCAGAGTATAGGGTCAGGCCCTAGAGGCTGGCGGAGAGTTTGTCCCACTCCTGTCTACTCTCCCTGTTCTAATTCAGAATCTTAGCAGTACACAGAAAGCAAACAAGAACAATTCTAACTTTTAGAAGCCTGTGTCTTTGGGCTGAACCAAGAAGAGCATGCCACTCCAGACTGGGCTGAACAAGCTCCTCTCTCCTCCAACACCCGGAAGCCAGTTCCACCTGGCAGGTAGGAAGTGCTAGTCACAAGACCCAATTGTCACTCCCAGTTGGGCCCTTCCCCCACAATCTGTCAGTCTTGTTTCCTTTCCACACTATCCTATGTGAAAATGATAGCTCACTTAGACATATAGTTTCCTCTGAAAGGAAGTACATTATGGTTAATGCTTGCTAAATCATGATATTCATTTTTTCAGTACTACCTCTCATTTACACAAAGATCTTTGCTGAAATCTGACTAGTAAATTTCCAACTTTGCTGATGTCAATCAGTTGTTCTTACAAAACTAATTGGGAAGGTTTCCAATTTTTTAACAACTGGATGAAAATTTAAAAGTCTCCTTCCTTCCTTCCTTCCTTCCTTCCTTCCTTCCTTCCTTCCTTCCTTCCTTCCATCCATCCTTCCTCACTCCCTCACTCCCTCCCTTCCTTCCTTTCCTCCTCCTCCTCCTCCTCTTCCTCCTCCTCCTCCTCCTCCTCCTCCTCTTCCTCCTCCTCCTCTTCCTCCTCCTCCTCCTCCTCCTCCTCCTCCTCCTCCTCCTCCTCCTCCTCCTCCTCCTCCTCCTCCTCCTCCTCCTCCTCCTCCTCCTCCTCCTCTTCTTCTTCTTCTTCTTCTTCTTCTTCTTCTTCTTCTTCTTCTTCTTCTTCTTCTTCTTCTTCTTCTTCTTCTTCTTCTTCTTCTTCTTCTTCTTCTTCTTCTTCTTCTTCTTCTTCTTCTTCTTCTTCTTCTTCTTCTTCTTCTTCTTCTTCTTCTTCTTCTTCTTCTTCTTCTTCTTCTTCTTCTTCTTCTTCTTCTTCTTCTTCTTCTTCTTCTTCTTCTTCTTCTTCTTCTTCTTCTTCTTCTTCTTCTTCTTCTTCTTCTTCTTTCTTCTTCTTCTTCTTTCTTCTTCTTTTCCTCCTTCTCTTCCTCCTCCCCCTTCTCCTTCTCCCCCTCCTCCCTCCTCCCTTTTTCTCCTCCATATCATGTACTGGTTCCAAGGCAAAACAGTTAGGCAATGGGAATTAAGTGAACTGCCCAGAGTCACACAGCTGAAAGTATCTGAGGCCAAATTTAAACCCAGGACTCCCCACTCCCCACCTCCTTCTCCAGGTCTTACTCTTAACCACTGTCCTACCTATCTGCCCCCATCAGGCTTTTTTTTAAAGATGAGTGACATATTAAACAGCAAGCCCAATATAGACTTGTCAATTCCCTACTATAACCATGAAAATGTGGGTTTCAAAACTGTGAATTGCCAAAACTGTAAAGGTTTTGGCCAAACTGTAAATATAAATTTTAGTGTCTTGATTTAAATCAAAAATAAGTGGTCACCATGGGAAAATTCCCAAATATGAAAATACCCAAGTTAGCTGGGTTTTATGGAGTTTTTAATTAATATAACGAAGGAATTAAGGGAAGGAAGAGAGAGAGAAAGAAAGAGAAAAATAGTGGAAAGGGCCTAGGGAGCCTTAAGGGAGAGAGAGAGTCAGTCTTTATCACTCACCACAAGATTATCTCAAGCAAGCTCCAGTCCTTCACTGAAATCCTCAACTCCTGAATTGAGTTCAGAGACCCTCCTCTGAACTCCTGAACTCCTCAAACTCAACTGAGTTCAGAGATCCTCCTCTGAACTCCTGAACTCTGAACTGAGTTCAGAGACCCAGCTCTGAACTCCTGAACCCTCTGAAACTCCCTGAACTGAGTTCAGAGAGCTCCTTTTAAAGAGAATTTTCTCTTATGTCACCTCCCCCAAACTTTTACATCTACCAATCACAGTAGACATTTTTTCCCAGGGCTGCCCATTCTCAGTTCCTATTTTCTTTGGTTCTCACCTTCTCTGGTTAGACTAAAACTTCACACCTTTTTTGGTAAGCATGCCTTTGTAAGTTGCTTGACCTTTTAGTGATTAATTTAACCTTTATAGGTACTTAGCACCCTTTTGTATTAGATCTAAAAATAGACCTAGCTTAAGGTTCTAGGTTTACTATAAGTAATGGAGTTAGGGACTTTTCATTGTTCAATCAGGAGTTTACAACTTTATCTTCCCCTAAGACACTGTCTGAGCAGGGTGCAGTAATTTTAAAACTTCTCAATACATTCCTGACCAAATACCTCCATTGTTAAAAAATGGGGAATAGCTTAATCAAATATTCTGAAGTAGAGTCTGAGCAGTTTTAAGATTCATACTACTTCTGCAATTCATTAGCCATGCTACATCTGAGTAGTTTCTGAATAGTCAGTGATTCTAGGTTTTAACTAATTTGCAAATTTTGAATATATATTCAACATTATGATTTTAAAAATCATAGACTTTTAAATTCCTTTACGTATCTCATAAGACTGATATCTGTCTTTCATTGGCTATAATAGCTTTTCCCTCACCCTCTTTTGTTTGTTTTGTTCAGTTGTGTTGGCTTTGCCTGGAGGGAGGAGTTCTTATTTTTTTTGGGGGGTGAGGGGGATGGGGAGGGAATGATTGTACTGAAATATGAATAGAATATTAATAAATTTCAATTAAATATTCTGATGTAAGAACACTTTCAAAAAGTAAAAAGTAAACTAGAGTTGAAAAGGAAAAAGGAATAAGCAATTTTAAGCACCCATTATGTACCAATTGTTTTACAAATATTATTTCAGTTGATCCTTTTAAAAAACCCTATGAGATAGGTGTTATTATTATCTCTATTTTACAGATAAAGAACTTGTCCAAGGTCACTAGCTAGTAAGTTTTGTAATAGGAAGAGGACATTTGCAAAAGAACTGTGTAATGCAAATGTTAAAGTGATTGACAGAAGCATGTGACATAGTGACATAGGAGTCTACGGGTAAAGATCTGGGTAAAGATTTTAATGTCCCAACAGTCTTGGCACTTGTCTCATGAAGAACCTTGGATTGGAGGTTTGACGAAAGGTTTCTGGCTTTTGGTGATACCGGCTGAAGAAAGAGGAATCTTTTGAACTGGCTGCTGGCATCTAGAACAGAGGAGTGAAGACCCACTTCTTCACAGGACCTGCTTTAGACAGTTTTCATCTGAAAATCTTGGTCCATTTGATTGGATTCCACTTGTGAGATTTGGTGTTGGGAAAACTTATTGTTTTAGTTTAGATAATTTAGGTTAAGATAGGTTTATAGAAATTAGGGGGTTAAATTAATTGCAATAATTCTCCTAACCCCTTTTCCTTCTTCCCCATCCCAAAATATAAACCTGCATTTTATAAGTTTCCTTGTTGTTCATTCCCCTACCAAATCCCACTATTACAGTTTTAGCAGAGTCAGCTAGGTTTATTGTATGTTCATTGTATGCTTATAGTATTTCTTAAGTATAGTAAAGTAACCATAGGAAGTTCAGTTTGAGTCAACATTCTAAAACCTCTCTGAGCTGTTACAAACTCAGGGGGGAAGCCAAATAGAATTCTGAGGACTTGGCTTGCTCAAGTGGGTTATTTTTACTGCATCACAGACTCCCAGCAGCCATCTTGGAGTAGCCATCTTAGAAAAACTATTTTTTTTAATATTTTGAAAAATTGTAAGATCTTATTTGTTTCATGTATAAAGGACATTGTAACAATATTATTTTAAATTCTACTGTACCTATAGATGGTAACATGTCATCAAACATGTTAAGTGCTATGTTAATTTTGTTCTGTGACTATGTAATTTATATTCCTTATGTTATATTTGTAACTTTCCCAAATTATTGTCATGCTATATTTCAGATGGAGTGTATAAAGCCTATAAAGGACATTAAGTTATGTGATATAATGGCCTATGTTCCCCTTACTGTTATTTGTGGGTATACAAGCCTCTTTGTGTATTTGTGGACATTGGCTAAAAGATCTAGTTGCTTGGTTTAAAAGGGATTCTGACTTGAAAATTATGTTCATGCACATGAAACAACAAATGGATACACTGGAACACTTTATGAATACCATAACTATGAACCTGGGATGTGGAAATGATAACAGCAATATGAGCAATAAGGGAAAAAAATTAAATAGTTTGGAGCAGGAAGAGGCAGCAGGAATAGCGAATCTATGTCCCCTTAGAGATTTGCCAGTGGCTACAATGAATGAGGTGCATAAGGTTAGAACTAACAAAAGACTTTCCCAGGAGGACCTTGAATCCATTACAAGGAGAACCCCAAATTTTAGTGATGAACCAAATAAAGTGATTAAGGAGATGCATAGGGAAATTGAATTATATGACCCTGATTTTAATAATTTTGCTCTCCTAATGAAAGAGGTCCTAACTAAGAGAAAGAGAAATACATTTATGGAGGAGAGGAGATCAGACCCTCTGTTACAATCATGGCCAGAGAATTTGAAGCTAGATACTGCAGATGGCAGGGTGTATGATATGCTAACTGAAGCGAGAGATGCAATCCTGGATGTTATGGGGAGATATACAAAGAGACCCAATGCTTGATCAGAGTTTGAGTCCATAAAGCAAAAGGTATCTGAAGCACCTGCAGTTTTCCTGGAAAGGATAACTGAGGTAGCTGAAACAATATTTGGGATGGATGTATTTGAAGAAGGCTCCATTGCCCACATCAAACGTATCTTTGTGGAAAATGCAGTTCCAAGGGTCAGACAATTCTTTAAATCAAATTACCCAGATTGGGAAGAGCTTGATCTGAAAGAATTGAGGAGAAAGGTTTCTTATTTGATGAATTATCCAGAAGAAAAAGCTGATGAAAGGGGTTTCATTGTTGAAGATTTGAAAAGAAAATTAAGGGAAGCTGAATTGAAAGCTAAGGAAAGTGAAATTAAGGAAGTAAAGGCTGTGGCTGCTTTGAGATCTGTGCAGACAAAGTATAATAATAATTATAGGCCTAGTGACAGGAGACCAGTGTCCTAGACATTGTTTCCTTTGTGATCAGGTCAGACATCTGTACAGAGACTGCAGATTCAAAAATCAAATCAGAAGGCAAATAAAGAGGAATAGTGGTTTTAATAGTCAATACAATAATTAGAGTAATAATTATAATTATAAAAATAACAGAAGGAATAACAACAATAATAAAACAGATATGTCAATCAATTCCAAAATGCATGTTGCCAGGGCCAACAAGCTCCAAATCTAGATACTAAGCAATTATGAGTGAATTCTGGAGGAAGACTAAAGTACAGCCAGGTAATAAAAGGTGATCAGAATAAGGGTGCAAGTGCCTTATGAAGGTTTCCTCTAAGACATATAATAATGAATCAAGAAATGAGTGTGGTATAAATGAAAATGAGTTGAGGATAAATGAAATTGAGAGTAATGAAAATAAAATAGATGGTGATATAGATGAATTAATTGAATTGTCAGGAAGGTTGTTGTTGGTGGTGGTCCTTAGTTTTAAAAAAGGACCACTGCTTTTATGGGGTGATGTCTTGACTTGCCCATGAATTAGATTAAATGAGGCAGAGTTGAACAAAGTCCTTGGCCTCACTGTCTCTCCTAGTCATCTGACAAAAGTCAGAAAAACTGATGTAGTGTATGACTTTAGCATCTTCCATGGTAGCCAAACTCTAAGCCCTGCACAGCATCTGCTTCAGCCTCCTTCATGGCCATTGGAACAAATTGTTCTTTTCAGTCCATTCAGCTGGAGAAGGCTTTGCCCACTTGGGTAGATACCCCCTAAGTCACCTGTCAGTTGCCTTCAACCTGGTTTAGTTCCTCTGCTGAGATGGTTTTACTGGGGTGTGGCCACTGCATTCACTTTTACCTGGGGTTCCAAGACAGGGTAAGTAGGTGGTAGATGAATAAGTAAGTAGGTAGGTGGTTGGTAATGAGGTAGATGGTATATGGGTAGATAAGCTAAATATAACCTGGCTCATTTGAATCCCCAATAGATATCCTCTCTGTATGTTATATGAACATGCTGAGTAAGAGGATATATTACTTTGCAGCAGCTGAATATTTTGTATCTGAGAAGTATCTAAGGAAAGAGTACCCTGGCAAGGAACGTCTTTAATTTTCATCAATCTTGTTTTACCATCTTGGTTTTTCTATTTAGATGGTTTTAGAAGAGGGGTTCTTAACTTTTTTGTGTCAAGGATTGAGGAGTCTGAAGGAGCTTGAAGACCCTTTCTCAGGATGATGATTTTAAATGCAGAAAAAGTAAAAAATACATAAGATGACAAAGGAAGCCAATTAGATTGAAATACTGTTATTAAAATATTGTTTACAACAAGTGCACAGACCCCAGGTTAAATATTCTGTCTGGAGGCTGTCAGTTGAAATGAGTCTCTTAATTACATCTCAAATGGAAAGAAAATGAGTGCCAGTGGGGTGAGGGGGACCTGGGCAGTGAAAATCTGCATTAATTTTGTGTATTTTGGGCACTTCTCAGCTAGAAGATGAGACAACCCTTGTGCTTAACTTTAGAAACTCTTCAGACCTGTTTTCCTGGGAGTTTATATGTATGCTTGATTTACAGGTTAATGAGGCTGAGGTAGGCCATTACACAATGGGAAGGACATGACTCAACCAGGAAATAAATTTCAAGGGCTTGCAGGTGTTCCAAGATAGCCTTGGGGAAAGTCAGGGTTAGGTGAACCTAGTGCAATAATTACTGTTGGGTTTTGTTGTTGTACTTGAAGTAGCTGCTAGGGCAGATGTTACTAAATTAGCATTTTCTTTTTCTAAAGAGGATTCAGGGTATAGTGGAAAAACAGTTAGAGTGCATTCCTCTGGGCTTCACTTTCCCCTACCAGAAAAGGAGGATTCAGTCTACCTAGATTGTCAACATAAGAGGGCTGTTATAGATACCAAATGAGTTCATGAATGTGGAAGTCCTTTGGTAAGCCCAAAGCACCTTCTAAAGGCAAACTGCCATCTTGCCTGCCCCCATCCAGTATGTTCCCATGTTCTTCTATGCACCATAAGTGACAGAGGGCATTCTGGTGTGATAAGAGGACTAAACTGACCAGAATGTGCAGAAGGATTAGACATACTGGGTCCAATCCCAAGAGTTGTTACCATATAATTTAACTAGAGGAAGACTGTAGCCATGTCAAGTAAATG
This sequence comes from Monodelphis domestica, assembly GCF_027887165.1. Classification (NCBI taxonomy): domain Eukaryota; kingdom Metazoa; phylum Chordata; class Mammalia; order Didelphimorphia; family Didelphidae; genus Monodelphis; species Monodelphis domestica. Next base: position 326,006,531 of record NC_077230.1, on the reverse strand, counting down.
ATGAAAAGAAGATGGAAAATGTGAGATATCTGGAGATTACCAATGGGTCAGAGATGGGGAAAAGCCATTTGGAATATTGTTAGTGTTATTAAGAGCCTTTTTACATCTATCTCCTTCTGCCCCATTTTATTTAAAGGGGTAGGAATTTCCTGCCCCTTGAGTACTAATGTGAACCTGGCACATAGTTGGCACTTAATAAATGCTTGATGACTTGATTTAATTCAACTTGAACCAGAACATATCAGGAGATGGTTCTGGAATGGGCAGGTCTGGATTGGTGTGATACCTAGACAAAGAAAGAAGTGATCAGGGCTTGGGAAAACCCCTTCCAGAATATATATCCTCACTAAAGAATGATTCATTCCTTGAAATGAAACAGAGCCTCTCCAGGTTTATCTCTTGAAAAGGAAAGAAAACAATTACCCTGGGAAGATACAGAAAGGCTTCAGTTTTCAACTTTTTAACTCATTGTTTTCTTTTGTGATTTTGGCCACAGCATTTTACCTCTCAAGGCCCTTTTTAGGGTGATGGAGGGCACTGAGTCCATCTAATATAAGGATTCCTTGAAGGATCTAATTAGGTTCTTTAGCCTGGTGAAGAAAAGGCTGTGGGAGGAGGGGGCAGAGGGAGAATACAATAGCTGCCTGCAAATATTTGAAGATCAGGAATGCCAGAGGTAAGAGTTGTTATGTTTGTCCCCAGAAAGCAAAGTCAGAAATCATGCATAGAAGCTGTGGAGGTAAAATTAATGTTCCATGCATGTCATAAAAAACTTCAGACCCTTTAGAGCTCTTCTTAAGTGGAACGTACCGTCCACAGCATGGCAGAATTCACCTCCTTGAAGCTTTTCAAGCAGAAAACTGACTGCTATTTACTGAGTATTTAATAGTGTGGATTTCTTTTGGTTATGAGTTACTTTAAATAACTGTTGAGGTCTCTTCCAACTCTCACATTATGTCATTCTGTGACTTCCTCATCTGTAACACAAAAGGGTTGGAGGAGTATGCTGGAGCCAGCTCCTGTCAGCTTTTATTGTTCAGTCCTTTTCAGTGGTGACCTACCCTTTGTAACCCCATTTGGGGTTTTCTTGGGAAATACACTTCAGTAGTTTGCCATTTCCTTCTCCAGTTCATTTTATAGATGATAAAACTGAGGCAAACAGGGTCACACAACTAGAAAGTATCTGAGGTTTCTTTTGAACTCATATCATCTTGACTCTAGGCCTGGTGCCCTCCTCCACTGTGCCTACTAGCTACTGGAGAGAGCAAATTGTGAACATTTACACATTGGAAATTGGCAAATATTACATAGCAGGACTTTGGTTATTTTTTTTAATTGTCCAGATGAAAGAATGTAATGGAGAAAATATTAATAATACAGATCAAACTTGAAAGTGTTTGTGTGTGAGTATATTTGGGTTTAGAGAATCAGATGCTAAACATTTATAGCACACCTCTGGACTGTTCTCCAATTTCATTTAGCTTTAATGTTCTGTAATTCTAAATCCTTGATAATTCAATTTGAATAAATTACAGGGATCAGAGGAAAGCACCAAACATCTAAAACATGAGGTTTTCTAAAGGAAGAATAGCATTTTGGGAGGCAAAAATGAGAAACATTATTTCACAATTTCTCCTCAGGTTCATATTGAATAACTGGTTTACAATCACCCAAGTTTCTTATTTTGCTGAAAACTGTGAAATCAATATCTTGTTCTGCTTTCTTCTCACTTGTTGAGTTCCTTTTGCTGTTCAGTCATCTCCAGTTTTGTGACCCTATTGTGTATTTTCTTGGCAAAGACACCAAAATAGTTTTCCATGTCCAGCTCAAGCTCATTTTACAGATGAGAAAACTGAGGGAAACAGCGTTAAGGAACTTGCCCAGGGTCCTACTGCTAGTCAGTGTATGAAGCAGATTTGAACTCAAACCTTCCTGACTCTAGGCCTTAAGATCTACCCACTTTGCCAACTAAATGACTACCCAGCCATGAGTTACTATCCTACTTTTAAAAGCTCTGCCCATACATTCTCTACTCCATAAAGTAATAGTTAAAGGGACTGTAGGAATTGAAGACATACAGGGGATAAGGAAGATTTTGTAACAGGGAATGGAGGGGTTGAAGGGATGGAGGGAATATAGATGCTGTTGAGGTAAAAGGAGAGAGATACTCCTTGCTGAGAGGCTCTTTGAAAAATGGGGTTCCAGAGAACTGGGTCTATTGTGATAGCCTGAGGGGATGTCTTCTCTATTTATTGATATTGAAGATACCCCAGACCAGGTAAGCAGGGATGCCCTGAGGGATAAGCCTCCCTTCAGACCAAGGTCCCCTACAGGGGTCTGATAAGGACCATTTATAGTTGAATGGCTGTCCTTAGGTTCAGCTCCCTCTATGTTACCTTGAAATGATAGTCCTCTTATTTGACTGGGGTTGTTTAACTCAAGGTGAATTTAATAACAAGTTTGGATTGGGAAGATATCAGAGAAGAGGGATTTCAATAGATTCGGTTTGAGTCTCTCAGCTTTAGAGCTGAGGCCAGGTCTCACAGGCTGGTGGAGGGTTTCTTTTATTCCTGTCTATGCTAATCTGCACTAGTTTTCTTAAATTCAAAGTCTTTAGCAGTAGACAGCAAGAGGAAGAAAAGGTTCTGACCTTCTGAGATGGTTGGGCCTATCTCTTAGGGCTGACGCCCTAAAGATCGGCCTTATAGTTCAAACCACTCATAGGAATCCAGGTTGGGAAAATATCCAGGAATCAAGGTACTTTTATCCTGAGATAGGGAGAGAGCACTCCTTCCAGTCCAAGGGCTGGGAAAGAGAGAGCCCATGAGATCAAATGTCACTCTTCAAGTCCTGGGCCCCCACCAACTATCATTCTTATCAATATCTTCTCTCTAACATACCAACTGCTGTGGGTTCCACCTGAGTAGCAGAAAGACCCAAAGGTTGATCCAGTTTTCCTTTCCACAATGAAGCTATCCTTGATCTCCTGATGGGAAGAAACTTCCCTCAGACTTTATTTAACACTAAATTGTAAATCATCCAGGGTCATATAACTATTAAATGGTACAACTGACATTAGAAGCCAGTCATCATAAATCTTAAGAAACATTTTGTCCTCTTCAAAACTCAGCTTAAGTCTCATCTTCCACCTGAATTTGTTCCACATCTAGGATCTTCTTTACCTCAAATTACTTTCCATTCATTTTGCATATATTTTATAGAAAAGGCCACAACTATCTGAATTCCTAGAGCTCCTCCTCTATCCCTATAAGGGAGATAGAAGTAGGGAGGGGACCAAGAAAAGCAGGAATAAATAAACTAAAGAAGACATGTGTGAGAATGGCTGAGAATCACCAGTCAGGGCCCTCATTTTGCTAACTCCCTGATCTTTTCTTGTTAGTTAAACACTAGAAGGTGGGGGTAGAACTCTTTTAAGAATCACACAGTAGCACATCCTTATTCCTTTGGCATCAAGCTGATAGAATTCTTTTACTCAAGACCCTTCTCTAAATCACTGTTACCTAACAAAAAAAAATTCAGGTTTCTTTTCCTGCTATTTTAGGCTCTACATAATCTGGTGCTATCCAGTCTTTTCAACTTTATCTCTAATAATTTCCCTTCTGCCATTCCTTCAGGTGTGTGTGGTATGTATACTTTTGTCATTGCTGGATCTTGAAAGTCAATGTTGCTTTCTTAAGGCCAGTTGATGAGGGATAAGTTGTGTCAGGTGAGCTACCTTTCAGTAGGGAATATATGTGCTTTTACTATTACTGTATTTTCAAAATAAATTTCTCTCTCTAAAAGCTAATTGATAAAAGAGTAAAGAACTCTTCCCAAAGCCTCCATTTAAGAAGAGTATCTCTCCATTTCCCACTTGACTGTACTCCTTTGGGCTTTTCTATGGTGCTCCTGTGCTCTGCCTAACTCTCCTCTCTCCTCTTTAACTTCCTTTTTTGTATTGTTGTCTTTCATTAGATTGTAAACTTCTTGAAGGCCAGGACCATCTTCCTTTTTTATATTTTATAATTGTATTCCTAGTGCTTAGCACATTGGCTGATCCTTAATAAACTGCATTGATGTTGAGATCAATGTTTCTTATGTGACTTACTAAGTGGTTAAATTCAATTGAGATACTAGAGAATGTCATAAAATAGTAGGAAGAGAGAAATGTAGCCTGTGGGGGCTTGAATCAATGGGATGGAGAAAAGAGGCACTTTGAAACTTCTCAGGGTAACTGAGAACACTGAAGGGCAGCTACAAAAGAGTTATCTAGTGGCCAGTAAGCCAATCTTCACAAAAGCAAATGAACAGTATCAAAGATGAAAAGAGAAAGTTTTTAAGGAAGGGTAGACTTGAACATAGAGAACTTAGAGGATATGAAAGTGAAGAGCTTTTATTGGAGTTTGGCAAAGAAAGGAAGAAGAGATTACTTAGCAATAACTTAAGGGCATTATAGCATCAACAAAAAATTTTTAAGAATGGGTAGAACTGAACAGGTTGGATTACAGCCTAGATAGATCCAGTAGATAATACCACAAAAGAGATCTTAAAACACACACACACACACACACACATGTGCATGCACACACACAAACACAATGGAATAGATTGGTTACAACAGATAAAACAAAGCTCATTAATAATGGCAGAGTCATCTCTGAATCCAAACTTTGTGAGCAGTTATGACTATTGACTTTTTAGAGCAAATATCAGCATTAATCTAATGCTGGAGGAAAGAAAAATAGTGTAAATGTAAAGATATGATATATAGCTAAAATAATTAAATCCTAACCCATTAAAATGTTATTGATAACAAAAGTTTAACATGAGATCCCCCCTTTTTAACTAATGTAAATCACTTGTCATAATAAGGATCTCCAAAGAGCCTAAGAAGTTTCTTAATCAGAAAATACTTTGCTTACAAATAAAGATGACAGTCAAAAGCAACACAAGACATATAAAACATTTTATCGGATTTAAGGAAGAAGTATAATGTTTAACTGTGAGCAACGAAAATGAAGAATTGAGGATAACTTGGAAATTTTGAACTTGGCTGACTAGAAGACTAGTGCTAAGAGACTGAAATTGAGATCATTGAAAAATTATAGAGAATAACAGAGTTAGCCCAGAAGAGAGTGTAGAATATAAAGCCTAATTTGTCAGACCTTGTTTTCTTTTGGAATAATCTTTGAAAATCCAATATCAGACTTCCTCAAAATAACAGACTGCATGGGAGCAGTATATTCCATCTTTCTTATACATCTAGACCAGTAAGGTAAAAAAAATGAGCACCAGACCCAGTAATAATCAAGAAATCCAAATAGAATCTAAAGTAAGCTAATTTTTTTTTCTGGACCAGATCTTCACAAAGAAATAGATAAAAAGTCTATAGGCACTCAGGAAGGGATTCTTACAGAGTAACCCCATGAATGTAGCACATGTAAACCTTCTGGCAAATTAAAAGGCCTACTGGAAGCTTGAATCCCAAACCTGGGACCAAAGGTGAAGAGTCAGCAGATTCAGAATAGAAAGAAAGAGATTAACTCCTGCCCTAGACAAGACTAAACTGGGACAGGTTGTTGGCCCAAGATACTTGAAGACTCACAAAGAATTCAGTGCACAAAAGAAACAGTTGGCAAAACTACAGATAATTCAGGTCAGAACCAAAGAAGATCTCATTGTTACTATCAAAGCATGCAGAACTTGATCATCACTTGAAACTCCCACCTTGTGAAAAGAGGCTGGAGAAATGGGTAATCAAAAGAAAATATCAACAATGAGAAAAGGTTATGACCTGTATTATCTCATAAATCAGAAAGCAATAATGAGAGATAAAAATCAATACATTTCAGGGATTCTTAACCATTTTATCATGATCTCATTTTGGCAATTTTGTAAAACTTATGTTCTCCTTTGCAGAATAATGGTTGGAAAGACCTAAGATGCATAGTATTAATTATAAAGGGAAAATAATATTGAAATACCTTTATAAAATATTTTAAACTAGTCACAAACACCAGATTAAATAACTTCTTGTTTAAGCTATTTGTTGTTGCTTATCCTTCTTTTTTGAAGAAGACTGGTGACATCACAGAGTTAAACTTGTTAGTGAATTAGATTTAAGGGAGTCAACCCTGCACAAAATCACTCTCTCTTCCAGAGTCATTAAAGTCCAATTACAAGAAAAAAGTCAGGATGACTGGCAGAGGGCTAGGATGCCCTGGATGACTTTGGCATCTTCCATGTTTGACCAAGCTCTAAGCACTCCACAGTGCCTGCTTCAGGCACCTTCATGGCCAGTAGAACAAAGTGTTCCCAACTGTTTATTCTACCAGAGGTCTTCAAAGTTCAGAGTAGACATCCTTCTATTCATTCACAGTTTTGAAGCCCATCAATCATCCTCGAGCTGGTTTAGTCTATCTTCTAAGACACTTTTAAAGGGGTATGGCTGCTGTCCGTGCTACAACTTCTTGGAACCCCAGGTGAGAACTGGTGAAAAGAGGACCCCGAAGGTGAATGAGCAGCCCCCAAAAGGCCTCAAAGTAGCCCAAACATCAGAGATGCTAGCCCTCCCTGAACAACTCATCCATGGAGAACAAAATCATCCTGAGTACAGTAAAGGGTAAAAATAGTACAAGAGGTAGAAGGAAAGTAGAAAAGAAATTTTTATAATAAACTTTTCATTATCCTGCAGAAATAAAGAGAGAAAGAGTGAAAGAGAGCCCTAAAAGTTTAAGTAAAGCATAACCTTAGGGGTAGCCAACAGGGAGGTCCAATGAGTGTGAGTCAAGGATAGGAGGCCAAACTGAAAGTAAAGAAATGTATCTGCATTCTAAAGAAACTGCTGATAGCAGCAGCTTCAGCTTTCTAGGGCTCAAAGGGGTTTTATGACAAAGTACAGTCAAGCCACAACATTCACTGTCAACTTAGGTTACTTTCCCAGTAGAAAGAAGAATAGAAAAAAAGAGGAATCGTTCAAGGGAAAAATGTTGTTTTTTTTTTGGAGAGAACATGTGACATGTGGTTGAGAGAGTTTGCCATTGGTATAAGAAGGCATTTCCTCTTCATGGGCAGAAAACAAAGAAGGGAATGGAATAGTTTTATAATTGTGAAAGAATTCCTATTAGACTAGAGTTGTGATAACTTTTTAGACAGCAAGCATCTCTAAATCCAAGATCCACTATAACATGTAACAACAAGAGATAAGACTACCCAATTTGAAGTTTGTTATATTTTATTTCTCCTTTTTCTTCCCACCATCAGGCCACCAGAGTTGGGGGATTTCTATATGTTTGTTCATTAATATTTCAATAAGCGATTTTGGCTCTTATTTTTCTCCCATAACACTTAGAAAGGAGATAGTAGGTCAAATATCAATTTGACTTTGACTTATGCAGGACAACAAAATGAACACACTAGGCAACTAGGTGGTAGAGTAGCTAAAGGTCTGGGTTTATAGTTGAGATGACATGAGTTCATATCCAGTCTCAGATCTTGGACAAATCATTTAATCTATGTGCCTCGGGTTCTTCAGTTATGAAATGGGGATATTAGTAACACTTAATGCGAAGTTATTGTGAGGAACAATTGTGATAATATTTGTTAAGTGTTTAGTACAATATCTGACTTGCAGGAACTACATAAATGCATCTTCCCTTTCCATCCACTCTTACCCTCTATAAATAAGGTCTTAGTGAGTATTGGTTTGAAAACATTAAAGGGATACAAACTAGTTCAACACTAGGGTCCAAGGCTTCTTTACTTGGATTAGCTCCTTAGGCCTAGTATCCTTAAAGCTTTTGAATAAACCTGAGTGGAAGAGAAAATAGGCTTGTTCTATATAGCCTAAGACAGAGCTAGGGAAATGGGTAGGTGTTTAATATAAAGAAAAGCTTGCTATAAGGAAAATCTCTCTAATCACAGACTTGTCAGAAAAGTCATACACTATAGCCAGTAAACTTTATACCAGGAGTGCAGTGCAGGTTCACTATTAGGAAAACTATAAATGTAATTGACTATGTAAATAACAAAAACAAAACCATATTATTATATCAATAGTTGCAAGAAAAACTTTTGTCAAAATATACTATCTATTCCTATTAAAATAACTAGTGTTAAAATTAATTGTGGTTGAACTCTGAATATATTAATTAGGTGGTTGCCAGAGATTTAATTTCTAAAATCCCAAATATGAATTACTAAAGTAAATGGAATTTATGGTAGTTTATTTAAAATATTTATAATAGTAGGAAGATATTAAGGAATGAGAGAGAGATAGAGAGAGATAGAGCTCTGGTTTCCTCTGATACCAGTTAGAAATTCTAAGCCCCAGCCAGGAGAAGAGAGTCTCAAGAAAGGCCTCCAGAAAGGCGGGCCACTAAATCAGCTTTTATAGCTGACTTAGTGATAGTCTAAAAGAAGTCCTGGTGTGTCTGCCTTCCAGTCATTCCTCAGAGTCAGTGCCCAAATCTCTGAATGAATGTCCGAATGTCTGAATCTGAATGAATGATCCTTCACCTCAAGCCCAGGTGACTGACTATTTCACTCCAAACCCAGGTGACTGACTGTCCTCTTCAGTATTTTTTCCTCTGTTTAAAGACCTTTTTCTTTTGTGTCACCTCCCCTAAAATTTTCACATCTTCCAATTACAGCAGACGCTTTTCTCCAGGACTGCCCATTCTTTAGTTCTCACCTTCTTTGGTTACATTTTTTTTTGGGTTACTTAAATCCTCTTTTGTTAAGTTGACCTTTTGTAGTTACTTAACACCTTTTTGTAGTTAAAATCTAAGAATAGATTGTAGTTTACACTTCTAGCTTCACTATAAAGGAAGAGCTAAGTACATTGTTACAATAAAGAATTTACAATTTTATCTGCACAATAAAGAATTAGCTAAGTATCTTCATTCTTACAATCAGGAGATAGTTAAATCCAATCTTCACTCTAGAAAGCATAGGAATAAATAGTACCTTCTTAAAATTATAGTAGTGTTTATTTAAAAGCATAAATAAGCATTATGTATTATGGGGATAAACTTGAAGCCTTCCCAATAAGATCAGGGATGAAACAAACATGTCCATTATCACTAATATTATGCAATATTGCATTAAAAATGATAGATATAGCAATAAAACAAGAAAAGAAATTAAAATAAAAATAGATCTTGAAGAAACAAAACTATTACTTTTTGTAGATGATATGATAGAGTACCCTAGAGAATCAACAAAAAAAAAATTAGTCAAAACAATTAACAACTTTAGAAAAGTTTCAGGATATAAAATAAATCCACAGAAATCATCAACATTTCTATGTGATACCAATATAACTGAACTGGAAAAGATAGAAAGAGAAATAAACAGTATTGACTCCAAGACGGAAGGTAAGGGCATATATATATATATATATATATATATATATATATATATATATATATATATATATATATAGAGAGAGAGAGAGAGAGAGAGAGAGAGAGAGAGAGAGAGAGAGGGATGAATGAGAATAGAAAAGAAAATAACTTTTCTCAGTGGTACAGGCAGGGTACCTTCACTAAATCTGATCATGTAGTAGGACAAAGCAACTTTATAGTTAAATACAGAAAAGGCAGAAAGATCAAATACATCTTTTTCAGATTTGTAATGTAATAAAATTACATTTAATATTTGGCACTATGGAAACACAAATGAAAAATTAATTGGAGACTAAATAACCTAATCGTAAAAGAATGAGTGGGTTGAATAACAAGTCTTACAGCACCATAAGAAATGATGAACAGATTTAACTTTTTAAAAACTTTGAAAGAGTCCAGTGAGGTGAAAAGAGCAACAGTTTCCAGTACCCAAACAATCAGACCTCCAACACAGTGTATTAGGTTGTCTGGCTTGTTGGTATTGTACCCTTGGTTTGTATGTTTTAAGGGTTGCCAGATTTTTCACTTCATCTATTTCCTTCTGCTTGAATCAGCTCAGATTATGGGACTCATCTCACGTCACAAATCTTGTAGGAAGTGTACAAAAATCTAGGAATAGAAGAGAATTACCACACTGTTTGCCACCCAGAAAATGCTGGCCAAGATCAAAGATTGAACAGAGAAGTGAAAATACTAGTAGGAAAGCTCTGTACAGAAACTCATCTAAAATGGATAGAAGTTTTACCATTAGTGTTATTCCACCTGAGAACTAAGCCTAGTGGAGATTTATCTATTTCTCCATATGAAATGTTATATGGTCAGCCAGTTTGGCAAGGGCTCTCCTGTATGCAAGCCCTTATATGTCGATGTTAAGTGGAGAATTTCAGTTGCACGCATACCTATAGGCACTGCAACAGAGACTAAAAGAATTGCACAGGATGGGTTTAATCAAGGAAAAGTACCATTGGTCTATTCCCTACATGACATTGTACCAGGTGACACCATTTACATCAAGAACTCCTACAGGAAGTCTGTAATAGGTAAAAAATGGAGTGGACCACATTAGGTCTTAGCAACAACTCCAATATCTGTAAAAATCTTGGGGGGAAAGCCTTAGTTTCAGGTTTCCAATGTTAAGCCACAAAAAGCCATGACCAGTAAAGAACACCTAGATGCAAAAAGCCAAGAATGTAATGAAATACAAGATGCTGATGACTAAAATCATAAAAACTGCTACACAAAAATAAACTTCACATAAACTAACCAAGAACACACACACAAAGATTCCAGTGCAGGAGAGGAGCAGAGAGAGAAAGGAGAGATTTTACCAGTCAAGATATAGATGACAGACAAATATTCAACAGTCACAGAGAAGAGATGAAGAAGAGGATCAAAAACAGGAGGAGAAAGGAACCTATAAATCCAAAAAAACTGTGCAAGCTGATATGGACAGCTAAAACTTTAATCTTTGTACATGCAAGCATGAAGAAATCACAGGAGAAGGATATTACATAAGATGAGAATCATCAGTCAACACGTGGACACAGGACAACAAGCAACTCTGCAGTGAGTATATGCATTCACCATGACATAAATAGATCACATGCACAGCACAAACTGATTTATAAGGACCCTGTGTAGATAAACGGGAGTCCACATTTGCAAACTGCAAACATATATATATATATATATATATATATATATATATATACATATATATATATATATATATATATATGTAAATGTTGAGTCCTACAAAGTCTTAGTCAAATAAAAAGGTAAGAAGATTTTTCTGTTTAACTAACATCAATGTAAGGGCTATGAATAAATTGTGTAAACTATATATGTAAATGTTTTATAGAGTATTAATGTACCATAATTAAGAAAATAATTATAGGGTTAGAGTTAAGGTTTTATAATGTAACATAATTAGCATAGGATATAGAAATAGGGAAAGCATATCTCAGGGACTTTTGGGAAAGTTTGTCAAAGCTAGACAAAAATAGGGACAGCATAAATATAATTAAGTAATGCAATAAAATTACTAGCTAGAGATAGATAAGTGTCAGAATAGAATAGATTAACAATAAGATAATATTGTGTTAACTAGTTTTATAGTTGATACTGTTTAAACAACTTAGCGGTAGAAAAATTGTTGCATCAGTTATATTAATTATACAAATATTGTTATGTGAAACATTTATTGAACTCCTATTTTCAACTTTGAAATTGTATGTGACCTGAACAAACTGCCCCTTCCTAAAACTTTCCACACACCTTCCTTAGAAGTAGCTTTAGTTGGGGGCAGCTGGGTAGCTCAGTGGATTGAGAGCCAGGCTAAGAGATGGGAGGGCCAAGGTTCAAATCTGGCCTCAGACACTTCCCAGCTGTGTGACCCTGGGCAAATCACTTGACCCCCATTGCCTAGCCCTTACCACTCTTCTACCTTGGAGCCAATACACAGTATTGACTCCAAGATGGAAAGTAAGGGTTAAAAAAAAAAAGAAGTAGCTTTGGTTTATCCTAGCTTAGGAAGGGTTATATAAAGACAGATTTATTTTGGGGGTTTGCTGTGGGGTGGGCCAGCCTCCCATAGGGGATGGGGTTTTGGAGGTAGGAAGGTGTCAGCAGAATGATGAATGGGACACAGCTTTCACATTTAACCCACAGGACAACTTTCACAGGATAAACTGATCCGCCTTGTATGAGACCTGGCTTTATTTTATATCCTCATGATGACACATCTACTTGGCACACAGTTTCATTCTCAACATACATGTTTCCATAGAACCTAACAACAGACAGGAAGCCTAGGGAGATAGTCAAGGAAACATTGTTGCCAAGTGCAGGATCAGAGAATGGGATCAACATGGCCCAGATATAGATTAGGGAATTCAGAGCACAGATTTGCCAGATGTTTTAATACCTAGAAAAGGTAGTCCTTTCTAAGTGGATATATAAGAATCCTTAGGTTTAATTTTGTAAGTGGGATCTCCTGGTAATATCCTAGGGGAGACAGAGTGGGACATCTGTATTAACCTTGCAAGCATGTTGCTCTCTTCTATTTTTCCTGGAGCTAAGTAAGAATAATAATCATAGCAATTCCAATAATAAGGGAATGTTAATAAGGCAAGTCACTTGGGGGGGGTTCCGTGTGTGTTTCCATCCTTCCTAGGCGCTGCTTTGCAGTCCCTGGTTTCCACTTGTGACTGTATCAAACAGCATGGTCTTTTATGGCTCCAGGCAGGGGTAGAAACATTAGTTAGGGTTAGCCTTTAGTAGGTCCCCATAAGTTAATCCCAGCGAAACTTTTGATGTTACACACACACACACACACACACACACACACACACACACACACACACACACACACACACACGAGGGAATTGTAAGGATGGCTTGCAAAAGGAAATAGGGAACTTTGACTGAAAAAGTGATTGACAGCAAAGACAATTGGGAGCAGAGGATTCTAGGAGAGAAGAGGGGACTTAAGCAAAGCTCCATGAAGAACTTTGGAAGCTTTTGAGCAGAGACCTGAAACAGGCAGGAAGCATTTCCTTGCTGGGGAACTTTGCCAAGAGCCATAAAAGGATTCATCTGTATATAGCCCAGAAATCACTCCTACCAAGTTATTTCATCAATTTAATATCTCAAGAATATCTCAATAGAGTGTCAAATTCTTCAGACCTCAGAGGGTCATGGACTCTCTGCCCTGTAAATTTTAGGGTGGTGAAAATCTAAATTTAATTGGTCACCAGGGTAAATCCCAAATAAAATACCCAAGTCAGTTTAGAAATTTTATGGTGGTTTGGTTAATATAGAGGAAAGGGATTAAGAAGAAGAGAAAGGGAAAGAGTATAGAATTTCTCTGGTCTAGCCTGTGCCAGAGGGAGTTCAAAGACCTCCACATTGAGGTCTCAGAAGATTAAGGGTTTCCTAAGAAGATAGTGATTTGGAAAGTAAAGGAGAAAGGAATCAGCCTAAACTCCAAGATAGCTCAGAGAAGACACCTCATCTGAACTAGGTTACTAAGCTTCCCCAGTAGTGTATCAAGAACACTCACCACCAAACCCAGACAATAGCTTGTTGCCACACCAAGATGCCAAGATGCTCAGCATGCTGCCTCCATAGCCACCTCTCTGTGAAAAGAGCCCAGAGAGAGGAAGTGACGCCAAATATATAGACTGTTTTTAACATAATTTTCCTGTGTCTCACAAGTACCAATGGGAGCTTAAGCTTGACCTAGGACAGCCCAGGGGTCTGTCAGTTGTTTCTGATTTGTCATTTGCTAGCCCATGTCTGTCACAGGCCATCCTTCTCAATACTTAATCCTTAAGTAGGGGTGTAGACATTCCTGTTTTATTAGATTAAGCAGGGTGGAGTAAATATAAAGTTCCCAATCCCCCTTGATGATGATTGAGAGACTAGTCTATTCAATTGATCACTAAACATAATCATCCTGCATCTCCAAATTTTCTAACTGCAGGTACAAACATAATTTCACCTTCTAAGAGGAAACTACAATAGTTAGATAGAAGAGGGAAATAGAAGAAAGACAGAAAGCAAAACCAAAGTTTGCTGGGAACATTGACAAAAACCAATTAGGGGGAAGTCCCCATTTGGCATAAGAGTATACATCCAAATAAATTTTCAATCAAACTTCAGTTCAATCAACCACAGCTAAAGTTTGTTCTAGATCTTCTTGATGAAGTGTAGGTTTTCTGGCATCTTTCTGCAACAGTTCATTCTCTTCTTTCCTTGAAGATCTTTCTTGAAGAAAATTTCAAAATCTTGGATATTTATTAAAATACAACCCCCACCTCAAAGTGGTGGTTAGGGAACATCCAGATCAGCTCAGGATGCATGGTTGAGTTATGGGGGTGTATGAGTTAATTATCAAAAGAAGAGAAAAACAAAACCAAAAACATAATGAAAAAAATGGAAGAAAGTTAAACTTTTGGTAGAAAGAAAAAAAATTCAAAAGCAGAATCAAAATATCAAAATCTATGTATATAAAATGTTGAATAACCAAGAATAAATTTATAATAGGCCCTTATTTGGATTTAATAAATTTCTATCCCACAAGTCTGTAGGACAGAATGCAGTAACATTTCACTTACCCATTTGCCTCCAAGACTACAGGAAGTTCCCATACTATGAGAAGAAAAAGAACAAGAATTTTATTTTGATACGGAAGTGTCATTCCCAGGTCTGACTTTTTGTCATTTTTAGGGATATGGGGAGCCAGGATGATTGCCAAACTTTAGTACTTGTCTGAGTATTTCACAAAGAGTGTAGATTCAAGGAAATCCTACAACTTAACATATGTAAAGGGTCACAACTTTGAATCTCACACTAGGTTCAAGTCCTTTTGTATTGGCTTAGAAGTGCATCAATACTACCTGGATTGCTTTCTTTCTTTCTTTATTGACCTATGTACTCTTTTTGGCACTCTTAAGGTTAAGTCTGTGCTCCTTGTTCTTATCCCATTTCCTAGAATCAGACACAAACATTAATCACAGTCCCATTACATTTTTTCAATAAATGGCAGGTTCCCACAGTTTAAAGCTTTTTGGGTATACATTAATATCATGGCAATTATATATATATACACAAAACTGATATTGCTGCAAAAAATGATATTAATTATATGTACCTTTAGTATAAGAAATGATAAAAAGGGAAAAATTAAATATTCTAATCAAAATAAAAGAAAAGCAATAATAAAATAAGGGGAAATTTCAGAAATTCAATGTATTCTTGAAAAACAGCATCCACTTGTCAATGGATTATTATCCCCAATGCATGTGATAGGATACAATCAATCAGTCTCAACAGAAAATGCACGCTTCACATGTGAGCAATGAATCCATGAGTCCTTCTCTCCAATCTTTATAGATGTTGGATTAGTTAACATTATTTGGAAGATGCTTCCTCTCCCCAGCACCCATCAAAATAGAACATAAAGAACATAAAAAGATCATAAGAACATAAAAAGAACATAAAAACCATTTTCAGAAGAACGGAAGAACTCTACAGTAGTGCACGACATTGAAGGTAGGTAGGATTTGGGCATTTCCACACTATAAGAGGGTGAAAAGGTGAGCTGATCTACCCTACCCCATCCCACCTACAGAGCTAGAGTGAGAGCCAGCATGTGCCAGAATCAGCAAGTGAGCGAGGGGCACCTCCAGGTCCTTGGGAGCTTACTAGGACTGCCGGGGACCTACCCATGAGAGCAGTTACACCTGAAACCCAGGTTCGCTGGGGAGTGCAGAGTATGGGTGCTCTCTCAAACAGCGGAGACTGCAGAGATTCAAGAGATTGCCTCACTCAAAAGGCTTGCTCCTTAACTCCATAAACAGAAAATCTGCCCATCTCATTCATATTTCTGACTAATAAGGGAAGTAAAAACAATCACAGTGGTGACTAATTTTGCCCAGGACCAACAGACACCCTCCAAGAAAAACAGGAAGAAGGCACTGACCCTGGAAAATTTTTCCAGAGGGGAAAATCCAGGCTACAGAGGAAATAGAGGATGAAATTCAAACAAAGTCAAAAATTTCCAAAAGAAAAAAAATGGAAATTGTCCATGAGCTCTTGAAGAATTCAAATTAGAGCATACCAAAAAGAAGGAAGCCTTCTGGCAAGAGAAGTTGAAAATGGTTCAAAAAGAAAATCAAAAAATTATAGCAGAAAATCAAAAGGTTAAAGCATGGACCAGAATTGTAAAACAATGATCTTGCAAAACAACAAGAATTAATAAAGGATAGTCAACAGACTGACAAAATAGAATAAAATATAAACTATCTCACTGACAAGGTGACAGATCAGAAAAACAGATGAAGGAGAGACAATTTGAGAATCATTGGTCTACCTGAAAAGCCAGAAATAAACAGAAATCTTGACATCATACTATAAGAAATAATCCAAGAAAACTGCCCTGATGTTCTTGAACAAGGGGGCAAAATAGACATTGAAAGAGTTCATAGAACACCCTCTTTACTAAATCCCCAAAAGACAACTCCCAGGAATGTAATTGCCAAATTCCAGAGCTTTCAAACTAAGGAGAAAATTCTACAAGAAGTCAAAAAAAGAGACAATTCAGATACAAAGGAGCACCAATCAGGATCACACATGACCTGGCAGCTTCCACACTAAAGGACAACAAGGCCTGGAACACGATATTCAGAAAGGCAAGATAACTGGGTCTTCAACCCAGAATCACCTACCCATTAATACTGACTATATACTTCCAGGGGAAAGTATGGTAATTCAACATAATAGAAGATTTCCAAGTATTTGTAAAGAAAAGACCAGAACTAAGTGGAAAGTTTGATATCCAAACACAAAGATCAAGAGAGACATGAAGAGGTAAATATGAAAAAGGGAAAAGGAGAAAAATGTTCTTTTTAATCAAACTCTCTTCTTTAAGGGCTACAATGAGATCAAATTATATATACATATATATATTAATATATGCAAAAATGTTATTTGTAACTCTCAAAAATTGTATCCATTATTATAGTAATTAGAAAAATCACTCATAGGAAAAGATTGGGGGAGTTAAGAGCTATAGGATGATATGTAAAAAAATAAAAGAAAAATGGTGGGTGGGAATCGATGATGGTATGAAGAGATACATTAAGAAATAGAACAATCCTTTTCACACAAAGATACACATGAGAAAGGGAGGGGAAGAATACTCTAATAAGAAGGAGAGGAAGAGAGTGCTAATAGGTAATAATTGAACCTTACTCTCAGTTTCTATCTTATCCTACAGGGTAAGGGAGAAGAGGAAACTAAGGTGGGGGGTATAGGGGAGGGATCACAAAAAGGGAGGGAAGGAGAGATGGGGAGGAAACTTAACAGACCCTAAAAACAAACCAAGAAGGGAACAAAAAGGGAGGGACCAGAAAGGGAAGCATATTAAGGGAAGGGGTTAGGGGGATTGATTAAAAGTAAACCACTGGTTTAAAAGGATATAGCAAAAGAAGAAAGGGCAGAACTAGGAGAAAATATCAAAATGCTAAGGAATTCACAAGTGACAATCATAACTCTGAATGTGGATGGGATGAACTCACCCATAAAACACAGATAAATAGGAGAGTGGATTAGAATCCAAAATTCTACCATATGTTGTCTACAAGAAACACAGTTGAGGTGAGTAGATACTTACAAGGTCAGAATTAAAGGTTGGAGCAAGATCTACTGGGCCTCAAATAATAGAAAGAAGGCAGGAGTTGCAATCATGATATCTGACAAAGCCAAAGTAAAAATAGACCTGATTAAAAGGTATAGGGAAGGCAAATTCATCCAGATAGAAGGGAGTATAGACAATGAGGAAATATCACTAATCAACATGTATGCACCAAATGGTATAGCACCCAAATTCCTAATGGAGAAACTAGTAGCACTGAAGGAGGAAATAGATAGTAAAACTATACTAGTGGGAAACCTGAAGCTACCACTATTGAATTTAGAAAAATCAAATTTAAAAATTAATAAATAAGAAAGAGGTAAAAGAGGTGAATGAAATCTTAGAAAAATTAGAGTTAATAGACATATGGAGGGGGCAGCTGGGTAGCTCAGTGGATTGAGAACCAGGCCTAGAGACGGGAGGTCCTAGGTTCAAATCTGGCCTCAGACACTTCCTAGCTGTGTGACCCTGAGCAAGTCACTTGACCCCCATTGCCTAGCCCTTACCACTCTTCTGCCTTGGAGCCAATACACAGTATTGGCTCCAAGGCAGAAGGTAAGGGTTTAAAAAAAATAGACATATGGAGAAAAATAAATAGGGACAAAAAGGAATGCACCTTCTTTTCAGCAGCACATGATGCATTCACAAAGATTGACCATATACTAGGTCATAAAAACATGGCATACAAATGCAGAAAAGCAGAAATAATAAATGCAACCTTTTCATATCATAAGGCTATAAAAATAATGATCAGTAAGGGTACATGGAGAGCCAAATCAAAAATTAATTGGAAATTAAATAATATGATTCTCCAAAATGGGTTAGTTAAGAACAAACCATAGAAACAATTAATAATTTCACTGAAATAAATGACAATAATGAGACATCTTTTCAAACTCTATGGGATGCAGCCAAAGCATTTCTCAGGGGAAAATTTATATCCTTGAGCTCATATATTAATAAATTAAGGAGGGAAGAGTTCAATGAATTGGTCATGCAGATGAAAAAAGTTGAAATCAAACAAATTAAAAATCCCCAGAAGAAAACTCAATTAAAGATCCTAAAAATTAAGAGAGAAATTATTAAATTGAAAGTGATAGACCTATTGAACTAATAAATAAGACTAGAAGCTGGTATTTTGAAAAAAAAAACAAACAAAATAGACAAAACACTGGTCAATCTAATAAAAAAAGGAAAGGAGAAAATCAAATTAACAGTATCATAGATGAAAAGGGAGAACTCACTTTTAGTGAAGAGGAAATTAAGGCAGTCATTAAAAAGTATTTTGCCCAATTACATGGCAATAAATGTGGCAATCTAGGTGATATAGATGAATATTTACAAAAAATATGAATTGCCTAGATAAACAGAAGAAGAAATAGAATTCTTAAATAATACCATATCAGAAAAAGAAATTGAACAAGACATTAAAAAACTCCTTAAGAAAAAAAACCCTGAACATGAAGGATTCACAAGTGAATTCTAGCAAACATTCAAAGAACAATTAATCCAAATACTATGCAAAATATTTGACATAAACAAAGAGGGAGTTCTACCAAATTCCTTTTATGACACAAATATGGTATTGATTCCAAAGTCAGGCAGGTCAAAAATAGAGAAAGAAAATTATATATTAATCTCCTTAATGAACATAAATGCAAAAATCTTAAATCGGATACTAGCAAAAAGACTCCAGCAAGTGATCAGGAGAATTGTTCACTACGTTCAGGTGGGATTTATACCAGGAATGCAAGGATGGTTCAATATCAGGAAAACCATCCACATAATTGATCATACCAACAAGCAAACCAACAAAAATCACATGATTATCTTAATAGACGTAGAAAAAGCCTTTGACAAAATACAACACCCATTCCTATTTAAAACACTAGAAAATATAGGAATAGAAGGGTCTTTCCTAAAAATAATAAACAGTATATATCTAACACCATCAACTAATATTATCTGCAATGGGGATAAACTAGATGCATTCCCAAAAAGATCAGGAGTGAAACAAGGATGCCCATTATCACCTCTATTATTTAACATCATACTAGAAACACTAGCGGTACAATTAGAGAAAAAAAGAAATTGAAGGTATTTAAATTGGCAATGAAGAGACCAAGTAATCAGTATTTGCAGATGATATGATGGTCTGCTTAAAAATTCCTAGAGAATCAACTAAAAAGTTAGTGGAAATAATCAACAACTTTAGCAAATTTGCAGGATACAAAATAATCCCACATAAGTCATCAGCATTTCTATACATCAACAAACCTCAGCAGTAGGAATTAGAAAGAGAAATTCCATTCAAAATTCCCTTAAACAATGTAAAATACCTAGGAATATATCTGCTGAGACAAACACAAGAACTATATAAACACTTTCCACACAACTAAAACTATATCTGAGCAATTGGAAAAACATCAACTGTTCACGTGTAGGCCAAGCTAACATAATAAAAATGACCATCCTACCCAAACTCATCTATTTATTTAGTGCCATACCCATCAAACTACCAAAAACTTTTTTACTGAATTAGAAAAAAAAATAACAAAGTTCATTTGGAGGAACAAAAGATCAAGGATATCCAGGGAAATAATGAAAAAAAAATACAAAGGAAGGTGGCCTTGCAGTCCCAGATCACAAATTATACTATAAAGAAGTGGTCATCAAAACAATTTGGTACTTGCAGGATCAGTGGAATAGACTTGGGGTAAGTGACCTCAGCAAGACAGATATGACAGGTCCAAAGATCCCAGGTTTGGGGACAAAAATCCACTATTTGATAAAAACTTCAAGGAAAACTGTAAGACAGTATGGGAGAGATTAGGAATAGATCAACACCTCACACCCTACACCAAGATAAACTCAGAATGGGTGAATGACTTGAACCTAAAGAAAGAAATTATAAGTAAACTATGTGAACACAGAATAGTATACATGTCAGACCTTTGGGAAGGGAAAGATTTAAAAACCATGCAATACTTAGAAAGGGTCACAAAAGGTAAAATAAATAATTTTGGCCACATCAAATTAAAAAGGTTTTTTTTTTTAACAAACAAAACCAATGTAACCAAAATTAGAAGGGAAATCACAAACTGCGAAACAATCTTCATAACAAAAAACTCTGACAAAGGTCTAATTACTCAAATTTATAAAGAGATAAATCAATTGTACAAAAAACCAAACCATTCTCCAATTGATAAATGGGCAAGGTACATTAATAGGCAATTTTCAGTCAAAGAAATCAAAACCATTAATAATCACATGAAAAAGTGTTCTAAATCTCTTATAATCAGAGAGATGCAAATTAAAACAACTCTGAGGTATACCTCACACCTAGCAGATTGGCTAACATGACAGCAACAGAAAGTAATGAATGCTGGAGGGAATGTGGCAAAGTTGGTACGTTAATTCATTGCTGGTAGAATTGTGATTGATCCAGCCATTCTGAAGGGCAATTTGCAACTATGCCCAAACGGTGCTAAAAGACTGTCTGCCCTTTGATCCAGCCATAGCACTGCTGGGTTTGTACCCCAAAGAGATAATAAGGAAAAAGACTTGTACAAGAATATTCATAGCTGTGCTCTTTGTGGTGGCCAAAAATTGGAAAATGAGAGGATACCCTTTAATTGGGGAATGGTTGAACAAATTGTGGTATATGTTGGTGATGGAATACTATTGTGCTCAAAGTAATAATAAAGTGGAGGAATTCCATGGGAACTGGAACAACCTCCAGGAAGTGATGCAGAGTGAGAGGAGCAGAACCAGAAGAACAATGTACACAGAGACTGATACACTGTGGTACAATCAAATGTAATGGACTCCTCCATTAGTGGCAATGCATTGATCCTGAACAACCAGGAGGGATCTATGAGAAAGAACACTATGCACATTCAGAATAAAAACTGTGGGAGTAAAAACACCAAAGGGAAAAAAAAAACTTATGACATGGGTCAAAGGGGATATGATTGAGGATGTAGCCTCTAAATGAACATCCTAGTGCAAATACCAACAACATGGAAATGGGTTCTGATCAAGGACACATGTAATACCTAGTGGAATTGCGTGTCGGCTATGGCAGGTGTGGGGGGAGGGAAGGGAGGAACAGAAAATGATGTTTGTAACCAAGGAATAATGTTAAAATTGACCAAATAAAAAAAAGTAATGTTAAAAAAAATCCAGTCTGGAGCCACAGCATCCCGACTGAGTGACAAATGACAAAAGCATATCTAGAATCCATACAAATTGTTGCCTTTTTATCCTTGGCAGTTATACAGGCATGTTTCAGCATGAGTTCCATACCTTGAGCGCTAATATTAGAGGGCAGTAAAGCTGACCACTATGTGGCAAATTCTATAACTACAGCAGCTCCAGTGTAGCGTATGCCATCCCTCATAAAAGAAGAACCATCAGTAAATAAGACCAGATCTCAATTGTCTAAGTGAGTGTCCAAGAGATTATCTTGAGGCTTTACTGCCATGGACACTAGTATTTTACAACTGTGTAATGGTTCTCCTGAATTTGTTAAATCTGGAAGCAAGGTGGCAGGGTTAAGAGTTTTACATATTTTCATGTGATGTTTTTGCTGTTTAATAAGGTTATTTCACACCTTGTAATTTGCTGATCAGAGAAAGCCTGTGTTCTATGCCTTAACAACAATGCTTCTACCTCATGTGGGAACATAATTGTTAATGGGCATCCCAATACTAGATTAACAGTTTTTGTCACTAGTAAGGCTGTGGCAGCTACTCCTCTAAGACATGGTGGTGTTCCTGATGCTACTGGGTCCATTTGGGCAGAATAATAAGCAATTGGGTGGTGAGTAGGTCCCAAAGTCTGAGTTAAAACACCTGAAACTACCCCTCTTTGCTCATGTACATACATGTACATATAACAAACAAATAAGTAAAATTTTTAAAAAGAACAGGTCATAGAAACAAATAATTTTATTAAAGAGAATGATGAGACAATATACCAAAACCTATTGGCCACAGCAAAAGCAATAATCAGAGTAAAATGTATATCCTAAATGATTATATTCATAAAAATGAAAAAGAGCAGGTTAATGAAGTGAGGACGGATTTAGAAAAAAACTAGAAAAAGAACAAATTAAAAATTCCCAAGTAAACACCAAATGAAAAATAAAAAAAAACCCTAAAAGCAAGACTAGTAAAATTCAATATAAGAAAACCAAAAATAAATAAAACTCAGAGTTGGCTTTATACCCTCCCCCCAATAAGTGATTGGTTAAAACAATTTTTAAAAAGAGAAAAAAAGCAAATCACTAGTATAAAAAATAAACAGTGAATAAACCACTAATGATGAAATCAAAGAAATTTATAAAAAACTCTTAACTGTCCATTTTAGAATCAACAGTGTGTATTTGTTCTAAGGCAGAAGAGTAATAATGATTAGGCAGTGGAGATTAAATGACTTACCTAGAGTCTAAAAAGTGTCTAAGGTCAGATTTGAACCTAGGACCTTCATCTTTAGGTTTGGCTCTCAATCCAATGAGCTACCTAGCTGCACCCCAAAGCTATGATTAGGAATTATTTTGCCCAATTTTATGCCAATAAATATAACAATTTAACAAAATGTACATATCAATAGATTGAGAACAAGTTTTTGACAAAATACAATATTCTCTTCTATTTAAAAAAATACTTGAAAGCATAGGTATAAGTGAATTTTTCCTTAAAAAATTTTTTTGGGGAACTTGTTTCTTCTTATTTATTTATTATTGATTTAGAATATTTTTCCATGGTTACATGATTCATGATTTCCCCCCACTTCCCTCTCCCTTCCTGGAGCTAACAAGCAATTCTACTGGGTTATAAATATATTATTGTTCAAAACCTATTTCTATGTTATTCATATTTGCAGTAGACTGATCCTTTAACATCAAAATCCTAATCATATCCCTATTGAACCACATGATCGATCTTGTGTTTTTTTCTGCATTTCTGCTCTCACAGTTCTTTCTCTGGATGTGGATAGTGTTCTTTCTCCTAAATTCCTCTGGATTGTCCTGGGTCATTGCATTGCTGCTAATAGGGTAGAAAATAGACAAGATGATTTTTAAGAACCCTTAGAATTCTAGCTCTCTGAAATAATGAACTCCTTTAACAACATGTAAAATGCTCAATTTTTCAAAAATATTCTTTGTTCTAAGATGGAAGGTAAGTGTTTAATTAAAAAGAGATGGGAGCATAAAAATAAAAGCTAAATTCATGAATTTGCTTGTTGTTCTTCCTGTAAAGACACCGAGGGAATAAAACTCCCAATGTAGCTGGTTTTTATTACTTATTACTCCTAGTTGTAGCCCTCACCATGTGTGTTTATCTAGAACCATCTGTGTTGGGAAAGGCAAGGAGAAGTACGGTTTTCACTGCTGACTCCACCTGGGGGGATAGGCTCATGCTAGCATATGGTTAGTGCATCTTCATTTTTTTATTGATGCTTCAAAGAGGACTTTTTAAATTATTTTTTTAATCACATTGTTTTAGCCATTCTAGCGTGGTCAATATTATGTCAAGTCTCTGAGTCTTTAAGATAACCACTTCTAAACATTTAACATACATCATCAAAACTCAGCAATACCCTTCTTTCCCGTATCCATACTCCATTCAATCCTGGCCTCTAGAGCCACAAAGAAATGTGAATGAGGCTGAAATTACTTGAGGTATTATTCAATATTTTGAAGGAAGGGGCAAGGAAAAGGACAGACATCCATCATAGAGATTCAGTAAATAATTCAATGTTTTAATTTTTAAAATGAATTTGACAAGTATCTTTGCTTCTGCCTCTCTTATAAGTAATTCATTTTAAAAGTTCCAAGTATAAAGAATTCTCTGAAATGTACAAGCTGTAACATGCCTGAGGTATCATTTGAACATTTGTCAAGCAATAAATTCTCTTTTTGAATACACTCACACCCTCCATGATTCATTCATACAACAAAATCCATTTTTAAGCAGTTTGGTAATTTTACAAACATAAATCACAATATTTTTTTCCTTATATATTTCTTTGAATTACATGACTATTAGAATTAATTTCTCCAATGCTCTCGACTACCCTGTAAACCTCATTGAACTGTGCTCTCGGTAAAAGATCTTTGGATAGAGAGCCACACCCAAAGTGGGGCTGGGGCTTAGTAGGCACTTTGGAGTTTTAAGAGTCAATAATTTATTACATTCCACACAGAAGTTTTCAAAAAAGCTCTTGTGAAATCTAGACTCATCCCTGAGTTCATCTATGGAGTCTGAGTGAGGAGAATGCAGAAATGCCCTACAACTTGGGAATTGGAGTGGCAGCCACAGCAATGCTCTCAATGCCACATTCGTCAGTACCTCGGAGGATTCGGAAGTACCCATCCTCACCCCAATAGGACCCCCAACTATTTTTAACTATCCAGTAATGTTCTCCAGTCTTCTCATCAGTGCCATAGCCTACGAGAAGAACTGCATGATTGGTAATTTCAAAGGGATTGAAAGAGTCTCTCAGACCTGTGTGGTGATAGACTCCTTTTTGGTAGTGAATAAAGTCATTATACACTTCAAAAGCAACAGCCATGGGTCCATTCTCAACCAGCTCAAGCTTCATCAGGGCTTCATTGCACGCTCCGTAGAAGCCCCCCACATAGTGGTAATCGGAGACATAATAGCGAGTGCAGTTCTTTGGGGAACATGGAGAATCATGGCCCAAGTAGGGAAAGCAATTTTCTTCGACCACCCCAAAGTCTTGGACATACTTTCCAGCGATGAGATATGGGAAGCCTCCATCACAGCCTGAAGAGGGTAGTAAAAAGAGCACATTAAGTTATGTTTCTTACTGAAAAGATCCCTGCTTCTCAACTGCTGCCCATGAAATAACTGATTTCTCTAACTTTCTTAAAAACAGGGGGAAAATACCAGGAGGTTTAGTCATTTCCACAGAACTGTCTCCTCTCTAAGCTGGAATAAGTTCAAAACAGCAGCATTTGAAATTGGAGAACACAGAACTTTTCACACTGGATGATGTTCTACCATCATCAAGTCCCCTTGTGGTTTTGTATTTATTATCCAGATTTGGCCTGTTCAGAAAGTCAAGAGGAGAATTAAAAGCAAACTTGTGGTTACAAGTCAAAATGTGGGAGAAGGCAAATTCAGATGTGTCACTAAGACATCAAATCTAGAGGATGAAGGAACCTTAGAGGTCATTTAATCTGACACTCTTATTTTACAAATGAGAGCAACAAGGCCTAGCAAAGTTAAATGGTTTGCCCTAACGTAACAGCTAGAAATACAAATTAAAGTGAGAGACATAATATAGCAAAATCTAAAATGCTTAAAATGGTTTAAGATTTGCTAAACACTTAAGATGCCTGCACAGCTAGTACTGTCAGATTTGTGAGGATGATATTAGAAATGAAGTCTTGTTATATTAGTTTAGAGATAAGAAGTAGAAAAGCTGGCTTGAGAAAGAATTGGAGTTTCAAACAGAGCTAAGACAGTGTCAGTTTCAAGTCTAATGGTTTTTCTGTGATAGTTGCTGTGGGGGTGTGGCTATTGGTCTCTGAGAGTTAAGAGTCTCTCTCTCTCTCTCTCTCTCTCTCTCTCTCTGAGGGCTTGGAGAAGGTGACATCTTTTTTCTCTCTCTCACTGTCTGAGGTAGAAGGAAAGGAGGGAAAGACCTGAAGGAGCAAAGTGTTTTCCTTCCCCAACTTAGGAAACACTAGTGACTATCTATTGTTGTTTTTATAGATTGTTTTAACTCTGAGAAGACCAACCTGGTCTTTGGTTTAGGCTCAGAGTCCTAACTTAGTTCTTGCTGAGACTCAACCAGCTAGCCTTTGTTATTTTTATAACTTGGAGACAAACTTAAGAATCATAAGTATAATAGTGTTAGTTTATTTGGAATAGTAAAAATTTGAGTTAGTCACTAGACTGTGGAAACAGCAGAAGTAGTTCCTTGAAGAACCAGGGAATTTTATTTGGGTGGAGTTAGAATCTCTTAAGTATTAGAAATCCTTTTATGCTTATATTTTCAATAAATATTTTATTCTTATATGACAACAGTCTCTTTAGCATCCCTATGCCTGGCCCTGAAGAGAAGTTCACTTATGAGCTTCACTTCACTGATATAAACTGAAGATACTTTGTAAGCACAGCAGAGTATCAAAATGAGTTTAAACCCATAATCAATTCATTGCTCATTTTTTTTTACAGTTTTTGTTATTATTTTTATAGATTCAAACTCAGATCTTCTTGTCCCCAAGTCAAAAGGTCTTTCCAATATTGTCAGAATCCTTTCAACTTTTGTATCGATGTAGCCAACATTTAGCACCAGGCCTGGAACATACTAGGTGCTTAATTACTATTTATTTACCCATCTGTAAATCACTCAGAACTCTAAATCCTATCATCCCTTGACTGATTAATTCATCATGTCTCTCAGTAGGCATTTACAGTGCTTTGCAAACCATACACCATATAAATCTGAGCTATCATTTTTTATTAAGCATAATATTCAAGCTCTAAAGCCAGTGCTTTTTCCACTAAACCATGCCCATAGCTTTCAGATAAAACTTGATAAGAATATTTATGGTTCATCTCACAGTAAAAAGAAGGGTCCCTTTCCTATGTAGCTCATGCAGTATTCAACAAGCCTTACTGATTAATTTATCACACTGCACTGCCTTTACTGACATTGAGCTATAAGTATGTAAAATGCTACATAGATCTAGACATTATTGTTGTTACTACCTTGAGAATATTCACTGCAAGACACGATCTGCTGGGTACTGAGCACTGGAGTCTTGGAATTGTTCGTTAGGATACGGATTCTTGCCTCGAGCATGGCCATGGAAGCAAATGCATAGCAGCTGCCACAGCTGGCTGAAGAAACAGAAAAGGACAGTATAGACATATGAATCTTTCCAAAGTCATCCTTCTATGTAGTCACACACGACCATACCTCCATGGACAAGAAGCACGATCAACTCATTATCCTGTTAATTTCTTTTTAAAGGTTTGGCAGCATACAAACAACCCACTTGAAACTTCATAATTTTCCTATAGATTTCACTTACTCTTTCTTTCATATTTTATCTCTGTATATTCAAATGAACCAAATGTCAGTCAAAAAAGCTTCAGGAGCTCTAGAGAGTAGGTCAAGTTTACACCAGATGGGGGCTCGTGATCAGTCTCATCATTTGAGACCCTGGGTCCAGGAGGGATCATAGAGAGAATCCATGTTCCAGAAATTGGTCCCATTTAACAACTGTCCACTTGATCAGTGGCTAATAACTGGATAAATTTTCGTCTCCATGCTGAGGTCTCGTTCAAGATATTTTCTCCAGGTATATGAGTCCTGAAGAGCTGAAGATCTCAGGTCAGACTACTGCCAGTTATTTACTCAGAATCCATTCCCTTCCCCTCCTCCCACCTGTGAATTTCAAAACTATTCCACCCTAATCAGACCATTCTTTAGAAGATGTGATTTAGCTATTTCCTCGTTTCACCCTTTACATACCCCAAACCACACACCATTGCATTTACATTCTTACATGGTCTAAAAGAGGAAGAGCACAGAGAAGGGGCAGGCAAGGTATTATGGTCATTGGTTCCCACTGTTATTAAGAAATATACTGATTTGTGTGCTTCTGCAGCTATTAAAGAAAAGCAACTAGTAGGCAAAAGCAATGAGTATCTTTAGTTCTCAATATGTTTCTTTTCCTCTAAGCACTCTGCCCAGCTGAAAGAAGGAAGTGGTCAGGAAAGGGGAGGAGACTCCTTTAAGAGAGTTTGCCTATGTGTTTATTGGAGACAGAGGAGAGAAGCAGGAAGTGAGTATGGGATAAATGGCTAGAGATTCAGGGGTGGAAGTGAGTATGGAATTGGGTTAAAGATTTGGAATCCAAAGACCTTAGGGGACATCTGGCTTAAACTTCTCCAGTTATAGATGAGGAAACTGAAGCCCAAAGATAGGGGCTTTGTTCAAGGTCACCCAGCTAAGAAAGCAGCAATACTGGGACTTAAATCCAAGTCATTTAACTCCAAAGCCGGTATCTTCTTCATTAATCACACTGTGCATTTGAAAGGGCAGCCATGGTTAAATCAAAATCAGCTATTCACCAGTGGGAGGGGAAGAAGAGAACTGATATATACTCCCTTCAATCCTCATCCAATTATTTCACATTCCTATCACTTTTGAAAAAGGCTTTCCCTCAATTCTCTTAGACAGATATGTAGGGTTCTTAGATCTTTTAATTAACCTCCAAACCTATGGGAAGAATGTCTTTGTTGGATAGCAAGATGGTACAGTCATAGAGTGCTAGACTTCAGGGAGAACTTGTTTTACGAAGACACTTACTAGATAAGAGATCCTGGGCAAGTTACTTAACCTTGGCCTGCCTCAGTTTCTTCATTTGTAAAATGAAGATAATACAAACTTCTACCAGGGTCGTTCTGAGGATAAACTGAGATATTTGCGAAACACTTTACAAACTTTAAAGGGATATATAAATTCTTTTATAACTGAGCTTATACCCAATATGAACAGCTTATACAAATTGCTCTTAGGTTTGGAGAAGTAGAGATTATATAAGTACCTTTTCAGCTGGAGACTTGTCTTTTTCCTCTTAAATGCAGAAAGGACCAAGCTTCAACTAGCTTCAAATGCATGCTGTTCTTTTGAGGGAGGGCTTTCTTTTCCTAACATGAAAAAAAAAGTCTGGACTATCCCCACTATGAGTGGGGGTCCTGATGTTCTCTGGAAAGAGAGAAGTTGTGGATTCCCTTTCACTATGATTGATTCTATGAATATGCTAATTTCTGGCTTTGAGAGGGAATGCTGATACCCTTAGAGTTAGCAGAAAATTTCAAGTTGTCCAGAGGAGGGAAGAGAAAATCATAAGAATTAGTCATTTCCTCCTTCACTTTAAAACACTAAAAACCAAGAAGAAGTTTTGAAAGAATGATTTTTCCAAGAATCTGCTGGAGTGTAGATTATGGATGAGTTCAGAGTAAATGCAGGAAGTCTCATTTCTAGCAACCTTTTCCTTTTTCCAGCTTGGACTCCACCTTCTGTTCTTCCTCCCTAATTCTCCTCCTCTTTTCTCTTTCCCACTCCTCCTTCTTCTGTCTCCTCCTTTTCCTCCCCTTCCCCTCCACTTCAGATCCCCTGCTGAGACCTCCTCCTCTTCAGACCATAGCTGAGGTAACCACTGATTTCTTTTTACCTCCAGCTTCTCTGCCTGCCCCCCTCCCTGCCTCTCTTTTCCCCCTCCTCAAGCCCAGTTCCTCTGACTAACCTCTTCCTTACCCCACCTAAGTTATACTTTTCCAGCCTAGCTTCTCTGGCTGATCTCACTCCCACCTTGCTGGGAGCTCTTCTCAGCCTAACTCCTACCATTTTCCTCCTTCTCTTTACTCCAGCAGCTTTCATCCTCCTTGCTACTGCTGCCACCCTCCCCACTCACCTGCTATCTGCCCTTATCAGCTCCAAGATCCAGAAATCCCCTGTGCTTTCCTTTTTTCCCTCCACCTATCACCCCCTCCTGCTTCTTGCTTTTCCCAGCCTACTTTCACTTCCCTTCTCCCAAACCCTGCATAGCTTAGAGGGAGCTGCCTTACTACTGCTTTTCCCTTCCTTACTCTCCCTGTGTTTCCCTCTGGCTGAGCTTCTCCACTCAGGGGTTTGGCCATAGCCCCCAATCACTTCCCAGAACTTCCTTCCTCCCACTCGATCCCAGGGCCTCACTTGCTGGCCACCCTCATTCATTTCTGTTCCCATTCAGCTCCAGCCAAGCCATTCTTAGCCCTGGATCCTTACCTGCTCCTGCCTGCACCAACCTAAGGTAAAGTATAACTCCTTTCTCCCACCCCCTAGCACAGCAGTTTTCTTGCTGTCCTACAGCTGCTGAGCTAGTTCCCCTAGGTGAGTACTCATTACTACTGCCCATGTTTCTGGCTGTAGCCAACCCCTCTCCACCCACATTTTTTTTTCACTCAAACTCTCCCCTAATCCTGTGTGTAGTTTAAATCTCCAATTTCCTGCCCAAACCCATCCCTAGACTCCTGCCTGGGCTAATTTTGCAGGCACAGGTGGGTCTCCTATCTTTTGTTTTGCTATTTCATTACAATTGAGGAGACAGGATGTTTGCAACTTTAACTTCTGTTTAACTTCTGTCCCCAGCGGTTTTTCTACAATTGGAAAAACTTAGGGATTCAGCCTGGATTTTTCTTTTGTTAATGCTAGGAGGTTTTCTTTTTATTAACCTCAGTACTAAACTCCAAAAAATCCTTGCCTGTTCTCCAGATGTAAAAGTAAGATCCATCCCCACCTATACCTCATATTGAATTTCTCCTTTCTCATATTGTACAGCTCCTGTCCATCTGGCCCTCTCCTGTCCCTTCTTCTAGTGCCCTGTCCTCTCCTGCCCCTTGTCCCAGACCTGCCCATCCCCTGATCCAGCTCCTCCCTCTTTCCCCACTCTTCTCCTTACTTTCTCTTTATCAACACAGACATATAGCAAAAAGACAAGAACCAAAACCAATTCAGTTGAATATATTTCCCCTTAAGGGAAGAGCCCACCTTAAAGAAGAATGGAAACTTGGTGACCTTAAGGCACCACACACCTTATACTCCCTAAGATATAAAAAAATTCCAGCAAAATGTCCCTTGTCTTGAGGATGAGCCTATTGTAGTAATTAAGACCCTGGACAATATGTTTTGTACATATGATCCTACATACCTGCTCCAAAGCCTTTTTAACAAGAGAAAAGTAAAATTAACTCTACTGTTAATAAAGCGAGAGGAAGGAATGCAGTTCACTGGTTGGAACATGACCCAAAATGTGATGTAAATGATGATGGAGAATATTTACAACTATGCTGTTCTAGAGAAGCACTGCTAAAAGCAATGAGAGATTGAGCCAATAGATCAGGTACATGGACCAAGTTTGAGAATCTTATGCAATCTGATGATGAAACACTTTCCCAGTTTATGCATAGACTTATTGAGCTGGGAGAAAGGTAGATAGTTCTTGACCTTACCAAAGAGAAAGATATCAAATTAGAAGACAGTTTGTAAGTAACTGTCTCTATGTGGTCCAAGATTATTTTAAGACAAACTGTCCAAACTGGCCTAATATAGACCTTGAGGTATTAAGAAGGGTCAAGGTTTATGTATCAAAAGGCCATGAACAGAAAAAATGTGGAGAAAAATGACTTGGTAGAAGTATTAAGGAAGGAACTAAAATCTTTAGCTGAAACACTTGATAAAAAAAGAAAAAGAGAATGAAGGTTAAGCAGTGGCCATTGCCCCTTTACAGGAATCTGTGAATCTTAAAAATTCTCAGACCCTACTTCATAAGATTTGGTTAAGACCATTCCCCATTTTAAACAATGAAGGAACTTAGATCAGGAATGTGAGACCTCTACTCCACCCCTACTTAAGCCTGCTTTAGGGGAAGAAACTCCTTGCTGAACGATGAAAAAATACTTAAACCCATACTTATAGTAAGGCAAAAGTTCTTATGCTGTGCCTATTTTTAGATCTAATACAAAAGGGTGCTAAGTACTTATAAAGGTCAGACAACTTGTGAATTTACAAGGAGCAAAGAGGTGAGAACTTAGAGGTTTTCTGGTGCGAACTTACTCAAAAGTTCAAGCCTTCTTAGGTGTGGATTAAGAATGGTCTGTCCTTTGAAAAATGTCTACTGTGATTGGTAGATGTGAGAACTTAGGGAGGTAACATAGGAGAAATTTCCCTTTAAAAGGAGACGAAAAACTTTCTCTTGGGACTCTCGCTGGAGCTCCCACGGAGGAGATTCTGTCCCTCTGGGGTCTCTCTCTCGGGAAAGTCAGCTAGGAAAGCTGAATTGAAGGAAGCTGAACTGGTGTCTCTCTGAACACTAGAATCTTTGCTTGGACAAATCTTGTGGTGAGTGGATAAAAGACTGACTGATCTTTCTCTTAGGGCTTGGGCCTGGGTTGGCCAGGGCTGGCCTGGGCCGGCCTATCCTTTTCTCATTATTTCCTTTTTCTCTCTCTCCCCCTTTCTTTAATTCCTCATTTGCATTAATTAAAATCTCTATAAAACCCAGATGATTTGGGAATATTTGATAATTGAGAATTTTTCCCTGGCTTATATTTATATTTATTTATTTTTATTTATATGTATATTTCTATATGTATATTATATTATATAATTATATATAATACATATATTATATTTATATTTATATAACCTTATATTTGATTTAAAACAAGACACTGTCTTGAAACCATATTTTCTGCGGTCACAATTTAAACAATCCACTCTTTTATCTACAACAGTTTATGTCTTCCACTATTTTAATTATTACAAATCCAAATAGCTATCATTTATATGCATTATATATTTGCACACTTCTGTGCAAAACTGTAGGAACTGGAAACAAGCAATTAAAAATAATAACTTTAGAAATAACAACTTCAGAAATTATAACTTTAGATATAACAATTATAGAAATAAAAAGTTATGGAAATAATATTCCACATCCAACTCCAAATCAGGCAAATGATAATTCACACCAAAATACCCAACAACAATATATCCAAAGAGGAGCTTGTCCATTCTATACTCTGCCTCTCAGTCTAGAGGAGCCCAAGATATTATGCAAAGATCTTTATGAAGGTTTGGGGGGGAAGGGCACTTGAATCAGAGGTTACAACCTTTGATTTCCCAGACCCTGATGTCTCAATGCTAGTTATCCCTATCCACTGCCCCACTATAGTGATGAACCTCATGTAACCCAGAAGGCCAGAAATACTTATTATGATTGTCTTTTAGACACCAGGGCCTCCAGATATGTACTGATGAGTACACCTGATTCTGTAGTTCCATTTGTTCATTCAATGTAATGGGAGTATCAAGGACACCTCTAAAGGTCCCAAAGCTTTCACTTCAGATGGTGTCTGTAGGACCCCTAGCAGTGGAACATTCTTTCCCTCTAATGCCTACCTCCCCTATGTAACATTTAAAATAGTTAAAGCCATAAACTGTTATAATTAAAATGGTGGTTAAAAGAGTGGTAGACATAAACTATAAGAGTTAAAATAGTTGAAGATATAAATTATAGTAGATCTAAGAGTGGGTGAGTAAATTTGTGACCGCAGAAAATATGTTTCACTACAGTGTCTTCATTTTAAATCAAATATAAGGTGGTCACGAGGGAAATATTCCCAATTATGAATATACCCAAGTCAACTGGGTTTTATAGAGAATTTAATTAATAATACAATGAGGAATTAAAGAAAAGAGAGAAAAAGGAAATAAGTATGAAGGGCCTTAAGCCAACATGGCCTAGCCCTGAGTCTTAAGAGAGAGAGATCAGTCAGTCAGTTTTTTATCACTCACCACAAGGCCTGTCTAAGCAAGGATTCTAGTGACAGAGTCTCCTCAGATAGAGTTCCAGCCAGAGTCCTCCTCAAAGAGCCTTCCAGCCAGAGACTGTTTCAAAGGGCCTCTCTCAAGAGCCTCCAGAGGGACACCTATAAATTTCCTGTGGAGAGATATTTTATGTAAGCTTAGAGACACAATAACTTGCTCTCCAGATGTTTCTATATGACAGGGATTGCCTGAGGAATCTTTGAATTTGCTCCTTGTACTTCTTTTGAACAGTCAGGAGATAAAGGAACCTATTTTTCCAATCCCAGCCAATATCCCCAAATCTCTCTGGGCAACATCATCTTCTGATGTTGGCCTCCTTAAATCCACTGTTCCTGTTCAAATTGGACAAAATCTGGGTCACCTCCTTCCAATCCTCAATATTCTCTATCAAAAGAAGTAATTGAGGGAATTACTCCAGTGATAAATTTGTTAATTGAACAAGGCATAACAGTTCCCTGTAAATCTGAATATAATACACCCATCCTACCAGTAATAAATCCAAAATTAGGCCCTGATGGTAAGCCTGTCTATAGATTTGTCCAGGACTTAAGAGCTGTGAACAATTGCATCATAAAAAGATATCCTGTAGTTTCAAGCCTAAATTCAATTCTCTCTAATATTCCTAGCACAGCTACATATTTTACTGTAGTAGACTTGTGCTCCACATTCTTTTCTATTATGGTTCATGAGGATTCTAGGAATATATTTACCTTCACCTAGAAAGGTTCCCAGGGACCAGTTCTCATTTGCTCCAGGGGGTTCATGGACAGCTCTAAATTATTTTCCCAATTTTTGAGTGAAGATATAGATACTATTAAATTTGAGCATAGCTCTTTAATTCAATGATTTGCTCTTAGCCTCACCAAATGCCACAGTATATCCAGAAGATAAACATTTCCTATTAGAGCTGCAAAAGAGGGGCCCACAGGATCTCAAAGGAAAAAAGTTCAGTGATGTCTCCCCAAAGTCAAATATTTAAGGTTCATTTTAACTGTTGGTTCTCATTCTATTTCTCCTAATTGCATTGAAGATATTAAAAAATTGAGTGCACCGTCCACTAAGAAGCAATTAAGAGCAATTCTTGGAGCAACAGGGTTTTATAGGGAGTGGATTCCTTGCTATAGGGAAATCACTAAGTCCCTTATAGCACTAACAAAAAATTTGGTCCCTGAAAAGCTAAAAATTGGCAGTGAAAAACCTGTCAGCTCTTTCACAGTTAAAAGAGGCTATCCTGTCTGTCCCTGCTCTAGGCATTCCAGATTACAAAAAACCATTTACTTGTATGTACATGAATGGAGAGGGTAGCTTCAGGTGTTTTAACTCAAATTTTAGGATCTGTTCAGCATCCAGTTGCTTATTATTTGATCCAAATGGACCCAGAAGCTTCAGGAAACCCACCATGTCTTAGAGGCCTAGCTGTCACAGCTTTGTAAGTAACTAAATCTACAGATTTAGTATTGGGATGCCATTTAATCATAATGTGCCCACATGAGGATGAGGCATTTTCTGATCAGAGAATTACAAGGTACACGGTAACCTTATTGACATTAAAAATTGTTAACATTAAAATGCGGTACAGTTCTAAATCCTGCAATCTTGCTTCCTGATTTACCAGTTCCAGGAGAACCTTTGCACAGTTGTGAATCTTTAGTGTCCATAGCTGAAAAAACCTTGAAATGATTTACTGGACACTCCTTTAAACAATTCATATCTAGTATTATTTACTGATGGCTCTTTTATAAAGGATGGCATACCCTACACAGGAGCTGCGGTAGTCACAGAATTTGCCACTGTAGTCAGTTTCACTGCCCTCAAATATAAGTGCTCAAGGTTCAGAACTGATAGCTTTAAGTCATGCCTATATAACTGCCACAGATAAGAAGACAACAATTTATACAGACTCTAGATATGCATTCGGCATATATCATTTTTTTCTGAAACCCAAAATGTATGATTTATTTTTTACAGCTGAATTGTTTATTACATAATAAACTATTAAATTTCCAAATATTTTATCACTGAAGGACATCTGTATTCCAACAAGATTGTTAGAAGATTTCCAAAATGTTCTTATAAATGATCCTATCTCCTTGTATGTCAAAGATGCCTGCAGAGACTACACACTGCTCTAAGAAATCCCGAGCAAACTTTTGGAAGTGCTGAATTGAACTTTGGAGGTTTGAATGCATTTTTTTAATGTATTTGTTTTGTATTTACACTGTTATGCCAAAGAGGCCTGCCCCATAATTGGTTCTGTTCTTTTTCTCTTTTGTTTACTTTTGTCCCCAAATTGTTGGATTTTCACCATAGAAACTGTCTGTATCTTTAGTTGAAGTTATAAGTTTGGTTGTATTTGCATGATCCACTGGGGAGACTGTCCCCAGTGGATCCCATGAGGGAAATGCCTATTTTGAAAAAAACTTTATACTGGGGGACTCAACCCCTCAACATTCCCTGCTCTTCTAAAATAATTTTGTATGCTAGGGGATTATATCCCCCACCATTTCCTGCATCACCCAGAGTTCCCTTCTCCTTACGTCCTACAGTAGGATCAGTCTATAATTGTACCAATCCCATGATGAGAGGGACTTTTGATCTGAGCTTTAGTCTGGAGCTGAGGGGGTAGAGCAGAAGCTTGCCAGATCGAAGGTATATATTTTTTATTATTAAAGACTCTTTTCCCTACATATTTTCCTCTGCTTCCTTTATTTTTTTTATCACACAATACTGACATTCTTAAATATTGCCCTCAAAGGGTTGTGAAATTCACCAACAGAGCAATAGTCAAATAACCTAATTGCAAAAGGAAAAGCAAATATTTTAAAACTAAGCTATAAATGATTATTCTATCCCAGAGCTAGATCCAAAGGGACATTTTTTTACCTTGATTTCGAACAGGACTAACATAGTTGACACCATTAACATTTCTCCAGTCCCAAGAACTTGGCAAAGTTAGAGCTTTTTGAAGTATTCCATGGGTCAATGGTGCAGGTTTTGGCCTAAAAGAGAAAAATACATGTATCATCATTTAGACAAGTTTCAGTTATTCATTTTGTGGATTATGCATGCCTTCTATCTTTACCTCTGCTAATCTAATTGCTTTTATGGCATCCCAAGCCAACTAGAAAAGAGATTGAGGAGTAACTATGAGTGTATGTATATTTGAATGGGACTGACCATATATTTCTAATTAAAATATAATGAGAAAGGCTTTGGAGATTAGTAATTTTTTTCTCAGAACTTTACTTTCCTGCATTAGTATAGAGAATGTAAAGATTACAGTGTGGCTTGCCATGTGATGTATCAACAAATATTCAATTTAACAAACATTTACTCAGCATCTACTACCAAGTACCTATGATATCAATATCTTTGGTATGTCTTTACTTGTAGGTTTTCTTACTTTCCTCTAACAAGTCCTGATGAGGGAATGAATGGGGACAAGTAAGATGACAATGAGGAAAAGAGTGAAAGAAAAAAGTTGGAGACTTCCTTATACACATACAAGTGTATGTGTATACATACATGACTAAACTATAGTTAGACTAATGGTAAACTAGATATAAAAATCAAGGTCATAACTTCAGCCACAACTCAGACACTTCCCAGCTCAGTGACCCTGAGCAAGTCATTTAACACTACATGTCTAACTCTTACCACTTTTCTGCCTCAGAAGCAATTCTTATCATCAATTCTAAAAACAAAACAACAGTAGGTGCTAAGAGCCTTTCTAGAATTTGGGGATACCAAGGCAGAACTGAAACAGCACTCGCCCTAAGAAGTTAATATTCTTTGGGTGATTGGGGTAGGAAGAGGAGACAAAATGACAAAAGTATATACAAAATATATATAAGATGTGAGAGATATTGCAGAAGTTCAATAAGGCTTGATGTTTGGGTAGGAGATAGGAGAGCGATTTCCAAGACAAGGTGACCAGAAGACTGATAGCTGGTGCCATCAACAGAAACCAAAAAATCAGGAAAAGGAGCAAACA
Organism: Monodelphis domestica; assembly: GCF_027887165.1. NCBI lineage: Eukaryota > Metazoa > Chordata > Mammalia > Didelphimorphia > Didelphidae > Monodelphis > Monodelphis domestica. The sequence goes on along the minus strand of NC_077230.1, from coordinate 325,968,505 downwards.
ACATATCCAAAGGTTTCAAGTTCTTATAAAAAAAGGAATTGAGAAAACATTACCTGGGGAATGAATGAGCACCACTTCTCTTAATCATTTGATCCATATTGTATTTTTCATGTTCTTCATAAATAGTAGCAGTCCAGGAATCTTGAACAGTATTGATGGCTTTCACAAATTCATAATTGTTTCTGTAAGGTTTGTGTAAATACCTACAAATGAATTAGACCTCTTTAGTTTATATAGTATTTATTACTGCCAGAAGCAAAGCCCAGAAACTCTAAATTTGTTATTCTACTTAGATATCTTTCCCTGAAAGCCGTTATTGCCACACTTTTCCTTCCTCTATTAGACTGCAAGCTTTTTGAGAATAGGGACTATATTTTAAACATCTCTGAATTCTGAAAGTCCAGGAACATAGCTTTATCTATGGTAAGTGCTGAATAAATACTTGTTGAAGAGTACATGGCACTGAAAATCTGTTGGATAAACACTGATAGTGATGATGATGAATATTTGTATAATTCTTCAAAGTTTGCAAAGCATTTTATAATTTTTTCATCACTACAACACTGAGGGTGGGTGATATTATCCCCAATTTATAGAGGAGGAAACTGAGGCCTACAGATAAAAGTGACCTGTCCAGGGACACAGAGTAGATAAACATTTGAGACTAGATTTGAATTTCCTTTAAAGCACAAAAGAATTCTGTTTGACATAAACCCAAGAAAAAAGACTGTTTACAAAGAAGATTAAATGGGGTAGGAAGTGGTCATGATCAGAGAACTCCTCAACCTGAAGGACCTCACCATAGGTATTAAACATAGAATTTCATTATCAAATAAAATTCACAAGATTTTTTATGATACACATGTCACATGCCATGCAGTTTGCCTGTATTTTTACGTATCTAAATGGTGGTATTTTCAATTCTTTTTTCAGTATTTTATCACTGTGCACATGCAACCAAAGGCCCTGACATCATGAATTCATATTCTGCATTGTGGAGTCAGAAGTCCACAGAATGTGGAGTCAGAAAGCCTGAGTTTGTTTCTTAGTTCAGTAACATTCCCTGACTGTGAGCAGTTACCATGTGCAAAGAGCACTGTTCTAGGTCCTTGAGATACAAAGATGAAATCAAAATGATTTTCTGTCCTAGGAAACGTACATTCTACTACACAAAGAGACTATGATCAGTAACCACCTTTATGAAGATAATAACCCTACAACCATTTACTTCATAGAACCTCACTTTTCTCATCCAATACATGTGAAAAATTTAAACAACAACTAATTTAATTCACAAAACCTACTCTCAGAGGGTTGTTGGGAAGAATGCATTTAGTAAACTGAAAAAAATAAAAACAAAAGAACCCAGATATACAAACATGAACAATATTTTCTTTTCTATAGGCAGCCATTGTTGTTATTCCCCCCCTCAACAACCCCCAAAACCCACAATATTCAGGAAGTGGATGAGTTTATCCTACTGGAGTTACCAGTCTTGGAGGTAGATGATGTTTTGACTCACACCCTTAATACCCATGGGACTCTGGGCAAGCTCATTATGCTCTCCAGGACTATGTTTCTTTTTTAGTAAAAATAGAATATTTTTACATTAACAACTTTACAAATAAACATTTTTTTTTTGGTTTACCTGATTTGTAAATGTGTGCTAGCTTTCATTTTTTTCTTTTTAATCTTGGGGTCGCTCTAAGAAATATAACATGTATCTCAATGGTAGATGCCAAGTGAATAAAGCTTAAACCTTTATAGACAAGCAAATGCCAAGAAATGGGAGCAATTATTATTGTCAATATTATAATCATTATTTTAATAAAGAATTTTTTAGGGCACAGAGATGAGAAGTCAGCAAAATTTTATCTCAGTATTAATCTTATGACACTAGTGCTTCTTAAGGTAATCTTATATAAATAACTGTATCTATTTTAAACAATCTCTTTCATGACACCCAGAACAGGAACTGCTCTTAAGAGTGTAGAATCTCATGCAAAAGACTTTAATAAACTACTGGCTACATCTTGAACCAGTATTTTTCTTCGCTACCAAGAAAGGAAACAACATAGCTTTAAATAAGGACTTTTTCTACAGAGACAACACTAGAAAATGTAATTTGCTTCTACTGAGAATATGTAATAGCTATTAGATTTCTAAGTCAGAGAGGTCATTCCAGGAGCCAAAAATGCAGGTTGTTATTTTAGGGGGGTGAGGTGGTAGAGGGAAGAAAAGGTAGAATGGCAGGTGAGTCTTAATGGAGAGGATTGTATGAAAGAATTTAATGCAAAATCAGTTTTCATCAATAAAAGGCAGTCTTCAGCTAGCAAATAATTTGGGTTTAAAAAAACTTAGCTGGATGTTTTTCAGTCAGAATATGTTTTTTCCACCAATTATAGTAATACGTATTTCAGACTAATTCAAAAAAGCCTAGTTCACCCATTATATGACCAGAATACTATATGTCTGCAAGGAAAAATAATTGATATTTCTTATAACACAATAAAATTCAAATGCTCAGAATACGAGAGAAAATTAGGGAAATAGTTATATGAACTCATCCAAAGTGAAGTAAACTGAGTCAATAGAACAATAGATATAGTGACTAAAACAATGTCAATGGAAACAATGCCCAGAAGATAATAAAAAACTTATGCTGCAAAACAACAAAAAATAAAAGCATGGATCCAAAACAAAGATATCAGAAATCATCTTCCCATATTCCATTCCTGAGGAGAAGGCACATAGAAAAGGTACATTTCATATGCTGTCAGATTTTTAAACACCTTATTTAGTTTTACTGAATTTATTCTTTCTTTTCCTTTTTTGTCAAAGAATTTCTTTGTCATGGGAGATAACTTTTTGGGAGGAAGAAGGGAGAAAAGCTCAAGATAATTAAAAATTTATAAAAATAAAATTTATTTTAAAAAATAATTGACATAATCACCTAGAATTATGGGACCTCAGAGTTGGAAGGGGCTTTGAGATCATGCTTCCCTGCATTCAATAACTCTACTTTAGCAGGACTATATGAAGCCCAAATGACTTGTTCCATAAATGGCAATGTGAAAGATTAAGATTAGAAACTAGGTGTTTTGACTCTTAGACTGCTAATTACTTCTACTATAGTACACTTTATGGAAATATAGCATTTTGAATAATTAAACAAGATCCAATAAGAGTTTTATTTCATCTGAATATGAATGCTTGAAGAAAATGCACATTTTCTGAAGGGAAAATAAGGAAAGGAAACAGATGGAGAATTTTGTAATGATTCTAAAGTCTTAGAAGAAACCTCTAGGCAACTAGGTGGCAGATAGATAAAATGCTAAAGTTGGAGATAGGAAGACTTGAATTAAAATCCTGCTTCACAGTCTAGCTGTATGACCCTAGGCCAGTCACTTAAGCTTTCTCTTTCCCAGTTAACTCATTGATAAACAGTATATAATGATAACACCTAACTTGTAGAATTATACTGGGAATTAACATAGATGGAGTGCTTTTCAAACCTTAAAAGCTCTCTCTAAATATTAGCTATTATATTTAACATTTTAAAGAGTAATGATGACACAGTGATTATTTTGAGGGTGACATTTTACTAAAGTTCTTTGAGAAGAGTTCAAAGATAAGGGGGAAGGAAAAAGAGAATTAAAGTATTCTCACTACATATATACATATATATAATATGAGAGATAAAGGGGGATAGAGGAGAGGGAAGAGAAAAGACTCGTGATCAGACATACTGATCATTTGTATGTGTCAGAGGTTTTTACAAATTGTATTCCATAACCTAGGGAGTGTCTAGGAGCAGTTTCTATGCAACTAGGATAAAATCAAGTACCCACAGAAACTGATCACACCTGATGTCAGCAGGTTTGCCAGGAGGTGAGTGTTCCCATCCATCACTAAACAGAAATTTTCCCCTGACAACTTATCCATTCTCTACTCGAAGAGCTCCAGGAATGAGGACCTCACTTCATTCTGAGGCTTTCCATTCCAATTTTACATAATTGGAGCTGTTGGGAAAGTGGTTTTGTTTAATTGTCTATTTCTCCCAGCCTTGGGTTAACCTAAAAGTGCTTCTGTGAAAATCTTCTCCATGGCTCTAGAGGCAGCAAGGTGGCTCAGTAAATGAGAGTGCTGGACTTGGAGTCACGAGTTCTGAGTTCAAAGCTGCCTCGGTCACTAACTAGCTGTGGGACCCTGGACACATGGGATAACCTCTCTTACCATCAGTTTTCTTGAGAGTAAGATGGGGACAATCATAGCACCTACCTCAGAGGTCTCAAATGAGATAACATGTGTAAGGTTCTTAGCAAACCTTAAAGGGCTAGAGAAACAGTGACCAGTATTATTGTTGTTGCTCCTGGTTCTGCCCTCAGACTCAAACATTCATATGCTTGAAGACAACCTCACCCCTCTTCAGCTTCTCTTCTTTGGGTCACAGTCCCTGACTTGCTTCAAGAGCTCCTTCTAGAGCAGGGCCTCAAGCCTCCCTGGGATCCTTTCTGCCCTCCTTTAGGGTGACTCCAGCTTGTCAAAGTCCTTTCTAAAAACGCAGAGTCCAGAAATGAGCACACTTCGCCTGCTGTGTCCAGATTGGGATGACAAGGAGCTGGCACTGCCCTCATTCCACACTGTATGTTTCTGCCATAATGACAAAACACTGAGACTCCAGGCATGTGAGAAAGGCATCCTGTTCTGGAAGTCTTACGACACAAGCACTCAACAGTGAAGCTGTGCTGAGAGCAGCTTTTCAAGAACAAAATGGAGAGGCTACATGACGTAGTGGGCGAAGCACTGGATCATGGTGCAAATCCTGATTCTGACACCTACCAGCTGTGTCATCCTGAGCTAGACACAATTTCTCTGGCCTCAGTTTTCCCAAAGGGAAAGGGAGCTTTGTGGGGGCAGCAAATGAGTCAGATTCTCTATGCTTAGCCCAGTACCTAGCATACGATGAGTGCTTACATGCTTCTTGATGGAGGCACTGGTTATGGATGTGTACAATGTAAGCGTTGGGTTTAATGGCCTCTAATGTCTTTTCCAACTCTGATCCTATCATCCTGTGAGCTTACAAACTCTCCTATTAGATCTCTCCTATTAGACTGAGCGTGTTACAGTAAAATGCTGTCCCAGGTTGGAGAAGGGTATTAAAGTCTTTGTCCTGTGGAGGTATTGCTGCAGAATGACATGCTGCCAGCTTAGGAGCAATAGTACCCTCTGGGGTACTGGGTCGGGGTAAGAAGCTCAGTGATGCCATTATTTATGGTGGTCCTAGAGAACTAATCCAAAAAGAAAATATGCTCAGATTTTAGTTCCACAGAAGCCAAGAAAAGATCAGCAGGAAAGTGTGGGGATCAAATGTCAAAAGTACTCATTTTCTCACATTCATCTTAAGTTACATTACAAAGTAACAATATATCCAAAGGCTCAAGAAGAACATTATGAAGGCAAATGAGCTGATTGATGATTTTAAGGTATAGAATGAGCTTTACAACATTTCCTTCCTTTTTCACAAGGGAAGAACACTTGACTTCCTTAATATGGTATTGGCTGGGAGTTGGGGAGGTGGTGAAGGAGGGTGATACAGCATATCAGAATGAAACTGCATTTGGAGTCTGAGTTTCTCTGTTCAAATCCCAATTTTTCTACTTAACCATCTAAGTGATCTTGGGCAAATGAATCACTTACTATCTTGTGACCTCGCTTGAGTCATCATGAAACAAAGGGGCTGTTTTAAGATGACTTTTAAAGTCTTTTCAAGATCTAACATGGCAACAGTAGAAAGATCACTGAGTTTTAGGCTCAGATGATTGGAGTATAAACTCTGGTTCTTTCACTTATTATATGTAGATGGCCTTTGTCCAATGACCTAAACTCTCTGGGCTTCAGTTCCCTAATTTGTAAAATAAGGAGTTGGCCTAGTAGATTCCTAGAGTCATCCTGCTTCAGGCCTATCAGTAAGACTTTAAAGAGTCAAGATGCTGGGCTTAGATTCATGGGAAAGTCCTGAATTGCAGGCTAAGGAATTTGGACTTTATTTGGTAAGCAACCAAAAGTTTTTGATCAAATGAATAATATGATCCAAGATGTAGAAAATTACTTTGGAAGTGAAGTAAAAGCTATATCTCACTGCAAGGATCAACTAAAAGAAAAAAATATTATTAGGAGACCACTAAAATATTCCAGGTGAGAAGTAACAGAGTCCTAAAACGAAGTAGCAACAATGGGAATAAAAAGGAGAGGGCAAAAATGAGATTTTACACAGTTATACTTAATAGGACTGAATTCATTAGATGTAGTGAAGTAAACTTAAGGAAGAGTCCAAGATGATTCAGAGATGTTGAGTATGATATGATAATAACTGTAGGATATCTAGGCAATGGGATGCAGAGCACAGTTTTAAATGCAGGTCTGGGATAAAAGGTTGTTTGGGGAGAAAAACAGATGTGAGCATCACCAAATGGAAGCAAAAAGTGGATGTCACAAGAGGGAATAAGATAATTAAAGAGAAAAAATGTAGAGTAGGGATTTTTAACTTGTTTAGTGTCACAGATCCCTTTGATAGTCTGGTGAAGCCTATGAACCCCTTCTCAGAATCCTGTTTTTAAATTCATAAAAAAATGGCAAGGATTACCTAGGGAATCAATTCTATAGAAAATCAATGCTTTCCCTTTTCAGATTCACTCATCTGTTCTTTTTATTTTGTATATACTTAAGTTATTTACATTACAATGGACAGCCTTTGAGAGTTAGCCTCTGTATGTGTGTACATAGAAACCTTAGAAATATGATGATTAATTTGAAAACCATTACTTTCAAGTAAAATAGGCAAATAGTTTGTTTAAAACAAACTCAATCCCCAGCCAGGCCAACTCACCTTTCTTTGTAGTGCTCAGGGGGTAGCTCACTGATTCGTACATTTTCAGCAGAGCTTACAACCTTCTTTGCAGTGAAACATGCCCAATTCTTGCCCAGAACATCATGTACCCATCCAGGAAATGTCTCATGACAATAACTTGTCACATTGCCTGCCTCGCTCTTATACTGCAAAGGAAGAAAGGCAAACTTTTAGTCATTTTTCTGCCCAAATTTTGTGTGTTTCCCTGCTGAGGTGAAGTATTTACTTAGATCTTTTTTTTTTAAAGACCTTTCCTTCCATCTTAGAATCAATACTCTATATTGGTTCTAAAGCAAAAGAGTGGCAAGGGCTAGGCAATGGGAGTTAACTGACTTGTCTAGGGCCACACAGCTAGGAAGTATCAGAAGCAATACTTGAACCCAAGACCTTTCATCTCTATGCCTGGCCCTCAATCCACTGAGGAATCTAGCTGCCACCTACTTGCTTAGACTTTTGCCTGCTTCTGCAATCCCAGATAATAACACATTTACATAGGGCTGGAAGGCTTAAAAAGTACCCTCCATAATGACCCTCTGAGATAAGGTAACAAATCTATTATTGGCCACATTTTATAGATAAAGAAACAAAGGCTAAGAGTTTAAAGAACTGTCCCAAGGTCACACTGTCAATTAAGTATCAAACTGAAAATTAAATTCCTTTCCTATATCTAAGTCCTGTACTCTTTATACCTCAGCCCAAGAAAGAATGCACAGAGAGCTGTTCTTAAGAGTAGTTGTACTAGGACAGAGAAGGAAGAATTGGAGGAAGAAAGGAGAGGAGAAGAGAGGGAGAGAGACAAAGGGGTGAATCTGGAAAAGTGAAATGGAAAACAGTAGTAATGTGTCCCTCACCCAAAAGAGTTTTTTTTTTTCCTTTTTGTAGATTCATATATTTGTATTTATTATCTCAGCTCTACCACTGGCTAGCCATGTAGTCACAGGAAAATCACTTGTTACCTTTTGACATAGATATTTCCCTACTTGGCATCTACCTCAAGATCATTCATAAGAAGTCTCCATAGACATCAAAGTATTTATAAAGCATTTTTTGTGATAATAAAAAATTGAAAACAAATAGCCACCAAATAACTGGAGAAAGGCCAAACAAATATGGTACATGAATATTATGGAATTTGCTGTGCTGTAAGAAATGATTTTAAGAATTGCAGAAGCATGGGAAGATCCAAGAACTGATGAAGAAAGCAGATCCAAGGACACAATATACCCTATAATTCTAGCACTGGAAATGGAAACAACCACATAAGAGTTGAAAGTTAATGTGAAAAAAATACAACCAGCATACATGGCACTAAGGAACCAATATGAGAAGACATCTCTCATTCTTTTGCAGAGCTGGGAGGTACATAGATTGGAAAAAGTGAATGTCTAGACTTTTTTTTTTTAATGTACTGAGTTATTAGACAATGAGCACTATTAAATGCTTATTGTGTGCAGGCACTGGGCTAACATCTAAAGATACAAAGAAAAGGGGAAGACAGTCCCTGCCTTTTAGGAGTTCATCATCTAATAGGTAGTTAACATTTACATATTGCTTTACAATATGATAAGCATTTTATCATTATTATTTCATTTGATCCTCAACACTACCCTGGAAGGTAAATGCTATTATTATGGTCACTCTACAGATGAGGCAACTGAAGCTGACAGAAGTTATTTGACCTGGCCAGAGTCACACGGCTAGTAAGTAACTGAGACAGCATTTGAACTCAGATCTTTTGGAATCCCAATAACTAACTACTGATTGATTTTGCTAATTTTCCCTTGTTGTGCTGGACTAAAGGAGCAATGTAAGGAAATATTTTCAGACATGACCACTGTGATTTGTTTTTCTTGACTCTCAACTTACATGAAATACAAGCGAGCTCTATTATAGGGCAGGGAGTTCAACCAAACATTAAAATATATGTATTCTTCTGAGCTTATTTCCTTATCTATAAAATGAGGTGGGGAGCTACCTATCTTATACATGACCTACTTTGAATGGGTATTGTGAAGGAAGTACTTCAAAAACTTCAAAGTGCTGTTTTAATGTGGGTTATTATTATTACTATCCCACTAGATAGAGATCTAATTTTACATACTACCTACAAGAAACGTTTGATTATTTTCTTGTGATTCAGTAAACATATCATTTGTACATATTCTCTATCACACATTAGACTGGGAATTCCTTGAGCTCAGGGACTGTGTTTTATCTTTATATTCCTAGCACTGAGCACAGCACCTGGTACATAGCAAGTTCATAATATTTATTGACTGACTGACTGCCAACACTTCCTAGCTGTGTTACTGTGAGCATAAGAGTCTCAGTTTCCTCATCCCATATCTCTTGATACAGTTTTAGAAAGGTATTATAAAGTCAAGTAACATTTCACATATCAATTCAACATAAAGTATTAAGATCAATGTTGGAAACTGATGGCCATTGCTTGACTAGCAATTAGCAAAGAAGGATGGATCATTTTATTTGGGGGTAGGAGAGGTTCACACAGAAGAGTACCACTTAAGTGTTACAGTCTATGCTCATGATCATTCTAAGTCTCTACCTTGGTCCTATGTTGTGAAAACTGGAGTGAAAAATCATCGAAAAGGCTAAAGCAAAGGTTACCAAAGTTGAAATTTTGGAAGTCCCCGCCAAGATGACTACATAGCCCTCAAGGGAAAGTTTGACTCTCTTGTTAGAATTTTATAAATAGTCTTGGTTTTCAGCCCACAGACTACAGCATTTAGCCTGTATTCTAATGAATTATGAGCCATCCAGAAAATATTGCTGAGGTCACACTAAAATACTCTTTCAATGCTTCAAAAGACTAGTGATAATGAGTGGGGTGGGGGAACTCCCTCCATTTTGTTGTTCAGTCAGTATCTGATTTTTTATGACCCCATCTGAGGTATTCTTGCAGATACTAGAATAGTTTACCATTTACTTTTCAAGCTCATTTTACAAATTAAGAAACTCTCTCTACATAAATGCTGCCAACCCTATTTTCTTTACCCACCAAGGTCTAAGACATAGATGAACTAGACCAGATTTCCGATGAAAATGTAATGCCAGGTCAGCTTTGAATCATTTCAAGGTTGGTAAAATACTCCATTGATGAAGTGGTGGTAGTGCGGGGAAGGATAATATGGGGTACACATTACCCTATGTTATAGTAGCTTTCAGTGGTATAGTTACATTGTACATTTATACTATAAAGAATCTTCATATCAGAACATGGTCTCATGCATGGATCCCTTACCTAGGGTCCATGAAGTATATTTTTATGAAATTGGCTTCTGTTGTCATCCTACATATTTTATTTATGCATTTGAAAATATTATTCTGAGAAGTGATCTAGAGACTTCATCAGAAAGAATACCTGGTCTAACTGATTAGATAAAGGAAAATCAAAACAACTCTGGGAAACCACCTTATACCTCTCAGATTGGCTAAAATGGCCAAAAAGGAAAATGATAAATCTTGTATGAAAAATGGGAAAATTGGTACACTCCATCAATTGGAGAATGGCTGAATAAATTGTGATATATGTTGGTGATGGAATATTATTGTGATGAAAGGAATAAAATGAAAGAATTCCATGTGAACTGGAACAACCTCTAGGAATGCAGAACGAAAGAATCAGGAGAATGTTGTACACAGAGACTGATATATTATGGCACAATCAAACGTAATAGACTTTTCTACTAGTAGCAATGCAATGATCCAGGACAATGAAGAGGAACTTATGAGAAAGAGTACTATCCACATCCAGAGAAAGAAATGTGGAACCAGAAATGCATTAGAAAAAATATATGCTCAACCATGTAGTGCGATAGGGACGTGACTAGAGTTTTGATGTTAAAGTATCCCTTTACTGCAAATACGAATAACACAGAAACAGATTTTGAACAATGATACACATATAACCCAGTGGAACTGCTTGTCATTATGGGAGCAGGAGGAAAGAGTGGGGGTAAGGGGATTATGAATCACATAACCGTGGAAAAATACTCTAAATAAAATTAAAAAGAAAAAAAGAAAAAAAAGAAAATTGCGACACTAATACACTGCTGGTAGAGCTGTGAACTGATATAAATGCTCTAGAGAGCAGTATGAAACTCACTGCCAAAGGGCCATAAAACTATGCATATCTCTGACCCAGCAATATCATTACTGTATCTGTATCCCAAAAAGATCAGCGATAAGAGGGAAAAAAGCTCTTTTTCTAGTGGTGAAGAACTGGAAATTGAGGGGGAATCCATCAATTGGAGAGTAACTGAACAAACTATATGTGCTTGTAAGGGAATGCTACTATTCCATAAGCAATTCCAGGATGAGTTTATAAAGACATATGAACTGATACAAAGTAAAAGGAGGAGAACCAGGAAAATGCTGTATATAGTAACAAAAATATTATACAATGACCAACTGTGAAGGACTAAACTATTATCATCAAATCAAGTTTCCAAAATATCTACAAAGGGTATATAATGAAAAATGCTATCCACAGTCAAAGAAAGAACTGTTGTTGGACTCTGATTACAGATCAAAACATGCCATCTTCCACTTTATTTTCTTTGAGTTTTTTTTATTATATATGATATGTATCTTCGGTCACAGCATGAACATTATGAAAATACATACTGCATGAAAGCACTAGTATAACCTATATCAGACTATTTACCACCTGGAGTGGGGAGAATCTGATTTGCAAAATGCCAGAAAGCAATTGTCAAGAATTGTTCCTACATGCAACTTAAAAAAAAAAAGAAGAAAGAAAATAATGTATGTGAAAGAGACATGTGAATTTGACCTAATCATAAGTTCAGTATTAATGAACCATGTTACATGAGTTAATCCTCAATCAATATCCCACTCCAATAGGATCCATCACTGTGTGGACCTTAAAGGCTATACCAGTGCAATGTAGATTCTTGCAGATTCAAACAAGTTGGAAAATATTCAAATACAATTTTATAAATAGAATTGAAAAAAGCAAAAACCTGGTATAGGAGTAAAGTGGAATTGGATGACAGGAGACTTGGGTTCTAATTCCAGATAAAATTCTAATAACTTGTTTAATACAAGGATAGGGATTGAGACTGAACTTGTGATTTCACTGGTGTAGGGAACTCCCAGGTGAGGAAACTCCCTCTACCAATGAAGGTCAACTCCTTCTCTTCAATTAATAGTCTTAGAGTTGCTCACAGCAAAGCTGTTTAAAACGTGTGGCTCATGACACTCCCATCTGTCTGAAACCAGATCAAAATGTAACCTGTAAATATTTCACAAAATAAATACAATGCAATACGAGGGAAGGAGAGGAGACTAGATATTTATATTGCACCTAATCTGTTCCAGGCACTGTTTTAAGTACTTTTTACAAAATTATTTCATTTGATCCTCAATACTACCCTGCTAGGTAGGCATTATTATTATCAACCTATTTTAAAGATGAGAAAACTGTGGCAAAGAGAGATTAAATGATTCCTGGGATCACACAGATAGTAAGTGACTAAGGATGGATTTGCACTGAGGTCTTCCTTGTTGCCAAGCCTGGTGCTCTACTCACTGTGCCTGTGAATAACTTTCCCAAAATGAGGTTAGTCTTTTATCAAAGAACTCACTGAAGGATTGAAAAGGAAGGAATGTTAGGGATCACCTAGTCCAGTGCTCCTAATAGAACCTAGAGGTTATGTGACTACTCTTAGAGCCACCCAAGACCCAGGACAAGTCAGCAGCATAGCTGAGTCTAGAAGCTAAATCAAAACCCTCCCCCATCTATGTTTTGCTTTCTGACACATGCTCCCTACACCCACTTTGCAGAATCTTATAGAAGAGGGATCTTAAGGGTAAGTGACCTGTTGATTTTTTTAGGAAAGGTTTTCTTCCTACCGGAGTGATCCAGTCAGCTTGCACTCTAGGAATAATTGAAATGCATGAAGTGAATCCTCCTCAGAACCAGTAAAGTCAGTCCATGACCAGCTTTTTCTTCTTCTATGCATATTTTGAAGCCTTCTATCAGTTGGGCTTCTAAAGGGCTAATTTTGTGTCTCATTAAAAACTTGTTTTTAAATTGTCCTTTATAAGGTCAGTGCCATAGCTGATTCTGAATTGGATAAAATACAGAACATTTTGGTACATGGACAAATTAAAGGGCTTTTGTAGCTTAGAATAGTCTCCATTCCCTTATAGTAATTGATGGTTTACAACAGAATTAATCTAATTTTCCCCAATTGTGATACATCTAGTGCCCAATATCTCTTAAAGAACAGCCAAGTCACTAAGCCAGTATTCATTTCACAATCATAGAGGCAGCAGGAATATCTTTCAGGCTGGCAGAAGGAAATGGACTTTTCTCAATTTATGCTGTTCTAAAGTTTCAAGGTTTAGAAATTGACCTATCATCTAGCACTGGTAGGTAGAGAATGATCTAGTGAGAATAACCTAGCCTATTAGGGTTGAGTGATTAGTTGAAAATGAAAATGTCTGAAAAAGTCCTGTGTTTGGCTACTGTGATAAAGCAGAATATCGAGAGAGGCAATGAAAGGCAGTACATAAAGGATTAGATTCCTATCTTGCCTGACAAACCTTACTTGGGTAACCATGACCAAGTCACTCAACCTAGCTCTAAGTTGTAGGCCAAATACAGATATGCATCAGTGAAGCAAGTAATTTGTTTTTATGCAATTTTATTTGCATAGGGTAATCAAAACAAAATCACAGGAAAACAAAGAGTAGAGAAAGGAGAGATAGCAAAAACAAAAATACATTCAAAAGATTTCAAACTGAAAGGCATCTGTCTCCTCTATACTCTTCATTTAACAGGTCAAGAAAATGAGACCCAGAGAGGACAATTTGCCCAGGGTCCCAAAGTAAATAGCAAAATAGTGATCACAATGGCCTCTACTTTAATTTCATAGGATATTGATGAATAGGCATTTCCTGCAAAATGTGTTATCTGTGCAACTGGACATTGGTCTCTTAATTAAGAAATTTGTCCTATGACACTGAAATGATTAACAGAGCATGCATTTAAGCAATCATCTTCATTATAAATGTGTCATTACCCAAGAGATTCACTAATCCTTATCTTAAGTATGTGGCATCAGCTGGTGAAGTAAACAAGGAATTTTGGTTTTACCAGAAGAGTTTACTAAACACAGGATAGAGCCTAAAGTCTTTATTTCTTTCCCCTAATGACTTATCTTTTACTCTCCAATTCTAGAAAAGTTCAAGTTATAGATTGGAAAGGATTAACAAAATTCGAGTCCTTAAAGTCTCAGTTGAAATTTCTGCTCCACCATTTAATAGCTAGCTAGGTGATCCATATAAGTTATTTATGGTCTCTGATTTTTCTCATCTGTAAAAAGGGAATAATAACAATGATAGTTTCACCAGGTTGTTTTAAAGCTCAAGTGAAATAATGCCCTTAAGGTACTTTCTAAACTATAACACCCAACAAAAATTCAAGGACTTAATAACATGTTAGATAAATGTAGGCTCTAATTATAGTAGCCAAATGGAATAGTATTTATTTTTTAAATCCAAAATAACAATCCATTATTAACCATCTATTATTGTGCAAGTGGGCCCTAGGTATACCCAAATGAATAGAAAAAATGTCCCTTCCCTTAAGGACATTCTTTTTTACTGGGGAAAATCAATCTGTAAACAAATACAGACAGGATCATTTGAGGAGATAAGAGGACATTAATATCAAGAGAGATCAGGAGCTCATTATGATTAAAATTCTCTGGAGACTACATATTAATTTATAATTATTTATTAGTAAAGATTATACAGAAAGAATAACATATTCACCTGGCCGGCCAAATTAATCTATTTGCCAGACTGTCTCCATTCACCAGAAAGAATTTCTGGCCTCTGTGCATCAAGATCTGAACACTAGTCATTTAGGTCACCCTGCCCCTCTGGGGTTGGGCAGACTTAACCTCAGTGTGAGTCCAAGACTGATCTTTAAGCCACTATGAGCAATATGGGACTAAAGCCAGGTCCCCACCCCCAACAAATGAATAAATAAAACAAACAAACAAATGAATGAATAAATAAAGCCTGACCTGCCAAGTGGCCAGGGAACCACCAGATGCCCAGTCAAAGGATGGGGCTGATATTGATCAAAATGGGTTTTCAAGTGGAATAAGGGGTACAATTTATATTAAATTCACACAAGCTTCACCTGGCCTAAGATACCTGAACTGAGCATTAAAGAGACACTAGGATGCTAAGCGGAGGAGATGAAGAAGAGAACCCATTTCTGGGAATGAGGAAATGAAATGAGTATGGTAACACTAAACAATAAAGATAAAGTGGTTTTTTCCTATTAAATCATTTCTCCCCATTCAGTTTAGTTCACATTCTCTTCCAGCAACTCCCAGAAATAATCAATTTCAACTTAATCATGTGGCAGAAGATCCCGAAATCCAAGGAGGGATGTGATTTACAGATAGAGTTAGCTCTTAGCTTGGCTGGATTTAGAATCAAGTCATCAACTCTTCCATACATTTGGCAATCTAATTAGTTTCAACTGCCTTCCCTAAACAGGACTTTCCTTCCTTGTAGTAGTGCCAAAGGAAATCTCTCCTCTCCTCCCTAAAATCAATTAGGACCTTTTTTCTCCAATATTCCTTCCTCAACATCTCTGCTCCTTCTTCAGGCAGATTTGCTATGTGACTGTGAAAAGGTACAGAATGTCAGAAGATGGTTTGAATCACTTCCCAGCCTTGTTTTTTCTATATGTAGACCTTGGCATGAGATGTGGCCACCAATATCCCTCTAGGCTGACTTGTTTTCCTATTAGCAAATCTGGAGTTCCCAGAGATGGACTATTACTGAGTGGCAATGACTCAAAATCTTTTAGGAAGCTAATGGTTACCTTTTTAAGGATGGAGGATATATATTTCACTACTCACCAATGTAGGTCAGTGAAATTCCATTGATAGACTTCCCCCACTAAACAAAAATCAATCACCATGACACCATTAGTTCTTAAAAACAAAATATTTATTTAACAATAAATGAAAAAGATCCAATAATCATAACATCACCGTTACCCAACATAAAGCAAATGAAAGAAAATCAATACATCACAGTTTACACATAAACCTGGATCGCACTGTCCCACCAATGTCAGCACAAATAGAAACCTATCATGAAGGAGGAAAAAACCCCTTGCTTGAAGCAACTCATAACTCTTGACTACAAGAACTGGTAAGCAAGGTCCTTTCGAGAAAAATCTCTCCCACAGGAAGTCACTTCAGTACTAGCTGCCTACTTTCTGGTCCTCACGGTTCCCTGCTGAGAAAATGTTCCACTTCCTTTTCTCAAACTAACAAATCGATGACAACCTATTTAGTAATCATCTTTAAAAAAACGCAGAGAAAGTGTTGTGCTGTTAATGGCCAACAGATCCTTTAAGCCAAAGAACTGTAAAACTTCTCAGGGAGTAAGAAGAAACCCGGTCAGATATTCATTCAAGATAATTCTATTCTATCATCTATTCAGTCATCAGTAGCTGAAAAAATAAACTCATAGATCAACAGTCAGGGCAATCAAACAGTTAATCCTTCCTCCAGTAGGAATCTTTGTTGTTTGATCAGCTGTCAGAATCTATTTCTAGCCAAATACTTGTTCATTATTGTCTGACTCTTCTTGACTTCTTTTGAACTTAGTGGGTTTACCATTTCCTTCTCTATTTCATTTTACAGATGAGGAAAATGAAGCTCACAGAATTAAGTTACTTGTCTAGGGTCCCACAACTAGTGTCTGAGGTCAGATTTGAATTCAGGAGAATGAGTCTTATTGACTCCAATCTAGAACTGTTCACTGTGCCATGTAGCTGTCAGTAAAGAAACATTAGTCTTTATTTAGCTCAGTTTCCATGGTTTTTGCTTTACAATTATATTTTAACCTTTCAAGATATAAAAATAATTATAAGCCCAAAATCTGAGGGACTATAATGCCCTGAGGCCTTAATCATCTCTCTGACCTCACATCTCCTCTTTTTCCAGCTGCTTCTTCCATACAAACCAGAGAAAGAAGAAGGGAGCAGCTGGTTACTTGGAGAGGTTTTTACTCTCTATAACCTAGATTTGGGGAAACTAGTAGGCTCAGTGGATTGAGAGCCAGGTCTAGAGATGGGAGATCCAGGGTTCAAATCTGGCCTCAGACACTTCCTAGCTAGTCTGACATTAAACTAGTCACTTAATCCCCGTTGCCTAGTCTTCACTGCTCTTCTGCCCCAGAACCAATATATTGTTTTGACTCTAGAAAGATGAGGTTTAAAAATAAACAACCAAAACTTAAGATGGCACTAAAGAGCTCAGCATTCTTCTAAGAAAGCTCTCATTTATTTCTTCAGCCAGTCTATAAAATGCTTCTCTTTCCGTATTCATCTTCCAAATACAGCAATTGAATCCTTCCTATCAGTTCAGTTTCTGCTAGAGCTTTCTCACTTAGTTCCTGCTACTGCCTTAAAGCTCAGTTAGCTCCTCTCCTTCTGGATTCTTCACCACTCAAATCTGAGCCTCCTGGTGGTCAATGACTCAGCTTTCCCTTAGGAGATAGAGCCCATGAAATCCAACTTTCTGTCAGTTATGAAGCCATTAGTCTTCTTTTAACCCAATCTCCACATAGCTTTTGATTTACAATTATGTTTTAACCTCTCTAAATATGAAAGTAATTATATGACAAAAAGCTGAGGGACTAAAATGCCCTGAGGCTTTAATCATTTCTCTGCCCTCAAATATATCCCCCTCATTTGTCTATTAGGTCCTCACATTTTAACAGAAAAAACTCTTTCTTCACACAATAAGTTCCATCAGTAGTAGTTCATGCACAAATGTCCCCCTCCCCCTGCACTTTTCAGGATTGTGACATCTTTTCTAAGTTGATTTCATCCTTTTTCTTGACACAACAGCTCATTTTTGGTCTCAAAAGTTTAATGATTTCTTTTCAGCAGCCAAATTGCTCACATATACACAGAGTAGAAGCTTACACATGACAGATTCTATAGCATTTAAGGAAAGGAACTAGATAAAACTCAAATGAAGTAAGGCCACTAAACTCCTATCTGGAAATCAGACTAAATAAAGTAAAATCTCCACAGCCAGAAATAGACAAGAGAAATTATTTCAACTAGAAAAAAAAAGTTCAATGTTTTTCAATTCATTTCCTTTCATTAGACCTTTAAGTAGTGAAACAGAGGTGACTCAGTAGAGTCTTGCTCTTCAAACTCTAACTGCTGAGCAGGAAGCCATCCCTCATGTTCAAAGAAGATACTAGCTTGGTTCCTGCTGCATTCCACATTGCAGGGGAGTAGCTGAAGAGATGAATGAGTGACCACCAATCCCTTTCCCAAAACCCGTGTGTACAAATTGTTCTCTGTCGTGTCACCTCAGCTGCATAGCAGGAGATTTTTGACTCTTGACCTCAGTATTCCCAATTTGCCTCTGCTTAAAAGGTGTCACCCCAACTTTGATGGCTCCATGCCAGAATGGTTTTTCTATTTAATAACTATAAGACAATAAAAACTGGAGTTACTTACTTATGGCAAATATGGATTAGGTGCTTCCTTAATTAGTGTGTGTTAATGTGTGCCCAACCCAGTGATCTTCATGCTTAACTAGTAAAAATACTAGGAAGAGATCAATGCATTTTTCATTGCATGATGTGACATTCCACCCGAGGGTTAGCAACACTGAGCATGCAGTATTTCATATCTAGTAGCACATGCATATGCACAAGCTGATTAGTGGATGTGATGTTAATCTGACCTAATGCTGAATGTTCCTGAAAGGCAGCAAAGAGGCTACAGTCTGAACACTATTTTCCTGTTTAATGGACAATCCCTACCCTATGAGCTTAGTGCTTGCTAGTTTGGGACTCTCAGGCACTGGGACATTTCTTCCCTTCAAGCAAGCCCAAGATTTTTCTCTGCTCCCTGAGAGAAGTTTCCCTAGTGAGTAGGATAGAGAAAACTGATTGGTCACTGCTGGGCAGGGAAGGGAGGCTAATGGGAGGCATTAGCATCTGCCCTCTCACTTTCCCCAGAATTCCTTATCCACTACCCACTCCTCATATTAATGAATGCTACATGAGAAATGAGAGGAAAAGGATGGGAGAGTGATTATTTACAGATGCATGGCTGGATAAGCAGGAGGAGGATCTATTTTCTTCTTCTCTCTTATTCTTTTTCTGATGACTCTGCCCACTCTACTGTTCAGACTTGTTTCATATATAACTAACTCTTGAAAAAAGTTAAGGAATAATTGATTTAGAGCTAAAATGATTCTCAGAAACTTTCTAATTTGGCCAAGGTTTACACAGGTTGTAAGTGGAAGTTCTTAAGACTTGATTCTGGTGGGAAGTTTTATCATGAAAATATTCTCTTTTCATATACCCTTCCCCAGTTTTTTCAATAAGATGGGCCAACGTCTCAGATTTGTGTAACTGGCTGAGGACAGGGGTTGAGATCTGTAGAAATATAAGGGAATACAGTATCTGGCTGCAATTCTATGATGGTGTCTTGGCAGTTCTACAATGTCTCAAGGCTCTCTGTTAAAAAAAGCCTGGTGCCTTCCCTGAGGACTAGGGCCCTCATGACTCTTGTATTAAGATCTTTCCATATATTCTTTTAATATGAGAATCATACTTAAATAATTAAGTTATTGAATACCTTTGCACACCTATGCAAGTTGAATGCTGTAAGCTGTTTGGAGCTTGCTATGGCTGAGAAGAATGGCTATAAACAACTCACTGATAGATAAGAACAAATAAGGAAGGCAGCATAAGCTATTAAGCCTCATTCTCCCTCTCCCTTTAAGGAATCAGATGCAAAAGACACAAGCATTATATTATTTGGTAAGAAAGGTAAAATATGTCAATAATGCTCACCCAGGTTGTTCCTCAGATGTTCAAATCATACTTCCCCACAGTCCCCACGTGCAAGAAATACTGACTCATAAAATCAGTGACATCCTAAGAAAATTTTACAATTCAGGTTAAGAAAAGCATGGCTAAAGCAGGGTAAGGCATTATGAGATTGTTATTTAGGCGAATAATGAAAGGCAAATTTGGGCATTTTCTGGCATCTGAATTATGCTGAGCATGTCTTTATGAGTCTAAAATTAAGAACCGGAACTACCATCAACTACAGGTTGTGTTACGTTAAAGGTTTGCTTACTCTGGAATCATTTCTCTTTACAAAACCGTAGATTTTAAAAGGATGAATTGTTATCCCTTTCTGCTGAACCAGGAAAGCCAGAAAACTTATACTTGGGACTCAGGTAAATCTAGTACCAAAAAATGCATGAGATTGATATCTCTTGTGCTGATATTAGGTAATGTGTAAAATAATGTGTAACTTTAAAGGTGTAGGATTTCAAATAGAAATGAGCTCCAAAGTGGTATTTATAATCCACTCTACTGAAAGCAGCAATGTAAACATAAGGTCACACCCCAAAAGAAGATCCAAACTAATGTGTTTAATAAGTCTCACCTCAAATGAAGTCTCAATTAGAAAAGAACAAGATTTGGCAAAGGATGACCAAAAAATATTTTCTGTATAGCAGATTTTCTTCCTGTTCTCCTCTCCAGCTGGCTCATTTCTCAAAATGAAAATGGTGAGTTCCTTCTTTTCTAACATTGTGTTTCTGAGTTCTTTCTCTCATCCCTACCATTAAGAGGAAGTGACATTAACAAAAGAAAAAGGGGGCAAAGGAACTTTCTAGATTTCAGTAATTTAGAAATATAGTAATTTAGAAAAGCATTATCTAGTCTTGGACTTGGCTTATTTTCCATGATTTCTTTCTCTACAAACCTTAGGGGGATTCTGGTAACAGATATATGCAAACTCAATACACTTAAGAGGAAAAAAATACAACATTGGCTGCTTATGAGCAGAACACATTCTTTTAAGAGAAGACACTTGGTTCTAAAAAAGCAAATACCATAAAAATAATTTCTTACCTCAAAATCATTTATAATTAAACCGCTGCACAAGATTAAGAAATAACTTCTGTCTTTCTTCTCCAACAAAACATAACTGTATAGGTGGGCAGAGACTATAGGCTGGCCTACATGCATGCCTATAGGCTTGATCTTGATTTGCTATCATAAAATATTTGGACTTAAAGGAAAATTTAGAGAATATCTAGGCTAATTCCTTCATTTTATCTATGAAGTAATGGAGACCTAGAGAGAGAAAGCGATATGCCCAATGTGACATAGATTCTCAACAGAGATCTGCTCAGAACCATTTTTCCTAAACCAAGGCTCTTTCTTTGCATGATGAAATCACATTAAGGAAAGGAAAAACATATTTTGCTTTACTTTCTCAAAGTTAAAACTAATGTTAGGTTAGTGAGGAAGGGTGAGGGTGTATTCTTATACATATAGTCCCGTTAGTATGAATAAGGAATCCCAAGTGGTCACTTGTATTGAAATTCACACTATTCATTACAAATATTTAAAATATGGTCATAGGTAACAGCCCAAATGAATTATGTAGGAAAAATCTGAATAATATGGCTACATTGTAAGATTTCTTATTCACATTAATTGAACCTGACTATACTATGCATGAAAAAGATAATTTTCAGATAAGACCAGGATAAACCTTAATAAGGTTTAAACACAAGAGTAAGATCTAGTATAGGAATGTGCCAGGGGGCATCTAGGTGGGTCAGTGGATTGAGAACCAGGCCTAGAGCCAGAAGGCCCTGAGTTCAAATCAGGCCTCAGACAATTTCTTAGCTATGTGACTCTGGGCAAGCCACTTGTTACTGCCTAGCCCTCACCACTCTTCTGCCTTGGAACCAATATTTAGCATTGATTCTAAGATGGAAGGTAAAGGTTTAAAAAAAAAAAGGAATATCCCTTGCCAGACAGTAGGGAAAAAAATGTATGTCCTATTCCTTCTCTCCTCAGAGCCTAGGGAATTAGTTTCATGTACCACCTTGCTCAAAAAAGCTTTAAAAGACCCATAAAATCATAAAATACTAAGTATCAAAAGGGATCCTAGAGGTCATTTAATCCAATCTGCTACATGTGAAGGAATTCTCTTGGGACATTCTTGATGAGAAATCACCTGAATTGAATACTTCTGGAGATGGGTCAATAATTCCCTACTCCATTAGATAGTTTTTATTTTTGAATGGCTTTGATGTACTAATGTTCAAAAAGTTCTTCATTATACATTATAATGGCAAAAAAGTGATTCCTTCTACTGAACTGAAATCTGCCTACCTCTAATTGATACACTCTTGTCCTGATTCTGTCTGCTGGGTTTAGGTATGCTGTTGTCTACTTTCTATTCCAGAAGAATGTTTTACAAATACTTTAAAATAGTGATCATCTCTTCAGCTCTAAGTCTGCTCTTCTCCAGTCCTTTCAATTGATTTTCTCATGATATAATTTTGACCATTACTTTTAGTCTAGACACATGATTTCATGGGAAGAGAGAGGTAACACCCTCTACCAATGCAGAGAACCTGCTGTTTTTTCACCTATAAACTTATCAAGTTACTAGGGGAAGTATCTCAATCAATCAACATGCACTTACTAAGCACCTCCTTCCTCTTGCCAAGCAGCTAAGGATACAGAGGTAAAACAGTCAAGATGGACATATACCATATATAGGAGGGGTAGCTAGGAGGCTCCTTAGATAGAGCTGAGCCTGGAGATGGGAGGTCCTGATTTTAAATCTAGCCTCAGACTTTTTGTAGCTGTGTGACCCTGGGCCAGTCACTTAACCCCAATTGCCTCACCCTCATCAGTTTTCTGTCTTAGAAATGAAGCTTAGTATCCATTCTCAGACAGAAAGTAAAGATTTTTTTTT
Source organism: Monodelphis domestica (assembly GCF_027887165.1). Taxonomy (NCBI): domain Eukaryota; kingdom Metazoa; phylum Chordata; class Mammalia; order Didelphimorphia; family Didelphidae; genus Monodelphis; species Monodelphis domestica. The sequence goes on along the minus strand of NC_077230.1, from coordinate 325,945,733 downwards.
AAAATGTATAAAGGGAACACACACACACAATTTGGGCAAAGGGTTAATAGCAGGATGGATTAGGAAAGACCTTGTGCTGAAGGTGTGACCCCTTAGCTGAGTCTTGAAGGAAACTAAGGGTTTGTGTCAAAGAGGGCAGAGAGTAACCCTTACCTTCTTTACTGTAAGTATGGCCTTATCTCTTTGGAATTGTTGCCTTTCCTTAAGAATCATAATTGAGATATGATTTAACTAATAGGTTAAGGTTTGAAAAGAACTTTACACACTTCTCATTTGATCTTTACCATAACCCTGGAAGCATTATGACTATTCTCTCCAATTTACATATGAATAAATTGAAAAGTTAAATGACTTTTCTAATGATGTGGTTCTCCATCCTGTAGTGGCTGTCTTCTGCTTTGGTGGAAGTCAAGAGTTTCTCTCTTAAAGTGTTGCTCACATATTGTTAGTTATCTTTTCCTGAATATATGTGTGTATATGTACACATAACATGTTTATACATATAATGTTCATGCTTCTATTTACCCATGTGAATATATCCATAGCCATATATTTCTCTTTATATCCCCAACAATGTATATGTGGCTTGGATGAATAGCCACCAAGGTGCACTCCAATGCCAGAAGGCTATGTTTATCTATTGTTAGCATTAGTATGCAGGGGAAGGTCATACAATGAGAGGGAATCGTGCACTTTCCACAGTGAAATTCTCTTGGGCTTCTGTGGTCACTGACATCTTTTTCTGTCACTTTCCCATGCATTCTTTGCTTCTTGAATGCTGGCTGTTCTATCTGGACAATCTTCAGATGAGCTCATTGTTGCAAGCCTTTTGCCAGAGGCCTATGTTTACTTGACATTATGTGCTGTAAGAAACAGCTATTCTCAGCATTGTGGATCTAATTTGCTTGGACCAAGTAATACTGTATTTGAATGGACAGCTGTTTCTGAGTTAAAAGAGAACATGTGGATAAGACTGCCATCTGGGTTACAGCCTGTAATCTTCAAGAAACTTTTATTTAAGAACTTCTACTGAGGGAAGTAATATGATTCCCTATGGCAAGTGAGATCAATCGTTCAGGCCTGTCTGTGTGAGGAGAAATTTAACTAGACTGATCCAATTTCCCCCTTTGGTTTAATTAATACCACACTGAAGGAATCTTTGGGTTTCACTATCTTCTGGAATCACTTACAATCCTTTCCCCAGTTATTCTCATACTCTGTTTTGTACATAACTGAAAAAAGGCAATCAGATCAATAAAAGTCTGTCAGAAGCACAACATAAAGTTCTGAGAAATGAGGTGGAGATAGTAAAGCAGAAATAAATTGACTTGTTTTTAATCCATAGTTTTTTAAGAGACCAGACAAGGGAAAGAGTTGACTTTACTATTAGAAAGGAAAGTTGTACCAACACTTACCAAATTGTGAAGAAAAATGTAGTTATAACTCTGTACAGTTAAAAATAATTTGAGCTTAATTTGTTTACATTTAACTATTTATGAACTCTAATTTTATATAAACAATGATAAGGTGACATGCCTGTTTTAGCTATACTTGGGGAGATTAGTATCTAAAATAGTGACTTTCTTTTCAATTTTTATGTTAACAAAGAGAACAGGTAATAAACAGAAGGTTCAGTGAAAATAAGAAAATAATTGTTAAGGAAACTGACCTTGAAGAAGGCAAACCATTTGTAGTCATTTATGACCACCTCAAAACCTTGGTTGTAAATGATGGTGAAGATGCCAGAATTGCCAAAGTCATCTTGTGCCACATTTAACTTTTGCAGGTGTACTACCATTTTGTCTTTTGGTGGCCCTGGGGAAAAGAAGTAGCAAAAAAAATTAGGCACTTAAGAGACAGTAATAAATCTTCCTCATTTTTTTGTTCATCTTAATCAAGCTGCTTTCCTCCCATTCACTAGATTGGATTTTCTTCATCTTCTGTTAAAAAAAAAATAAGATAAGGGGGCAGTTAGGTGATTCAGTGGATTGAGAGACAGGCCTAAAGATAAGAGTTCCTGCATTCAAATGTGGCCTCAGACACTTCCTACCTGTGGGACCTTGGGCAAGTCACTTAATCCCCCATTGCCTAATCCTTGGAACCAATACATAGTATTGACTCTAAGATGGAAGGTAAGGGTTTTAAAAAAAGAAAATGTAATATGAGCCTCCTTTATAGCTAAGTCCCCTGAAACACAATCTTTCAACTATATCAATCTTATGGAAAACCCTCTCTCTTAAGCGCAAGGGCTAGCAAAGCCTAGTGAAAACTTTCATCAAGGGACTTGTCCAAGATCACCAAGTTAGAAGGTATTAAAAAAAAAAAACAAAAAAACCAAGAACCTAGGTGTTCTGCCTCTATATTCTCAGTCCTGTCTAGTATGCCACATTAAACAGAGAGAGTGACAAAGGTTAGAGGTACAAAAACATAAATACAAAGGAGAAATGAATGAAGCTAAAAAGTCAGGTCCTAGAAAGACAACAGGAAAGGAAATAGGTGGCATTGGATGATTGGTTGTTGTCCTCAAAGAGGACCAAAATGATGTGACTGGTGATGTCTTTTGACATTTGAGGTACAGTTACATAAAGTCATTGGCCTCATTCAAAATGGCTAGAAAGCTAGAGCTTGAGTCAGAAAAACCTGAATTAAGATTTCACCTCAGTGACCTCCTATTTGTGTGACACTGGACAAGTCATTTAATTAACTGCCTCATTTTCCTCAGCTGTAAAATGGGGATAATATCACCTACCTCAGGGTTTGGGAAAAAACAGGGTTTGCCACCAAACACAAATCTTGTTCACAAATGCTGCATAGACTATTGGACCACAGGATCATAGATCCAGAGCTGGAAGACCCTTTAGAGGCCATCTTGTTCAGACTCCTCATTTTATAGATGAAAATTTTTACAGAAATGAGGCTCAAGTAGATTGTCTAGAACCAAACAGCTAGGGCACATGTGAGGCAGGTTAAAAACCCAGGCCTAATTCTAACACTCTCTCTGCTAAACTTTACAGCTTCTTGTGAATTTTTGAGTTGTATTAGACAAGAAAAATTCATCCACTGCAGATCAGTCTTCTAAGTGATCATTTTTGGAACTTAATTTGGTCCTCAGACATCAGTTTATTAAGAGGACCCAACTCTTAAGCATTTCCAGATTAACCGGATCTGCTAGAAACTGAGTGATTTGAAGTCAACTAGGAGGCTCTGTGGATAGAGACAGGAGGTCCTGGGTTCCAATTTGCCCTCAGGAACTAGCTGTGGGATCCTGGACAAGTTATTGTTAAATAACTTTTGCCTAACCCTTACTACTCACTCCTGTGCCTTGGAACCAATACCTAATATTGATTCTAAGTCAAGGGTTTTATAAATAAATTCTTTCTTGGGGTTGGAAATTCCAAAACTACCAGTTTCCTCATTTTCACCTTCCTCTATCTCTGCCAATCTAATATGTGAAAGTTCCCACTGCTGAGTCCTCAAGTATCTTCTAGCTAATTTCTTTTCCCAGGCAAACTCATATCTGACCAGGTTGTCATAGGGAACTAGCCACTTATCTTTTATGAAATTTCCTAAGATAGTATCAAAAAAGGCCGCATATTCCAAATTCCTAGACTCTATCCCCAAATCCTAGGGTTTGGGGGAAAATGAAAAAGGGAGAAAGGAGAGAAATTACTAGCTCTCTGAAGAACCCAGAAGTCAAGACTGCTGGGCACAAGAATGAAGTTAATAAAGGATAAGCATTTTGATGAGAAGATGCGTTTAGATTTCAATTTACACTGATATACCAAGTTCCAGAGGAATGCAATTAAGAGTGGAAGCCCCTTAAAGACAAATTTTTTTTTGTTGTTTTGGAGTGGTTCTTATTTTTGCTTGCCTGTTTATTTTTGTTGTTGTCTTGTTGTTTTTGTCTTTTTTTTTTTGCATTCCTCTGAATTCCTGGTACTCTGCATGCAGCTGGGCATATAATAGACTCTTGATGAATGATAAATGTTTGCTGACTGAGAAGGAAGCAGATTCACATAGGATCTTTCAGAAACTGAAGGGTCAAAAACTTTTTTTTTTTTTAAAGTACACAGCAGGTTCCCCTTTCCTTCTTTGACCTGAGGTTTAAGGGCTCAGGTCCCAAAGCCAGGGGCACTAGGGGCGGCAAGTCGCCTTAGCAAAAAGAGGAGTCTAGATAGTGAGGGAGTGCTCTAGAACTTTCTGGTGCGGCCTCTTCATAAACTCGCCTTCATAGAATCTAAAGAAAGAGAAAAATGAAAGGGGGAGAGGGAGGAGGAGGGAAGGGACAGGGAAAGAGAATGGGCCTCACCACCTGTCAGGAGAGGAAGGAGACATTCTCCAGAAAAGGAAGGAGGAGGTGGTTTCAGGCACTCACCCGGCTTAGAGCAGTCAATTCGATTGTCGTTTGGCCCCCGACCCTCGGACACCTGAAAGACCCAGGTACCCTGCAGATCATCAAAAGTGCAATTGGCGGGAGTGTCGGAGGAGGCATCATGGACCCCTGAGAGCAGGAAGAGGAGGACGGGCAACAGCGAGTAGCCACACAACCCCATCCCTACTAGTAGGCAGGCAGCGCAGGGTACTCCGGGGGAAAGTGCTCAGATGGGAGTACAGCCAAGGGCCCGCTGCTTGAGAGTCGGGAATGAGCCCACCTCCTAGCGCGGAATTTAAAGCTCTGCAGCTTTAGGGGGCCGGAAAACTGGAGGCCCGGGAGGGATCACGCGGTGGGGGCCAGACTGTAGTGGGATGGGGGAGGGGCTGTCACATGAGCGCCGCCTCCACCCCCACCCTCACTCCTCGGCTCCTCTGACCCGCCTCTTTCAACGTTTGGGGAGTAGGACTGGCTATGTGAAAGCAAGGTAGGAGAGTCGGGCAGATGTATTCAGCCAGCCCCACTGGTCTGGGGCGGCCTCTCGACCTGCTGAAGTGGGAGGGGTCGAAATGGGCTACATTGGACCAGCAGCTAGGAAGGCTACTGCTTTCCTGTTAGAGAGCTTCCAAAGGACCCCACGCAGCTACGACTTGGGAACCGGGAATGAACACCCACGGACTCAAGTTCTTAATACTCGGTCTAGGAGGGAGGAAGGGAGTGGTTGATCTGAATCATAACTGGGGTCAAAGCTTCCGGATATTAGTGACGCGTCCCCAGAAAGTCAGCTCCCCACCTGCTTAGCTGGAGGGAGGAAGCAATTGGCCCTCTGACCTTATTAAGGAATATAGGTTTAAAAAAAAAAAAGTCAGGAGCATCCTCAAAAGGAGCAGTAACAGTTTCTCAGAAAAGTTACAGAGAATATTACACTTGCCCTGGTCCGAGATGTTTGCTATTCCCATTCTTGTTTTTTGTTTCTATGTTTTCTTTTGTCTAACTTTTTGTGACCTTGGCTTCCTTTGGTCTATTCGTTGTGGACTCCTAATTAATTGACTTACCCCTTCCAGGAGTCTTCATCAAAGACTTTCAGCTTCCAGCCTCTCCCTTCCCCCCATCTCCAGCACTTAGCATTCCTTTAATGCCCTTAGGTAATGTTTTGTATTATAGTTAATTGTGTATTTGCCTTATCTGTCTACCGGACTATTCGCTCCATAATGCTCCATAAAGGCCAACCACTGAATTATTTAAACAGTGTTTTCCCAGTACTTAGGACACTTCTCTCCACACTATCTCTACCTTTTTGATTTATGTTATTTTTTTTTATTAAAAAAATTTTTTTTAACCCTGATCTTACAGTACTCTGTATTGGTTCCAAAGCAGAAGAGTGGTAATGGGCAATGTCAGACTCACCCAGGGTCACACCTGGGAAGTGTCTAAGCCCAAATTCGAACCTGGCCCCTTTTTATAAAAATAGCCCTCATCTCCCATCTTGGAATCCACAGTTTGTCTTGGTTTCTAGGCAGAAAAGGCCTTGGGGGTAGGCAATGGGGGGGTTAAACAACTTGCTCAGGATCATACAGCTGGGAAACATCTGAGATTAATTTTGAACCCAGGACCTCTCACCTCCATGTCTGATTTTATTCTCTGAGCCCACCTAGTTGCCTCCCATACAATATCTACATAATAATAATCTACTTTCACTGTACTTTCAGTCTGGCTACTCACCCCTGTGTGAAACAGAGTGTTTATACTTTTTTATTTTTACCAGACTAGAATATATTTTAAACCTGGTATGCTGTGGACACCCAATAGGGTGATGTTGACCTAAACTGGATGACCACTTCTTTGATATATTATAGCTATATATATATTTGTTTGTTTGTTTCTTTTGTTTTGTTTTATTCAGGTCAAAGTTATAGATGGCTGCTGAGGTCACATTCACTTCTAAGATTCTCTGATTGTACAGGATAAGCTTAACTTTTTTTTTTTAACTCCTGGAAATTAATCTTTTCCTTTCTTTTCTCTTTTTCCTCTTCACTTATTATCTTCCCTAAATCTGAGGAAGGACTTAACTTGGGAAAAAAATCAGTTGCTGTTCTAATATTCTCAAATAAAGAAGAGAGGCAAAGAAGTAGCCAGAACTTTTATTTCAGCTCTAATTACCTTTCTTGAGTTTATATTACCAATACTGATACTATATTAAAATACAAACTTAGTAATAGTGGCTCAATGAACCAGTGGGGGTTAGTTGATTAATAGTAGGGCTATAGAATTCTTGTTGAACACTTAAATCAGCGGGTTTGACAACTTCTTTGATCTAAGCCAGTGATGGAGTGCTGCTCCCCCCCAGTGCTGTGGTCCCCACCTTTTCCTCACACAGGGGCACGTGCCCACAGAGAGGACTCTGCATGCCATCTTTGGCACCATGCCATAGGTTCACCATCACTAATCTAAGTAGTTACACTAATCATTTATAGACAACTTCTGGCCTTCAACTGAGGACTGTTGAAAAAGATCTGGGTTAGGGCTGGTAAATGGCTCAGTGGATAGAGAGTCAGGCCTAGAGATGGGAGGTCCTGGGTTCAAATATAGCATCAAATACTTCTTAGCTATGTAACCCTGAGCAAGTATCAATTGCCTAGGCCTTACTACTCTTCTGCTTTGGAACTGATATTTAGTATTGTATAATTAGAATTTTCTCCCCAGAACTCTCTTTCCCAGCTTCCCATTTTACATGCTAAGGTAGGGAGCATATATTTTGATGCATCCCCACCCCATGCTCTCTCTGTTTGCTGGGAAGGTGGTTGTGGAAGTTGGGTGCAGGCAGGAGAGTTTTACCCATGTGTTTTTTACTTAGGCTTTCTAATTTTGTTCTTTTATTTCTTCTACTTTAAATGATTATTAATAAAAATAATAAAATATAATACTTGGAGTTATTGGATATTAATTTAAATTTTACATTTTTGATTCTAAGACATAAGTTAAGGGTTAAAAATAGTTCAGATTTCTTGGGTCCTTTTATAAAAGATAAAAATGTCAATGAACCAATTTTTCCTTTTCAGAATAGTTAATAGGTTAGTGGATAAAGGGCCAGGCCTAGAGACTTAGCATTGATTCTAGGAAGGTAAGGTGGGGTTAAGTGATTTGCTCAGGGTCAAACTGCTACAAAGTGCCTAGGTCAAATTTGAACCCCAGGATCTTCTATCTTTAGACCTGGCTCTAAGTCCTAAGCCACCTAGCTGCTCCCCACCCCACCTATGTAACTTTGAGCAGACTGTCTAGAGCCTCAAAAGGATACATAGGTTTCCTTCCAACTCTAGATATACAAATCTTAAGCAGCTTTTAGACTATTTGCTAAAGAGGCATGTTAGTGAACTGCTTAAATAGAGGGAATTCCCACACTTGACCTTCAACACTGATTCATTTAGTCATATTTTTTTAGTTGTGTCTTACTCTTTGGGATCCCATTTGGGGTTTTCTTGGCAAAGATACTAGAGTAGTTTGCCATTTCTTTCTCCAGTTCATTTTACAGATAAGGAAATTGAGGCAAACAGAATTAAGTAACTTGCCCAAGTTCATATAGCTAGTTAGTGTCTGAGCCCAGATTTGAACTTTCTGACTTTAAGCCAGGTATTCCATATACTGCACCCCTTAGCTGCCCCACAAGACTGATACTGAAATTAAATTAAAGAGGGTGAAAAAATGACTTTTGTTGTCTGACTTTTCTAGAAAACAAACATAAGAGTTAGTTTAGAATTTGTGAAGGATTATGAACATACCTATAAAAAACAAAATTTGCATCTTGAAGAAATGAGCTGAAATATTCCCTTTCCTCTCAGGGAATTGACCAAGACCTTAGATTACATTAGTTTGAGTGCCCTTTCAGTGGAAGACAAGTAGCAGCTGTTATCAAGAGAATTAGGACCATAATTTTCCCTGAATAAATGCATATCTTTTAGTTACATATCATATATATATACATATATAATTACCTATGTAAGTAATCTGCTGTGGAAACTCCTAGAAAAATTAGGCTAGCTTGAATTTCCCCAACACATAAAACTGACATAGTAAGATCTGGGAATTAAGTGAGTGTACTAAAGGTGCTTTCCCAAGAATGATTCTCAACAGATGTTAAGTATTAAATGTTTTTGGCAACTTAACCTGATGTATCATTAAATATTGAGCAATAGTAAGACTAACCCTTTGCCCTACTCTCATCTTCTGTGTGATAACGTTACTATTTTCTTTATATTTTTTCCTCTTATTTTATATTCCATCTCTTTCCCCTTATTTATAGAAATGGAGGGGGAAGGATGTAGTCATACAAGTTGAATTCATGTCCTCTGTCTTCAAAGCTCTACTTGTTTACATATTATTAATCTTCCTATTTAGAAATAATTTCTCCTTTAGCTTATCTTATACAGCATTCTCTTTTCCCCTGAGACATTCATTGCATTCCAGTTTGTATTTTTATGTGCATCCCTTCCTTATTTCTCTGATGAAACTATTAAGCTTCATGAAAATGGGAACCATATTTTGAGTAATTGTATTTATATTCAGGACAACTGACCTCTAGTCTCATTTCTGACAATTATTAGCAAGAAACCAAGCAAGTCATATAACCTTTATGGACCTCACTTTTCTTTAATCCAGCACAAATAAACATTTATTAAGCACCTACTATGAGCCATGTACTGTACTAAGTCTTGTAGGTACAATTAATTTTTTAAAAAAGGTAGTACCTGATCTCAAGGAGGTTACAACTCAATGGAAGAAACACAATACCCAAAAGAAGGCTTTGGTAAAAATGAAAGGTTTGAACTCATTAACATTCTCTCTCTACCACTCTATGATTCTAAGTTATATTATCTCTTTGAGCTTTACTATCCTCATCTGTATAATTGGAGTAATAATACTTTGGAAAGTAGGGATTACATAGAAGGAAGCATGTTAGAACCAGAATTAAATTTTTTATCAGGGCTCAAGATAATTAAAAAATTATAAAAAGAAAATTATTTTTAAAAATAGTTGACATAATCACCTAGAATTATGGGACCTCAGAGTTGGAAGGGGCTTTGAGATCATGCTTCCCTGCATTCAATAACTCTACTTTAGCAGGACTATATGAAGCCCAAGTGACTTGTTCCATAAATGGCAATGTGAAAGATTAAGATTAGAAACTAGGTGTTTTGACTCTTAGACTGCTAATTACTTCTACTATAGTACACTTTATGGAAATATAGCATTTTGAATAATTAAACAAGATCCAATAAGAGTTTTATTTCATCTGAATATGAATGCTTGAAGAAAATGCACATTTTCTGAAGGGAAAATAAGGAAAGGAAACAGATGGAGAATTTTGTAATGATTCTAAAGTCTTAGAAGAAACCTCTAGGCAACTAGGTGGCAGATAGATAAAATGCTAAAGTTGGAGATAGGAAGACTTGAATTAAAATCCTGCTTCACAGTCTAGCTGTATGACCCTAGGCCAGTCACTTAAGCTTTTTCTTTCCCAGTTAACTCATTGATAAACAGTATATAATGATAACACCTAACTTGTAGAATTATACTGGGAATTAACATAGATGGAGTGCTTTTCAAACCTTAAAAGCTCTCTCTAAATATTAGCTATTATTTTTAATATTTTAAAGAGTAATGATGACACAGTGATTCTTTATTTTGAGGGCAACATTTTACTAAAGTTCTTTGAGAAGAGTTCAAAGAGAAGGGGGAAGGAAAAAGAGAATTAAAGTAGTCTCACTACATATATACATATATATAATATGAGAGATAAAGGGGGATAGAGGAGAGGGAAGAGAAAAGACTCGTGATCAGACATACTGATCATTTGTATGTGTCAGAGGTTTTTACAAATTGTATTCCATAACCTAGGGAGTGTCTAGGAGCAGTTTCTATGCAACTAGGATAAAATCAAGTACCCACAGAACCTGATCACACCTGATGTCAGCAGGTTTGCCAGGAGGTGAGTGTTCCCATCCATCACTAAACAGAAATTTTCCCCTGACAACTTATCCATTCTCTACTCGAAGAGCTCCAGGAATGAGGACCTCACTTCATTCTGAGGCTTTCCATTCCAATTTTACATAATTGGAGCTGTTGGGAAAGTGGTTTTGTTTATTTGTCTATTTCTCCCAGCCTTGGTTTAACCTAAAAGTGCTTCTGTGAAAATCTTCTCCATGGCTCTAGAGGCAGCAAGGTGGCTCAGTAAATGAGAGTGCTGGACTTGGAGTCACGAGTTCTGAGTTCAAAGCTGCCTCGGTCACTAACTAGCTGTGGGACCCTGGACACATGGGATAACCTCTCTTACCATCAGTTTTCTTGAGAGTAAGATGGGGACAATCATAGCACCTACCTCAGAGGTCTCAAATGAGATAACATGTGTAAGGTTCTTAGCAAACCTTAAAGGGCTAGAGAAACAGTGACTATTACTATTGTTGTTGCTCCTGGTTCTGCCCTCAGACTCAAACATTCATATGCTTGAAGACAACCTCATCCCTCTTCAGCTTCTCTTCTTTGGGTCACAGTCCCTGACTTGCTTCAAGAGCTCCTTCTAGAGCAGGGCCTCAAGCCTCCCTGGGATCCTTTCTGCCCTCCTTTAGGGTGACTCCAGCTTGTCAAAGTCCTTTCTAAAAACACAGAGTCCAGAAATGAGCACACTTCGCCTGCTGTGTCCAGACTGGGATGACAAGGAGCTGGCACTGCCCTCATTCCACACTGTATGTTTCTGCCATAATGACAAAACACTGAGACTCCAGGCATGCGAGAAAGGCATCCTGTTCTGGAAGTCTTACGACACAAGCACTCAACAGTGAAGCTGTGCTGAGAGCAGCTTTTCAAGAACAAAATGGAGAGGCTACATGACGTAGTGGGCGAAGCCCTGGATCATGGTGCAAATCCTGATTCTGACACCTACCAGCTGTGTCATCCTGAGCTAGACACAATTTCTCTGCCTCAGTTTTCCCAAAGGGAAAGGGAGCTTTGTGGGGGCAGCACATGAGTTAGATTTTCTATGCTTAGCCCAGTACCTAGCATACGATGAGTGCTTACATGCTTCTTGATGGAGGCACTGGTTATGGATGTGTACAATGTAAGCGTTGGGTTTAATGGCCTCTAATGTCTTTTCCAACTCTGATCCTATCATCCTGTGAGCTTACAAACTCTCCTATTAGATCTCTCCTATTAGACTGAGTGTGTTACAGTAAAATGCTGTCCCAGGTGGGAGAAGGGTATTAAAGTCTTTGTCCTGTGGAGGTATTGCTGCAGAATGACATGCTGCCAGCTTAGGAGCAATAGTACCCTCTGGGGTACTGGGTCGGGGTAAGAAGCTCAGTGATGCCATTATTTATGGTGGTACTAGAGAACTAATCCAAAAAGAAAATATGCTCAGATTTTAGTTCCACAGAAGCCAAGAAAAGATCAGCAGGAAAGTGTGGGGATCAAATGTCAAAAGTACTCATTTTCTCACATTCATCTTAAGTTACATTACAAAGTAACAATATATCCAAAGGCTCAAGAAGAACATTATGAAGGCAAATGAGCTGATTGATGATTTTAAGGTATAGAATGAGCTTTACATTTCCTTCCTTTTTCACAAGGGAAGAACACTTGACTTCCTTAATATGGTATTGGCTGGGAGTTGGGGAGGTGGTGAAGGAGGGTGATACAGCATATCAGAATGAAACTGCATTTGGAGTCTGAGTTTCTCTGTTCAAATCCCAATTTTTCTGCTTAACCATCTAAGTGATCTTGGGCAAATGAATCACTTACTATCTTGTGACCTCGCTTGAGTCATCATGAAACAAAGGGGCTGTTTTAAGATGACTTTTAAAATCTTTTCAAGATCTAACATGGCAACAGTAGAAAGATCACTGAGTTTTAGGCTCAGATGATTGGAGTATAAACTCTGGTTCTTTCACTTATTATATGTAGATGGCCTTTGTCCAATGACCTAAACTCTCTGGGCTTCAGTTCCCTAATTTGTAAAATAAGGAGTTGTCTAGTAGATCTAGTAGATTCCTAGAGTCATCCTGCTTCAGGCCTATCAGTAAGACTTTAAAGAGTCAAGATGCTGGGCTTAGATTCATGGGAAAGTCCTGAATTGCAGGCTAAGGAATTTGGGCTTTATTTGGTAAGCAACCGAAAGTTTTTGATCAAGTGAATAATATGATCCAAGATGTAGAAAATTACTTTGGAAGTGAAGTAAAAGCTAGATCTCACTGCAAGGATCAACTAAAAGAAAAAAAAATATTAGGAGACCACTAAAATATTCCAGGTGAGAAGTAACAGAGTCCTAAAACGCAGTAGCAACAATGGGAATAAAAAGGAGAGGGCAAAAATGAGATTTTATACAGTTATACTTAATAGGACTGAATTCATTAGATGTAGTGAAGTAAACTTAAGGAAGAGTCCAAGATGATTCGGAGATGTTGAGTCTGATATGATGATAACTGTAGGATATCTAGGCAATGGGATGCAGGGCACAGTTTTAAATGCAGGTCTGGGATAAAAGGTTGTTTGGGGAGAAAAACAGATGTGAGCATCACCAAATGGAAGCAAAAAGTGGATGTCACAAGAGGGAATAAGAAAATTAAAGAGAAAAAATGTAGAGTAGCGATTTTTTAACATTATTTTATTTGGTCATTTCCAAACATTATTCATTGGAAGCAAAGCTCATTTTCTTTTCTTCCTTCCCCTCCCCCCCCCCCACTTCTCCCATAGCCCGACAAAGGATTCCACTTGGTATCACATGTGTTCTTGATTCGAACCCATTTCCATATTGTTGGTATTTCCATTAGTGTTCATTTAGAACATATCTCTCCTCAGTCATATCCCCTCAACGCCTGTAGTCAAGCAGTTGCTTTTCATCGGTGTTTTTACTCCCACAGTTTATCCTCTGCTTGTGGATAGTGTTTTTTAGATTCCTGCAGATTGTTCAGGGACATTGCATTGACACTAATGGAGAAGTCCATCACCTTCGATTGTACCACAGTGTATCAGTCTCTGTGTACAACGTTTTCTTGTTTCTGCTCCTTTCGCTCTGCATCACTTCCTGGAGGTTAGTCCAGTCTCCATGGAATTCCTCCACTTTATTATTACTTTTAGCACAATAGTATTCCATCACCAACATATACCACAATTTGTTCAGCCATTCCCCAATTGAAGGGCATACCCTCATTTTCCAATTTTTGGCCACCACAAAGAGCGCTGCTATGAATATTCTTGTACAAGTCTTTTTCCTTATTATCTCTTTGGAGTACAGACCCAGCAGTGCTATGGTTGGATCAAAGGGCAGACAGTCTTTTATCACCCTTTGGGCATAGTTCCAAATTGCCCTCCAGAATGGTTGGATCAATTCACAACTCCACCAGCAATGAATTAGTGTCTCTACTTTGCCACATCCCCTCCAGCATTCATTACTTTCCATAGCTGTCATGTTAGCCAATCTGCTAGGTGTGAGGTGATAAGTCAGTGTTGTTTTGATTTGCATCTCTCTGATTATAAGAGATGTAGAGCACTTTTTTCATGTGCTTATTAATAGTTTTGATTTCTTTGGCTGAGAACTGGCTGTTCATGTCCCTTGCCCATTTATCAATTGGAGAATGGCTTGTAGGCATTTTTAACTTGTTTAGTGTCACAGATCCCTTTGATAGTCTGGTGAAGCCTATGAACCCCTTCTCAGAATCCTGTTTTTAAATGCATAAAATAAAATGAAAAATTTACCTAAGGAATCATTTCTATAGAAAACCAATGCTTTCCCTTTTCAGATTTACTCATCTGTTCTTTTTATTTTGTATATACTTAAGTTATTTACATTAAAATGGACACCCTTTGAGAGTTCACCTCTGTGTGTATGTGTGTGTGTGTGTGTGTACATAGAGACTGTAGAAATATGATGAACCCTCCTGCCAGATTTATTCCAAGAGAATCCCTATACAAATGTGAATTTTCATTAATTTACTGCCCAGTAGAATATTCTGAACAGAGTTCTTTGAAAAACATATAGTATAATATAGATATGACCTAGATGAGATTTTTATTCTTCTATTTCCACCATCATATAGAACAGTTCATTGAACCATGATAGTTACTTAATAGATCCTTATCCCAATATGTTTAAATCAGAACTTTATATTTTCTCTTAAGCTTGTCCTTCCTATAAACTTCCCTATTTCTATCGAGAACCTCTCAATTCTTCTGGTAAACTAGGGTTGAAAATTTAAAATCATCCTTGACCCTACAGTGTCTCTCATCATTCCAAGACTAATGAGTTACTAAATCTTACTGATTCTTCAACCTCTAAAACATATCCTGAATTGTCACACTCTCTTTACTCATATAGCCCCCATCCTAGTTCAGATCCTCTAGACTTCTCCCCAAGTCTACTATATCTTACTAGTCTGTGTCCCTGCTTCCATTTTCTTCCTCTCCAATACACACTGCTCCCAAAATAATATTTTTTAGCCTTTATTTTCCATTTTAGAATCAATACTACCTATTGATTCTAAGACAGAAGAGCTATAAGTACTAGAGAATGGGAGTTATCTCACCCAGGGTCACAGAGCTAGGAACTATCTGAGGCCAGACAAAAATAATCTTTTTAAAACAAAGATTTGACTTTGTCATTTTTCCTGCTAAATAATTGCCTCCTTATTGCCTCCAGGACAAAAGGCAAACTCTTTAGCTGGAAATGGAAATTACTGTGTGTTCTGAATCCAACCTACTGGTTCAGATTTATTGCAGATTATTTTGCTTCACTCACTGTATGCTTTTAGTCATAGTGACCTACTTTGATCACCCCTAAACTGGACATGCTAACCCCCACCCCCTTCTTGCTCTATGTATTTGCGTGACCTAAACTCAATATGTGGAATAAATATGATCATGACCTCATGCCCTTTAGAATTCCCTCTAAGGCTCTACTCACTGCTTAAGGCAAATCTTCCCTGATCTCCCTAGCCATTAGTGTACTCTCTGTCCTTTCTTAAATTGCCTTTTATTAATTTATCTATTTATAAATATATCTCCATCCCAGTAGAATATTAACTCCTGATCATAAAATTTATGCTTTCATTTTGTCTGTATAACTAGTTCCTAGTTTAGTGCCTTAATTATAATAGGCATTTGATAAATGTTTCCTGAATTTAATTGAATTTATTGAATTGATAAATGAATAAAATGCTGAAAAAATTTTGAACAAAACAAAAATAAAAGGAAGTCATACTATAAAGAGAGCAAATCCAGGACCAAATCAGGTAAGAGTTCACTTAGTCAAAGGGTTAAAAAACATTCATCTTTTTATCAGGAAAAGCATGTGACTGTCAGCCATGGGTGGGAACATTTAAAATTTTTTCACCTTCACAAGTAGTTCTAAAGGTCTCCAAGTACAGTGAAAGTAGAAATCTTTTACAATTTAATATCCTAAATTATAGAGTTGAAGAATCAAATGAAACTTCAGAGATTACCTAGCCTGAATTTTATCTGATCAAAAATCCACCCTACAAGATTCATCTAACCTTCAATTGAAGGCCTCTAATGAGGGGAACTTTCCAAGACAGTCCCTTCAGCCCTGGAGGTAGTATCAACTATTAAGTAACCTAGGAGAAATCTATATTGCTCAACTTTTGCCCATTGTTTCAATTTCTGCCCGCCAGGGCCAAGGAGAATGTCTGTTCCCTCTTTGGTAAGAGCATTTTTAAAGCACTGAAGGTAGCTATCCTGTCTCCCTATATCTTCTCATCTCTAGGTTACATAACTATTTTCTTCAATTAGCAAATGGCATGTTTTCAAGGTTATTCTGCAAATAGACAATAAGTTGGATTCAAAATTGAACAGAAAAAGCAGTTTTGAATTGCTTTTGGGAAATCACACTTTTTAAAATAACCCCAACGGATGTTTATGACTATGAGTCATGGATTAAGAGAGTCTCAAAAAAAAATTAAAGTCAAACATTATGGTGAGGTCAATGGAGACTACATGATGGATGTGGATAGGTTACAACATTTTACCCCTTTTTTAAAAATTGTTACAAAAAAAGGAATTATACAGAAGAAATAGCTTGAACTGAGAGACTCATGCCCTCCAAAAAAATGTGTGCTTGCTATTTAATCAGAGTAAAAAGTGATAGTGTGTAATTGTAAGAAATCTAGATGAACCCCTACCATGATGGGTGAATAAAAGTATCTGCTCTGCCTATCCCACAAAGATGCTATGTAGACTAAATAGGATAATGTATATAAAATGGATTTGTGGGGAAAAGGAGAAGGCCTTGGGAGGATACATAGAATAGATGTAAGTTATTGTTATTACTGTAATTCATTTTATAATCAAAGCAAAATTTTTATCTAGTGGAAAGTAAAAAGGGTAGTTTAAGAGGGCAGAACTAGTAGCAATGATTTTGAAGTTGGTAGAGGCAACTTGTGCAGGTTTTATGGGAAGATCCAGGCAAGAGCCATGCAAAACAGGAAGATGTGGGAAGGTTGTGAGTCATATCATTAGAAGGAACCCCATATCAAGGAGCTCACAGGTCCACTAATGCTTCAAAAGCTGTGCAAGATGTTGGGCTAAAAGATACTATATAGGAATCAGTAAGTCACTGTAACTGCCATAAAGGTGATTTCAATCTTGTAGAAGAAATAAGATATGTGCAGGCTTACCCAGAACTTGGTTTCCTAACTGAAGTTATTTCACAGTAATTTTGTTAATCTCTTGTGATAAAAATATTTCATATAAAACATGGTTAATATATTACACTCATATCTTACCATTGAATTATAAAACCCTAATGTAACAAAAGTGACCAAAAGCCCATTTGTTGCAAGAGTGACCAAGTAACACTTTAGGTAGCATATTCACAGAAATACACACAAAATAGAATGTCAGTGAGTATATGTGAAGTGAGGCAAGTCACTTAACTAGGTGCTATCTTGGATGGAGCATTGGGTAGGGAATCAGGAAAATCTGAGTTCAAATCCCATTTTAGATACTTATTAGCTGTGTGACCCTAGGCAACTCACTTAACTTCTGACTAGCTTAGTTTCCTAGTCTGTGAAATGGGGTGTGTGTGGGGGGGTGGAGTAATTTTACCACATCCAAGCATTGGTAAGAGGCTCAAATGAGATATGGTATTTGTAAAGCGCTGGAGGCCATCATACTGTCACTGGCTGACAGGGTCACACTCTGGGGAAATGGGGTCTGCAAGGCAGCCCCCAGAGAATGAGACCCCCACTGATCCCCCTCTGTGACTTCTCTCTCTTTAACTTCTCTCAATAATGGATGACTTATAGAATAAACGTATATCCCACTTTAATTCCCCCCCCAGACTATTACCCTAAGAGATTGCATTTACAGAATTAAAGCCCAAAGATTATTGCCTCCCTCCTTTCCTTCTTCACAGAGCCACATTCACTCCCATTACATGCCAGGCAAGCCAAGAACATCAGTCACCTTCAAGACACACTTCATTGAATTCTGTTCATTGAATTCTGTTTATGGACAGAAACCAGGCAACATTGCCAGGTGCTTTAAAGTAACACAAGAAAAATAGAACTTATAAATTGAGGAAAACCCCAAATCTGGTCTGTCATTAAATTGCCTTATAACCTTGTACCTAGCTACAAAATGTTTTGTTACCCATCTCCTAAGTAATTGTGATTGATTGTGAAAGCTGACCAATAGTAAGAATGATTCTCCTAGGTCAGGGAGAACTAACCTCTAGATCACCCTGTCTATGTCATTCATCTATAGCAACAATGTTTCATTGACTAGCTCCTTAGACTATGTGTCTTGTTGTTAAATTCCATGGAAACATACATGTAGAAAATTGATTTGTGCCAAAGAAGTATGTACTTGAAACCCTATATAATAAACGAGCTTCTGTGCTATGGCAGAATACCATGTGATGCCTATGCATGTGGTTCTGAGCACACAGTGTCTGTCATCTCCATTACTAGACCGGATCCTCACATCTAGATGGAGCAAACACCCTTAGGGAGACTGCTGGAAGGTTCCCAAAGGTAAAGTGCTTAGCAATTTTCCTGGCTTACAGTGGGAGCTTAAGAAATCATTATTTCCTTCCTTTAGCCCTTAATTCTTCATCTGTTAAAAAAAAAGAAAGTGGTTAGACTAGATGAATTCTAAGATCATTTCCAGCTCAAAATTTTTGTTCCTATAATCCTATAGTTACACTCAAAGTTGGAGAAAGGGCGATGACGGGGCCTGAAATTATTGCTAAAATTTTAGCCAGTAAGTGAGGATGTGGGTAGGCAAGTGGTATAAGATATTTGGGCTTTAGTCATAAAATCGTAGACTCTAAGACATAAGAGTTTTAAGAGGGCATTTAGTCTATCCCATCCTTCATCAAGAAATCCTTCTAAAATATCCTCAACAGTTAACAATCCACATTTTCTGCCCTAAGCACTCTAATTAAAAGAACTTTTTTATCTGCTGTCATATCCCTCCACTTTGGGATTACACTACTTGTTTGGAAATTGTACTTTTTGTGAAGCTAAAATTTACTATGCCTGAACTTCACACATTGCTCTTAGTTCTAATTATTTTTAACCTGATAGCCTACTATACTTGAAGATAACTGTTATGCTTCCTAAGCCTTATTTTATCTATATTAAACAACTCTAGTTTTTAAGCCAGTAAAACGTGTAGCATGGAGTCTGGACTGAGCACCATTTTATTCACTTGCCTCTACCTTGTTTTAATACTTTTTCAAATAAATACAGTGTTCCAGATGTGATCTTTTCTTTTTCTTTAATAAATTCCTTTTGCCAATTTTTGTGACATCTTTACTCGTAAAAGGTGAGTGGAGAAAAATCCCCATCATTTGAACTTTCTGATTGCTTGTATTGGAAATAAATGGGGTTTTGTGATCTTTCTTCATTTTCCTTGAGAAGAACATATTAGTAAATAAACTTAAACTTAAAAAAGAAAACATTGTGTTTACTTCTCTTTTGTATAGTTATGTATTTAGCTCTCAAGTTTATATTGTAACCTTAGGCAGAAAGGTAGAAAAAATAAATCCTGTGCTAAAACTGATGCTAAGAAGATATGTTAAATTCTTTCTTAGATTAAAGGTACTGTTTCCCTCTTATCAGTATCCTAATCTATTCAGAATGTTAGATGGATCATAAATCTAGTCCTCAAAAGAGAAAGAAAAAAAGTTAGTGATCTTAACTAGACAAGAGATATTGCTCACTTTAAGTTGGTTAACTTTTTAATTACCTTTTCTAAGGCCCTGACTTTCATTCTTGAAAATAGAGAAGAAATTTTTGTGGTGAATACGTTTTGATTAAGGATTTATATGCTTTCTTTTAGATAATTTTGAATGGAGCTTTAGGTCAGAAAAATACTAATTTTTTAATATTTTCTCTTATAAATGTTTTTAATATGTTCCCACACCTAGAAAGCAGATAATAAATGTTTGTTAACATGAGGTTTTTCAAATTGAGCCTTGTGGACTTTCATATGTAAATATTAAGTTACCTATTTACATGAGATAATATATATACATGCAGTATGCATCATTTATATGCCAGATCTTCCAATCCAAAAGTAAACTTGAATCTTAGGTTCTGTTGAGCATTTAGCCTAATATGACTGTTTAGAGTAAGGATTCTTACTGAATCATGACTTACTGAGTCAAGACATGTACTCTGTACTGAAATAACAATATTAATTTGGAGGGCTTTAGTATGGAAAACACTTAGGGATTAACATATTAATATTTTGCTTTTATTCAACAGAGATTAGAGGTTTGGGAAAGGAGGGAGGGGGGGAAGAAGGTTTTACAACTTAATCCCTTAGTTTAAAACTCCTAACTAATAATCCTATCTTTTCTTATCCTTAACTCCTAAGGGCCAGTCCAACTGAAAGTTCAGAGATCTTACATATAGAATCTTTTGGCAAGTAGAGGCTGGAGTCCAGATGAGGAGTCCTAGATGGTCCAGTGATTGGCTATTCAATCCCAATATAACAATCCCAATATTGTCCCTTAGTCCACCTAAGGGTATTGAAAAACTCCTCTCCACTCCTGCTTCAGAGGGCTGCTTGTAAGATGATCCAAAGATGTCCACAAAAGCTCAGATATACTTTCCTTTCAGCTGGAGACTCCCAAGTGAAGTCCAACAGTCTCCTCAGCCATTTGGAACCTTTCCCCTGTCAGCTCTGGGGATTCTCAGCCTGTCAATCATTCCTATGCACTAAGCATTACATTGCAACAGTACTTAGTGGCTCAGAGCCAATTTTGAGAATGTTTCTAAATTCATAAAATAAAATAAAAAGTATTACAAGGGAATCAATCATAATGAAATATAATAATATAGGTATATGTGTGTATACATCTCCATATATGTATCACTCTCCTTTCCCTCTCTCTTTCTTCATCACTATCTCTATTTCTATCTCTATCTCTATGACCATCTCAATCTCTTGTCTCCATACTTAAATTTTACCAAACCACAGGTTAAGAATTTCTGCCTTTAAATTTGGAACTATGCCCAAAGGGCACTAAAAGACTGTCTGCCCTTTCACCCGGACATACCACTGCTGGGTTTGTACCCCAAAGAGATAATAAGGAAACGTGTACAAAAATATTCATAGCCATGCTCTTTGTGGTGGCAAAAAATTGGAAAATGAGGGGATGCCCTTTGATTGGTAAATGACTGAACAAATTATGGTATCTGATGGTGATGAACACTATTGTGTTCAAAGGAATAATGAACTTGAGGAATGCCATGTGAACTGGGACAACCTTCAGGAATTGATACAGAGTGAAAAGAGAAGAACCAGGAGAACTTCATGCACAGAGACAGATACACTGTGGTACAATCGAATGTAATGGACATCTCTACTAGCAGCAATGCAATGATCCAGGACAGTTCTAAGGGACTTATGAGAAAGAATGCTATCCACATCCAGAGAAAGAACTGTGGGAGTAGAAACACAGAAGAAAAACATTTCTTTGATCACATGGTTCGATGGGGATATGATTGGGGATGTAGACTCTAAATGATCACTCTAATACAAATATTAATAATATGGAAATAGGTCTTAATCAATGATAAGTGTAAAACCCACTTAAATTGCTTATTAGCTATGGGAAGGGGGAGGAATAGGGAAGGGAAATAATATGAGCCATGTAACCATGGAAAAATATCCAAAATTAAATAAATAAATAAATGGAAATAATTTCTACCTTTATCAGACAAAGAAGATAAATTGTTTTTGGAGCCACGATTCCAATTTGGTTTAATTGCATATATTAATAGGTAAGTAGTTGATTCAAATGTATTGATACAAATAGATGAGGATAGTTAAACACATCTAATAGCTTAATGTCAATTACATTTATTTGAATGGGCCAGCTTATGTTACAAAATACTTTTAAAAATAGTCTTAAATAATTAAACAATTATCAATGTAGTGTTTTATTTTGGAAAGTGTGTTTGGATAATAGGCAGGAGTTTCGGATCTAATTCAGTAATTGACTATAACACTGAGAAAATAACTTTATTATATTATTATAGATTATAGTAAGAATCCAATAAAATTCTACACTGATGTCTGACTATAGCACAGTATCTTATATATATGAATATATTACATATTTTAATGTTCTCTCTATATATATAGCTTAGCATTATAGCATAGATATAGCCTCACTTGTGTAGATAATACCAGTAGATTGTGTTGTCAGATCAAATGAAGACCTACTACACATATGTCATATGAGGCTGTACCTGGGTGAGTTTGGAGCTCAGAAGAATGGCCATGTTAAATATTTTTTGGCAATACCATGTCTGGAAGTATTTTTTTTAAGCAAGGAAAGACTAAGATCTGTATCAATGGAAGAAATGCTCACACTGATAAAATCATCAGCCTTCTGAAGCTAAAATTGAAATCAATAAAGCCCAAAATGATATAGCACCTTAGGGATTTACAAAAATAATATATACTTCTCAATAGCTTTGTGAAATATGTGGTTGCCATTTTCTCATTTTTCAAAAAGGGAATGATAACCTCCTTGCTTACTTCAAAAGGATGCTGTTAGGATTAAATGAGGTCATCTATGTGTTATAGGTAGGAATAGCAGCTCCACCTTCCCCCAAATATCTCATGGAGTCCCAAGTTTTCATTCTGGGAATTTCTGGAAATATTTGTGCTGAGCTCTTAAGCACTTGGTGCTTTGAGGTGATGCAGGAAGACTGCCAGTGAGTCCAGTTATTATGAGTATGCACAGGCATTCTATTCAGCTGTTGCTTCCTACATATGGACGTTGAAACACAAGTAGAAATTCCTTTTGTGTTTCTGATTTGTGAACTATTGTATGAAAAGAAACTTCTTTGACAGACTGCATAGCCAGAGACTGGGTTGCCTTCAGAAGATACTAATCAATCAGAGTCTGCTCCTTCTTTTTGATGTGACTTCTTTCTTCCTGGTGATATTTTGATGAAAGAACAGAGACAGGGATATTCAAATAAATAAGGCCTTTGACCCTGCTGAGAATGGTATGTGACCTCTGAATTTAGATTTTGCTTCCTTGTCTTATCATTTGTTCATTCCTTACTTATTTTTATTTATCAGTTCTTTCTCTGGAAGTGGTCATACATAAGTCACTCTTTAAATAATATTTCTCTTGCTGTATATATGTAATATTCTCTTGGTTCTGCTCATTTTGCTCTTTATAATTTAATGTAGATCTTTCTATGTTTTCCCAAAATTAATCTGTTCATCACTTCTTACATTGTAGTAATACTCCAACACAATCATATGTCACAACTTGTTTAGTCATTTTTCAACTGAAAGGTGTCTCTTCAAATTTCTAGTTCTTTATCACTACAAAGAGAACTTTCATAAACATTTTTGAAAATATAGTTGCTTTTCCTTTTTCCCTGATCACCTTATGAAATAAAACTTCAGTTTATATTACTGGGTCAAACAAAAGTGGTATCTCTGGGTCAAAAAGTATACACAGTTTTATAACTCTTTGAGTATAATTCTAGATTGCTCATCAAAATAGTTGGATTAGTACACTTCCATCTACAGTGTATTAGTGTTTCCATTTTTCCACATCCTCTTCAACATTTGTCATTTTCCCCTTTTATCAGTTTAGCCAATCTGATAGGTAGGAGAAGATATCTCAGAGTTCTTTTGATTTTCATCTCTCTAATCAATAATGATGTAGAGTATTTTTTCTACATAATTATATGTAGCTTTCATTTCTTACTCCAAAAACTGTCTTTTCTAAACTTTTGATCATTTACCAATTGGGGGATGGCTCATATTCTTAGATAGTTGACAAAGTTCTGAAGATATTTTAAATATGAGACCTCTATTTGCGGGACTGTCTATAAATTTTCACCCAGCTTACTGATTTCCTTTTAATTGTCTGTGTTAATTTTGTTTGTACAAAATCCCTTTTCAATTTAATGTATTAAAAGTTCTCTTTTACATCTCACTATACTTTCTATCTCTTGTTTATTCCTTTATTCTTTTCCTATCCATAAATCTTATAGGTAATATGTTCGCTGTTCTAATTTGCTCATGTATCCCTTTATGGCTAGATCATATATCCATTTTTATTATTTTGGTAAATGGTATAAGACTATGTTGGCAAACCTATGGCATGGGTGCCAGAGGGGGATGCTCCCCTTCCCCTCTCCACCATGCCTGAGAACATTTCTCACCTGATCCACCCCTCTGCCCAGCAGTCCAATGGGAGTGCTTCCTCCTTCCCCTGTCTGGGGTGAGGGGGCTGCTCATATGCAGCATGAGGGTATAATTTGAGCATTAAGTCTCTTAAAGGTTCACCATCACTGGTGTAAGACATTGGTTTATATCTAGTTTCTGCCAGACTGCTTTTCAGTTTTTCCCAATAATTTTTACCAAATAATGAATTCTTATTCCAAAAAACTTGTATCTTTACTTTTATCAAACTTTGCAACTTACCACCTAGGGGGTGGAGAGGGAAGGAATTGAAAAATATCAGAAAACAATTGTCAAAATTTGTTTCTACATTTAATTGAAAAAGATTAAAGTTAAATAGAAAGAAAGAAAGAAAAATAGATTCCATTAAGCAGAAGGCTTCTGCATAGCAAATATAACAGGGGAAAAGAAAACCTCTGGGAAAACACCAAGTACCATGAGCTGACTTAACTCATCACCCATTCAGTCAACTAGTAGGATTGCCTGAGCTGTAAGGGTTTGTTCTATGTTTTCTGAGTTCTCTATGATTCACTAGAGCCAACATTCAACAAAGTTGAGATCTAACTCCTTAAAATACATGTGGATCCATTAACTCCTTGAAATATGGATCTGTGAGACAAAACTTCAGGAACTACTGCATAAAGAGATGAAGACAAATTCTATGTAAAATCTAAAGGGGAAGGTTTTTTCACAGTGGCATAGTATAAAGGGCTTCCTGAATGATGTTTCATTTGAGTGTGTGGGCTTTAAAGTACCAACACTTTCCTCCTAGCTCTGCCCCAGACTTCTTCACCTCTTCCCAGTGGCCCTCAAATTCTACTCCTCCAGTTAGCCTCCTCCTCCAGTTGGCAAATGTCTTTTCAGAACCTCCATTTGAGGAAGTGCAAAAGACAGCTATGCTCATTCATCATTCAGTTCTGCTTCTAACTCCCCACACTTCTCTACCTTGCCCCTTCTTTCCTCCCATTCCTCACTTTACACTCCTTTTTGTTATCTTCCCCCATTAGAATTGTGGGCACCTTGCAGACAGAAGCTATCTTTTGTTTGTATTTGTATTTCCAGAGCTAGCACAGTGCTGATCTCTCTCTGTCTATGCCTTTGTCTCTGTCTCTCTGTCTCTGTCTTATTCTCTCTGCCTCTGTCTCCTTCTCTGTCTCTCTATCTCCCCCTCTCTGTCTCCCTCTCTCTGTTTCTTTCTCTCTGTCTCTCTCATCTATCTATCCCAAAGCTTCATAATGATATGAAAGTGTTTCTTGGTTCTTAAACCCTATGCCACTGGAGGTCAAGTCTTACTAAGCTGGAAAAATTTTAATTATGAATCCAGTGATGTATGAGGAAACTGAGGCAAACAGTATTAACTAACTTGTCCAGGGTCACACAACTAGTAAATATCTGATACCACATTTGAACTCAGATCCTTCCAAATATGTCAGGGACCTCCCACCCCTCTTCTCAGTAGCCCAATGGGAGTGCTTCCCTCCCCCTTTTTATGTAAAAGTAATTCATTTTATTAGAAATTAGTTTTAATTATGAAAACAAATTTTGCAAGTTATGTTTCACATGTTACCTTAAAGTAGTTTAAAAAAAATTTTTGGAGGATGGGGTTTCTTTATTGCATTAGGATTTAGAATCAGTTTCTTTATTTTTAGGAGCTATAAAATTACAGAAGTATCTTGCTGACATTCAACAAACTTTTGCTTATTTTTAGTAAACTCTTCAAAGGAGGTTTCTAAAACATTTGCATCTTGCTTTTCCAAAGTTTCAATTCTGTATCTTCCAGGGAATCTTTAGTTTTGTCTTGAAGCCATGGCACATCTAAACTAGGCTGCTCTCCCCCTGACATGTGGTAAGTGATTAATAGTGTTTGCTGTCTTATTGATTAAGAACTGACTGTACTCTCTTTTATAAGACCGACCAATGTATATTGATCAACAAGAATCCATCATCTTGAGTCCCACCCAACCAAGCTCCTTAGTGGTAGCCCCAGGGCTCTGAAATCAATAGATAGTTCTATGTGCTTTCTCTGTAGTTCTCTGTGTGGAATGAGTATGCTCATTTTCTATATCCCTCAAATATTTCCATACAATGGCTATCATGTAATTTCAGCCAGCCATGTTTCTCATCAAATCCATTGTTTCTGTATCAACTCCCCTTATACAAGAATTTCTTAACCTAGAGTCCACTGAAACTTATAAGATGTGTAAGTAGATTCCAAGGAGTCAATGAACTTGGGAAAATGCATCTTTGTTTTCATTATAATTTATTTCCTTTGTAATAATATACATTTTATTTTATTAATTTTAAAACATTCTGTGAGTCTCTAGGCTTCACCAGACTGCCAAAAGACTCTATCATAAACAAATATATTATTGTAATTAATTGCAAATTATTTATAGTTAGCTTTTAGATAGTGCCTTAAAGTTTTCAAGGAAAGAGCCTAGAGTCTGGAAGACCTGATTTCAAATCCATTCTCAGTCACTTACTAGTTGTGTGGTCCTAGGTAAGTGCTTTAATCCCATTTACCTCAGTTTTATTATATGGAAAATGAACTGGAGAAAGAAATGGAAAACCACTTCAATATCTTTGCCAAGAAAATCCCAAATGGGGTCACAAAGAGCTGGACATGACTGAACAACAATAAAAAAATGTAAGGCACTGGGGTACATGAAGGGTGGGGAGAGACAAAGAGAGATAAAAACAGAATCTTTTCTTGTATTCTAATGGAAGAGATACCATGGAAATCATGGTGTGCTTGAGCTTTTTATTTTTTGCCTGTTTTGAACTTCCTTTCTTTGGAAGGTAAGTCAGGTGATATACTAAGTCTAGCATTAAGGGGATAAAAATTTCTAATTCAATAATCTCTTCAAAGAAACCAAAAAATGTCTGCATCTGGGGCAGAAGCAGGTAGGAATTATATGGGTTCTTCAATAGCTTTCTGAACTTGTCAGAGATTAGATTAATTCCTAAGAGTGGGTCTTCCCAGTGAAAGAGATGACAGAGCTAGGACATTGAATGCTTGTGGAAGAATATGGAGAAATTATTAATGTGACCACCTATGACCTGAGAGGTGGTTCATAGAAAATGTCCTTGGATTCAGCTCTATATAAAGGAAGAATGATCCAGGTATCTAGCCTTCTGGATAAACTGAGATTTCCTAGGAAATGTCAACGTCAGGAATTATCTTATAGGTCCTTAAATTGGAGAAATTGGGAAATCATACTTTCCAGAGAAAGAGGAGGCAGCTTACATAGGAAAGGGGAGAGATGAAGGGTTGAGATCTGGACTTTCCCTCTCTCTAGTGTCCCAATGAGTTGTTCAGACAATTCAAGCCTGATGGGAAAGGGAAATTGAATTCCAAGTTCTATTACCTCCTAAGGAGAGATTGTCAGACCTAAAACAAACAAACAAACAAACAAACCCAACAACATAGAACCACCAAAGCAGTTATAATAGACCACATCTTTAATTGGGACAAGGAAGATAATGGTGTCCATACATACACTACACAGAGCCTGACTCTGGGACTCTAGGAACACTGTCTCAGCAAAAGATACCAATAATGGGAGTTTCCCTGAAACTAAATAGTTTGGGATTATATTTATATCTTAAAGAATATATGAAATGAAGGACTACTGGCCTGAAACTAGGGTACCTGGGAGCAGCCAATTATTACAGAATTTAGAAAATTAGAGAAACTGAAAAGACAAAAAGGGTACTTAAAGTATGATTACATCTGCCACTCTATCCAGGATGCTCAATGGATGATGGATGTTTTATTGTTTAATATGAGACAAGGATCAGTCTAGGAGTTTCTTGAAGGCAGGTTCCTGTTGAACAAGGGTAAATTTGGGGTTTCATAAAAAATGGTTGTCAAGATTATAGGCTATTTTGCACTCTTTGTGGTGGTAAAAAATGGAAAATGAGGGGGTGTCCCTCAATTGGGGAATGGCTGAACAAATTGTGGTATATGATGGTGATGGAATATTATTGTGCTATAAGGAATGATGATCTGGAGACTTTCCATATGAACTGGGAGAACCTCAATGAACTGATGCAGAGTGAAATGAGCAGAACTAGAAGAACATTGCACACAAAAAGTATAACATTGTGGAACAATCCAATGTAATGGACTTGGCTACTAGCAGCAGTGCAAAAAGCCAGCACACTCCTGAAGGACTTATGTAAAAGAATGCTATCCACATTGAGAGAAAGAACTATGGGAGTTAAAATGTGAAAGCAAAACATATGACATAATTTATCACATGGGTATGTGATTTGGGGGTTAGGCCTTAAAAAATTTCTCTAGAGCAAAAATGAATAATATGGAAATAGGTATGAAGTGACAACATTTGTGCAACCCAGTGGAATTGCTTGTCAGTTCTGGGGAGAGGAGGAGGGAAAGAAAATGAATCATGTAAACATGGAGAAATATTTTTAAATAAATACCAAAAAAAGATTATAGGCTATTTGTGTGGTTTATGTATTTTCTATGCATTTATGGTCTCTAGTGAGTCCTTTTAGGAACTAAAATGTTTTCTGCATCTGTCTATTTGCTTTTTCCTAACCCCTTACCTTTTGTCTTAGTATCAATTCTAAGACCAAAGATCAACAAGAGGTAGGCAAACAGAGTTAAATGACTTGCCCAGAGTCCTACAACTTGGAGGTATCTGAAAGGAGATTTGAACCCAAGTCCTCTCAGCTTCAGGCCTGGCACTCTATCCACTGTGCTACCTAGCTGCCCCTGGCTATTTGCTTGTATGAGTCCTTGTATCTTCTGCTTTATCCATAGACTATCCTCTGTTCTTGCCGTTTGCTAATTTGAATACCCATATAAGAACTAGGAACCCATTTATCCACATTTAAGGAAACTTATATATGAACAATATTTAAATTAAATGTTTACATTTTTCTTGAGTAAACTTTGGGTGGGACATAATAAACCAAAGAGATGCCGACACTTTGGGGTGAGATCTTAGGATTGGACCCATCCATGTAAATCTCCTGTCTTTGGGAGAGAGGACACTTAGGAGCTAGGTGACTTTAGACAAGTGATTTAAAGTCTTTAAGTTTCATTTTCCTCTTCTGTAAGATTAGGAGGTCAGATCAGATGTCCTTTAAGATCCCTGCAGGCTCTAAATCTTGTGTTGCTCTGGGCTTTACATGATTTGGTTCTTTCTCTCTGGATGTCTAAAAACGAATGCTTGCCATAACTTACAGAAGGATACAGTTGAGCTATTAAACTTAGATTTTAGTTTAGGAGATGATCCAGAAATGTTTTCCCAAATCTTTCACACCTTTGGCAGATCATAAAGGCCTTTTTTCTTCAAAGAAAGACAATCATTTTCTATTTTCTGAAAGTTTTGTAAACCTAACCAGATAAGCTGCCAGAAATTCTGCTTAGTAAATGCTAAAGTCAGCATTCCTTGAGAAAAGGATACAAAGACTTAGGCAAACACAGATAGGAGAGTTACCAGGAGAAAAAAGAAAGATCACTAATCTTAAAACTGAAAAAAAAAATCTCCCCACAAACGCAGTCAATTATTCCCCCTTCCTCTATCCTGTTGTTTATTTCTTAATCAGTTTAGAACTTGCGCCCATCCCTGCAACTTTCTCCCCTTGCCTACCAGTCGCCCCCCTACTCCACTTCCTGCACTATAATTCTTTGATGACATCCCTTTTATAGTTGTTAGAATTCTGCTGTAACACTGGACTTTCAGTCCTGCACTTGGAATCAGGAGATTTAAATTTTTGTCCTAGCTCTGCCACTGATGATTGTGTGGTTGTGTGGCTTTGTACAAGTATTTTTGGTCCATAATTCTCTCATCTATAAAATGAGTGAGTGGGACTAGATACTCTCTTCTGACTTTTTATGATTCTATTTTCTTTCCCCATGTATATTCAGAGTTTTCTGTGTTTTAAATGGATGCAAGGGTAGGCCTAGTACTAGATTGAATTGTAAGTAAAGTTAATGAAGTTTCTCTTTTTCTGCTCTTCGACTTATTGTTTCAGAGTACTTTCCCCAGTCAGCTAGTAATGCCATAGCCCTATCTATGCTACTAAACCATGCCATACCATAAAATGGGGATTTTCCTAGAAATAACTTAATCAGAGTTGAATTTCCCATGTTGTAAATTGGGCCATAAGACTGGTACTTTGGAATTCTAAGTGCCCTCCCCTAAACATTTTTAAAAATCTACTTTTCATATATATGAGAAACTTGCTTTGTATATGTTCAAATTTCCTAACATGTAGGCACCTTGCCTCTGGGTTCCCCTACTATGTGGATCGGTGTAATTTCCTTTGGCCACATAGCTGGAATAGGCCATATTTTTAAAACTGGGAGAATTGGATAGTTTTGTCCTCTTTAGAGGGAAACACCATATTCCCAGTCCCTCAGGGCTCACAACCTAGAATTCATCCTGGATTCTTCACTATCTCTCATATATATCCAACCCATTGCCAATGCCTATTGATTTCCCATTTGTAATATCTCTCAAATATGCTTCCTTTTCTCTTCTGACATACTTCTACCTCTGATGTAGGGCCTCATTGCTTCACACTCTGGACTTTTTCAATAACCTGCTGGTGGGTCTGCCTGCCTCAAGTCTTTTCCCACTCAAATTCACCCTCCATTCATCCCCCAAAGTGATTTTCTAAGCTCTGTTTCTCTCATGTCACCCCTCTACTCAATAAAATACTAGTACCTCCCTTTTGCCTTTGCTGTTTGTATATATACTACTTCACCTTTGAAGTCTTGTGTGTGTGTGTGTGTGTGTGTGTGTGTGTGTATGTGTGTGTGTGTGTATGTGTGTGTGTAAGCTAATCTGACTATTAAGTGATTAAATGGAACTGGGTTGCAGATCTGTCTGCTTTTAGGGGAATATGTCCATGGAGGCTGGAACCATTTCCATAAGATTTAGACACTTTATAATCCCCTAAGGATATCAGAGATTGTTGGAGGAGAGATCACATACCCAGCTTTCACAGGAGGCTCAGGGTAGTCATTGTCACATTTTGTTTTTAATTGTCAATGCAACATATTGTTTTTCTTGAACAGAATGTAAACTCCTTGAGATCAGAGCCACTTTGTTTGCTTTTTTTTTCTTTTTATTCTTACATCCCAGTCAGGTTGTGTGACCTGTACTATTCACTTAATTTTTGTTCAGTTGATTTTTAGTTGGATCTGACCCTTCATGATCATATTTGGCATTTTCTGGGCAAAGGTCCTAGAGTGTATTGCCATTTTTTTTCCTCCAGCTTATTTTACAGATGAGGAAACATAGGCAGACAGGGGTAAGTGACTTGCCTAGGGCCACACAACTAGTAAATGCCTAAGGCTGAAGGAGTTGGGCAATGGGTAGTGAGTCTCAGTTCTGCAATTTTATATTTTGTACCAGTTAGCACTAGTAAAACATAAAATGCAAAATCTGCATTATTAATCACTTATAATGGTTTTTTACTATTCTGTTCTTTGCACCAGCTTTGTGCTATTCTGTATTATTAATCACTTACATTATTCTATATTTACCCTTACTTCAGAACTGTTAGGCATTATCAATTACCTATAGTGCTTCTCTACTGTATTATAGCCTCCCTTTGTTCTCTTCTTTGATGAGGGCTTTCCCCAAGGGTAGTGAAATATCTCCTACATTGGTAAATGATGGCAGGTAGGACAATGGGGAGAAACTTGTTCACTATGGGCTTCTGGCAATCCCGGGGAATCCCCCAAATCTGTGCATGCTCCTTATTCTCTTTTTTGGTGTTCTCAAAATCACTTATAATGTGTCAGACTCAAAACCACACCTCTAATGCCCCATAACAACCAGAAGTGGGCTATTTTGGGAAATGGGAGAGATTTCTCTGTAATGGGAGGTGACAAGCCCCAGACCCCCAATAAATATTAAAACATTGATATACAGCTGGGACTACTCCATCAGCTCAAAGGCTACTCTACCAGTCCCCCAGATAACTGTATTAATCCTTTGGCCATTTCACCAGCCTAGACTGTTATCCTATATTAAAAACTTCAAATAAAATTCTTACTTCTGCATTGAATGGAGTTTTGAGCCTCCCATTCTTAGGGGGAGACTGCTGCAAAATTGGATGTGTTTTCCCACAACAAGATTTGAACTCAGGAAAATGATCCTTTCTGGCTCATGACCCAGGACTCTATCCACTACACAGCCATCTAGCTGCCCAAATATACTTAACGATTAATTTTGAGACTTGGGCTAAGTCCATTTTCCCCTCTGAACCTCACTTTTTTAAATCTGTAAACTGAAGGTGCTAGACTCTGTCCGTACCATAATCCCTTGCAAACCTAAATTCTATGTCCTAGCATTGACATTCATAAACTCTTTGATCCTAACAAATTCCTTCATGTCCCTGAGCCTCAATTTCTTCTCCAGTGAAATAAAGACAGATTAAAACAACTGCCCTCATTCAGAACCTCCAGAGGCTCCTTATTACTTCCAGGACCCAATTGCCCTTCACCACCTGTTCCCCTCCTCCATCTTTCCAAGATTCTTATACTTTCGTCTTGCCACCCCAGTCTAGCCCAGTCCAGCCACTTGGATACACTACCCATTCTACTCCTTGAATAAAACATTCTACTTCTTGATTCTGTGCATTTTTACTGACTTTTTCTACCTCTTCATCATCACTTCATGGTTTCTCAGACTTCCAGTTCTAGCTAAGATACTCATTTTATAGGAAATCTTTCTACTTTCTGCTCAATGCTAGTGTGTTCTCTCCTTTGATCATCTCTAGTTTATTCTATCTCTATCTTGTTTGTACATAGATGCTTACATGTTGTGACTATGAAATACTTGAGAAAAGGGATTGTCTTTTGTCTTTCTTTGTATTCCCAGAAATTAGCCCTTTGCCTGCCATGTAGTTGAAGCCTAACAAATGTTTTATCAACGGACTGACTAAAACTCAACATATTGCTGTCATGCTAATGAGGCTTCAGAGACTTCTTGTTGTCCCTAAAATGAAATTAGAAGTCTTTAGTCTGACATTTAAGGTCTTCCTCAAACTGGCTCCTACCTCTTTCCCAGGCTTCCCAGTCCTTTATTCCCTTCACCATCTCTTCTCCAAAAGGGCTTTCTTTGCTGTTCCCTGGACTCAGTCTATCATCTACTGCCACTATATCATTAATGTCTATTATGAGTAGAATTCACTCTGTCCTTTCTTCTACATATTAAAATCCTTAATTTCATACATCTCTCTCAAGTTAAGTATTCTTACCCCATGCCAAATAAAGCCAATGTAAGTATTGTTTGATCTCCTTATTTGCTAGTGTTCTGTCTGCTCTAAAATTACATTAGATTTACTTATCAACATAAATATATTGTCTTTTCCGACCTTCTAATATGAGATCATTTAGAACAGAATCTGTTTCTCTTTTCCTTATATCCCTGACATTCACTACATTGTGAATTTCAAAACCACTTCACCCTATTCAGACCATTCTTTAGAAGATCAGAAATAGCTAAATAAATGTGGTCAATGGAAATGGGCTTTACTTTTACCAATGATGAATCACTTGTAAGAAGAATTATAAAATATGTACTGAAAGAAAGGTATTACCAGAAAAAGAGATAAGTCCATCCTGAAAAAGCCACAAGGAATAACAAATAGTTATTTCCAGTGTTATATTGTGTCAATCACATAATGTTAAGAGTCTTAATGGAAGACCTCCAGCAAATTGAATGGACCCCTATGTAGATTTATTTATTTAATTTTTATTTATATGTAGATTTTAACTCTAATAAAAGTTGTATAGGATGAAAAGTCATGGATAAATTATGACCTACATCATTGAACATACTAACCATATTATGTCATTAGAGGCTATGTTGAAGTATTTATGAAATAATCAAAAAGATCCCAGAAAAATAAGAGAATGGTTGAGGGGGAAGGACACCGAAATTTGAGTTATAGAGACAGGGCCTGAGTTTCTCTACTTACTACCTGACTTTAGGCCAATCACGTAACACTTCCAAGCCTCAGTTTCCTCAACTCCAAAATCAGGTAATTGGACTAGATAACTTTTAATGTCTACCACTCTGGACCATATCATTCTCTGGGTTGTAATTCCATGAACAGTTTCAGTTTCGAGAACCAGAATAAGACTATGGCTCAAGGATCACATGTGGTGTGGTAAAGTGGAAAGTGGGATGAATTTGTAATCACAGCTTTGGCATGTGTGATCCTGGCAAGACAGGTCCTGAGTTTCAGCCTTTGTAAAATGAGACAGTTGAACTAAATATATGGCCTCTGATTTGCTGACCCCATGGGTAGCCACAGGACAGAAACACATGTCTTCTTGTATTATGTTACTATGAGTGTACTATCCTGAGCTGTATACTATTGCAGTTAGCTATTTGATGGGCATGGATATTTTTATTTTCCTTGAGATACAGAACTCTTCCCTCTCAGTAAGAAAGAAATATTTAGATTATAATAAGGAATTTGATAAAATATCTTTGTAGACAAAAAAAGAGGGAACAAGACTAGATGATATGATCAGGTAAGATGCAGACTGGCATAGTATAAAAAGTAGTGGGTTTAGAGTTGAAAGACCTGGGAACAAGTCTATGTTCTTATATCTACTGGCAATGTGACCTAAGAAAGAAAGCTTTTTCTTTCTAAGAGTCAGTTTCCTTATTTGTAAAACAAGTACCATCACATTTATACCATCATCCTCAAAGGGTTTTGGGGAACAAGGCATCTGATATGCTTTTATTTTCTTTACAAATGTGAGCAATAATTAGGTGAATCATGGTTATTATAAGGTAAATATGGCATTAGCCAATCTGATCAATTATGATCAGATCAAAAGAGGATTGATTGAAAAATCAATGTCAACATGGAGGGATATCTCTAAAGGAGTGTCATATAGTCCTATCTTTGATCCCTATTTTATCCAACATTTAAAAAAACAAACAAACCTCTTTTTATTATAAAAATGATCATGAGCAGACACAAACATAGACATTTTTTCTTTTTTTAAATACTTCTCTTCTGTCTAGGAAGCAATACTAAGTATTGCTTCCAAGGCAGAAAAGCAATAAGGGCTAGGCACTTACTTTTAAGTGATTTGCCCAGGATCACAAAGCTAAATAGTGTCCAAGGTCAGATTTGAACCCAGGACCACCCATCTCTAGGCCTGGTCTATCTACTGAGCCACCTAGTTATCCTCAAACATAAACATTTGAACATGCAAATAAAAACAAAAAAATATTGCATGATAAAACCATTAAGCTCAATATATTTTAATCAAATGTAAATGAAAATATGGATAATAACACTACCACATATTTCTAGAGCACCTTGACATCCTAGAACAAGTACAAATTATCTCCCTTTTTTCAGATGAAGAAACTGAGTTTCAGAGAAGTGAAATAATTTGTGACATCCACAGGCACAGAATAAGCTTACATAAATGCTTATCAACTATGTGATTGACCAAGATGGCATAGCTAGTCTACAGCATGCTTATCAAATCTGTTATTGGCATGAATTTGAGGGAGATAGCCAATATATTTTATGACACAATTCCCAAAGTCCTTGTCAGATTGGACCAATGGATTTAATCATAGAAATATGGAGTTTAACAGGGATAGAATTAATTTTTGCTCTTGCAACAGATTAGGGGAAGGCAGACAGAAACTAGCACAAAGAACAATTGAACTACTTCTAGTGGTCATTCAATCTCTAAGCAAGACAACTGGCTAATGAAGTCATCTGACGTTATTTTTTCAACAAAATTAACTTGCTGATTATAGATCTGTTAAAGAGGTTTCTTTTTTTCCCATATAAGGCTAACTTATTTGACCACAAGAATAGGAAATGTACAAGGACAGATAAATATTTCAAACTGATATATGCTGATATCTAAATGAATCTTTAAGCAGTTAATTTTACCCTTAGTTTGCTTCCTGCTTTGTCCACATTAACATTTCTTATAGGATCAGACAAAAAAAATCTCTCCTGTTGTGCACCCTTTCCCCCAAACTAGAACCAAGATATTACTGATAGAGATGAAGTCCAAAGGGGAGGATATGCAGAGGGGACCCAGGATGGTCAGGAGTTCAGAGGCTGTGTTTTATATGGAATAGTTCATGATGCAAATTGAAGTGAGTAGAACATGATATTCATTAACAGAAATATTAAATTATAGTCAGTTGGGAAGCACTAAACTATTATCAGCAAAACAAGGATCTAAGATAAACCTAAGGAACTCATGATGGAAAATACTGTCCATAGCCATAAAAGGAACTGTTGGAGTCTGGTTGCAGATCAAAGCATTCCATTTTTCACTTTATTTCTTCCATGAGTTTTTATTGTAAATGTGATATGTGTCTTCTTTCACAATATGAAGAATATGGAAATACATATTGCATGACAGCACATGACAGGTATAACTTATATCAGACTATTTACCATGTCAAGGGAGAGGGAAGGAGAGAATCTGAAAATGAAAAATATTGGATAATATTTGTTAAAAATTATTTCCATTTGTAACTGCAAAACATTTTAATTCATTTATTTTTTAAAAATATTTTTCCATGGTTACATGATTCGTGTTCTCTTCCTCCCCTTTTACCTTCCTTTCCTTGAGCTTACAAGCAATTCCACTGGGTTATACATGTATTATCACTCAAAGTTTATTTTCATATTATTCATTTTTGCAATATTTTGAGAGCTGTCCAACAGTCTGCAAACTCAGGTTCTTCTTCTGGTTAGGTGGGATGGTGAAGGCAAAAAAGGAGTGGGAGACAACTTGGGTGTTTCAGACCTGTTGCCCAGGTGTAGTAAGATGCTGTTTTGCTTGGCACAGACTCTGTTTTTATTTTCATACCCAGTGGTTACATTTTTTCTTGGCACACAGTCTCATTTTCAACATACATGATTTCTTACAGGTAATTGGATGTTTCACACATTAACTTCTAACAAATTGCTTAATTAACATTCTATGATCATCTTGTATACCAAGTTGCTACAACAAGACAAAGCTTGCTAGAAATAAATGACACAGGCAGGATAACCAGGGGGTCAGTTCTCACTGACCTGTGGGATGCCCAGCTAGGAGAATCATTGTTGCTTTTAATCAGCTTTCATAATCAATCAGAATTACTTAGGAGATAAGTAACAAAAACATATGCTGCTAGGTTCAGGATTAAAGGGCAAATTTAATACAGCCCAGATTCAGGTATTTTTCTAATTTCCAGGTTTCATTTTTCTGTGTTACTTAGAAATGTTGCTGGGCTTCAATAAACAAAACAAGTTAGTGGAGTGTGACATACCAGGCTGTACCTAAGGGGTGATTGATATGCCTGTGTTCTCTGGTTTGTAATGGGGGTGGAGAACCTGGATGTGATCCTGCTAGAGGCTTAAGTCAAAGAGAGAAAGAGAGAAAAGAGGGGGAGTAGTGGGTACATAAAATTGTTTAGATTTTAATTCTATGAATAAGAACTTTAGAGTGGATTTGGGGTGATATTCAGGGGTGGTAGTTTCTGGGGGGGGGGGGTAAACATGGGATATGTATGTTAATCCTGTGAGTGTTTTGCTCTTATTTTTCCTGAAGCTAGGGAGAGAACAACAATCATAGCAATTTCATTGGTAAGGGAAGTTAGTGGGAGAAGTCACATAGAGGGGGACTGAGTAAGTGTCTCCATATTTCCAGAAGGTCACTTTGCAACTCTGGTTTCCACATGTGACCATGTCAGACAGCATAGGTTTGACGGCCCCCAGAAGTAATAGAGTAAACTTGGAAATTTTTAAAGAGTTTTATAATTCAAAAATAAGAAAGGAATATTTCAAGTTATTAAGTATGTTTAGAGTAGATAGAGAAGAGAAGAGAGAAAAGGAGAAGGGAGCAAGGGAGTAAGGGGAAGGAAAAGAAATGTGAGATATTCATTGTGTGCCAATAACTGAAAGGATATCATTTTGTAAATTGAGTAAATACGTATTTATTAAGGACCTACTATGTGCCAAGCCATGTGCTCTGCTCTAGGAATTAGAAGAAGAATTATATAAAATATATCTTTGACAGCTATGAAGGATTCTAGATATGAATGAATCATGAAAATATTAAAGATATATTCAAAAGCTGACTCTAATGAGCAAAGTGCTGATGTACCAGACTTATGGATATATTTCTAATATTTCACATGTTTGATTTCTGGATCCTTGAATTGAATTGGGGCTCAAATTTTGTGGAATTCAAACCTTTCCCCATGTCTGCAGTCTGGAAGGCTGACATGCAATTTCTATACCTTCTTTGTAATGGCGAAGGCACTCACTCAGCAATTGTAAGAAATGGTGCCAGTGTGCTGAAGGAAGAAGGACTTTCAAATGAACTTCTGGTCTGGGAACTATCTTAGGATCCTCTCTTTTATCTTGTTGTTGATTACCAACATGATGCTAATATCATCATGACACATGTTTGATTAACAATCCCATGTCCCCCATTCCTTGAAACCTCAATAAAATCCAGTTCACCTGTATGACTCCAGACACTCTTTCACCATCAGAGCAGGACCCAATAGGCTGAATGTTATGCTGAAGAATCCTGTGTCTCTATGTCTCTTTAACCCTTTCACCCATATTCCCTCAGTCCCCAGTTTCCCTTTCAGGTACTCAACCCATCTAAGAATATCTTGTATCTCTAGGACAGTTACAAGCTACAGGCACAGAATAAGCCCACATAAATGCTTATCAACTGTGTGATTGCCCAAGATGGCATAGCTAGTCTATATCATGCTTATCAAATCTGTTGTTGGTATCAAGATGGGGGAGGTAGCTAATATATTTTATGACACAATTCCCAAAGCCCTTGTCAGATTGGACCAACGGATTTAATCATAGAAATATGGAGTTTAACAGGGATAGAATTAATTTTTGCTCTTGCAACAGATTAGGGGAAGGCAGACAGAAGCTAACACAAAGGACAATTGAACTAATTCTAGTGGTCATTCAAAATCTTTTTTTTTTTTTTTTTAATATATTTTATTTGGTCATTTCCAAGCATTATTCGTTAAAGACATAGATCATTTTCTTTTCCTCCCCCCCCCCAACCCCCCATAGCCGACGCGTAAGTCCACTGGGCATTAGATGTTTTCTTGATTTGAACCCATTGCTTTGTTGATAGTATTTGCATTAGAGTGTTCATTTAGAGTCTATCCTCTGTCATGTCCCCTCAATCTTTGTATTCAGGCAGTTGCTTTTTCTCGGTGTTTCCACTCCCATAGTTTATCCTTTGCTTATGAATGGTGTTTTTTTTTTCTCCTGGATCCCTGCAAGTTGTTCAGGGACATTACACCACCACTAATGGAGAAGTCCATTACGTTCGATGATACCACAGTGTGTTTGTCTCTGTGTACAATGTTCTCCTGGTTCTGCTCCTCTCGCTCTGCATCACTTCCTGGAGGTTGTTCCAGTCTCCATGGAACTTCTCCACTTTATTATTCCTTTTAGCACAATAGTACTCCATCAAAAACATATACCACAGTTTGTTCAGCCATTCCCCAATTGATGGGCATCCCCTCATTTTCCAGTTTTGGGCCACCACAAAGAGCGCAGCTATGAATATTTTTGTACAAGTCTTTGTGTCCATTATCTCTTTGGGGTACAGACCCAGCAGTGCTATGGCTGGGTCAAAGGGTAGATATTCTTTTGTCGCCCTTTGGGCATAGTTCCAAATTGCCCTCCAGAATGGTTGGATCAGTTCACAGCTCCACCAGCAATGAATCAATGTCCCTACTTTGCCACATCCCCTCCAGCATTCATCACTTTCCTTTGCTGTTATGTTAGCCAATCTGCTAGGTGTGAGGTGATACCTCAGAGTTGTTTTGATTTGCATCTCTCTGATTATAAGAGATGTAGAACACTTCTTCATGTGCTTGTTAATAGTTTTGATTTCTTTATCTGAGAACTGCCTATCCATTTCCCTTGCCCATTTATCAATTGGAGAATGGCTTGATTTTGTGTACAATTGATTTAGCTCTTTATAAATATGAGTAATTAAACCTTTGTCAGAGGTTTCTATGAAGATTTTTTCCCAATTTGTTGTTTCCCTTCTGATTTTAGTTATATTGGTTTTGTTTGTACAAAAGCTTTTTAGTTTGATGTAGTCAAAATTATTTATTTTACATTTTGTGATTCTTTCTATATCTTGCTTGGTTTTAAAGCCTTTCCCCTCCCAAAGGTCTGACATGTATACTATTCTGTGTTTACCCAATTTACTTATGGTTTCCTTCTTTATGTTTAAGTCACTCACCCATTTTGAATTTATCTTGGTGTAGGGTGTGAGGTGTTGATCTATTCCTAGTCTCTCCCACACTGTCTTCCAATTTTCCCAGCAGTTTTTATGAAATAGTGGATTTTTGTCCCAAAAGCTGGGATCTTTGGGTTTATCGTATACTGTCTTGCTGAGGTCGTTTTCCCCCAGTCTATTCCACTGATCTTCCTTTCTATTTCTTAGCCAGTACCAAATTGTTTTGATGACTGCTGCTTTGTAATATAGTTTGAGGTCTGGGACTGCAAGGCCCCCATCATATGTGTTTTTTTTTCATTATTTCCCTGGATATCCTTGATCTTTTGTTCTTCCAAATGAACTTTGTTATGGTTTTTTCTAAATCAGTGAAGAAGTATTTTGGTAGTTCAATGGGTATGGCACTAAATAGATAAATAAGTTTGGGTAGGATGGTCATTTTTATTATATTGGCTCGTCCTATCCATGAGCAGTTAATGTTTTTCCATTTGTTCAAGTCTAGTTTTAGTTGTGTGGCGAGTGTTTTGTAGTTGTGTTCATATAGTTCCTGTGTTTGTCTTGGGAGGTAGATTCCTAGGTATTTTATTTTGTCTAAGGTGATTTTGAATGGGATTTCTCTTTCTAGTTCTTGCTGCTGAGCTGTGTTGG
The DNA here is from genome assembly GCF_027887165.1 of Monodelphis domestica. NCBI lineage: Eukaryota > Metazoa > Chordata > Mammalia > Didelphimorphia > Didelphidae > Monodelphis > Monodelphis domestica. The sequence goes on along the minus strand of NC_077230.1, from coordinate 325,904,697 downwards.
AGATATATAGAAAAGCTGATGATTTATGTGGGTTTATTTTGTATCCTGCAACTTTGCTAAAGTTGTTGATTATTTCAATTAGCTTTTTGGTTGAATCTCTAGGATTCTTTAAGTAGACCATCATGTCATCCGCAAAGAGTGATAACTTGGTCTCCTCCTTGCCTATTTTGATGCCTTCAATTCCTTTATCTTCTCTAATTGCTACTGCTAGTGTTTCTAGTACAATGTCAAATAGTAGAGGTGATAATGGGCATCCTTGTTTCACTCCTGATCTTATTGGGAATGCATCTAGTTTATCCCCATTGCAGATGATATTAGCTGTTGGTTTTAGATATATACTGTTTATTATTTTTAGGAATGACCCTTCTATTCCTATGCTTTCTAGTGTTTTTAATAGGAATGGGTGTTGTATTTTATCAAAGGCTTTTTCTGCATCTATTGAAATAATCATGTGATTCTTGCTAGTTTGCTTGTTGATGTGGTCAATTATGTGGATGGTTTTCCTAATGTTGAACCAGCCCTGCATCCCTGGTATGAATCCTACTTGATCATGGTGAATGATCCTTCTGATCACTTGCTGGAGTCTTTTTGCTAGTATCCTATTTAAGATTTTTGCATCTATATTCATTAGGGAGATTGGCCTATAGTTTTCTTTCTCTGTTTTTGACCTGCCTGGTTTTGGAATCAGTACCATGTTTGTGTCGTAAAAGGAGTTTGGTAGAACTCCCTCTTTGCTTATTATGTCAAATAGTTTGTATAGTATTGGGATTAACTGTTCTCTGAATGTTTGATAGAATTCACAGGTGAATCCATCAGGCCCTGGGGACTTTTTCTTAGGAAGTTCTTTGATGGCTTGTTGGATTTCAATTTCTGATATGGGATTATTTAGGAATTCTATTTCCTCTTCTGTTAGTCTAGGCAGTTTGTATTTTTGTATATATTCATCCATTTCTCCTAAATTGGTGTATTTATTGCCATATAATTGGGCAAAGTAATTTCTAATGATTGCCTTAATTTCCTCCTCATTGGAGGTGCTGTCCCCCTTTTCATCTTTAATGCTGTGAATTTGCTTTTCTTCCTTCCTTTTTTTAACTAGATTGACCAGTACCTTGTCTATTTTGTTTGTTTTTTCAAAGTACCAGCTTCTTGTCTCATTTATTAAATCAATAGTTCTATCACTTTCGATTTTATTAATTTCTCCCTTAATTTTTAGGATTTCTAATTTGGTTTTCTGCTGGGGGTTTTTAATTTGATCGCTTTCCAGTTTTTTCATTTGCATTTCCAATTGATTGATCTCTGCTCTCCCTTGTTTGTTAATATAAGCATTCAGGGATATGAATTTACCTCTGATTACCGCTTTGGCTGCATCCCAAAAGGTTTGGAAGGATGTTTCGCCATTGTCATTTTCCTCGATGAAATTATTAATTGTTTCTATGATTTCTTCTTTAACTAAACGGTTTTGGAGTATCATATTGTTTAATTTCCAATTGGTTTTAGATTTGGTTTTCCATGTACCATTACTAATCATTATTTTTATTGCCTTGTGATCTGAGAAGGCTGCATTCATTATTTCTGCTTTTCTGCATTTGTGTGCTATGTTTCTGTGACCTAATGTATGGTCAATTTTTGTGAATGTGCCATGTGGTGCTGAGAAGAAGGTGTATTCCTTTTTATCCCTATTTATTTTTCTCCATATGTCTATTAATTCTAATTTTTCTAAGATTTCATTCACTTCTTTTACCTCTTTCTTATTTATTTTTTGATTTGATTTATCTAAATTTGATAATGGTTGGTTTAAGTCTCCCACTAGTATGGTTTTATTGTCTATTTCTTCCTTCAATTCTCCTAGTTTCTCCATTAGAAATTTGGGTGCTATATTATTTGGTGCATACATATTGATTAATGATATTTCCTCATTGTCTATAGTCCCTTTTAACAAAATATAATTACCTTCCCTATCCCTTTTGATCAGGTCTATTTTTGCATTGGCTTTATCAGATATCATGATTACCACTCCTGCCTTCTTTCTATCAGTTGAGGCCCAGAAGGTCTTACTCCATCCTTTAATTCTGACCTTGTGGGTGTCAACCCGCCTCATGTGTGTTTCTTGAAGACAACATATGGTAGGGTTTTGGATTCTAATCCATTCTGCTATTCGTCTACGTTTTATGGGTGAGTTCATCCCATTCACGTTCAAAGTTATGATTGTCATTTGTGGACTCCCTGGCATTTTGATTGCCTTCCCTAATTCTAACCTTTTCTTCTTCGGCTCTACCTTTTAGTCCAGTGATTTACTTTGAAACAGTCCCCCTTGTCCCCTCCCTTGATGTTTCCCTTTTTAGTCCCTCCCTTTTTGTTCCCTCCCCCTCCCCCCTCTCTTACCCTCCCTTTTTGTTCTCCCCCTCCCCCTCCCCCCCTTGGTTTTCCCTTCTCCTTACCCTTGTTGGGTAAGATAGAATTCAAGATCCCAATGGATCTGGAGGTTTTTCCCTCTCAGAGCTGATTTCCCTGAGATTGAGGTTTAAGTAAAAAACCCTCTCTTCCTCTCCTTCTTATAGGAGTTTTCTTCCCCTCCCCTTCCCATGTGAATCTTTGTGTGAGAATGATTATTCTATTTGGTCTTTCTTTACCCCCTATTTATACATTACATTTTCCCCACATGTTAGTATACATAGGTTGATATAAATGTAGTCCTTATAGAAGAGAGTTTGAGTAAAAGAAGAAGATAACATTTTCCCCTTTCCTTAATATTTACCTTTTCAGGTATTCCTTGCTCTTTGATTTTCGGTATCAAACTTTCCACAGAGCTCTGGTCTTTTCTTTGCAAAAAGTTGGAAGTCTTCTATTTTGTTGAATGCCCATACTTTCCCTTGGAAGTATATAGTCAGTTTTGCTGGGTAGCTGATTCTTGGTTGGAGACCCAGCTCTCTTGCCTTTCTGAAGATCATGTTCCATGCCTTACGATCATTCAGAGTAGAACTTGCAAGGTCTTGGGTGACCCTGATTGGCATTCCTTTATATCTAAATTGTCTTTTTCTGGCTTCCTGTAGGATTTTTTCTTTTGTTTGATAGCTTTGGAATTTGGCAATTACATTCCTGGGAGTTGTCTTTTGGGGGTTTAGTGTAGAAGGTGTTCTGTGAGCTCTGTCAGTGGCTGTATTGCCCCCTTGTTCTAGAATCTCTGGGCAATTTTCTTTGATTATATCTTGTATCACCATGTCCAGTTTGGTGTTTATTTCTGGCTTATCTGGGAGTCCAATTATTCTTAAATTATCCCTTCTCCCCCTATTTTCCAGATCTATCACCTTGTCGGTGAGATATTTTATGTTCTCTTCTAATTTCTTGGTATTTTGGCTTTGCTTTATTGATTCTTGCTCTTTTACACGATCGTTGTCTTCCAGCTGCCTGATTCTGGCCTTTAAAGCCTGGTTTTCTTTTACAGTTTGGTCAAACTGGTTTTGTAGATGCGTGAATTTCTTTTGCATTATTTCCAACTTTTCCTCCCAGAAGGCTTCCATCTTTTTGGTCATTTCTGATTCAAATTCTTCATAGGTTTGTGGAGAGTTTCCATTTCCTTTGGAAGGTTTTGGAGCATTTTCTTTTATATTATCTTCTGTCTGCTCTGTATTTTGTATTTTGGCTCCATAGAATGTGTCCAAAGTCGCCCCTTTCTTCTTATTTTTCTTGGTATTTTGGGGCTTCTGTGGTTCTGTGGAGTTTGTCATCTCTGAATGTGGAGGATTAGTTTTTCTTGTCTCTTTCTGGTGTTCAGAGGCAGTCCTGGGCAGATAGTTCTATGGGCTTTCCCTGGGTTAAACTGAATATGCCTCACTGGAACTGGGATGGAAGGGTCGGACCACGAGGCCACACTCTCCCCCCGGCTCGCTTTCCGGAAGTTGCCTTCAGAATCGCTGGCCGCGAGGCTGTTTCGCAGGCCTGCGGGGGGATGGGCTGCAGCTTCCCCAAGCTCCGAGAGCACAGACTTTCACTGAGACTTGGATAGCAGGATCCAGCCCGTGAGGCTGTCTTGCCCGCCCTGAGGGTTGCTGTTGTTTTGACCAGCTCTTTGCAGCGGAGGCCCCAGGCAGTAACTTTCACCCGGACCGACAGGCTCTTTGACTGACCGGCTCTTTGCAGCGGAAGCCCCAGGCAGTAACTTTCACCCGGACTGGGACTTGGGTAGAAGACCCTGAGGGTTGTTGTTCCTCAGACCCTGCTCTCTGAGCCCGGCGCGGCTGCGGCTTCCGGGAGCCTTGGACTCTGCGCTCCTACCCCTGAGGTCCGAGTGATCTCGGGTTCTGGCTTTTGAGGGGAGCCGTACCTTTTGAACCGGGTCCAGGTCCAGGAGGAGGGTTCCCAGGGTCTGTGCTGTTGATCGTTTTGAATTTCGGCGCCTTAGGAGCTTATCGTTTGAGATTGGTCGGGAAGGGTTTTCCGGAGATCTGAGCTTTAGCTTTCTCTAAGCCGCCATCTTAACCGGAAGTCCGGTCATTCAAAATCTAAGCAAGACAACTGGTTAATGAAGTCATCTGACCAATATTATTTCTGGACAGAAAGTAAAAAGTTTAGAAGAAGGATATGCTTTGGAAGAAAGCTAATGAGTTCTGTTTTGGATATATTGTGTACCTTTAGGACATCTAGTATGAGAGATCAAGTGGCAAACTGTCCAGTGATACAGGTCTGGATCAAATGAGATAATATTTGTAAAAAGCACTTGGTACAATGCCTGGCACATAATAGGGACTATATAATTGCTTATCCTAGAGATAATTTGAGAGACTAGTGTTGTATATGTAGATTTGGGAGTCATTTGAATAGAAATGATGACAAATTTCATGTGACTGAGGATTCAAAATAGAAGATCAAGAAGGAACAATCAGACAGACAGGAGTAGGAACAAGAAAATGTAGGGTAATGAAAATCCAAATAGGAAAGAATATCCAGAAGAGGAATTTAATAGTGGTAATGCAGCCAAGAAGTCAAGAAAGATGATGGCTAAATAAAGGATATTAAACATTGTAGTTAAGGAAGTTTGGTAAATTATAAAGCATTAATGAATGTGAACTATTATTATTATCAGAACTTCACTACAAGGGTTCTAACCTTCTTCTCAAAAAGATTTTTCAAATAAGGTTATATTCTAAACCAGTGTTGCTCTTGGCTGCCATATCTCTTGATAGGATGATCAAGCATTTGATGATAAATGCAGTCCTGAGGCTCTTTTGCTCTCCTTGTATTCTAATTGATTTATACCAGTTAAACATGTTTAGGAAATTGTCATAATTTGTACCTGCTTCTCTTTCTCTAAACATTTTTCATTTTTCATTATAAAGATCATTTGCCTAGATAAATTAAGGTATTTCTTTTTAAGTCCATTTTCTATCTTTTTGTTTTCTTTTAACTTTGATCTTTGGTATAAGCAGTCAGTGGGTTGAATATATATAACATCTGATTCAGAGATGACTCCAATATTAGTAGTCAGTTTTTCCTATTCATTAAAATATCAATAGTTTTAGCTTTGTGATTTTATTGGGTCCTTGTAATATACAGTGACTCAGGAATTATCTCAAAAATGATCTCTAGATATGAAGCTTTCCTGGAGTCAACAAACATTTAGTTTCTCTTGCTTCTTACTTTTAACCAAACTTTTCAATCTTTAATTTTTCCTATGTAAATGGATCTCTGCTTGTAGCAGATGTAGTCTGTATCTTCAGAGGTTACTGAGTTTGGACATGATGGAAGGAATAAAATTGAACCAAATCAACAAATGGCAAGTATGTCTTACTCACTGAATGATCTCTAGGGTAGACCATTGCATTTCTCTGGGCCTCTGATTGCCTCAGTTTTCTTATCTGTAAGCCCAGGATAATAATAATAATAGTACTGCTTTCTCTTAGACTTGTTATGAGGGTCAAATGAAGTGATATTTGTAAAGTACTTAGCACAATGCCAGTCACATAGTAGGTGTTTTAAAAAATACTTGTTTTATGTTCTATCTGTTGTTTCCCAATCAATGAAAGGAGGGCATCGAAATGATATTTAAGGTCTCTGAGTTTTAGGTCTTTTTATTTGGTGATAAGGATCCAGCCTATCTGATCCCATGCCTAATGTTCTTAGTAGACCAAGTATCCCTCCCAGGACTACATCACATCCAGTCGTAGCACTTGTAACAAAGGCATATGAGGTACAATGAATTTTAAGAGAGAGAGAGAGAGTTTGCAATGAATAAATAATTCTTAAATATTTTGTCTCTTTCCTGAACAGTGATGGAATATTGGGAGCAAATTCTTACTCTTTCACATTCCATTTCCTAGGCTTAATACATTGTCTCACTTGAACCTCCTCAGAGTGACCTGGCCTTAGGGATTTTCAAGCAGAAGCTGGCTGGCTGCTCCCTTCTTTGAGTAGAGTTACATGTCAGGGAAGGGTTAGGCTTGAGGACCTCAGAAGTCCTTCCTAGCATTGAGGTTCCGTGATTCTATTGGTAGACAGTATAAGCTCAATGATCTCCACTATTCTGATGAAGAATCTGAGATTCAGAAAGGTTCCCTTTGACTTGTTAACAATCCACAGCTAGTAGCATAAATCTAGGATGGGACAGAACCTCAGAGGTCAGCCAGGCCAATTCACTCATTGTATAGATGAGAAAACTAATATTTGGAGGGATTAAGAGATTTACCTCAGGTTGCATGGGTAGTTGGGGGTGGAGGAAGGATTTGAACCCTGACTCTTACTCCAAAACCATAGATACTTCCCTCTTATTTCATACCCTTCTGTACTGCCAAACTGTTAGCATCCTACTACAAAGAGGTCAGAACTGCATGTGATGCACCTATAATCTCAGTAGGATCTACTCACAGCCTAGATATCTTTAATGCTTCTCTCCTAAAGGGTTACTTCTCATATTAAAAATATGATGAGAAGTCCTTACATGCTGCATTTAGCCTCAAATGATGTATCAGAAATTGTTACATATAGTTTCTTTTCCTTATAGAAGAAATGAATGACCAGCAAAGTTGTATAGACCATTCTACATCCCTTCTAGCTCATATGTAAGCCTATATTAACTCTTCTCTAAATGATGGTCATGTTACACAGGAAACCAGGTGGTTTCCAAGCCTTGACTTTCAGCTTATAACTGGAAGGGGCCTTAGAACTCATCTTGCCCAACTCTATCAATTTATGGGTGAGAAAGCTGAGGTCTGGAGAAGGGACTTTGCCCAAAGCTACATGTGTGGTCATTAGCAGAACTGGTATTAGGATTTGTCACAGGACTGTGAATTAAGAGCTTAGAGGCCATTTAGTTCAACCTCTTTCTACAGATGAAAAAGCTTAAGGAGGAGAGGTGACTTGACCAAGGTTCCAAGGATAAGTAAGAGGTCTTCTTTTCAGACCACTTGCTTTGACCCAAGATTCACAATTCTACCAAGCTTAATTTAGAACAGAAGTTCACATTTCTTTACTATTTTGCAGTTTGCAAAGCTTTTCATTACATACAATAATCCAGTTGGTATTTTCCTACAATATTTCGTTTGATTGTTTCCACCTTTACTTTAAAGGACCTTTTTTAAAAAAAAATCTTGGTGATGTTTCTTTTATTTTCTGAAGGAACTGTGTTTTTTGGGAAAAAAAGATACTTAGGTAATATTGGAATTAAAATCAGAAATTCAATTGATAGGTGATCAGAGGACATGAATAAACTATTCTAAAAAGAAAAATTATAAACTATCATCATCCGCATGAAAGATTTTTTCAAATCAACAATAACAACAGAAGGACAAACCAAAATAGCTCTGAGACTTTCTTACACCTGGAAAATTTTCAAAAGATGTGAATAGTTAATGTTGGAAGGGTTTTGGAAAGACAGCTACACTATTGGTGCTGTTATGAATTGATTCGACAGTTCTAGAAAGAGATTTAGTCCTATTCTATAAAAAACAAATGCCAATGCCCTTTGATTCAGAGATTACATTGCTGGGTATATACTCCCAAAAGAGATCAAAGACAGATAGTTCCCATGAATGTCCTAAGTATTTGCAATATTAATTTGTAGTAGCAAAGAACTGGACAACAAATACATTGCCCATCCTCTAGAAGAAGGATAAACAAATTGTAGTTCATGAATGCAATCGGTATTATTGCATTATTGCCTAGGACGGCTAAATAGAACAGAGAATAGAGCACTGAGTTTGAAGTCAGGAAGATGTATTCAAATCTTGCTTCAGACATCTATTAGAGGTGTGACCATGGGCAAATCACTTGTGATTGAGAAAAAGAGAAAGGAATTGGAGGCAACTGGGTGGTTCAGTGGATAGGAGCCAGGCCTAGAATGGGAGGTCCTGGGTTCAAATATGACCTCAGATACTTCCTGGCTGTGTGATCTTGGGCAGGACACTTAACGTCAGTTACCCAACCTTTACTAGTTCTTCAGTCTTAGAACTGATATTTATATCAATTCTAAGATGGAAGGTAAGGGTTTTTTTAAAAAAGGATTCTGAACCCTATGTTATTTATTTATTTATTTTGTAAAAATCCTTACTTTCCATCTCAGATTAATATTAAGTACTAATCCCAAGGCAGAAGAGGTATAAGGGCTAGTATATGGGGATTAGGTGACTTCCTCAGGGTCATGAAGGTTGGCATTATTATCTGAGGTTAAATTTGAATTTAGGGACCTCCCTTCTCTAGAACCGACTCTCTATCTACTGAGTCATCTAGTTGCCCTCCTATTATTTTAATAACTAAGTTTGGCACCAATAACTAAATGAGAAAATCTCCTTATTGTGAAGAGAAACTACGGATACATGAATCTTTGGGAACATTGCTTATATAATGAGATTTAGTTCATATATTGGTTGGTGTTGAACTGTTTTTTCCTTCCCTCTATTTTTATTCTTGGTTATATGGAGTGGCTCTCTGAGTATGCAAAGGAGATGCATACATGAGGAAATAAAAGTGTTATAAAAACAATGCACATCAACCCAAAGAATAAGTGATTTTAAAAGCTTCAAAAACAGGGTTGTTCCCTCCATCCCCCTCAGTCATTTCTTGTAGGCTCTGAAGCTTAAAGTTATCTTAAAAAAAAAAAAAGATACCAGGTTATTGGGACCCAGGAAGACCCAATACTTCCCTGTTTCACCCTTCGCCTTCAATGGTTTAATTAAACAGAAATGATTGTTTCCAGGTGATATTCAGGTTTCCAGGGATGACCTACATTTCAGCATCAGCTAGGTCTTTCTCTCCTGTCTCACAGTTAGATTCAGAAATACATATTGAGTTTATATTCTATTTCTGATATTGCCAAGTATATAAGATAATAAAAAAAGTTACAAATAGTCTTTGATTTCAAAGTATCATAGCAATAAGGGATGATTTTATAGAGCAGCTATTTTGGAGCAGAGTTTTTTGGAGCAGGGCATGAAAGTTGGGTAGATGTTTAGTAGATGAAAAAGAATGAAAAGAGCATTTGACAGGAAGGTAAAGGCATGAGTAAACCCTGGAATATGTTTTCAAAATACTATGCATTTAGTATGTGTTGAATTGAATTGAACAGTGAATTGTCTAATTTGGATAAGGTACATGTAGGAAGAGTACTGGGAGAGAGGGATGGAAATGCCACTTTGGGGCCAAATCACAGAAAACCTTCCATGTCAGGTTGTAGAGTATTTGCCCTCCTTTGAAAGTCAATGAGTATCCCATTGAAAGCTTTTGAGTTGAGGAGCAATATGATCTGAGCTGTATTTAAGACTAAATTGACAAGAATGTGAAGGAAAGATTGAAGGTAAGAGAGGGTCAGAGGTGGAATGATTGGTGGGTTAGAAGACTTTTGAATAGGATAGGTAAAGGTTATGAGAAAAATGCATCATAAGAAGAAAGCCAGGGTTAAGGTGAGGAGGAATGCTTGTGGAAAAGGTGGAAGGTGTAGAAGGTCATGGCGATAGTAGAATATAAAGGGCAAAGAACTGGAGGAGCAAAGAACTGGACAGTGTGCTGGAATGGACAAGGGAAGCAAAAGGGCTATAGAGGACTTTGGCAATGGAAATATATAGCAGGGAGGAAATATGAGTAACAGTGATGCTATTAGTAATAACACCTCACATCATTTTAGCTCCTTACTGACAAAACACCTTCCAAACAAGATCTCTGTGAACTAAGAAAATATGATTAATTCCATTTTGGAGAACTTAAAATTCAGAGATATTACATGACTATTGGTGGTCACATATGTGTCATCAGGCCCAAGGCCTGATTCAGAATCTTTAGATTTTTAAGGGTAATATTCTCTGATTATATTACATTGATGAAGGAAATAGGAAAGTGGGAGGTAAGCCTTAGCGAGATTTAATTCTAATCAGTAAATGTTTACAAAATGCCTGTAATGTGTCAGGCACTTTGCTAAACCATGGGGATTCAAAAAGAGGCAAAAGACAGTCTCTGCCTTCCTGTAAACAAACATATACAGAGCAAACTATGTACAGGATAAATAGAAAGTATTTAAGAGGGAGAATATTGGAATTAAGAGTTGTTAAGGAAGATTTCCTGGAGAAGATGACATTTTAATGGGAACTTAAAGAAAACCACAGAGAACAGGAGTTGTTGGAGGAGGGAGATTGTTCCAAGCCAGTAAAATGAAAGGGGAAGAGTAAATATGTAGGGATTCATTTACAAATCCAGGGCAGGTGAAAACCAAGACTTAAGGGATCAGTTGCTTAATTGAGGTTTTCAGGCACATTTCTTCCAGCTAATGAGCTGCCTCTTTGCCCTGAAGCAGGTGAAAAAGCCCAGATCTTATACTCTGTGCTTTAAGTCCTAGCTGGCAGCTTGACTCAGCCTTGCTAGGCTATTTTAGTATTCTTGGTTTTTACAAGTACATTGACTCAGATTTACCCTGCCATAATGGTAGGCTCCAGCTTTGTCTCCTGAAATTTAGGGCCACTTGAATGATGAAGGCAGGAAGGACATGAAGAATCTATGTGAATCTTCCTAGTTTGAGTACTCAGGAACCTTGAGTTCTCACTATCAAACACAGCTCTGGGTGAGTGAATCTCAATTCTTCTTCTAGTTGTATTTAGACCTGAAATTTGTGCATGGCAATATGGCTGATGGAAGGCTCCCTTAAACCATCATCAAAACATTCAGCTTCATAGGTCACACTTATACTTTTCTATCCCCATCCCTATCCTTACCAAATAATACTGTGCCTTTAAGATAGAAGAAGAGCTCTGAGGCTGTTGGCACTATTCTTTAGTCTCTGAGGAGGGTACTGGCCTATCGTTTTATGTCTGCTCTCCTAAATATTACAGGTTCAGGGGCACCAGGTTCAGAACAAAGGCACTTCACTTGGGTACTCTCTCTCTCTCTCTCTCTTTCTCTCTCTCTCTCTCTCTCTCTCTCTCTCTCTCTCTCTCTCTCTCTCTCTCAACCCTTACCTTACCTTCTGTCTTGGAATAAATACTGTATATTAGCTCCAAGACAGAAGAGTGGTAAGGGCTAGGCATTGGAGGTTAAGTGACTTGCCCAGGGACACACAGCTGGGAAGTGTCTGAGGCCAGATTTGAACCTAGGACATCTGTCTCTAGGTCTGGCTCTCAATCCACTGAGTTACACAGCTTCCCCCTGGGTACTCTTTTTTTTTTTTTAAACCCTTACCTTCCCTCTTGGAGTCAATACTGTGTATTGGCTCCAAGGCAGAAGAGTGGTAAGGGCTAGGCAATGGGGGTCAAGTGACTTGCCCAGGGTCACACAGCTGGGAAGTGGCTGAAGCCAGATTTGAACCTAGGACCTCCCGTCTCTAGGACTGGTTCTCAATCCACTGTGCTACCCAGCTGCCCCCCTGGGTACTCTTTTTTAAGGAAAGAGGGTTACCCCAAGCTTTTACTCATCATTTTGATTCCTTTTCACCAAACACTGATTATGCAAAAGAACCTTTACAAATAGTGAATAGCAATTAAACTTATCAAATAGAAATCAGAGAAATGAATTAGACTGGAAAAATAATATAAAATATAGTGAAAAGTCTCTTTAAATGGTAATAAAATGAGGTCTTAGCTCAACCAAGAGATCCCCTGATTTCACCCAAGAGGAAATTTTCTGATATCTCTAAGTTGGAAATCAGAGGCATATTGAGATGCAGTTTCCCCCTACATGTTTACAGCCATGCATCTGGAATTAGTCCTAGCTAGCCCTATGTGTCTACTTAAGTGAAATGAAGAAAAAAAAGAGGGAATTTCTCTCCTTTCCATCATTCTTACCGCAACTCTACTCTTTAGATATTCTGTAGCTTTCAGTATTTTCTCTACCAGTGTGGAGTGTCATACATATGGAAAATGTGAAATGCTCCAGAGATGTTTTGAAATTCAGTTTATATTCATTTACAGTATGAATTCTTTTTAGTTAAAATATTACTGATAACTTTTATAATCATTAGATAAATAATATTTAAGTAAGAACAATGTGATTGAATATATTACATTTATTTGAAAGCAGTTGATTATTTTATTATTTTTCATTATTATTTAATTTATTATTTTAAAGAACTTATAGCAATGTGAAATTCTGGTTCCAAGGTAAGTTTATTTCTCTACTTGCTTTTTAATAGCTGTCCTATGTGAAAAAGATAGTTCACTTAGACATATAATTTCCTCTGAAAGCAAATACATCATGAATGATACTTGCTAAATCATGATATTCATTTTTCAGTCCTACCTATGCAAAGATGCAAAGATATTTGCTGAAATCTGGCTAGTAAATTTCCATCTTTCATGCTTTCAATCAATTGTTCTTACAAAACTACTTACAAAACTAGTCACAGTCTCCAAATTTTCCAGCACTGCCCAGGGTCAGTGTCTCCAGGTTTGACTTCTTACCTCTAAAGGTATTAACTCTCCTCCTAGGATTCACATGTTTCTGAGTTGCCACCTTTGGATTCAGACCTTTCTAAGTGTGTGTATTCTTAAAAGAATTCAAAAGTTTCTAACTCTTTGACTTAGAAAAAAGGTGGAGCTCTTCAAGTATTAAATAAGCATTTCCAAGAATCTTGATGATTATACTTTTTTTTTGACCAGCTTCTTGTCAGATCTTGTTTTCACTTCACAATGTAACAGATGAAGAGCTCATATACAAAGTAAGAGTCAGCTCTACCATATTTTTATTCATCTATTATATCACTAGTACTGTCTTCCACATGTTTTTACAGGGGACTTTTAAACCAATTTGTCCATTTTGTGAGTATCAGCTTAATATAAATTAGATCCCTAAATTCACTGAGCCAGGCATGAGTAAACTAGAATACATCACAATATTTTAAGATTTAAATTAATGTCCAATACTTCAAGTATTATATTTTATAAAGTTTATCATCTACCAAAATAGAACCATGCAACTAAGTTTTTCTAACTGCTGAAAAAACCCACATCCACAGCTGCCACCACAGGAAGAGAAGCGAGCAAGAGGTGGAACTAACGAGAATTTATATCTTGCCCATGTCAGCACCTAATGACAGGAAGAGAGTGGGGTGCTGGCAATTGTAGCTTTTAGGGTAACTGATTCTACTACACAATATGCTGAGGCAAAGAAACATTGAGGGTGCCAGTGTTTATACTTTCTGTGATAGAATTCCCCACTTTTTCCTCAGGATATCTCACTCATGGTATCTGATTTAAGATCATCTGATATATGAACTGAATAAGAGCATAAATGTCAATTTGTATATTAAACATTAATAAAGCTTGGTTTTTTGTTTTCTGGGTTTTTTAAATTGTTTTTTTACTATGATAATTGACAGAGAAGGAACTTTTGCCAGTAAAACCTCCAGTTACTGTGAGACTTGTAGCCCATGCTATCTTGCTCTTTCATTGGAAAAGAAAGATACAAGATGAAGGAAATAAGAGAGAGAATGGGACACAGATCCAAGCAACAGGAAAGAAATAATGCTATTAAATTCAATTGAGTGGGATCACTATTGTTGGCATTGCCCCATCTCTCAATCCCCAGTGACTGTGTCAAATAGATCTTCACAATCATATTAGAGACTCCTCCAAAGAGAATGACTATTACATACCATCTTAAGATGTCTCAATCCCCTAGGCCTCTTTTCAGGTGGTCATGATGAGTTCAACACAGGGAAGACTTCCTTACAAGATTGTCCTTATAGACAAGTCCCCATTCATATGATTTGACCTTGATCTGGAAGGACTTTAATGAAAGCTTATACAATTCAAGGACAGTCAGATTGGACCATGCTGCACCAGTTGGCAATTCAACAGTCTCAATTACCCATGACAAACATCTACACTGATGTCAGTGAAAGTTTGCATACATCTATTCAGAGTATTCCTCATGAACTCAGCATTCCAGATGGCTTAATTGGCTGTATAATCAGGTGTCAAGGTACTAAAATCAATGAAATTCATTTTGGCCCTGAGTCAATTCAAAATGATCAATTCAGTAGAAATACTTACTGATAGGCAAGTTACCATCCACAAGAGGGTTTGCCAACATTGGGCTTTTCTTTCTTTCCTCCTCCTCCTCCTCCTCTTCCTTCTACTCCTCCTTCTTCTTCCCTTCCTCCCTCCCTCCTCCCTTCTCCTCCATACCATGTACTGATTCCAAGGCAAAAAAGTTAGGCAATGGGGATTAAGTGAACTGCCCAGAGTCACAGGGCTAAAAAGTATCTGAGGCCAAATTTAAACCCAGTACTCCACACCCCCCATCTCCTTCTTCAGTTCTGAGCTACCTATATGCCCCCAATCAGACTTTTAAAAAGATGAGTGACATATTAAACAGCAAGCCCAATGTGGACTTGCCCATTAGCTACTTCTGCAGTTCATTAACCATGATACTTCTGAGTAGTTTATGAATAGTCAGTGATTCTAGGTTTTAATTAATTTGCACATTTTGAATCCATATATGACATTATGATTTTAAAAACCATAGACTTTTTGGGGGCAGCTGGGTAGCTCAGTGGATTGAGAGCCAGGCCTAGAGACGGGAGGTCCTAAGGTTCAAATCCAGCCTCAGCCACTTCCTAGCTGTGTGACCCTGGGCAAGTCACTTGACCCCCATTGCCTAGCCCTTACCACTCTTCTGCCAATACACAGTATTGACTCCAAGACGGAAGGTAAGTTTTAAAAAAAAATCATAGACTTTTTAATTCCTTTACTTAGCTTTTAAGACTGAGATCTGTCTTTCATTGGTTGTAATAGCTTTCCCCTCACCCTCTTTTGTTTTGTTTTGTTTAGTTGTGTTCACTTTGCCTGGAGGGAGGAGTTCTTATTTTTTGGGGGGAAGGGGATGATTGTACTGAAATATGAGTAGAATATCAATGCATTTCAATTAAATATTATAATGTAAGAACACTTTCAAAAATTAAAAAATAGACTAGAGTTGAAAATGAGAAAGGAATAAGCATTTTTAAAAAACCCTTACCTTCTGTCTTGGAACCAATACTGTGTATTGGTTCCAAGGCAGAAGAATGGTAAGGGCTATGCAATGGGGGTAAAGTGACTTGCCCAGGGTCACACAGCTGGGAAGTGTCTGAGGCCACATTTGAACCCAGAACCTAGGGCTGGCTCTCAATCCACTGAGCTACCTAGGAATGAGCAATTTTTAAGCACCTACTATGTACCACTTGTTTTAAAAATATTATTTCAGTTGATCCTTTCAAAAAATCCTGTGAGATAGGTATTATTATTATTATCTCTATTTTACATATGAAGAACTTGTCCAAAGTCACTAGCTAGTAAGTTTGAGATGTAAAGCTTCCTCAGAGGGGAGAGAGAAGCTTTAAGGTAGGAAGATAGAGAAAGGATAGAAGTTTTAGATACCATGAGGGGGATGACGGAGTCGAATTAGAGATATGAGGTGTCAGGAATGAGTCACAAATGCATGCCTTATTAATTGTCTGAGCCACAGCCAAGCTCCTATGAATGGACCCTTCCAAAGGCTTTTACCAGTCCAGAGATCCAGATTCAATACCACACAGGTTGGAGAGATGATAGAGAAAGATTAAAGATGGAGCCTGGCCTTTGGCCAGGCTCCAGCAAGAACAGGCATCAGTGTGAGCTGGAAGGGAGGAAAAGCAGAAGAGAGAGAGGCGGAGCTGGCTGGGCCATATTTAATCTCTTTGATATGCAAATATACACAGTACACAGGGATGATTATCATTGGTTAATGACAAGGTATAGGTGTGGTTTCTCTTAACCAGGTGAGCACAAAGAAACCTGTGTTCCTGCCTAACCTGGGAGAAGCTGGGGTCAAGGGTCAGAGGCTTTTCCAGCCATGTGCAATACCGAGCATGCTCAAGACTGAGCATGCTCTCTTCTAAGACAATCTGTACATACCAACTGTTTCCCTTGCCCATAGCTAGGGGTGGACTGCTACAAGATGGGATTTGAACACAGATCTCTTTGATTCTAGGCCCAGTGCTATATTCACTTGTATGTCACCTCTGACAACTCATTCATTTATTATTAATTTTATAAAATCAGTTTTTCATTACATCATTTACTAAGTTACACTTCAGAATCTAATATGTCCAAAGGACTTTAGTGATAAATTAATCCAACCTTCCAATCCCATATAAGAATTGATAACATTATCTGATAGTTGGTTATCCAACTTCTAGAATGGTAAGATCAATGTTAAACTTTTAGGACCTTTTCTTCTTAGGGTAAATACTAATAGAAAGCCTCTAAAAGAGTCCTCCAATTTCAAAGACATTCTTTTTCTGGAGTTAAACAACTTCTTCTTTTTTATTTCCAAATTCTGTGGATAGTTGGTTTGCTCTTTTGGATTTTTGGTCATTTCTCAACTATTTGGTTTTCATTCTTCCATATCCTTTTCCATGTACAGCTCATTCATTTCAATGGTTTGCATTGAGAATGTTTTTTAAAATTAATTATAGCTCATATTTATTAAATATAACTCATTTTCTTGGGCTTTGCTTTATCGTACTTCATAGATATTATGTTTTTAAGTTTGTGGAAAGATTATGGGTGCCATTTTTCTAACAGCATATGCTCACATCATGTTTCTATATCATATTTTGGTAATTTTCATAGCATTTTAAACTTTTTCGTTATTATTTTTTCTGTCATGATGATCTTTGGACAGTGATCTTTGATATTAATATTATAATTATTGTGGACTGCCCCCATTCTCATCCTTAAAACACGTGGAACTTAATTGATAAATGTTATGTGTGCTCAACTGAACTGCTCTTCCCTCTCTCTCTTCTGGTCTCTCTATTTCCTGAGATACAACAATATTGAAATTAGGCCAGTTAATAACTCTATAATGGCCTCTAAATGTTTAAGTCAAAGATAGACACAGTAAGAGACAAATTGCCACAATCACCTCAACCTTTGGCATCCACTACCCTGATCACTTATGAGCTCTCAACAAGGAAGTAAGATCTTTCCACCAGCAAAAAGATTATGACTTACTAAAGGCCCAGATGAAGGTTAGCATTTCTTTAGGAATAAAGAACTTTTAATTAAGCTATGTACATTATTTTTATGGACATAATTCTATTAAATACTTAATAGAATACATAGGCAATGGGAAACCAAAAAAATAGAATGACTCACTTTATTGAAAGATTCACTTTTTTGCAGTGGTCTGGAATTGAACCTGCAATGTTTTCAGAGTATGCCTGTATAGCACTTCTTGTTTTACAAACATCATTAAATGCCAGTGCGTTATCAGAGCATACAGAGGGCTGTCAGTTCCAAAAGACTTTTCCAGTGGCATTGATGTTGGCAGTCCTATATTGCTGGAGATACTTCACTGGGTGAGCCAGAGTGGGAATGTAAGCCTATTTGCTGAACACTAGACTAGTAAAATTCCCTGAGATTTATCAGTAAAAAGTCAGCCACCAATAGATCAATTTTTTCACACACTGCCAATCATGAAAACCAAATATTAATGTATAGAGGGGACTCCACTGCCACATTGGAAGGAGTACCCACAGAGGTGGAGGCATGGATTCTTGAAATATTGAAGCATTTTACAAATGTAAAATAAACATTTTCTTACTGTACTCTCCAAGCAGGAAGTACTATGATTATTTTGATAGGAAAAAATATATATGTACACATATCCATATTATATATACAGGCACACATAAAATGCATTATGCAATGCAAATATATGCATGCATATACTTATAGATGTGTGGTAGAGTTATACATGCAGGTATCATCTTCTCATGCAATGTACATACAACACACATGTACATAATACATGTATGTATACCCACATATATACATGTATAAATACATACATATACATATGACCAGAACATAGTCTTTTAGTAGGAGATAGTTAAAAGATTTGGGGAACCAAGAATAGTTCTAAGTTACCTTAAAAGAAGAAAAACAGAAGTAACTCAAATGGTGAAAAATGAGGTCATAACAGTTAGTGAGAAAACTAACTAATGTAAAAAACTATTTATTAGCAAAAGGAGAAAAAATAATAGGCAGGTTCTGTGAACTGATGGACCAAAGTAAAGACAAGGCTTCAAATAATCATGATAAAACCAATGGGCCAAATACATTTTTTTCAGTGCTCTTATGGATTTATATGTCTCCTTTTGTAATATTTGTTTTAGATTTTATGCACACAATATTTTACACTTTCCCTCTTGAGTTGTTAACAAGTAGGGAAGCAGATCCTTGGAACTGGAACTGCTCACAAGGAGGCCTAACTATAGGGCATTTATCCCCTCAGCAGTGGTATAGTGAAAAAGTCTTCTGGCTTAAACTCAGAAGCTTTCGGTTCAAGGTTTTTTTGTTTGTTTGTTTTTGGTACATGTATTATCAGGCAAGGAACTTTACCTGAGGCTTGGTTTCATCATCTCTTCTGTTGTTTTTGTTGTTGAGTCATTTGCAGTCCTATCTGACTCTTTCTGATCCCATTTGCAGTTTTCTTGGCAAAAATACTGGAGTGGTTTGCCATATCCTTCTCAGGCTCATTTTACAAATGTTAAAATGGAGGCAGAAGTTAAGTGTTTTGCTTAGAATGACATAACTATTAAGTGTCTCAAACAGATTTGAACTTGTGTCTCTCTGTTTCTATACCCAGCACTCTATCCACTGTGTCACCTATGCCCTAGCATCTCAAACTGAAATTAACAGAAAATCACAAAATCTCTGAACTGGGATGATCTTTGGAGCTCAACTATTTAAATTGTACCAACATTTCATTACTCACTGGAATGTTGTGAGGAAAAAAAGAAGACAATGCATATAAAGGGGTCTTATACATTGCAAAACTTGATAGAAATGATACAAATAGGAATCATGTTATTTTATTGTTATATTTTTTTATGTTGGGCCATGTTGGGCAGTGGTAAAGCTGGCCTCAAAGCCAGGAAGATCAAGGATATAAACTATGAGTGTGCACATCATTTAACCCCTTAGGTCTCTGGACAACTTTCTAAGACTATACATTGTACAAAGGGTGCCAACCTGAATTAGTAGATGGGATTTCCTTACCTGGGAGTTACCTATACCAGAGAAACTATGAATTATACCATGATGTTGAGGTTGCTATTTTATAACTTGCATTTTAAAGGAACAAAATTTCCTTTAGACTGTAGAGGTAGACTATAGAGGTTCTAAGATATTATCTTTGACACTGTATATGCAAGTCAATGTATACCATATTTAGGAAATGGATGAATAGAAGAGGAGGAGGTCTGGTTCTTTATTAAGAGTGTGGGATGAGGGGCACCTAGGTAGCTTAGCATATAGAAAGACAAACCATGGGTTCATATCTGCCTACCCTTTGCCATGCATATGTCTTGGAATTTATACATAGTTTTGATTCAAAGACAAAAGGTAAAAGTTAAAAAAAGAGAATGTGGCATGTATGACTTGTTTGTGGTGTTCTGGTGTCCATAGAATATTAAAAGTCATAGAGAGAGAAATTTCTAGCACTTTTTAAACTCTCTTATCACAGATATTGGGTAGAACACAGACAAAGTAAAGGATAAGAAGTTACAGTTAGATTGAGGTCTGTACTGTTGAGAATACTTAAATTGATAAGATTTAGGGATCTTTTGATATACATGATAATATACTGAAATATTTCTCAAACACTTGTGATTTGCATAGTGTTTTCCTCAAAATAACCCTGTGAGAGAAATAGGTTGTTAGGAAGGTTGTTGTTGTTGGTCCTTAGTTTTAAAAGAGGACCACTGCTTTCTTGGGGTGATGTCTTGACTTGCCCATGAATTAGATTAAGTGAGGCAGAGTTGCACAAAGTCCTTGGCCTCACTGTCTCTCCTAGTCATCTGACAAAAGTCAGAAAAAACTGATGTAGTGTATGACTTTAGCATCTTCCATGGTAGCCAAACTCTAAGCCCTCCACAGCATCTGCTTCAGCCTCCTTCATGGCCATTGGAACAAATTGTTCTTATCAGTCCATTCAGCTGGAGAAGGCTTTGCTTACTTGAGTAGACACCCCCTAAGTCACCTGTCAGTTGCCTTCAACCTGGTTTAGTTCCTCTGCTGAGATGGTTTTACTGGGGTATGGCCACTGCATTCACTTCTACCTGGGGTTCCAAGGCAGGGTAAGTAGGTGGTAGATGAATAAGTAAGTAGGTAGGTGGTTGGTAATGAGGTAGATGGTATATGAGTATATGGCTCATTTGAATCCCCAATAGATATCCTCTCTGTATGTTATATGAACATGCTGAGTAAGAGGATATATTACTTTGCAGCAGCTGAATATTTTGTATCTGAGAAGTATCTAAGGAAAGAGTACCCTGGCAAGGAACATCTTTAATTTTCATCAATCTTGTTTTACCATCTTGGTTTTTCTATTTAGATGGTTTTAGAAGAGGGGTTCTTAACTTTTTTGTGTCAAGGAGTGAGGAGTCTGAAGGAGCTTGAAGACCCTTTCTCAGGATGATGATTTTAAATGCAGAAAAAGTAAAAAATACATAAGATGACAAAGGAAGCCAATTAGATTGAAATACTGTTATTAAAATATTGTTCACAACAAGTGCACAGACCCCAGGTTAAATATTCTGTCTGGAGGCTGTCAGTTGAAATGTGTCTCTTAATTACATCTCAAATGGAAAGAAAATGAGTGTCAGTGGGGTGAGGGGGACCTGGGCAGTGAAAATCTGCATTAATTTTGTGTATTTTGGGCACTTCTCAGCTAGAAGATGAGACAACCCTTGTGCTTAACTTTAGAAACTCTTCAGACCTGTTTTCCTGGGAGTTTATATTTATGCTTGATTTACAGGTTAATGAAGCTGAGGTAGGCCATTACACAATGGGAAGGACATGACTTAACCAGGAAATAAATTTCAAGGGCTTTCAGGTGTTTCAAGATAGCCTTGGGGAAAGTCAGGGTTAGGTGAACCTAGTGCAATAATTACTATTGGGTTTTATTGTTGTACTTGAAGTAGCTGCTAGGGCAGATGTTACTAAATTAGCATTTTCTTTTTCTAAAGAGGATTCAGGGTATAGTGGAAAAACAGAGTGCATTCCTCTGGGCTTCACTTTCCCCTACCAGAAAAGGAGGATTCAGTCTACCTGGATTGTCAACATAAGAGGGCTGTTATAGATACCAAATGAGTTCATGAATATGGAAGTTCTTTGGTAAGCCCAAAGCACCTTCTAAAGGCAAACTGCCATCTTGCCTGCCCCCATCCAGTATGTTCCCATGCTCTTCTATACACCATAAGTGACAGAGGGCATTCTG
This sequence comes from Monodelphis domestica, assembly GCF_027887165.1. NCBI lineage: Eukaryota > Metazoa > Chordata > Mammalia > Didelphimorphia > Didelphidae > Monodelphis > Monodelphis domestica. The sequence goes on along the minus strand of NC_077230.1, from coordinate 325,882,980 downwards.
GTGTGATAAGAGGACTAAACTGACCAGAATGTGCAGAAGGATTAGACATACTGGGTCCAATCCCAAGAGTTGTTACCATATGTTTTAATTAGAGGAAGACTGTAGCCAAGTCAAGTAATTGATGAAAAGGAGATGGAAAATGTGAGATATCTGGAGATAACCAATGGGAAAAGCCATTTGGAATATTGTTACAGTGTTATTTAGAGCCTTTTTATATCTGTCTCCTCCCACCCCATTTTATTTAAAGGGGTAGGAATTTCCTGCCCCTTGAGTACTAATGTGAACCTGGCACATAGTTGGCATTTAATAAATGCTTGATGACTTGATTTAATTCAACTTGAACCAGAACATATCAGGAAGGAGATGGTTCTGGAATGGGCAGGTCTGGATTGGTGTGATACCTAGACAAAGAAAGAAGTGATCAGGGCTTGGGAAAACCCCTCCCAGAATATATATCCTCACCAAAGAATGATTCATTCCTTGAAATGAAACAGAGCCTCTCCAGGTTTATCTCTTGAAAAGGAAAGAAAACAATTACCCTGGGAAGATACAGAAAGGCTTCAGTTTTCAACTTTGTAACTCATTGTTTTCTTTTGTGACTTTGGCCACAGCATTTTACCTCTCAAGGCCCTTTTTAGGGTGATGGAGAGCACTGAGTCCATCTAATATGAGGATTAGTTGAAGGAACCAATTAGGTTCTTTAGCCTGGTGAAGAAAAGACTGTGGGAGGAGGGGGCAGAGGGAGAACATAATAGCTGCCTGCAAATATTTGAAGATCAGGAATGACAGAGGTAAGAGTTGTTATGTTTGCCCCAGAAGGCAAAGTCAGAAATCACACATAGAAGCTGCAGAGGTAAAACTGAGGTTCCATGTCATAAAAAACTTCTGACCCTTTAGAGCTTGTACGTCCTCTAAGACTGTAACTGGGATTTGCCCATGGTCAATACAATAGAGTCTTGCATCTAGTGCCAGCAAAGGGACCCCTTTAAATTTTTTTCCTGACCAAGTTTCTGGCCCCCTTAAAGTCTATGTGCTGAAAACTTGAGAAGCTGCTGCTGTAAATTCAGTTGCTCCCAGTGCCTGCACTAATTTGCCAAAGTAGAACCTGTCCTGATGCATCCTTTGCTCTACTCTCATCCCACTGTGACAAACTTTTTTTGCTGATCTTCTAAGTTGCCTTGGGTTAGAAAAATGTTCACCTTGTTCATTTGTGGGATCTGCTAATCCAGGATTCCTTTATTTTTTTCAATATAAAGTATGCCCTGCATATGTTTAAATTTTTTTAAAATTTTTTTTCCTATTTGAATAAGTTTATTTAGTCAATTTAGAACATTATTCCTTAGTTACAATAATCACATTATTTCCCACCTTCCCCTCCACCCAGTCTTCCCGCAAGCAACATGCAATTTCATTGGGTATTACATGTGTCCTTGATTAGAACCCATTTCCATGTAGTTTTTTACACTAGGAGGTTCATTTAGAGTCTACATCCTCAACAATGTGCCTTCAACCCATGTATTCAAGCAATTGTTTTTCTTTGCTGTTTTTACTCCCACAGTGTTTCCTCTGGATGTGGATAGTGTTTTTTCTCATAGGTTCCTCCGAGTTGTTCAGGGTCATTGCATTGCCACTAATGGAGAAGTCCATTAAATTCAATTGCACCACAGTGTATCAGTTTCTGTGTAAAATGATTTCCTGGTTCTGCTCCTTTCGCTCTGCATCAATTCCTGGAGGTTGTTCCAGTCCCCATGGAATTCCTTTACTTTATTATTCCTTTTAGCACAATAGTATTCCATCACCAACAGATACCACAATTTCTTCAGCCATTCCCCAATTGAAGGGCATCCCCTCATTTTCCAATTTTTGGCCACCCCAAAGGTTCAGCTATGAATATTCTTGAACAAGTCTTTTTCCTTATTATCTCTTTGAGGTACAAACCCAGCAGTGCTATGGCTGGATCAAAGCGCAGACAGTCTTTTATTGCCCTTTGGGCATAGTTCCAAATTGCCCTCCAGAATGGTTGGATCAATTCACAATTCCACCAGCAATGAATTAGTGTCCCTACTTTGCCACATCCCTCCAACATTCTTTACTTTCCTTTATTGTCATGTTAGCCAATCTGCTAGGTGTGAGGTGATACCTCAGAGTTGTTTTGATTTGCATCTCTCTCATTATAAGTGATGTAGAGCACTCTTTCATGTGCTTATTATTAATAGTTTTGATTTCTTTGGCTGAGAACTGCCTGTTCATGTCCCTTGCCCATTTATCAATTGGAGAATGGCTTGATTTTTTTGTACAATTGATTTAGCTCTTTGTAAATTTGAGTAATTAAACCTTTGTCAGAGGTTTTTATGAAGATTGTTTCCCAATTTGTTGCTTCCCTTCTAATTTTGGATGCATTAGTTTTATTTGTACAAAACCTTTTTAATTTGATGTAATCAAAATTATTGATTTTACATTTTGTGATTTTTTTCTAGCTCTTGCTTGGTTTTAAAGTCTTTCCTTTCCCAAAGATCTGACAAATATACTATTCTGTGTTCTCCTAATTTGCTTATAGTTTCCTTCTATATATTCAGGTCATTCACCCATTCTGAGTTCATATTGGTGTAGGGTGTGAGATGTTGATCCAAACCTAATCTCTCCCATACTGTCTTTCAATTTTCCCAGCAGTTTTTATCAAAAAGTGGGTTTTGGTCCCCAAAATTGCAATCTTTGGGTTTATCATAGACTGTGCTAAAGTCATTTACCCCATCTATTACACTGATCCTCTTTTCTGTCTCTTAGCCAGTACCAAATTGTTTTGATAACCACTGCTTTATAGTATAGTTTGAGATCTGGGCCTGCAATTCCTCCTTCCTTTGCATTTTTTTTTCATTATTTCCCTGGATATCCTTGATCTTTTGTTCTTCCAAATGAACTTTGTTATGTTTTTTTCTAATTCTGTGAAGAAGTGTTTTGGTAGTTCGATGGGTATGGCACTACATAAGTCAATTCATTTGGGTAGGATTGTCATTTTTATTATGTTAGCTCGTCCCACTCATGAGCAATCAATGTTTTTCCAATTGTTTAGATCTAGTTTTAATTGTGTGGAGAATGTTTTGTAGTTGTGTTCATAGAGTTCCTGTGTTTGTCTCAGCAGATAGATTCCTAAGTATTTTATATTGTCTAGGGTGATTTTAAATGAAATTTCTCTTCCCAATTCTTGCTGCTGAGATGGATTGGAGATATATAGAAATGCTGATGACTTGTTCGGTTTATTTTGTATCCTGCAACTTTGCTAAAATTTTTGATTTTTTCGACTAGCTTTTTAGTTGATTCTCTAGGATTCTTTAAGTAGACCATCATATCATCTGCAATGAGTGATATCTTAGTCTCCTCATTGTCAATTTTAATACCTTCAATTTCTTTTCCTTCTCTAATTGCTAATGCTAGTGTTTCTAGTACAAGGTTAAATAATAGGGTGATAATGGGCATCCTTGTTTCACTCCTGATCTTATTGGGAAGGCTTCTAGTTTATCCCCATTGCAGATGATGTTTGCTGATGTTTTCAGATATATACTGTTTATTATTTTTAGGAAAGGCCCTTCTATTCCTATACTTTCTAGTGTTTTCAATAGGAATGGGTGTTGTATTTTATCAAAGGCTTTCTGCATCTATTGAGATAATCATGTGATTTTTGTCAGTTTGCTTGTTACTTTGGTCAATTATGCAGATAGTTTTCCTAATATTGAACCATCCTTGCATTCCTGGTATGAATCCTACCTGGTCATAGTGAATAACCCTTGTGATGACCTGCTGAAGTCTTTTTTCTAGTATGCTATTTAAGATTTTTGCATCTATATTCATTAGGGAAATTGGTCTATAGTTTTCTTTCTATGTTTTTGACCTGCCTGGCTTTGGGATCAGTACCATGTTTGTTTTGTAAAATGAATTTGGTGGAACTCCTTCTTGGCTTATTCCGTCAAATAGTTTGTATAATATTGGGATTAGTTATTCTTTGAATGTTTGATAGAATTCGTTTGTGAATCCATCCGCACCTGGGGATTTTTTCTTAGGGAGTTCTTTGATGGCTTGTTCAATTTCTTTTTCTGATATGGGGTTGTTTAGGTAATTTATTTCTTCCTCTGTTAGTCTAGGCAATTTATATTTTTGTAAGTATTCATCCATTTCACCTAGATTGCCATATTTGTTGCCATATTTGTTGCCATATAATTGGGCATAGTAGTTTTTAATGATTATCTTAATTCCCTGTTCATTAGAGGTCGGTCTCCCTTTTCATCTTGGATACTGCCAATTTGGTTTTTTTCTTTCCTTTTTTTAAATAGACTGATTAGTACTTTGTCTATTTTATTTCTTTTTTTTAAAGTACCAGCTTCTAGTCTTATTTATTAAATCAATAGTTCTTTGACTTTAAATTTTATTAATTTCTCCTTTGATATTTAGGATTTCTAATTTAGTCTTCATGTGAGGATTTTTAATTTGTTCCCTTTCTAGTTTTTTAATTTGCATGTCCAATTCATTGATCTCTGCCCTTCTTAATTTGTTAATATATGAACTCAAGGATAAAATTTCCCCCTGAGTACTGCTTTGTCTGCATCCCAAAGGTTTTAAAGGATGTCTCATTATTGTCATTTCTTTCAATGAAGTTATTAATTGTTTCTATGATTTGTTATTTAACTAACTGGTTTTGGAGAATTATATTGTGTAATTTCCAATTAATTTTTGATTTATCTCTCCATGTACCCTTACTAATTATTATTTTCATTGCATTATGATCTGAGAAAGTTGAATTTATTATTTCTGCCCTTTTGCACTTGTTTGTAATATTTTTATGCCCTAACACATAATCAATTTTTGTGAATGTACCATGTGCTCTTGAAAAGAAGGTGTATTCCTTTTTGTCCCTATTTATTTTTCCCTACATGTCTACTAACTCTAATTTTTCTAAGCTTTCATTCACTTTTCTTACCTCTTTCTTATTTATTTTTTGGTTTGATTTATCTAGTTTGGATAGAGGAAGGTTCAGGTCTCCACCAATACAGTTTTTCTGTCTATTTCATCCTTGAGCTTCTCTAGTTTCTCCTTTAGAAATTTGGATGCTATGCCATTTGGTGCATACATGTTGAGTACAGATATTTCCTCATTGTCTATACTGCCTTTTATCAGAATGTAATTACCTTCTGTGAACCTTAAAAATTTCCTAGACCCTACTTTATAAGGCTGGGTTAAGACCATTCCCCATTTGAGTAGTGAAGGTACTTGATCAGAAATGTGAGAACTCTACTTCACCATACTTAATACTGCCCTAGGGGAAGATAAAGTTGTAAACTCTTTTCTGAACAATGAAAAGTACTTAAACCCATACTTAAGCCATGCTTATTTTAGGACTAATACAAAATGGGTGCTAAGTACCTATAAAGGTCAAGCAACTTGTGAATTTACAAGGAGCAAAGAGGTGAAAACTTACTCAGAGATTCTAGTCTACTCAGGTGTGAATTACTCAAAAGATTAGTCTACTCAGGTGTGAACTAAGAATGGTCTGTCCTTTGAAAAACGTCTACTGTGATTGGTAGATGTAAGGACTTAGGGGAGGTGACATAGGAGAAAATGCCCTTTAAATAGGAGCTCAGATAGGAGCTCAAGGAACATTCTGAAACATTCAGATTGAGGATTGAGCTGGTGAAGTCAGCTGAGATGGAGCTGTCCTGGTGTCACTAGAATCCTTGCTTGGACAGATCTTGTGATGAGTGATTAAGGACTGACTGATCTTTTCTCTTAGGGCTTAGGCCTGGGTTGGCCAAGACTGGCCAGGACCGGCTTATCCTTTTCTCATTACTCCCCATTTTCTCTCTTTCTCTCCTTTTCTTTAATTCCTCATTTGTATTAATGAAAATCTCTATAAAACCCAGCTGACTTGGGTATATTTGAATAATTGGGAATATTTCCCTGGCGACCACCTTATATTTGATTTAAAAACAAAACACTGTAGTGAAAACATATTTCCTGCGGTCACAACTTACTCATCCACTCTTTATATCTATCACAATTTATATCTTCCACTATTTTAATCACTACAGTTTAAGGCCTTCAACCATTTTAATTCTTACACTTCCCTGTCTCTTTTATTGAGATTTATTTTTACTTTGGATTTGTCAGATATCATGATTGCAACTCCTGCCTTCTTTTTATCAGTTGATGCCCAGTAGATTTGGCTCCATCCTCTTACTTTCACCCCATGCATATCTATCTTCCTCATGTGTGTTCCTCGTAAACAGCATATGGTAGGGTTTTGGATTCTAATCCACTCTGCTATTCTCTTGCATTTTATGGGTGAGTTCATTCCATTCCCATTCAGAGTTATGATTACTAGCTGTGTATTTCCCAGCATTTTGATTTCTACTCCTGGTCCTGCCTTTTCTTCTTTCATTATTTCCTTCTAAACCAATGTTTGTTTATAATCAGTCCCCCTAGTCCCCCCCCCTTATTTGACTTCACTTTCTAACCCCTCCCTTCTTATTCCCCCCTTATTTTCCCTGTAGTCTTTCTAAAATTGCCTCCCACCCTCTCCCTCCCTTGTACTGCTTCCCTTCACACAAATCCATTTGTTACCATTCTACTCCCCTGTAGGGCACAAATCTATTCTCTGTTCCAATGGATTGGATTGTTCTTCCCTCTTTGGGTCAATTTCAAAGCATGTAAGAATTTAGTATTTCCTATCTCCAACTTCTTTACCCTTCCAGTGTATTGATGTTCTCGCCCCTCCCACCATGAGCTTTTTTGTGACATATAAATTTGCCCCCATTTGTTTCTTTTCCCTTTTCTTTTAGTATTAACCTCTTTTTATAGCTCTAGTTGTATATATATGCATATATATATATATACACACACACATATATGTATTTATTCATGCATATATCTATATACCTATTTATGTTTTGTCCTTTCATCCTATACAGTTTGTCACTGTTATCTTTAAGTGTAATTCTTCTAGCTGCCCAGGTGATAGCAACAGTTTTTAAGAGTTACCAATGACCTCTTTTCTTATAAGGATACATATCATTTTAACTTGAGTCTCAAAAATTTTTTTGTTGTTGTTTTGTTTTGTTTTTCTTTTTCCCCTCTTTTAAAATTACCTTTTATTTAAACTTTTTAAAAAATTATTTTATTTGGTCATTTCCAAACATTATTCACTGGAAACAAAGATAATTTTCTTTTCCTCCCCCCCCCCCAAACCTTTCCCTCTCCCATAGCCGACGCACAAATCCACTGGTTATCACATGTGTTCCTGTTTCTAACCCATTTTCATATTGTTGGTATTTGCATTAGAGTGTTCATTTAGAGTCTCTCCTCAGTCTTATCACCTCCACCCCTGTAGTCAGGCAGTTGCTTTTCCTCGTTGTGTTTACTCCCAAAGTTTATCCTCTGCTTGTGGATAGTATTTTTTAGATCCCTGCAGATTGTTCAGGGACATTGCATTGACACTAATGGAGAAGTCCATTACCTTCGATTGTACCACAGGGTATCAGTCTCTGTGTATAATGATTTCCTGGTTCTGCTCCTTTTGCTCTGCATCACTTCTTGGAGGTTGTTCCAGTCTCCATGGAATTCCTTTACTTTATTATTCCTTTTAGCACAATAGTATTCCATCACCAACATATACCACAATTTGTTCACCCATTCCCCAATTGATGGGCATCCCCTCGTTTTCCAATTTTTGGCCACCACAAAGAGTGCAGCTATGAATATTCTTGTACAAGTCTTTTTCCTTATTATCTCTTTGAGGTACAAACCCAGCAGTGCTATAGCTGGATCAAAGGGCAGACAGTCTTTTATCACACTTTGGGCATAGTTCCATATTGCCCTCCAGAATGGTTGGATCAATTCACAACTCCACCAGCAATGAATTAGTGTCCCTACTTTGCCACATTCCCTCCAGCATTCATTACTTTCCATAGCTGTCATGTTAGCCTATCTGCTAGGTGTGAAGTGATACCTCAGAGTTGTTTTGATTTGCATCTCTCTGATTGTAAGAGATGTAGAGCACTTTTTCATGTGCTTATTAATAGTTTTGATTTCTTTGGCTGAGAATGACATGTTCATGTCCCTTGTCCCTTGTCCATTTATCAATTGGAGAATGGCTTGATTTTTTGCACAATTGATTTAGTTCTTTGTAAATTTGAGTAATTAAACCTTTGTCAGAGGTTTTTATGAAGATTGTTTCCCAATTTGTTGCTTCCCTTCTGATTTTAGTTACATTGATTTTGTTTGTACAAAACCTTTTTAATTTGATGTATTCCAGATAATTTATTTTGCATTTTGTAACTCTTTCTATGTCTTCTTGGTTTTGAAGTCTTTCCCTTCCCAAAGGTCTGACATGTGTACTATTCTGTGTTCGCCTAATTTTCTTATAGTTTCCTTCTTTATGTTCAAGTCATTCATCCATTTTGAATTTATCTTGGTGTAGGGTGTGAGGTGTTGATCTAAACCTAATCTTTCCCACACTGTCCTCCAATTTTCCCTGCAGTTTTTATGAAATAGTGGATTTTTGTCCCAAAAGCTGGGATCTTTGGGTTTGTCATATACTGTCTTGCTGAGGTCACTTATCCCGAGTCTGTTCCATTGATCCTCCTTTCTGTCTCTTAGCCAGTACCAGATTGTTTTGCTGACCGCTGCTTTATAATATAGTCTGTTATCTGGGACTGCAAGGCTCCCTTCCTTTGTATTTTTTTCCCATTTTTTCCCTGGATATCCTTGATCTTTTGTTCTTCCAAATTAACTTTGTTATGGTTTTTTCTAAATCAGTAAAAAATTTTTTTGGAAGTTCCATGGGTATGGCACTAAATAGATAGATGAGTTTGGGTAGGATGGTCATTTTTATTATATTGGCTCATCCTACCCACGAGCAGTTAATGTTTTTCCAGTTGTTCAAGTCTAGTTTTAGTTGTGTGGAAAGTGTTTTGTAATTGTGTTCATAGAGTTCCTGTGTTTGTCTCGGGAGATAGATTCCTAAGTATTTTATTTTGTCTAAGGTAATTTTGAATGGGATTTCTCTTTCTAGTTCTTGCTGCTGAGCTGTGTTGGAATTATATAGAAATGCTGATGACTTATGTGGGTTTATTTTGTATTCTGCAACTCTGCTAAAGTTGTTGATTATTTCGATTAGTTTTTTGGTTGAATCTCTAGGATTGTTTAAGTAGACGATCATATCATCTGCAAAGAGCAATAATTTGGTCTCCTCCTTGCCTATTTTAATGCCTTCAATTTCTTTTTCTTCTCTAATTGCCACTGCTAGTGTTTCTAATACAATGTCAAATAATAGAGGTGATAATGGGCATCCTTGTTTCACTCCTGATCTTAATGCGAATGGATTTAGTTTATCCCCATTGCAGATGATATTAGTTGATGGTTTTAGATATATACTGTTTATTATTTTTAGGAACGGCCCTTCTATTCCTATGCTTTCCAGTATTTTTAATAGGAATGGGTGTTGTATTTTATCAAAGGCTGTTGTGGTGAAAATTTCACCTTTTTAAGATTGTTATAATATTGAACAATGGCCACCAAGGACTTTACTTATGAAATTCCTAAAATGAAACACTCAAGTCAGAATGGAGTTTATGGAAGTTCAATCACACTGGGAGTAGGGAAAAGGAGAGGGAGAGAAGGAGAGAGGAGAAAAGGGAAAGGGGCTACTCAACCTCTGACCAAGGCAGAGGGAGTTTAGGCCCAAATGGCCAAGGTGGAAGGAATCAATCCTTGACTCATGTGACCAAACTGAAGGGAAGCTGTCTGTGGGCCTCCTCTCTGTTAAAGCTTCCAACACGAACTGCCGTCTAGCTCTCTCCACAGGAAGTGTGGGAATTCCAGAGGCTGTTCCCTACCTCACTTCCTGTGCCTCACAAGTGCCAATGGTGGCTCTAGCTTGGCTTAGGACAGCCCAGATGGGTAGTTAGTTATTTCTGATTTGACTAGCACATGCCCGTGTAGTGTGGGTGTGCACAATTTTTTTGGGTGATAGACCAAGATGGAGACTTTTAAAATTCACAATCCCCCCTGATGATGATTGGGGGACTAATCTCCCCAATTGATCACTAAACATAAGCATACTGCACCCAAAAAAATTCTAACTGTAAGTGTATACAAAATTTTTATCCACTAAGAGGAAAACTATAATAGTTGTAGATATGGGGAAATAGAGGAGAGAGAAAGACAGCAAACCAATGTTTTTGTTGGGCACATTGACAAAAGCCAATTAGGGGGAAGTCCCCTTTGGCATAAGAGTGTACATTCAAAAAAATGTTCAATCAACCACACCCCAAGGCTCATTCTGGATCTTCCTGTAGTGAAAAGGTTTAGATATCTTTCTGCAAAAATTCATTCTCTGGATTCAGTTAGTTAGCAAGCTTCTTCTCTGAAGATTTATCTCAAACAAAATTTAAATCTTGGATTTGATGAAATACAATCCCCCCTGAAGAAAGTGTTGAAAAAAACACTGAGTCCAGCTGAGGATGCAAGTTTTAGTTGTGGGGGGGTGTTAGTTAATCCAAAAGGAAAACAAAACAAAATGGAAAGAAAATAAAAAGCAAAATCAAAAGAAGTAAAAGGGAAAAAAATAGACCCTTTATATATACATATATTTATATTAAAGAAGAATTTAAAATCAGTATCAAAAAGTCAAAAAAATCTATTTATACAAAAATTTGAGAAAGCAAGAATTAAAAAAAAAAATTTTCCCCATAGGCCCCTGTATTAGGGTCCAGTTAAGTAATTCCTAATCCCACAAGTCTGTAGGACAGAATACAGCATATTTTACTTCCCCATTTGCAGCCAAGTCTACAGGAAGTTGCCATACTATAGGAAAGAAAAAGGACCAGATTTTTATTTTATATCTAGGGAAGTGTCATTCCCTCGTCTGATTTTACCTTCGTTCTCAGGGATGGATGGAGCCAGGATGGTAGCCAACCTTTGGTACTTGTCTGTAGGTATTTTCACGAAGAGTGTGGATACAAGGAAGGCCTACATCTTAACATCTGTTAAGTGTTGCAACCTCGAGTCTCACACTAGGTTCAAGTCCTTAGTATTGGCTTAGAAATGCATTAATCCTACCTGGATTGGTCTTTGATTTTTAGACCTGTGAGCTCTTTAGGCATTATCCAGGTTATCTCTGTGCTCCTTTTTGATCCCATTCCTAGAATCAGACACAAACATTAATCATAGTCCCACAACAATTATCAATAAACGGCAGGTTCCCATAGTCTAAAGCTGTTTGGGTGCGTATTAATAATAATAGCAATTATATATTTAAACTAATATTATTGTAGAATAAAATTAATATTGATTGTATGTACCTTAAGTACATAGAAATGAGAAAAAGGGGAAAATAAAATATTGTAAAAAGGATAATAATAAAATAAGGAAAAGAGAAAAAAGGAAAAAAAGAAAAAAAATTAAATTCAGGAATTCAATGTGTCAAAAGCAGAATAAAACAGTTCCACTTGTCAATGGGTAGTTATCTCCAATGCATGTATAGGATACAGTCAATCAGTCTCAACAGAAGATGCTCTCTTTACATGTGAGCAGTGAATCCAAGAGTCCTTTTCTCCAACCTTTATAGATGTTGGAGTAGTTAACAATATTTGGAATGGTCCTTCCCAGGAAGGCTGGGTTGCTCCCGTATGCTGGAAGTTCTTTATATACACGTTGTCTCCTGGGTTCAGGTCATGAAGTGAGAAGTCTAGTGGTCCGGCTTGTATTGCAGCTCCGGATTCATGTAGCTCACGCAGTTTGTGTTGTAATTCCTGTATATAGGAAGCGATAGTAGTATCTTCCCCTAATAGCGATGTATAAGCCGGGGAGAAAGGCTTAGCCTGTATAGGCGGATATCCAAAAAGCATCTCAAATGGTGAGATGTGTAGATCTCCTCTAGGCCTGCTTCTAAGATAAAATAGGGCCAGAGGGAGAATTTCAGGCCATTTTAAATGGGTCTCAGTGCATAATTTGCCAATCATAGTTTTAAGTTCTTTGTTCATCCTCTCAACTTGGCCTGAACTCTGGGGATGATATGGAACATTGAATTTTGGAGTTATCCCCAAGCAAGAATATATCTGGTTTAGAACAGAATCAGTAAAATGACTCCCTCTATCGGAATCAATATGTGCTGGCAGGCCCAAGTGAGGAATAATTTCTTTTAAAAGCACCTTAGCAACAAAAGCTGCTGTGGCTCGGGCTGTAGGAAATGCTTCCGGCCATCTGGTCAGTTGGTCTACTATGACCAAACAAAATTTATATTGTCCAGCCTTTGGCATCATTATGAAATCTATCTGCAGATGCTCAAAAGGTGTGTAAGCCAGAGGACACCCACCAAAGGCTTTGCCATGAAAGGCATGTTGGTTATATGCCTGGCAGGTAGAGCAGGCTGAACACACTTTAGAGGCTATGGTAGTTATACCAGGGGCTATCCATACTCTCTTAACAGAGTCCACGATGCCCTGGGTACCAAAGTGGCCATTATTATGAACAGATTGGCAAATTTGGTGATAGAAACTTCTAGGGAGCAGGGGTTTTCCTTCAGATGACACCCAGACTCCATTGCTCTGTTTTGCTTTGAATTTTTGTTTCCATTTTTCCACTTCCTTCTCATTATAGGAAAGTGATAAATTTAAGTCATCAGTAGTTGTTAATGTTAAAAGTAATTTAGGCCCTTCTATGGCTGCTAGCTTTGCAGCAGCATCTGCTTGGTCATTTCCCCTAGAGACAGGGTTGGTGCCACCTGTATGGGCTGAGCAATGAACTACAGCTAGGGCTTCAGGCAGCTGAAGAGCAGAAAGAACTTCATTGATAATTTCAGCATTAGCTATGGATTTTCCAGCTGAGGTTAAAAATTCTCTCTGGAGCCATAGCATCCCGACTGATTGACAAATGCCGAAAGCATATCTAGAATCCATATAAATTGTTGCCCTTTTATCTTTGGCAATTATACAGGAATGTTTCAGAGCTATGAGTTCTGCCCCTTGAGCGCTAATGTTAGAAGGCAGTGAAGCTGACCACTCAGTGGCAAATTCTGTGACTACAGCAGCTCCAGTGTAGCGTATGCCATCCCTCATGAAAGAAGAACCATCAGTAAATAAGGTCAGGTCTGAGTTCTTTAAGGGAGTGTCCAGGAGATCATCTCGAGGCTTTTCTGCCATGGACACTAGTGTTTCACAACTGTGTAATGGTTCTCCTGAAGTTGGTAAGTCTGGAAGCAAGGTGGCAGGATTAAGGGTTGTACAGCTTTTCAGAGTAATATTTTCATTGTTCATCAAGGTTATTTCATACCTTGTAATTCGCTGATCAGAAAAAAAATCTGTCTTAGCAGTAATGCTTCTATCTCATGTGGACACATACTTGCTAGTGGGCATCCCAATACTAGATCAACGGTTTTTGTCACTAGTAAAGCAGTAGCAGCCACACGTCTAAGGCATGGTGGTGCTCCTGAAGCTATTGGGTTCAGCTGGGCTGACTAATAAGCAACTGGACGCTGAGAAGGCCCCAGAGTCTGAGTTAAAACGCCTGAGGCTACTCCTCTTCGCTCATGTACATACAAAGTAAATGGCTTGTTGTAATCTGGGATGCCTAGAGCAGGGGCAGATAGGATAGCCTTTTTTAGCTCTGATAGAGCTGACAGGTGTTCAGGCTCTAATTTGAGGGGTTCAGGGACGGAATCCCTTGTTAGTGCTATAATAGGTTTAGTAATTTCCCCATAGCAAGGAATCCATTGTCTGCAAAACCCTGTTGCTCCCAGAATTGCTCTTAACTGTTTTTTAGTGGTAGGAGCACTCAATTTTTGAATATTCTCAATTTGCTTGGGAGAAATAGAATGAGCACCAGCTGTCAGAATGAACCCCAAATATTCTACTTTTTGGAGACACCACTGAACTTTCTCCTTCGAGACCTTATGACCTCTTTTGTGCAATTCCAAAAGGAGGTGCTTACTATCTTCCTGACACGCTTCTGCATTTGTGGAAGCCAAGAGTAGGTCATCTACGTATTTTATTAATTTACTGTTTTTAAATTTTATATTATCCCTATCTTGTCCCAAAATTTGTGCAAATAAGGTCAGACTTTCTACATAACCCTGGGGCAGATGACCCCAGGAATATTGGGTGCCATTCCAGGTGAAAGCAAAAATATGCCTCGAGTTCTCATGTATGGGTATGGAAAAGAAGGCTGAGCACAAGTCTACTACTGTAAAGTATGTAGCTGTGCTAGGAATAGAAGAAATAATAGTATTGATATTGGGAACTACGGAGTGTCTCTTTATAATGTGATTGTTCACAGCCCTCAAATCTTGTACGAATCTATAGAGGTGTATGCCATCAGGCCCCCTTTTTGGTTTTTTAATGGGGAGGATGGGCGTGTTGTATTCAGATTTACAAGGGAAAATTATTCCTTGGTCAATTAAAGAATTTATTATTGGGGTAATGCCCTCCGTTGCCTCCTTGGAGAGAGGATATTGAGGAATGCAAGGAGGTGGGCTGGATTTAGTTTTTATTTGCACGGGAGCAGCTGATTTAAGTAAGCCTACATCAGTAGAAGATGTGGCCCAAAGAGACTCTGGTATATCTGTAGGCATTTCAAAGGTGGGAGGTTCCTTTGCCTCCTGGCTCTCTGAAAGAAATACAGGGCATAAATTTAAGGTTTCCTCAGGCACTTCTAAAGAGAGGGAGCCATCTGGGGTGCACATTATTGTGGCTTGTAATTTGTATAGTAAATCTCTCCCCAGCAAATTTGTGGAGGATCCAGGCATTAAAAGAAAAGAATGTTCAACAGTTAGGGGTCCCACGTGTACTATGTGAGGAGAAAGTTTTGGGACCTTTAAAGGTTTTCCTAAAATACCTACTACATTTAAGGAGCCAATAGAATCACATTTCTCATCAGGTTTGCTTACTAGAACTGACCTACATGCTCCAGTGTCGAAAAGACAATCATAGTATGAATTTCCTACTTTAAAGTGACATGAGGTTCCTTACTATTTTGGGGGGGAATGTATAGGGATTATTGGCATTAAAATATCATTGTCTGGAAAATCAAAGGTTTCATTCTTTGATTCCAAGGCCCTCCCCCCCCTTCACACCTTCATAAAGATGCTTGGGCAGTTTTTTGGGACCCTTCACGCTGTTGGGGGTGTTCACCCTGAGTGTAGCGTGGTCGAGCTCCATTTTTCATATATTGTTGTTTGGCATTTTGTTGGGTATTATCATTTTCTGTATTTTGAGTACTGTCATTTTGATTGGCATTGTGATTCCTATAGTTATTATTCCTAAAGGTGTTATTATTTCTTGTTTTCCTTAGCCAGCTCCTACAGACCATTGTTGCATGGCCTCTCTTCCCACAGAAGAGGAATATTAAGGGGTTTGTTAATGATCTATCTGTGGATTCCTGCAAAGGGGTCATGGTCTCTCCCTTACTTTTCAATTGTTCCTTTAAAATTTCAATTTCTTTTTTTAAGTCTGCCACTGATATATTGTGTGTCTCAGGTATTTTTGTATGATTCTTATAGGCATATGTTGCTACTTTCCTCAGTTCTTCAAGGTCCATAGACTCCCAGTTGGGACAGTTAGTTTCAAAGTAGTCTTTTACTGCTAAACAACAATTCCTAATGAATTGTCTGTGTATATGTTTAATGTCCTTTTCTCTGGTCAAATCAAGGTCCATATATGTATGTCCTATGTCAATAAGTCTGTCCATAAAGTGGAAGGGGGTCTCATCAATTCCCTGTCGGGACTGTTCAAATTTTTCCCATGCATCAGGGCTATCAGAGCAGTCTCTCATGGTTCTTAATAGTGCGTCTCTGGCCAGGACTAGTTTTGTGTGATCTTGTGTAATATTGGGATTCCAGTGTGGATCTACAGTTGGCCAGTGGTGAGCTCCTCTATTGCTTTTCTTATTAGTTAGAGAGATGACATTATTTTTCTCTCTCTTTGTCAGAAATGTATCTCACAAATTTTCCACATCCAACCAAGAAGGGTCAAAGTTTCTGAATATATTCTCTAATTTTTCTATAACCAATACTGGTTCTGACTCAAATGATGGAACATTTTGTTTGAATTTTTCTAAATCATCAGGTTTAAAAGGTGTATAGTGTCTTACTGACACCAAGTTCCCTTCTTTATTAAAGGTGAGTACTTCCCTCAATGGAAATAAACTTCTGTCTAAATAATCTGGTGTTATTGTTTCTAGGCTACTTGCTCTGTTTTCAGTGAGGTAGGTAAGAGAAGGGAAAAGGTTAGGATTATTGGGTGTCTGGGCATGAGGGTTGGGGGTGGGAGCATGAGCATGGGTGTGGGGAAGGGCAGGGGGGAGGGCTGAGACCGGAACAGGGGGTGAGACTGAGGGGGCAGGGTAGGAGGCATGAACAGAGGGAGGGGCCATGGGGGGGAGGGGCTGGATGGTCTGGAGGGGGAGGAGCTGGTTGGTGTGAGGGGGCTGCTATTTGAGCCAAATTGTTTTGAGCAAGGTGGGTCAGGGAATCTGATAATGATGGGGAATGGAGAGATAAATCACTCCTATTGCGGGATGTTCTTAATTCCCTTTCAATGTTTTGCAGGAAGGTTTTTATCTCTCCCCATTTTTCATCCTGTTCCGCCAATCGTTGACTAATAAAAGTATTGTGTTCCTTAATTTGTTTAGTAATAGAAGGAACAAGCAAGTGTTCTCTCTTAGAGGAGATTAGGTACATTATTACAAGTACAATAATTACAATCCCAAGGAAGATGAATATAAGGGTCACCAAGAGGCATATAGTTTCTGAGAAAAGCCATCCTATAGGAACACCTATTAAGACTTCTATGCATTTGGTTATTAAACTTATAAGCCAATTTCGAAGCAAATCATGCACTGGTTGAAGCCACATTTTTTTCTTCCTTTTTTTTCAGTAGATGTCTCCGTTTCCTGTCTACTACCAAGGGCCTATTCTGTTGTAAATTCTCCTTATTAAGCTTCTGGGAGGGGTCACAAAAGCCTTATGCCGGGAGGTAGAGGCCTTATGAAAAAAAGCTGATTAGGAGTGAATAGGTTGTAAACAAAGGGTAGAGCTAAAACTCTTTCTTTTACAAAGTGTGTATATGGGAGGGTCCCAGAAATCTTCTTTAGCCCTCAGGCTAAAACTGCTAGGACCATGTGCTTTCTTCCTTAAGCAAAGCCCACTTAAGATTTTTTTTTTTTTAAGACTAGAGAGGGCAGGAAAAAATAGGAAAATAGGTTTTAAGTTGGCTCCCTCGCTTTTCTCAGCTGTTTTTTGTTGAGGGTTAGGAGTTCCTAAGAGCTCCTTCTCCAGCTGCTAATCAGTTGATTAGGTAAGCCTGGCCTGCCTCTCAATCCACCGAGCCACCTCCTTAAAGAAAAGGGGGGAGGAAATGAGAGACAAGGAGAAAAATAAAACCTGTTGACCCCAATTTAAATTAAAGAGACAAGAGAAGAGAGAAAAGGTGTTTTATACTTACCTGTTCTGGCAGCTGTGTCTTTAAGTCTTTAAGGACTGATGGAGTGAGAAGGAAGTGGGATGAAAAGGCAAGAAAATTCAGGAAATTTATTGAGGTTCGATAAACCTTCAAAGCACTAAAGCAGGGCCAAGAGCCTGAGGGGGTAGTAGGGGTGGGACCTCTCCGAGGTGATCAGCATTGAATCAAGAAGGAAAAAGATCAGAAGATTGAGATATTTCTTTTTTCCCTAATTGGTTACACCAACTGTTGTGGTGAAAATTTCACCTTTTTAAGATGGTTATAATATTGAACAATGGCCACCAAGGACTTTACTTATGAAATTCCTAAAATGAAACACTCAAGTCAGAATGGAGTTTATGAAAGTTTAATCACAGTGGGAGTAGGGAAAAGGAGAGGGAGAGAAGGAGAGAGGAGAAAAGGGAAAGGGGCTACTCAACCTCTGACCAAGACAGAGGGAGTTTAGGCCCAAAGGGCCAAGGAATCAGTCCTTGACTCATGTGACCAAACTGAAGGGAAGCTGTCTGTGGGCCTCCTCTCTGTTCAAGCTTCCAACACGAACTGCCGTCTAGCTCTCTCCACAGGAAGTGTGGGAATTCCAGAGGCTGTTCCCTACCTCACTTCCTGTGCCTCACAAGTGCCAATGGTGGCTCTACCTTGGCTTAGGACAGCCCAGGTGGGCAGTTAGATATTTCTGATTTGTCATTGACTAGCACATGCCCGTGTAGTGTGGGTGTGCACAATTTTTTTGGGTGATAGACCAAGATGGAGACTTTTAAAATTCACAAGGCTTTTCTGCATCTATTGAAATAATCATGTGATTTTCGTTGGTTTGCTTGTTGATGTGGTCAATTATGTGGATGGTTTTCCTAATATTGAACCAGCCCTGCATCCCTGGTATAAATCCTACTTGATCATAGTGAATGACTCTTCTGATCACTTGCTGGAGTCTTTTTGCTAGTATCCTATTTAAGATTTTTGCATCTATATTCATTAGGGAGATTGGTCTATAATTTTCTTTCTCTGTTTTTGGCCTGCCTGGCTTTGGGATCAGTACCATGTTTGTGTCATGAAAGGAATTTGGTAGAACTTCCTGTTTGCTTATTATGTCAAATAGTTTGTATAGTATTGGAGTTAGCTGTTCTTTGAATGTTTGATAAAATTCACTTGTGAATCCACCAGGCCCTGGGGATTTTTTCTTAGGAAGTTCTTTGATGGCCTGTTGGATTTCTTTTTCTGATATGGGATTATTTAAGAAATCTATTTTTTCTTCTGTTAGTCTAGGCAATTTATATTTTTGTAAATATTCATCCATATCACCTAGGTTGGTATATTTATTGCCATATAGTTGGGCAAAGTAGTTTTTAATGATTGCCTTAGTTTCCTCTTCATTGGAGGTGAGATCCCCCTTTTCATTCTTGATGCTGTTAATTTGTCTTTCTTCTTTCCTTTTTTAAATTAGATTGACCAGTACGTTGTCTATTTTGTCTGTTTTTTCAAAGTACCAGCTTCTAGTCTTGTTTATTTGATCAATAGTCTATCACTTTCGATTTTATTAATTTCTCCCTTAATTTTTAGGATCTCTAGTTTGGTTTTCTTATGGGGGATTTTAATTTGTTCTTTCTCAAGTTTTTTGATTTGCATTTCCAATTCATTGATCTCTGCCCTCTCTAATTTGTTAATATATGCACTCATGGATATGAATTTTCCTGAGTACTACTTTGGCTGCATCCCATAAGGTTTGAAAGGATATCTCCCCATTGTCACTTTCCTCAATGATATTATTGTTTCTATGATTTCTTCTCTAACTAACCGATTTTGGAGTATCATATTATTTAATTTCCAATTAATTTTTGATTTGGCTCTCCATATACCCTTTCTGATCAATATTTTTATTGCTTTATGATATGAAAGGTTTGCATTTATTATTTCTGTTTTTCTGCATTTGAGTGCCATGTTTCTGTGACCTAGTGTATGATCTATTTTTGTGAATGTGCCATGTGGTGCTGAGAAGAAGGTATATTCCTTTTTGTCCCTATTTTTTTTTCTCCATATGTCCATTAACTCTAAATTTTCCAAGATTTCATTCACCTCTTTTACCTCTTTGTTATTTTTTTTTGGTTTGATTTATCTAAATTTGATAGTGGTTTGCTCAAGTGTCCCACTAATATGGTTTTACTGTCTATTTCCTCCTTCAATTCTCCTAGTTTCTCCATTAGAAATTTGGATGCTATACCATTTGGTGCATACATGTTGATTAGTGATATTTCCTCGTTGTCTATACTCCCTTTTAACAGAATATATTTACCTTCCCTATCCCTTTTGATCAGGTATATTTGTGCTTTGGCTTTGTCAGATATCATGATTGCAACTCCCGCCTTCTTTCTGTCAGTTGAGGCCCAGAAGGTCTTATTCCATCCTTTAATTCTAACCTTGTGAGTATCAACCCACCTTATATGTGTTTCTTGAAGACAACATATGGTAGGGTTTTGGGTTCTAATCAAATCTGCTATTGGTCTACTTTTTATGGGTGAGTTCATCCCATTCAAGTTCAAAGTTATGAT
Organism: Monodelphis domestica; assembly: GCF_027887165.1. Taxonomy (NCBI): domain Eukaryota; kingdom Metazoa; phylum Chordata; class Mammalia; order Didelphimorphia; family Didelphidae; genus Monodelphis; species Monodelphis domestica. Next base: position 325,862,936 of record NC_077230.1, on the reverse strand, counting down.
TGTCACTTGTGGATTTGCTGGCATTTTGATATCTTCCCCTAGTTCTGATCTTTCTTCTTTAGCTATCTCCTTTTGAAGCAGTGATTTACTTTATTTCAGTCCCCCTAGTCCCCTCCCTTGATATGCTTCCCTTTCTAGCCCCTCCCTTTTTATGCTCCCTTCCCCTCCCCCCTCTCCTTCCCACCCTTTTTATACTCCCTTTCCCTCCCCCTCCTTAATTTTCCTTTCTTTCTTAACCTGTTGGATAAGATAGAATTTAGGATCCCACTGGATCTAGATGTTCTTCCCTCTCAGATTTGATTTCACTGAGAGTAAGATTTAAGTAATTCCATTTCACACTCTCTTCCTCTCCTTCTCATATGAGAGTTCTTCCCCTCCCCTTACCATGTGTATCTTTGTATGGGAAAGATTATTCTATTTAGTTCCCCCCCCCATTTCTTGAAGTAAATCTTAGTATTATCTATGATTCCACCCTCCCTTTTTCTTTTTTTGTATCCCCTTTCACCAAATCTTCTTGATGCCCCAATCTTTCCCTATGCATGTTTCTTCTAACTACTCTTATGATGTATAAAATTTTTGATAGTTACACAATACATTTTCTCCACATATTAATATATATAATTTGATGTAAATGTAGTCCTTATAGAAGAGAGTTTGACTTAAAGAAAAAGATAAGATTTATCTCCTTTTCACTTTCTTTCATATTAACCTTTTCATGTTTCTCTTGCTTTCTGTGATTGGATATCAAATTTTCCACTAAGTTCTGGTCTTTTCTTAGCAAATGCTTGGAAATCTTCTATTTTGTTGAATGCCCATACTTTCCCCTGGAAGTATGTAGTCAGTTTTGCTGGGTAGTTGATTCTTGGTTGGAGACCCAGCTCTCTTGCCTTTCTAAATATCATGTTCCATGCTTTGCAGTCTCTTAGTGTGTTAGCTGCTAAGTCATGTGTGATCCTTATGGGAGCCCCCCTATATCTGAAGCTCCTTTTCTTGGCTTCTTGTAGGATTTTCTACTTTTCTTGGAAGCTCTTGAATTTGGCGATTACATTCCTGGGGATTGTCTTTTGGGGATTTAGTATAGAGGGTGTTCAATGAACCCTTTCTATTTCTATTTTGCCCCCTTGCTCCAGAACATGTAGGCAATTTTCTTCTATAATTTCCTGTATTATAGGATCAATGTTTTTGTTTATCTCTGGTTTTTCGGGCAGACCAATAATTCTCACGTTGTCTCTTCTTCCTCTGTTTTCCTGGTCTGTGACTTTTTCAGTGAGATATTTTATGTTTTCTTCTAATTCATTAATGTTTTGGCTTTGCTTTATTAATTCTTGCTGTTTTCCAAGCTCAGTGTCTTCCAGTTGCTTAATTCTGGTTGTTAGGGACTGGTTTTGCTTTTCAGCTTTGTCTGCCCTTTTATTAGATGCTTCTAGCTCTTTCTCCAAGTGTGAAGTCTTGTCTATCAGACTGCTGAACTCTTTCTCCCATTTTTCTTTCCAGAAGGTTTCCATCTTTTAGGTAAGCTCCAATTTGAGTTCTTCCAGAGCTTGTGGATAATTTCCATTTTGGATACATGTTTTGATTTTGTTTGGGTTTCATCCTCTTTCTCTTCCTTTCCTTGGGTACTCCCGCCATAAAAGTTTTCAATAGTCACCTTTTTCCCTTTCTTCCTGGAGGCTTGATTTTGGGCCATGTGAGCCATCCCTTTGGTGGTTTTATTCCCCTTTCCTTTTTGGTCTGGGTTTTGGGTGATATGGGCGGGTTTTCTGTGAATTTAGGTTGCCTCAGACTAGTTCTTCCCAGCCTCTGAGGTTTCTTAGAGTGCAGGCCCCTGTGCTCAGCGCAACTGCCCCTGAGTTCAGCGCGGCCTCCCTTGTGCTCATGTGGCCACCCCTTTGCTCTGCGCAACCTCTCCTGTGTTTAGCGAGGCCACCCCTATGCTCAGCGAGGCCGCCCCAGTGCTCAGCGTGGCCACCCCTGTACTCTTAGAGGCTGCCCTTGTGCTCTGCGCAACCGCCCCTGTCTTCAGCGCGGCCGCCTCTGTGCTCAGCACAGGATTCTCCCATGATACCACCCTGAGAGGTTGTTTCCTTGCAGTCTTTAAATCCCAAGTACCCTGGTTTGCCCCCCCAGACAGAGACATTCCTCACTTATTCGCTGTATCAGTGAGTGCTCTGATACCTTACTCTGGTTTGGTCGGGGGGGAGAGTGGGGGGAAAGGGCGGCTCAGTTCATGTTTTTGTGCAAGCTTTTCCTCTTTCTTATAGTGTGGAAATGTTCAAACCCCATGTACCTTCATTTCTGTGGGGGTACTGGAGAGTCACTCCATTCTTCCAAAGGTGATTTTTATGCTCTTTTGAGGTAGACTATTTTGTTCGGTGCCGGGGAGAGGAAGAGATTCGCGTCTAGATTGCAGCCATGTTAACCCGGAAGTTGGTACTCCAATTTTTGCTACTTCTGATGCCCCTATCTCAAGTTCTCTGGACTACTCCAACCTCACTCTGGACAACAGGTGGGTCTTCTGGACTTCAGAAGTCATAAGACCTATAGAATAGCTGCACAGTGCTCATGTCCACTTTTCTCCAACACATCATCTTAAGACGTTTAATTACAGATAAATAGAAAGCTTAGCCACTACCCTTATTCTGCAAGAGGGTTGGGGAAGAAGCATGTTGTAGATTCAATATTAATATTCAACTTTTTTTCCCTTCAAAATCCAAATGTTGTCTTGGGGTACATACAAGCTAGTGTTAAATTTCAGTGTTGCCTCTGAGCTATACAGAAAAGGTATGCTTTTTTTTTTGTCCTCTTTCCTCTTTCCCCCTACCTCACATTCTCTCTTTTGTCCTTCACTTCAGTCTCCCCTTTATTCATTCCACCTCTTTTTCTAATAATATTTATGAAGACTGTATCTGTATACAAATGTCTGGCTCGTACATAGCCTACTATCTAGGGCAGTTGGCAATGCAATTGCAAACAAATGACTGTGGCAAACTACTTCTAAGTCAAATATTTGTTCAACTCTGTAAACCAAATTCCAGCAATATATGCCTCAAATTAGCTGAGGGTCCAATTATTTATTAAACAGAAGAAAAGCAAAACAAAACATGTTTTCCTTATTTGGAACTTGATTCAGATGCTTAATTTAAAATGTGTCCCTTTTCTCTCCAAATTTTAATTTGTTTTTAAAGAATTGTTTTAAATTCCTTTTTTAATAAAGGAGAGTAAAAAAATGAGATTTGAAGAGGTTTCTATCTGTCTAGTAAGACCCTTTTTATCCCCACACTTAATTCTCTTGAGGAAAAGGGAACTTAGTCAACATAGTCCCATATAGTGACTTAAGATATATTTTTAAGTGAATATATACCACTATTTAATTATTAGGTTTAAACAACATTAATAGTGCAATACAGAAAGCACGTCAGACCCACTGGGAATAACAACAATGTAGTCAACTGTTGCCTATGGCCAAGAGCAGTTTTCTAAGCCAAAAGATCTTTTCATTACCTATGTCTTGGGAGCAAGAAAAGGCTCCTTTCCTGTTCCTGTTCCAAATGAGAATCTATGTCACCTCTTACAGGGAAATGATGCTCTTTTCAGAAGCTCAGACAAAGTCACTGGCAGTGACCCAAGAGTAATTTCAGACCCAAGGAGAGACTTGCTGATAGAATCAAAATGTTTTTCTCTGTCTAGGACACACCTCCTCCTGTGCTTTGTTATGGGATATGGCCCCTGAGTAGAGGGCATCTATGCCTAGCAATAGCCTGGAACAGAGCCTGAGACAGAAGAAAGGCCAGTCCTTGTGGGTGGGAGTGCAGGCTTCCTTGTATAGCTTGTATAGATGCTGTGTAGCAGAACTGAGATGAAAGGTAACTCACTCCAGGGCATTTTGCATGTTTTGTTTGTTTTGTTTTCTGGAGAACATTTGACTTGAATACAGACTTAGTGATGATTATTTTTATTTCGTTTTCAACTCCTGAGTTTAATTTATACAGGCAGGACCAGGAAGTAGTAGTAATATAGAGATATGTTGGGGAGGCAGTCTGTGACATATGCTGAAAATAAATTAATCTGAAAAAAGTGCATTTTGTAAGCTGGAGTAATGAGGCAGAGATAGAGAGAGGAGACAGAGAGAGAGGAGCTACACAAAGACAGAGTGAAGAAAAATAGACAGGAAGATAGAGAGAGACAGAGACAGACAGAGAGAAAAAGTAACTGGAATGAATGTGGCTTTTTAGAAAGTGGAAGGGTAAGTATTTGAGTCATGTGGATTCAGAGGACCTATTTGCAAATTTTGTCTCTGTCAGAACCCTATGTCTTGGTTAAGCCACTTAATTTTCTTAGGTTTTAGTTTTCTGATCTTTTAAAAATATTTTTATATATTATTTTTTTTTATTTTTAAATTGTATTTAGTCAATTTAGAATATTCTTCCATGGTTACAAGAATCATGTTCCTTCCCTAACCCTCCCTTCAAGCCCTCCTGTAGCCGATGGGAATTCAACTGGGTTTTACATGTGTCCTTGATCAAAACCTATTTCCATAATTTTGATTGTTTGCACTAGGATGTTCATTTAGAGTCTACATCCTCAATCATATCCCCATCAGCCCATGTGATCAAACAGTTGTTTTTTCTTCTGTGTTTCTCCTCCCACAGTTTTTCCTCTGAAAGTAGATAGTGTTCTTTCTCATAAATCCCTCCAAATTGTTCAGGATCACTGCATTGCTACTAATAGCGAAGTCCATTATGTTCAATTGTACCACAGTGTATCAGTCTCTGTTCTCCTGGTTCTGCTCCTCTCATTCTGCATCAATTCCTAGAGATCATTCCAGTTCACATGGGATTCCTCTAGCTCATTATTCCTTTGGGCTCCATAGTATTCCATCTCCAACAGATACTGTGAAAGAAGGAAATGTCTAAAATGAATGGAAAAGACTAGATTTGAAAAGCTGTCTCAGAAAAAGATGAGATGGGATCCTGCTATCATTGCGGGATGGGATAGAACATTCCAGTCAAGTTAAAGCTAGAG